>NC_044385.1:117259807-117920935 GCF_006542625.1 Nomascus leucogenys | reverse complement strand
ATTGAACAATGAGAACACATGGACACAGGAAGGGGAACATCACACACTGGGGCCTGTTGTGGGGTGGGGTGATGGGGGAGGGACAGCATTAGGAGATATACCTCATGCTAAATGACGAGTTAATGGGTGCAGCACACCAACCTGACACATGTATACATATGTAACAAACCTGCACGTTGTGCACATATACCCTAAAACTTATAGTATAATAAAAAAATAAAAAATAAAATAAAATAAAATAAAATGTCTTAACTCTCAATGAGAGTTTTTTTAACTTTACCCCCTCCATTCACATTAAAAAGGAAAAGATGATTCTAAAACAAATGGAGAAATTATCTGAATAATGTGGAAACTAAATTTCAGTATCAAGCAAGTTATTTCAGCTCACATATTTAGTGTAGGATTCTTTCCAAATAATAAAATGACCAAAAAAAGAAGAAAAAAAAATAAATTATGTTTCACTAATACAAAAAAAAAATTAGCCCTAGATTAGTAGGCCCAAAATGAGGGAAGAGCCAGCTGCCTCATGGAATATTTGACACATGAGTTGGGAAAACAAACAAACGATCAAAAGCCACTAGGGTTATAAGACAGTAAGAGCTGAGAAAAAACAAAATCAAAACAGAAGATTAAAAACCATCAATAATAACATCCAAATAATGTCTCTTAAAAAATTGTCACACAGAAAATTCCTCCAGTTCCATTCGGGCAAGAGGACATATTTAAATATTCCTTTGAGCAATGTCACATTTTTATGAGACAATTCCCCAAGTGGCCTTTTGTAGTTACAAAAACGTTAAGAAAACACCTTTCTATTAAATGCCAATGTGTTTCCAGAGTCTCTATGGGTCTGGGATGAGGCTGCAGAAAGAGTTTGCTCCTGGCTTTAGCTAGTGCCTTTCAAATGCTTGTTTTCTGTTCATTATCACAACCAGAATGAGTGGTGATGGAAATACTAAGCAAGTCTACAAGTGAACCCAACATCATGGAAAACTGAGGTTACAAATCACACCCACCTCTCAAACCAGGTTTGGTATAATTAACATTTTATATTAGTCAATACGACCAAGGAACTTCACTTATTTAATATACATTCACTACCATCAAGGGTACTTCTATTTGGCATTTTGAAATTTAAGTTTGGCAATGTAGTATTTAAAAAAAAAACAACAAGCAAAACAAAGCAATATAGCCCAACAACATAACATTAGCACATATTTTGATATGTATTCAGAAACTGGAGAATCTTGTGCCTAAACTACACATGAGATGCATTTTTATGTTGCAAGGATAAACTGCGACAGTTTAAAAATAACACTTAAACATGTACGTCAATTTTAAATATATAGAAAGGGTTCAAATATATTGAAAAGATAATATTTAGATAAAAAATTTTAGTCTTCCTTGCATTAAAAATAAGAAAATAAACCTTCATCTAATATAGCTATATTCACAGCTATAGCTGTGCACTCTCTCCTGTAAAATCAGTGCCTTAGCAGAGCCTCTCTTTCCAACCTTCCCAGTAAATCCTGTGCCCTAGACTTTACGCTGAAACTGAAGTGGCACTCTGCATCCTAGGAAAATCATGCCATTGTCACTCAGAGTAGTCATATCCCCTATGCCTGAACTGAAGCAGTACCCCACTTTCTGGGAAAATAGTACCTTGGATATCCATAATCATATGGCCCCAATCATATGGTGTCCATATGATTTTTCAAATCCTTTCCCTTGTGAGAGTTAAAGGTTATTTTAATCATTAGGGTAAATATAAATGAACCCAGACTGCCCCTGGAAAACCAGGATATATGATCATCCTACCTAATATAAAACATAAAGAAAGCAAAATCTTATTTTTTTAATCTATAGAATTAATAAGAATAACCTGGTGAAAAGGATGCTGGATCTGGGGCAACAAAATAATCATTGTATCAAGAACTCCAAATATACTCAGAACATATATATTAAAGAAATAAGCTTTCAAAGCAATAATGTAACTTATAAAGATCTATTATATCACTTCCATCTTAAACATATAATTGAATAGCCTCAATGGTACTTGATGAAAGCAAGTTAGGAATTATTATTTCCATCTACAGATGCAGAACCTAAAGATATAAATGAAGTTCAGATAATTACCCAGACCTCTGTTTACTAGGCATGGTAAACTAGGACACCTTACACTTAAATTAGCACTCTCTGTCAAATCATACTACCCTCTGTATACATGTGTATCAGAAAGCTTATCAATATTTATAAAAAATAGTAATGAATATAGGAAATACATGTGTAAAAATCTGCCTATTGTTATAATTCAAATTATAAAAGTATAAATGGCATATCTATTGAAAACGAGAGAGTGTAGGCTTTAAGAATACGGGCTTTGACATTTGGCAGACCTGGGGTTAGGACCTGTTACTATCACAAACCACCCATGTGACCTTAGATAAGTTATATAACCTATGTAATCTCAGTTTACATTTGATGAGAATAATCAAAACATTTACTTGTAAGATTGTGATTAAAATACTTAAAATTGAATTAATGCACAGGGTCAGACACATTGTAAATACTCAATAAATATTTACTCTTATTAGCTATTATTATGTAATAAGTATATATGAAGCATTTTATTTTAAAATATTTTTATTGAAATATAGCATGAAAAATATTAAGTATAGAAATATAAAACCATATGGAGAGTGGTTAATGAAGACTTATAGAAATAAAAATATATACCATGTTCATGAATTAGAACATTCAGTATTGTCCTTGCCCAGTTAATTTACAGATTTAATGCAATCCCAATCATGACCAGAGCAGATATTTTTGCTTGTTTTTGTTGTGAAATTGGCAAATTAATTATAACATTTATGAAATGCAAAGGACTAAGAATTGTGACAACAATCTTTAAACAGAATAAAATTAAAGAGCTTTCACATTTGATCTAAAGATTTGTTATAGAGGATAACATCTGCAAGATGGCTGACTAGAAGCCCTTAGTGCTCACCCTCCCCACAAAAACAGCCAAAACAACAAATAAACAGCTACATTTTGTTGAAAATAAGAAAAGGAACACACCAGAGGTCATCAAAGGAGTAGCAGAAACCCTGTAGAGCAACCCATGATAGCCACATAGAGAGCAGAGGGCAACATCTAGTCTCCATCACCCCATGCCCCAGTGGGAACCAGCTCAAGCCAGGAGGAGCTTCTCCCTCAGAGGGAAACGTAAGCAGAAGGACTCCAGCAGCCTTTTTCACCACCTTGGGCACTTCCAATCTTTACCACTGGGAACCCATGCAGTCCTTGGAGGTACTAAGCCCAGGTGGAGGAGCTTCTTGGAATCCACTCAGCTGTGTTCTCTTTGGAGAAGCTGGCACCATATCCCAACCCCTGCTGCTGGCACAACTTATGCCCATCTTAGAACTCAAACTACTACCAGAGTGTGTCCTGCTCCACAGCCATCATCCATGGCATCCTTCTATGCCAGAGGCTTAGCTGCCACTGAACCACCCCCATCCCATGGCTCCATATCCATAAGCCAGTTTGCTACTCTATCTACACCTCCCAGTCACTGCTACACACGGTGCCTTGAGATCACGGCTATAGCTGTGCACTCTCTCCTGTAAAATCAGTGCCTTGGCAGAGCCTCTCCTTCTATCCTTCCCAGTAAATCGTGTACCCTAGACTTTATGCTGAAACTGAAGTGCCACCCTGCATCCTACAAAAATGGTGCCATTGTCACTCAGAGTAGTCATATCCCCTATGCCTGAGCTGAAGCAGTACCCTACTTTCTGAGAAAATAGTACTTTGGATACCCAGAGCAGTCACACTTCCCCTACATGCTTAAGTCACCAGAAAAAAACATCAAAATAAATATTTTAAGGAAACTCATTGAGACACAAGAGAATACAGAGACAATTCAACAAAATCAGAGAAACAATTCATGATCTGAATAAGAAATTTAAAAGGGAGATAGGTTAAAAAAAGAAACAAATTGTGAGTTGAAGAATTTCATGAATAAAATAAAAAACACAATTGAGAACTTAAACAACAGACTAGATCAAGCAGAATAAGGAATTTCCGAATGTGAAGACAGGTACTTTGATATGACACAGGCAAACAAATAGAGAAAATGAATTTTTAAAAAATAAAGGAAGTCTATAGGAGTTGTGAGACAGCATTAAACAAGCAAATATTTGTATTACAAGAGTTGCAGAAGATGAAGAGGTGAGAAAAGGCATGCAACACTTATTTAATGTAATTAATACTGAAAACTTTCCAAATGTTGGGAGAGATATGGGCATCTAGATTTAGGAAGCTCAAAGATATGCTAATAGATTCAATCCAAAAAGGTCTTCTCTGGGGCATAATATAGCCAAACTTCTAAGACAAAAAGAGAATTCTAAAAACAGCAAGAGAAAAACATCAAGTCACATATAAGGGAATCATTATTAGACTAACAGCAGATTCCTTAGCAGAAACCTTACATGCCAGGAAAACATGGAATGATATATTTAAAGTACTGAAAGAAAAAAATAACTGCTAGTCAAGAATACTGTACCTAACAGAAATACACTTCAGGAGTGAAAGATAAAGTCTTTCCCAGACAAGCAAAAATTGTGATAATTAATTACAAGTAGGTTTGCTGTACAAGAAATGCACAAGCGAGTCTTACATCTGGAAGGGAAAAGACAATAATTAACATTGTGAAAAAATGCAGAAGTATATAAAACTCATTGGTAGAGCAAATGCACAAATGAGAAAGACAAAGTAATCAAAACTTATAACTACAGAAAACTACCAAATTGCAAAGATGAACGATAAGAGATGACATTATGTCAAGTGACAATGAGCCAGGCACTGAAAGATAAATACTACATGTTATCACTCATATGTAGAAGCTGAAAATGTTGGTCTCATAGAAGCAGAGAGGGGAATGGTAGTTTCTAGAGACTGGGAAAGGTAGGTGGGCATTGAGGGGAATAAATATGGTGAGGGTGGTTAATTGATATAAAATTACAGCTAGATAGGAGGAATAGAGTCTAGTGTTCCATAGAGTGACTACATTTAACAACAACTTAGTATATTTTCAAATAGGTGGGAGAGAGGATATTAAATGTTCCCAATACTAAGAAATGATAAATATATGAGGTGATGGATATGCTAATTACCCTGATTTGATAATTACACATGGTATAAAGGTATTGATATATTATGCTTTATTCCAGATTATATACAAATGTTATGTGTCAATTAAAATTTTAAAAGTGGAAATTTATTATAAAACAACAGTAGTTAAAACAGACCCTTTCTGGTGCAGGAACAGAGAAATAAATCAATGGAAGAGGAAAGACTTGAGAAGTAGACTCACAAATATTTAGTCATTTAATCTAACACAAACATGCCACTGGAATGAAGTAAAAAAATAATGTCTTTGGTAAATGGTCCTGGAGCAACTGAATATCCCTGTGGAAAAAAATAAAATGAAACTTGATTTCTAATTTACATGACACAAAAATGAATTCCATATGGACTAGTAGACATACATGGGCAAAGTAAAAAAAAAAAAAAGAGTTAGAAAATAGCATAGGAGAAAATACTCATGAAGCTGGGATGGTCATGAACATTCTCCAAAACACTTTTCATAACAGAAAAGATCAATAAAGTAGGTTTCATTAAAATTAAGAACTTCTGTTCATTAAAAGACATAATTAACAAAGCAAAAAAGGCTATTTCTAGAGCAGGGTGTTAACAATATAACTAGTATCTAAAATAAGAAAATAATAGAAAATCAAATGAAGTTGAGTAAAAAGAATTTCACAGTCACAACACAAAAAAAGGAGCATGCAAATTATCAGTGTATTAACTTTTCATGCAATAAGTTGATTTTTTCTCAAATTATATGTTTTTATTTCATCCAAGTTTATGTTTTTAAGTTGTTTCCCCATAATAAATACATTTTCATATAATATTTTAAAAACACTGGAAAGTATTGCATAGATACAAAACCATTCATCTTGTACTACCTTGCCAAATACCATAGCAACACCCAAGGGATTCAATTTCTACATTTTCACGTACCACCTTACACTCATTTCAGAAACATTTTAAAATATGCTTGTGGTTACTAAAAGATTTTTCACATTTTTTCTATTTAATACTGTAACCTCAGTATTTCTCTATACTATTCCATAATCCTCATAAACATTATTTTAAAATTAACATCATTATAATAAACCACATGTGTATGTCCTTATTTAATTGAATCGTCACTTGTTATATCCAATATGGGAATCCATGAGTTCTATGAGTGTTTATGTAACTCTCTACGTTTACATTTTAGAACCAGCTGGTATTCCCTGCTAGTCCACCTACCATACTTCACCCAGTGAGGTAACTCTCCTGGTCGTCTTGGACATTAGTGTTCTCATTATTTTATTAACATGATTATTCTGAGGTGTTGTAAGGACAATTGTCATACAACAAAAGTAAAAGTTCTCTACAATGTAATATATGTATTGTCATTAGACCATCTTTTCCCTAGTCCCAGAAGTATTTATCATTATAATTTTGTATAGAGGGCATATGTAGCCATTAATTATTTTCTTCTCAAGTTTTCTTCCGCAAAACCTTCCTCCTCTTTTTCCTAATCAATGAAATAGTTTTGAATTGGACCACTGGTCTGGCCATTCCAAAAATAAGCTGGTCAAATCAATTAATAAAGTACCCCAGACATTTGCAAATGGATCCAATTTTGTAAATATAGCTTAGATCAACTTTAAATGTATTTTTAACATTATTAAATATCAATGGTAAGAAAATAACTTGTATCCCATATCACCAAACACTAATATTTTATCACATTATTTTCTCTTTATTTAATTCACAATTCCTGATTATACTTTTCTATGGGACCACTACTATCATATTCATATTTATAGTCGTCTAACACCTTAAGGTACATCTCATGCAGCTAGGAAGCTAGAGAAAACTACTGAATAGCTTTGTCTAAAATTGTTTTCTTCACATAGGTTGCTACATTATTCATGATACAGCTTTTCATATTGATGAACAGATATGAGTATGCTGGAGATTTTTTGGTCTATTTTAATCTATATCAATATATTATTTTGCAAGTCAAATGTGGAAAGGCCCCAACATCTATAAACAGTCACATAATGAATATAAAAACCAAAGTCAGTTTATCTAAAACTAGTGATATAATGTCCTTAAAAGTGCATTCTTAAAGAAAATGTTTGTTTCTATAATAATCTAGAAAATTCAGAAAAGAATCTTACCATCAATTACATAGACTTATTAATTAAATCTAACCTTTTTGGCCCTTTGATTGGATTTAAGCCAATGAAATAAGAAAACTTTAGGGTGGCAAAGAATTAGTAGTCCCAATGTACATCCTTCTCAAAATGTTTAAGCCAGAGAAAATGATACAGAAGACATGATCAAAATGTGTTCTGTAAAGTAAGTGCATATAGAGAGGTGAGTACCAATATTACCAAGATACTGGGGCAAAGGAGACTATAAGGAAGCAAAAGAAGGAGAAAGTTGGAAAGGGAGGGATGGAAAGAAAGAGAGAGGGAAAGAAAAAACTATCATCAGAGTGAACAGGCAAGCTACAGAATGGGAGAAAATTTTTGCAATATACCCAACTAATAAATGGCTAATATCCAGAATCTACAAAGAACTTAAACAAACGTACAAGAAAAAAATAAACAGCCCCATCAAAAAGTGGGCAAAGGATATGAACAGACACTTTTCAAAAGATGACATGCGGCAACAAACATGAATAAATGCTCATCATCACTGGTCATTAGAGAAATGTGGAATCAAAACCATCATCAGGTATCATCTCACACCAGTTAGAGTGGCGATCATTAAAAAGTCAGGAAACAACAGATGCTGGGAAGATGTGGAGAAATAGGAACGCCTTTACGCTGTTAGTGGGAGTGTAAATTAGCTCAACCATTGTGGAAGACAGTGTGGCGATTCCCCAAGGATCTAGAACTAGAAATACCATTTTACCAGCAATCCCATTACTGAGTATATACCCAAAGGATTATAAATCATTCTACTATATACCCAAAGGATTATAAATCATTCTACTATAGAATATATATAATATAAAATATATATATATATAAAGTATATATATATAAGGTGTATATATATATATAAAGTATATACCCAAAGGATGATAAAACACTCTGCTATAAAGACACATGCACACTTATGTTTATTGCCACACTATTCACAATAGCAAAGACTTGGAACCAACCAAAATGCCCATCAATGATAGCCTGGATAAAGAAAATGTGGCACATATACACCATGGAATACTATGTAGCCACAAAAAAGAATGAGTTCATGTCCTTTGCAGGGACATGGATGAAGCTGGAAACCATCATTCTCAGCAAACTAACACAGGAACAGAAAACCAAACACCACATGTTCTCACTCATAAGTGGGAGTTGAACAATGAGAACATACGGGCACAGGGAAGGGAACATCACACACTGGGGCCTGTTGGGGGGTGGGTTGCAAGGGGAGGGATAGCATTAGGAGAAACAGATAATCCATTTTTACATATGCAAAATGTGATTACTCTAAACAGACTAGTTTGGAAAATTTCAAGTTATTTGGTGAGTTAGCCTGGTCTAATGAAATTAGCATCAGACGGGGAGTCAAAACACTTTAGTTGTAGTTCTAAATAGGTCACCAGCTTCCAGTGTAATTTTAAAGAAATGTATTAACCTCATTCTTCTTTAAGCTTCTTAACATGAAAAATTAAATGTTCAGACCAGCATCTTTAAGATTCCTTCTAGCCTTAAAATGCTACCCTTTCAAAAATTTCCACAATAGGAGACAAATTAAGAAAAAAATTAAAAAGACTGAAACAGTGATGCTATTGAGATGAGACTTTTTCAGTGTCTTTATAATTGATTGGATTTATAAAACGCCTTCCTCATGCAACTAGCGTCAACTTTGTATCCTAAGGTTTGTTTGACTAAGGAGTTTGGAATGAGCTTCTCACTTGGTATGTCAGCAGTGAGACAGGGAGATGGATAATATACTCTTAGGCTGGCAGGATTTTGACATTCATTACCAAAGATGTCGCTGTTTATGATATCTGTGGGAGAGCTGTAATGTACTAGTACACCTAGGAGACTGGTTGTAAACTTATATTAGGCAATCAGGGAGATGATGATAAACACTACTTGAAAGAAGCTAGTGACATGAACATATTTTACTCGATACCTGGAATACAAGAATTCAGATAAGCCTGTGCATATGTTTAGCTCTGACAGTAGAATTTATAGTCTGTGAGTTGATCAAATCACATAAAAATTAAAACTCCTTGAAGAAGTCAGTTGTCTACTTTTACTGATCACTTGAGCTATATGGTGCAGTTAGAGTTGCCTTTGAAATCGAAAGCATTTATTTAAGCCACAGATAAAAAGGTTGTTCTTAGGAACCTTTCAGTCACAATTTCAATTATTTTCTGACATGATAAATTTTCTTTCACAGATGCTAATGCTAACTACACTACTGTAAATCTGCACTTGAAAAATGCTTTAATTTTTAACTTTGAAATATGCATTCAGCTATTTACATTTAAAAGATTGTTTACGAGTTGTTAAAACATAATGTAAATGAATACCTTTTCTTCATACTGCTTTAGATATGGAATTTTAAATGTGGTAACAGTTCTTAGAACACCCCTTAATTGTAAAGCCAAAAACAAGGAGATATAAACCTTTTCAGAGCTAACAACAGCAATATACCTCATTACATATTTTCTTTGATAAATATGAACAAAGCAGATTTGAAAAATGCCAAGAGATCAAAACTTACAAAGAATTAGACAGACATATACACTAATAAGCCTGCATAACAAAAATAAAATGATTAAAATTTGATATATCGTATTTGACTCTTTTTTCTATCATTAATGTATACAAAATTATGATATTAATACAAATACAATTTTATGGTCTTTTTGAATTAAATTTATACCAAAAGACTTTGTCCAGATCATCAGTCTCCAAAAACCATGATATTCATGGTTACTCAAGGCTATATTTGTAGATATGCCATAATTTAATAACTTCCCTACCTGAGAACAATTGGTTCAGATTTTTATCATTATAAACAACGCCAAAATGAAAGTCTTTGCTCATAAACTTTCTTTTCATTTTGTTTTTCCCTCAGGCTGGACACCTAGAGTGGGATTACGGAATCTAATGGTTTACGTTTTCTCAGCACCATCTGTAAAAATTACCAGACTGCTTTCCAATCCAGCAGAGGTGAGAGGGCCTATCTCTGAATATTCTGATCTTTGTAACAAAAAGTATGCTAATTTAATTAAAATAGCACCTTGTTCAAATCTGTTTCCCTTTTATTAGTAGTGGAATTAACATTGGGTTCTCCTACTTTTTATTGGTATACATCTTTCATTCATATATTTACATACCTGTGTATATATTCAGTATTTATTAAAACTATTAACTGAACACTACTATTGGAAATGTATCTGACATAGATAGTTGGGAACTATAGTCAAATGATTTTTAAAATGCTGCATTTTACTATCTACTATGAGGAATAATACCACATATTGGTGTACAAAAGGCTCAGAGATGATGCACATTAAATAAACTTGAACATTATTTAGTAAAAGACACCCAAATACATTGTAACACTCATCCATTTTCCATATAATAACTATTAATATTCTGGTAAGCTAATGTTACATGAAAAAACATATCCTGAAAATTCACTATTAAATATATCTGCTCCTTGTCTAATTTTTGCAAACAGTTTTTCATGCTTGCATCTTAATACATATTTTGATTAAGATAATCATGATTATCAATGCTCACACTATTCCATTGAGGTGAGTTTTTATATTGTCCTCAAACTTGCTATATTCCAACCTCCATGCCTTGTTGTTTCCATTTCTAATATACAAGTGCAAGCGAATGTCGTGTTTCAGTATGAAATTTCTATGGCAAATAAAAGCTATGTGCAGAGTTAGTTATTGGCAAAGAGAATCATATGAAACCAACCCAACAGTCCCATAGACAGGTTTTTTTTAATAAACATAGAAATAGACTATTCTAGTCTTAAAGCTTTAAATTTGTATTTGTTTTATTTGAGTTCCTTCCTCAAGAACTTATTCTCAGGCCTCTCAAAAAGTGTCAAAGAACAGAAACTCACAAAATCACTGCCTCCAATGAGATGCCAGAACCCTCATTCATCACGATTGCTTCTGGACCCCCGCCCCCCCCCCAGTTCCTGTTTTCTTTCCCTCTATATAACCCCCTAGTTTTAGTCAGTTAGGGAGATGGATTTGAGGCTGAGCTCCAGTCTCCTGGGTTGCAGCGCCTGATGAAAGCCTCTTCCCTGGCAGTAGTTGCTGTCTCAGTGATTGCCTTTCTGCACAGCAAGCAGGAAGACCTAGACGGAACCCTTGGTGTTTTGGTAGCATGCATGTGCATGAACTGAAGAGAATGATTAATTAACAAAGAGTAGAATGAAGCAGACACGAAAAACATATGGACTCAGAGACGAAACAACAAAGGGAGAAGCCACAGCACCATAGGTCTTCATGGCTTACCCCATGAAGCCCAGCCACATTCCTGACCATGGAAGTCTGTGACATTTCCCAGAATTATTCAAAGTAACCCTTTGAAACTAACCTAATTTAAATGGGTTCTTGTTCTTTGCAATTTGATGAATTTTGATAGAACTCTAATAATCTCATTTGACTCTGTGGGCCAGAATTGAGCACAGAAAGATTCAATCTAAGATCAAGGAAATGATTACATAGGTATCTTTGGAAGTATAGCTGAAAATTAATATGGCTTTCTTCCTTAAACCTTTGGATGTGTTTGCTTCTCCTTTCCTATCCTCCTCTAGCTATTATTTCTTGTACTGTATGTTTTGACATATTGTTTTTAATCTTGTACCATTCGTGAATTGTTTTATATCTTAATACATAATCCTTTTAAAAATTTAATTCAATACCATCTCATTTTACTGCTTAATTCATATTTTGTTTCCTCTACTACTTGTAAGCTTTTTGAGTCAGAGAATATATCACACAATCTTACATGAAATACTCACTAAAAGCGACTTGAATTAATATCTTGCAGTAAAGGTCCAGGGAATTTTCCCACCTTACTAAAAATTCCATTTTCTACCTAAAAAATCTGGTAATGATTCTGCCTTCCATTAAATGCTGTGAAATACATGTAGAATGTTATGTGTGAAAAATGCTGTCTAGGAAGTTACTGTCATGAGGCAGAACACATATAAAATAAATGATTACATGCCATCGTCCTCCTTTGCCCAACTTTTTTGTCACTGTTCTTGCTTGGTGCAGAAGTATATTCTTCCAAGGTGAAAGGCCTTGAGAAAAGAAAAAAGTTGTATAGGACAAAACTATATTTTAAGGAACTTGACTTCTGTCATCTATTTATTGGAGATAGAGTTGCACTCTGTCACCCAGGCTGGAGTGCAGTGGCATGTTCACTGCAACCTTTTCCTCCCAGGCTCAAGCGACCATCCTATCTCAACCTCCCAAGTAGCTGGGAGAACAGAGTGGCACCCTGCTCAGCTATTTTTTTTAAAACTTTTTTATAGAGATAAGATCTCACTATATTGCCCAGGCTGGTCTTGATCTAATGGCCTCAAGTGATCTTCTCACTTAAGCTTCCCAAAGTGCTGGGATTACAGGCATAAGCCACCTCACCAGATCTGTTTCTGTCATTTAGTATCAGCACCCAAGTAGTATTGGAGGAAAAGGCTTTGTTATGAAGAAAATTCACACCTTTAGTTAGGTTTATGAATTGCAAATCTAACTTGTGTGAAAGTTTTATTAATAACGTAAACAGTTCCAATCTTAAATATTCTCCAAGGACCCTGAAAAAGATGTGGTTCGTATAATAAAAAGGAAGGAAATAAAAAAGTTGAGCCCCCCATCATGAATTCCCATTAATCTTACTTTCCTCTGTCTAGTCCTTTTGCTCTCACAAAGCAATGGCTTTGATACCAGAATGTATTTCTTCTGATGAAAACCTACCAATGAGATCTTTTGAAACATACACTTACCCTCTATTTAACGCTATGGGGCTTGAGTTTCTGCCGAGCACGTGTTAAACCAAGACGTGGGGCTGAGGAGATACCTGTTTTAGGTACCAAAATTCACTCTTATGTAAAAAACATGCTTATATTTAATACCCAAAGCTATATTTGCGGGTTTCAGCATAATATGTTAGCTTCTTTCCTTCAATACAATGTTTAGACACAATAATAATACAAGCAAGTGAATATTCCCATTATAAAGAAATGTTCTGATGGTAATATTAATGAAGAAAGAATTAGAAGATTCAGGAAAAAAGTAAAGAATTGAAAGGGCATTTCACAATTTATCAAGATATGCTTGCTAGCTCAAAAAAAAAAAACAAATGAACATACAAAACCTATAGTATGAGAACATATAGTAAGATAAAATAAAGGTGGAAGTTAACTTTACATTTTTATATGTATTTTCATCATACGTATTTTATTTAAAAAGTACTTTTAAGGTAAATGTTTGCATATTAAATTATTTTTCCCATTGGATTCTGTAATAAAATTTGAAATAAATTCCTATGATATAATAAATATCAAGAAGAAATGAACCAACTTTTTAAAACTGCATTTATACTGAAGAATATATTTTTTCCATAAAGCAGTAATAATTATTCTGTAATTTGTCATCAAATGAGACTGTCATATAGAAAGGATTGTTAGTACTTGCCAAATTAATAATAAGTTTAAAAAAATGTCAGCTTAATAAAACTGCCACTTAGGATCTACCTAAACCCACATTGTTTTGATTGTTTATAACTGTTTGTTACATGTTCTTTCATTTTGCAAAAGATGTTGTGTTTTACAAATAAATTAGTGTACTGGGCCCTAAAGCAAAGTGAAATAAGAATGTTAAATAACCACTCTTGAAAATATGAATATGCAATGGAGAGGTTTAGACCTGAAACCCCAGTGAAAATAACTAAGTCTTCATATAGTTCATGCTATATTACCATAATTTTACAAATCTCTGAATAAGCCAGATTTAGAGATTATAAAATGAAAAGGAAAAAGATTAGACTTCAGTCTTTTGGGGGATCCTCTGATAAGTGAAAAAAAGCATTGGTGCCAGCTTGCAGCAATCCTATTTGGTGTCACATACAGTGTTTTGTATTTCTTTGGGATTTAGTAACCTACATTTGGATATTATACTATTTTGACTGTTCCATAAATTATAAGCCACTTACATCATCTTTTGTCTTTCATCAAAATCTATTGGATGAAATATTTCTATTTATGATCATCTACTCCTCCTAGAAAGTAAGTTCAATGAGATTAGTTTGTTTTCACGATTTTAATAATCATCAATGTCTAGTTCACAGTTGGTATATGATACATATATTGAATTAATGAATGAATGTTTGAGTTATGTGTATGATTATCTTACTGATAAACTGTAGCCCTGTGGATAGGGATTTTCCCTAAAAGAAATTGTCATTTGTGTCACTTCTGAGGAATTAAATGGGGACTTAAGAAACTGGGCAATGGAAACTTCCTCTTTTCTTTGGAAGTCAGTGATAGATTTTTATTTGCAGGCTGGAGATGTGGATATAGGGGGTGAGTGAGCCACCTGCCTTTAATTAGAAGTAGCCCCAGGTTGAGAAAAAGAAGCAACCGTATAAAATTCTCTAAAGTGCATCTGGGGAGGTGCAAGAGTTAACAGGTAACTTAATGACACTGTACTATCCAATGTCCAAATTTGATTACTTTTAAATGAAAAATGTCAAACTGATTTCAGTTGGACTGTGTGAAAGCATAACCATATTACTCCTGCCCTTAGGACAACATAATTCATGACAAAACATAATATAAAAACGGTAGTATATCCTTCCCTCAGGAAACCAGAGAGATGGCACCAGCCCTGATCGCTGACAGTGGAGATCAGTACGCATAGAATGTCAGTCTTCGTTGTCAACAGAGGCAATGGAATCCTAGCATAACCTGGAATAGGAGCAGAAGAGTTTGAGGAATGGTTTTTGAACTGAACAAGGCAGAGCATGTGGTGTGGGGCATTCATTTCTGGCAAGATCTGATGAAGGTGATCATAAGATTTAATCTGTGTATACAGACACATACTGTATGTATCTTTATATATAAAAAGATGCATATGTATACATACATATCTATATAAACATATATCTCTTTATATGAATATATATACAGAAATATGTATATTTAGTGTATTAGTTTTACTGGATTGCATACAATGAAATATATTTTTTTCATATTTCTCTCTATATATTTTAAATATATATATATTCATTGTAGCAATCCAGTAAAAGTAGTATATCCTAAAACTAGTGATCTATTCAATATCCAAGCATGTATTACTCAGATTTAGATAGCCAAAATCTCTGTTGTGACAATATTCTTACCTAATATTAATCTTTTATTACATGGGTATGATTGCTTGAGATCAATGAGATTATGGATGGCTCGCATTAACTTATCACCTGTCAGAGTAGAAAAAGAATATAGGCTTTGGCTTCAGAAAAAAATCTGCCAAGTTTCAACATCTAAGATGTGGTACAACGAGAAAGATTCTACAATGAAAGCCTTGACATTAGAAACTTCAATTTCTGTCATATTGTGCTAAGGATTTAGGTATTTATATTACCTGCTCATTATTCGGGCTTTTGCTATAGAGGAAGGTAACTATTGAAGGATTTAAGCAGAAAGTGACAGGATCATGTGTGCTTTTCAAAAGATCACTTGGGAATCTATACGGAGATCCCTGGAAAGCATTCAGAGGAAGATCGTCGTTTATATAATGATTCATCAATCTCAATTAGAAAGAGTAAGAACCTGAAATAAGGTAGTAGTAGGAGAGACATACAGAAATGTGCACAAGTATGAGTTCTTAAGAAGGTATGGTGGAAGGCATTTATTCACACGTGAGGGTGTGAAAATGGTGCTTGACATAGGAAAAATAAAGAACTCAACCCAAATATTTTACTTAAATTGGAAACCTTGAATGTTAGAGATAATGCCTTGGGCCTATCAAACTGTTTTCCTCTTCGGTACACAAGTAGACTGCATTTCCCAGGCTTCTGTGTACTTGTCTGAGAACACAGGACGGAGTTCTAACCAATATAATTGGCCGGAAGTATGTATTCTACTTTCAGACGTGGAAAAACAAAAATAAAAACAAAACAAAAAAACTTCAATGCCATTCTTCATGTTTTCTCTTTTTTCTTGCCTCCACTGGCTGCACTGACAAAATACAGTGGGGAACTCTGAGGCTTTAGTGGGTGGATGGCAGTGGCACTAGATGTGCTCTTGAATAAATGCAGAGAGCTGAGCCCTCCCCTCCACCTTGACCCTAATCCATATGCTCTAAATTGAACTAATGTGTGATGAAAAAAGTAGCACTTTTTAACATGGAAGCTCCTAAGAGTTCACTGTGTGTTTTATATAATAGCTCACCTCCCAGTCTAAAATCTGTAAGTGTTCTATAAATTCTCCAGTAATGAGAAATTTGATATGATGCTTAGGACAATGCTGCATATTATTATGTTGTTGTTTTGTTCTAGGTTTTTCGTTTTGAGACAGGGTTTTGCTCTGCCATCCAGGCTGGGGTGCACTGGCATGATGAGAGCTCACTGCAACTACCTCCTGGGCTCAAGCAATCCTCCCTCGTCAGCCCCCAGAGTAGCTGGGACTACAGGTGCGCACTACCATGCCAGGCCAATTTTTTAAATTTACAGTAGAGACGGGGTTCTTCCAGGTTGCCCAGGTTGGTCTTGAACTCATGAGCTCAAGTGATCCCCCCGCCTCAGCCTCCCAAACTGCTGTGATTACAGGTGAGAGCCATCATGGCCAGCCATATTTATAATGTGTTGTCAATTTTAGTGCTTAATATGAATAGTTCTATGGTGTGATCATAATTTTTCTTAATATTTGTGTTGTACTTGTAAAATTCTAAGTTAAAAGTGTTTTCTTATATAGTTTAGGAAGAATATTTAAATTACGTAAGTCCAGCTGAGAACTGTGATCAGAATTCTGGGGGTTGGAGTGGGCAGAGCAGCTAAACAGCAGGTTACTTGCCAGCTGGTTACATTATTGTATTATATTAAGCCACCTAGAGACAGTTACTATTCTTTAAGGTATTTTTGTAGCTTATGTCATTATGTGTGTTGCTGATTTGATCATTAATTCTTCAATTATTTGAGATTTGATATGTAAAAATACGTTTATTATTAGACCTTAAATAATATTCCATAATATCTTTTTGTGTATGTTGGTATTGGAGTTCATTTGTTTGCTTTGTACAATGTAAAATCTTCAATAAATCTTAAGGTGAAGGCTGTTTTATTTTCATAGATTCAATGTCTTTAAGACTCATCCTAATTGCCATATTGAATCTGTGAAAATTATTGATTTGAGGCCCTTTGCACTGAGAATTTTAAAATATTAGGCAGGAAGGCAAAATTTTAACTGTTTGTTAAAATATCCTAATCTGCATTACATATCTTTTCAATTAACAACCCAATATTTTGAAGTCTTGTTTTTTTATGAAGTATTCTAAAAAGCAAGATTCAGTCTTAAATGTTCTACCTTAAAGAGAACACGCAGATATAATTGGCAGATAGTAATCTTTATTTCCAATGTAAAATGGATTGACACTGGTGCAGTAATAATTCAGTACATCCCACTTAAGCTAAAATTTACTTCATTAGATTTTCACGGTTCTTATCCTGCAAAAGGCATAAGTTGTAAGCTTTATGATCATTACTAAGTGCCTATTTATTTCAAGAAAATAACCCTATTTTATAAAAATTTTATAAAATATGGGTACCCTATTAAGAAAGAATTATTTTAATGACATATTTAAAGCACTACTAAAATAGAACTCAATTTTTAAACTGCTTCTGCTTAAAGAACACTTAACACTTGAACATTTACCTCGTTAAATTAAATTTAAAATTCATGTTACAGTCCAAAAGTTCCTTTTCTTAGAACATCTATTAAGCATTTATTGAAGACAGTGAGTTAATTTAAGGTTTTAATAGATCACTTCATCAAGAAATATACTATTTATATAAATCACTTAAATTTTGATAAGTCCTGAAAAGCTTAATTCCAATACATACCTTATCATTTAGAGACAGAGATACTAGACATTAATATAAATTGTATCCCACAATAAAAAAAGAAAACTCTGTAGTTAAAATTCTGGAAGGAATGTCATAAAAATTGACTTATCATAGGGTTCTACAAGGCTCCTTTCATAAAGGAACTCTGTAAGCTAAGCCAATTTTTATTCTGATTGGCATGACTTACATTAGTCAAAAGGACCTGCATGGCCAAAAGCCTCTTTTTGAAAGTTCATAAAAATGCAGCCAAATGTTAATAATGCCTGGAAAATTAAGACAATGAGAAATAGAAATAACGGGTAGCAGATTTAGTACAGCATTCCCATACTAAAATGTACAATATTTTACAGTTTTTGCAGAAGCTCAAAATTGGCACTATTGAGCCCGGAGACTGCCTTTATTGGATATTTTAGGTTTCAATTCTCTAGTGATTAGCATTTTTGGAACAGACAGATATTTCACATTAGCTCATTTTTCCCTAAGTTTCACATTGCAGTGACAATAAAAATTCAATTCTTATACTCAAAATTATTATTGAATGAATCAACATTGGAATAGCGGTGGTTAACTACCTAATGATAGTTTAACTATTTTCATTAAATTCAGGGGAAAATAGCTTTTATATCACAACTAAGTCACACTTAAA
Organism: Nomascus leucogenys; assembly: GCF_006542625.1. NCBI lineage: Eukaryota > Metazoa > Chordata > Mammalia > Primates > Hylobatidae > Nomascus > Nomascus leucogenys. Next base: position 117,902,041 of record NC_044385.1, on the reverse strand, counting down.
TATTTTCTTTAACCAGTATTTTTCTTATCTATTTGTAGCTTGAAATTAGTAATTTTCTCTATGTTATAGAAACTAATCTAAACCTAATGAATCAAAGTTAAGAAAAATTTAGTATTTAAGCTCATGAAAGTAATGCATTTAAAGGCCGTTTGAAAGTGTCTTAGTGGAAGTGGTTGCAATAAGTTCTATTGAAAATAATGATATAGAGATAGCAGCTTTATAAACTAAGCTGTTTTCTTCACAGCAAAATTTAATGAGAGTTGTAATAACCATCTCCACCTCCTTCTTCCCTCCCAGTTTTTTTGTACTCACTCTACCTGACATTACCTATCCATTACTGCCGTGATTTTACTCTTCTCAAGCTCACCAGTGACCTTTGTTTTTCCAAATGCGATAGCCACACCTTATACCCTATTTTACTTGTCCTCTTAGCAGCATCCAACATGATTGACAGTTTTGGCTATTAACCATCCTCTGCTCTTCTATGATGCCACTTCTAAATTTTTTTCACACTGCTTGCCTTTTCCTCCTCTGTTGGACGTATAAATATGGTATGCCCCAGAGTTCTACTTTGGGCTCTTTTTGCCTGTTGATGTTTTTTCTTTCTTTTTTTTTTTATCCCACAGAATCTCATATATTTTGGGATCTTTAGGTTTAAATATTTACTCTAAATTTATAAGTCCAGCCCTGACCACTCACTCAAATTCCAGAATTATATTGCCTTAAATTTAGCAAGCATGAGTGAACACATCTCTTGATTCTTTCTTACACTTGTGCCTCATCTGTACTTTTGCATCTCCATCACAAGCACAGTTATTAATATGTACCCAGTTACTCGAACTAACAGCTTAAGGTTATACTTACTGCCTAGATTTCCATTATATTTAATACCTAGCTCTTCAAGATGTCTTGATAATTTTAAACCCAAAACACATTTCAAATCTTTCACTTGTCTATACTTACTTTAATAATAAAAATAATATAAATATTATCTCTAGTCTCCTAAAACCTCTGAAGTCTTCTAATTGGTTTTCCTGTTTCTATTCTTTCCTTGGTATCCATCCCCCTAAAACATCCTAAGTCATGGCTAAAAGGTCTAATTAGGTCATCTGCATTTCCTCTTTAAAATCCTTCTATGTCTTCCCATTTATACTTAAAATAAAATCAACGTTCCATACCCTATAAGGTCCCACCTTACAAGGTCCTGTGCGACCTGGCTCCTGCTCTCCTGTCGGACTTTTCTAATGTACCCCATTACACACGTCTTTCACCCACACTGGACTTATTTCTGTTTTTCAAATATGTCAAAACTTCTTTTGGGGTTGGAGGTCATGACACTATCTATGGAGCTAGTGAGTGCCAGGAGCACTCTGACCGCAGGTTATGACAGCACAAATTTTTTAGCATTAATTCTCATTCACTGACGACCCAATTGGCCTTTCTATCAACATTTATCATATTTTTTCTTATTGCTGTTAATTACCTTCCATTTTCTCCCAATATCTGCATGTTTATTGTTCTATATGTCTATAATTCCATACTTTGGAAAAATATCTGGACCACAATAGGTTTGCAAAACAAAGTTTGTTGAATAAAAGAACAAATGAATGAATATTATATAATGGGGAGCATGAAGTCAAGGAAGGTTTTCTGTGTTCTGCAGTAACATTTAAGACAGGAGATACTTGAACATGTTTATGTAATCAAGGGGTAGTGAACAGTGAGAAGTTGGAGATTTCATTATAGAAATTGCAATGATACCTGATAGAGCATCAAGGTAGTAAAGAGACATTCAATGCTTAACACTGGAAAGAACAGTAAACATTGTGCCTAATGAAGGAGTTGATAAGGAAGAGTTTAAATACAGAGGAGTATATAGCTGTCAATATTGGGATCAGAGCAAATTTCTGGCAGGATTAGCTCTCATGGGTAAGATCACCATCAGCTAGTGCCAGAAGTGAGCTCCCTTCACTTTTCCTTTGGCAGTTATTTCGGAAGAAGAGAAAAGATTGCATCAAATGACTGTCTGCTCTGACAGAAACTGTCCTTATCTTTTGCAGTAGTCCCTTTAGAGATATAATTAAGTATACTAGGTGGAATCTCTATTATGATTTCAACCAGGTAGACATATTAGAAACATTTAACTTTCTGCCATTATATTTGTGCTACAGTTTCTTCTTCTCATAGACTTATTACTGTCATCCACAGTATCTTCTAAGCTTTTCTGGTTATTGTTTCACACACACACACACACACACACACACACACACACACACACACACACACACACTTGAATCTATCTACTTCTGATTCATTTTGATTCTCCCAGTTGCTTCGTTATATTAAATGGTATCTTCAAATGAGGCAGTTCATATGCTCACTTGAAAACATGTGACATTTTTCTTCTCTGAATCCATTGTTTACAATTCAGAGTACTATGATAAACAGAGCAAAATCTCTCCACTGTGTAGATTCCATTAAACAAATGTAGCAATAACAGCAGAAATTCATAAATAATTAGCAAGTAGTAGGCCAAACAGAAATCATCCACTGTGAAATGACTGAAGAAAATCAATGGGAGGGCTACTGAGACTGTGCAGAATCAATCACAGTAATGTGCCATGCGATGGTATGGCCTTTCAGTCATAGCTGCTTTAATAATCATTTGCATTTAAGATGGCACAAAATTCAATGCATGAACTTGTTTTTCTTAGCTGATAAGCCCCACCCAACCTTTCTTTATTTTTCAATACACTTAGAAACCCAAGCATTGGTCATTAACTGAAATAAAGAAGGGCTTTAAAAGGTTTTCAATGTTATTCATCCTTATGAATCTCCATATCTTGTGTTGAATTCATTCTTGCCTACATTTACTTCTGGACCTTGCATTTAGCTTGCAAACCTTCATATTTAAAAATGATGTGACTATTAATGATGTCTACCTAAAAGCTGTTTCTGAGGAGCCTAAAACAAATAAAAGCAATAACTACTTTTAGCTCCAAGTGAATGGATAATCAAACTGCAATAATCAATATACCACTTTCTGTCTGGCTTTTCTGATATGCTCTCAATGAAAGGGCTTTAGAAGGAGTTGGCCTCACCACAGGTCTAGGAGACCAGATAGAAGTCTAATGTGACTTTAGAAAAATAAATGACAAACTTCCTATTCTTTTGATTATACATAGAAATATGAGTGCAAAAATCAGTAGCAGTTGGCCTTTTGTATCCATGGGTTAAGCATCCATCAATTCAACCAAACATATATTGAAAATATTTGAAAAAATATTCTGTCTGTACTGAACATAGATAGACTTTTCTTCCTTACCATTACTCCCTAAACAATGCAGGGTAACAACTGTTTACATAGCATTTACATTGTGTTAGGTATTATAAGTCATCCAGAAATGAACAAAGAAAGTGGTTTCTTGAGATGAAATCATTCCTGGTGAAGAGGCTGTGAACACTGCTGAAACGACAACAAATGATTTAGAATATTCGATAAACGTAGGAGAGATGCGGTTTGAAAGGATTCAAAATTTTGAAACAAATTCTGCTATGGTAAAAATAATAGCAAACAGCATCGCGTGCTACAGAGAAATCTTTCATGAAAGGAAGCATCAATTGATGTGGCAAACTTAATCATTGTCTCATTTTAGTAAATTGTTACAGCAACCCCAATTCACGTCAACCACCACTCTGATCAGTAGGCAGCTATCAACACTGAGGCAAGACTCTCAGCCATCAAAAAGATTACAACTCGCTGAAGGCTCAGATGATTGTCAGAAATTTTTAACAATAAATTATTTTTAAAATTAAGATACATACACATTTTATTAGACAAAATGGTATTGCACATTTGACTATAGTATAATCTAAACATTACTTTCACACGCATGGAAAACAACTTGTGTGATGTAATTGACACAGCTGCCTTGTAAAATATTAATTCAAATGAAATAATTAATTTGTTGAGTACAATGAGTAAGTATTGATACTATAATACAAAAGCTTTTGTTGAAATGTGGTTGGTTCATTTCCATGTTCCTTGATGTCTTTTTTTTTAAACTAATTTAAATGTCTTACATTTGTTATGTTGAACAGAGTAATTTAAAATTCACTAAAATAGTTTAGAAGACCTAGAAATTTTGCTTCTAAAATAATTATTAAAAGTTTGCTTCCACATATTTGAAAGACGGACATCAGAAATACTGTGTATTTAGTTACAAAATCAAATACTCAAATATTTGATGGAAAAGTTTCTAAATATTCATTAAAAATTATTACTTTTACAAGCTACATACAAAAAGGAGGTATTTGTCAAATATCAAAGAGCATTTTTGCTATAAAAGGATAGATGAAGTAACTATGTTCTAAAATGTTAAGCTAAATAGCATATGACTGAGAAACTACTGTCAGCCCAGAAAATGTCAGCAAATTTGGAACACTTGCTTATTGTTGTTGTTTTTAAAAAAGGTGTTACATTTCTTTGAGTTTAGCAACACATGAGTTCCAGAAGGTCAATAGTGAATATCTGAATACAACAGATTTTCACAAAAATTCTGAGCATTATTACAAACTATTAGTAAATTTCTTTTACAATCATCAAGGAAATCTTGTTTTAATTACGTTAACTGTATCAATAACATCCTATATCGCTTTTCTGCATTTTCTGCCACAAATTGTTGTCGTAATCATTTGCCAATGAATGTTGTAATAGAAGAGATTCATTCTTGCACAGTCTAATTTTCAGCGATTATATTTGTATTGTTTTTCATAAAACATTATTTTTACCAAAGACATTTATTTTTTGAAAAACGTATTTTCTGTTATGCTTCCTTTATTGGCTCAGGAAAAAAAATTGTACATACATTTCAATATTTTAAAACAAAATTTAGCAAATATCTTAAGTTGAGATGTGTTAGAAACATCTTTTTTTTTAACTTTTTTTTTAAACTTTAAGTTCTAGAGTACATGTGCACAATGTGCAGGTTTGTTACATATGTATACATGTACCATGTTGGTGTACTGCACCCATTAACTCATCATTTACATTAAGTATATCTCCTAATGCTATCCCTTCCCCCTCCCCCTACCCCACAATAGGTCCCGGTGTGTGATGTTCCCCTTCCTGTGTCCAAGTGTTCTCATTGTTCAATTCCCACTTATGAGTGAGAACATGTGGTGTCTGGTTTTTTGTTCTTGCGATAGTTTGCTGAGAATGATGGTTTCCAGCTTTATCCATGTCCCTACAAAGGAAATGAACTCATCCTTTTTTACGGCTGCATAGTATTCCGTGGTATATATGTGCCACATTTTCTTAATCTAGTCTATTATTGATGGACATTTGGGTTGGTTCCAAGTCTTTGCTATTGTGAATAGTGCCACAATAAACATAAGTGTGCATGTGTCTTCATAGCAGCATGATTTATAATCATTTGGGTATATACCCAGTAATGGGATGGCTGGGTCAAATGGTATTTCCAGTTCGAGATCCTTGAGGAATCGCCACACTGTCTTCCACAATGGTTGAACTAGTTTAGAGTCCCACCAACAGTGTAAAACTGTTCCTATTTCTTACATCGTCTCCAGCACCTGTTGTTTCCTGACTTTTTAATGATGGCCATTCTAACTGGTGTGAGATGGTATCTCACTGTGGTTTTGATTTGCATTTCTGTGATGATGAGCATTTTTTCATGTATCTGTTGGCCACATAAATGTCTTCTTTTGAGGAGTGTCTGTTCATATCCTTCACCCATTTTTTGATGGGAATGTTTGTTCTTTTCTTGTAAATTTGTTTGAGCTCTTTGTAGATTCTGGATATTAGCCCTTTGTCAGATGAGTAGATAGCAAAAATTTTCTCCCATTCTGTAGGTTGCCTGTTCACTCTGATGGTAGTTTCTTTTGCTGTGCAGAAACTCTTTAGTTTAATTAGATCCCATTTGTCAATTTTGGCTTTTGTTGCCTTTGCTTTTGGTGTTTTAGTCATGAAGTCCTTGCCCATGCCTATGTCCTGAATGGTATTGCCTAGGTTTTCTTCTAGGGTTTTTATGGTTTTAGGTCTAACATTTAAGTCTTTAATCCATCTTGAGTTAATTTTTGTATAAGGTGTAAGGAAGGGATCCAGTTTTAGCTTTCTACATATGGCTAGCCAGTTTTCCCAGCACCATTTATTAAATAGGGAATCCTTTCCCCATTTCTAGTTTTTGTCAGGTTTGTCCAAGATCAGATGGTTGTAGATGTGTGGTATTATTTCTGAGGGCTCTGTTCTGTTCCATTGGTCTGTATCTCCATTTTGGTACCAGTACCATGCTGTTTTGGTTACTGTAGCCTTGTAGTATAGTTTGAAGTCAGGTAGCGTGAGGCCTCCAGCTTTGTTCTTTTGGCTTAGGATTGACTTTGCAATGCGGGCTCTTTTTTGGTTCCACATGAACTTTAAAGTAGTTTTTTCTAATTCTGTGAAGAAAGTCATTGGTAGCTTGTTGGGGATGGCATTGAATCTATAAATTACCTTGGGCAGTATGCCCATTTTCACACTATTGATTCTTCCTATCCATGAGCATGGAATGTTCTTCCATTTCTTTGTGTCCTCTTTTATTTCATTGAGCAGTGGTTTGTAGTTCTCCTTGAAGAGGTCCTTCACATCCCTTGTAATTTGGATTCCTAGGTATTTTATTCTCTTTGAAGCAATTGTGAATGGGAGTTCACTCATGATTTGGCTCTCTGTGTGTCTGTTATTGGTGTATAAGAATGCTTGTGATTTTTGCATATTGATTTTGTATCCTGAGACTTTGCTGAAGTTGCCTGTCAGTTTAAGGAGATTTTGGGCTGAGACGATGGGGTTTTCTAGATATACAATCATGTCATCTGCAAACAGGGACAATTTGACTTCCTCTTTTCCTAATTGAATACCCTTTATTTCTTTCTCCTGCCTGATTGTCCTGGCCAGAACTTCCAACACTATGTTGAATAGGAGTGGTGAGAGAGGGCATCCCTGTCTTGTGCCAGTTTTCAAAGGGAATGCTTCCAGTTTTGGCCCATTCAGTATGATGTTGGCTGTGGGTTTGTCATAAATAGCTCTTATTATTTTGAGATATGTCCCATCGGTACCTAATTTATTGAGAGGTTTTAGCATGAAGGGCTGTTGAATTTTGTCAAAGGCCTTTTCTGCATCTATTGAGATAATCATGTGGTTTTTGTCCTTGGTTCTGTTTATATGCTGGGTTACGTTTATTGATTTGCGTATGTTGAACCAGGCTTGCATCCCAGGGATGAAGCCCACTTGATCATGTTGGATAAGCTTTTTGATGTGCTACTGGATTCAGTTTGCCAGTATCTTATTGAGGATTTTTACATCAATGTTCATCAGGGATATTGGTCTAAAGTTCTCTTTTTTGTTTTGTCTCTGCCAGGCTTTGGTATCAGGATGATGCTGACCACATAAAATGAGTTAGGGAGGATTCCCTCTTTTTCTATTAATAGGAATAGTTTCAGAAGGAATGGTACCAGCTCCTCCTTGTACCTCTGGTAGAATTTGGCTGTGAATACGTCTGGTCCTGGACTTTTTTTTGGTTGGTATGCTATGAATTATTGCCTCAATTTCAGAGCCTGTTATTGGTCTATTCAGGGATTCAACTTCTTCCTGGTTTAGTCTTGGGAGGGTGTATGTATCTAGGAATTTATCCATTTCTTCTGGATTTTCTAGTTTATTTGCATAGAGGTGTTTATAGTATTCTCTGATGGTGGTTTGTATTTCTGTTGGATTGGTGGTGATATCCCCTTTATCAATTTTTTATTGCGTCTATTTGATTCTTCTCTCTTTTCTTCTTTATTAGTCTTGCTAGCTGTCTATCAATTTTGTTGATCTTTTCAAAAAACCAGCTCCTGGATTCGTGGATTTTTTGAAGGGTTTTTTTGTGTCTCTATTTCCTTCAGTTCTGCTCTGATCTTAGTTATTTCTTGCCTTCTGCTAGCTTTTGAATGTGTTTGCTCTTGCTTCTCCAGTTCTTTTAATTGTGATGCTAGGGTGTCAATTTTAGATATTTCCTGCTTTCTCTTGTGGGCATTTAGTGCTATAAATTTCCCTCTACACACTGCTTTAAATGTGTCCCAGAGATTCTGGTATGTTGTGTCTTTATTCTCCTTGGTTTCAAAGAACATCTTTATTTTTGCCTTCATTTCGTTATGTACCCAGTAGTCATTCAGGAGCAGGTTGTTCAGTTTCCATGTATTTGAGTGGTTTTGAGTGAGTTTCTTAATTCTGAGTTCTTGTTTGATTGCACTGTGGTCTGAGAGACAGTTTGTTATAATTTCTGTTCTTTGACATTTGCTGAGGAGTGCTTTACTTCCAACTATGTGGTCAATTTTGGAATAAGTGCGGTGTGGTGCTGAGAAGAATGTATATTCTGTTGATTTGGGGTGGAGAGTTCTGTAGATGCCTATTAGGTCCGCTTGGTGCAGAGCTGAGTTCAATTCCTGGATATCCTTGTTAACTTTCTGTCTCGTTGATCTGTCTAATGTTGACAGTGGGGTGTTAAAGTCTCCCATTATTATTGTCTGGGAGTCTAAGTCTCTTTGTAGATCTCTAAGGACTTGCTTTATGAATCTGGGTGCTCCTATATTGAGTGCATATATATTTAGGATATTTAGCTCTTCTTGTTGAATTGATCCGTTTACCATTATGTAATGGCCTTCTTTGTCTCTTTTGATCTTTGTTGGTTTAAAGTTTGTTTTATCAGAGACTAGGATTGCAACCACTGCCTTTTTTTGTTTTCCATTTGCTTGGTAGATCTTCCTCCATCCCTTTATTCTGAGCCTATGTGTGTCTCTACACATGAGATGGGTTTCCTGAATACAGTACACTGATGGGTCTTGACTCTTTATCCAATTTGCCAGTCTGTGTCTTTTAATTGAAGCATTTAGCCCATTTACATTTAAGGTTAATATCGTTATGTGTGAATTTGATCCTGTCATTATGACGTTAGCTGGTTATTTTGCTCGTTAGTTGATGCGGTTTCTTCCTAGCATTGAAGGTCTTTACAATTTGGCATGTTTTTGCAGTGGCTGGTACTGGTTGTTCCTTTCCATGTTTAGTGCTTCCTTTAGGAGCTCTTGTAGGGCAGGCCTGGTGGTGATAAAATCTCTCAGCATTTCTTGTCTGTAAAGGATTTTGTTTCTCCTTCACTTATGAAGCTTAGTTTGGCTGGATATGAAATTCTGGTTTGAAAATTCTTTTCTTTTAGAATTTTGAATATTGGCCTCCACTCTCTTCTGGCTTGTACAGTTTCTGCCGAGAGATCCGCGGTTTGTCTGATGGGCTTCCCTTTGTGGGTAACCCGACCTTTCTCTCTGGCTGCCCTTAAGATTTTTTCCTTCATTTCAACTTTGGTGAATCTGACAATTATGTGTATTGGAGTTGCTTTTCTTGAGGAGTATCTTTTGTGGCATTTTCTGTATTTCCTGAATGTGAATGTTGGCCTGCCTTGCTAGACTGGGGAAGTTCTCCTGGATAATATCCTGCAGAGTGTTTTCCAACTTGGTTCCATTCTCCCTGTCACTTTCAGGTACGCCAGTCAGACGTAGATTTGGTCTTCTCACATAGTCCCATATTTCTTGGAGGCTTTGTTCGTTTAATTTTTTTTTCTCTAAACTTCTCTTCTCGATCCATTTCATTCATTTGATCTTCAATCACTGATACCCTTTCTTCTAGTTGATCGAATCGGCTACTGAAGCTTGTGCATTCGTCACGTAGTGATCGTGCCATGGTTTTCAGCTCCATCAGGTCCTTTAAGGACTTCTCTGCATTGGTTATTCTAGTTAGCCATTCATCTAATATTTTTTCAAGGTTTTTAACTTCTTTGTCATGGGTTCGAACTTCCCCCTTTAGCTCAGAGATGTTTGATCGTCTGAAGCCTTCTTCTCTGAACTCGTCAAAGTCATTCTCTGTCCAGATTTGTTCCATTGCTGGTGAGGAGCTGCATTCCTTTGGAGGAGGAGAAGCGCTCTGATTTTTAGAATTTTCAGTTTTTCTGTTCTGTTTTTTCCCCATCTTTGTGGTTTTTATCTACCTTTGGTCTTTGATGATGGTGACGTACAGATGGGGTTTTGGTGTGGATGTCCTTTCTGTTTGTTAGTTTTCCTTTTAACAGTCAGGACCCTCAGCTACAGGTCTGTTGGAGTTTGCTGAAGGTCCATTCCAGACCCTGTTTGCCTGGGTATCAGCAGCTGAGGCTGCAGAACAGCGAATATTGCTGAACAGCAAATGCTGCTGTCTGATCGTTCCTCTGGAGGTTTCGTCTCAGAGGGGTACCCAGCCGTGTGAGGTGACAGTCTGCCCCTACTGGGGGGTGCCTCCCAGATAGACTACTCGTGGGTCAGGGACCCACTTAAGGAGGCAGTCTGTCTATTCTCAGATCTCAAACTCTGTGCTGGGAGAACCACTACTTTCTTCAAAACTGTCAGACAGGGACATTTAAGTCTGCAGAGGTTTCTGCTGCCGTTTGTTTGGCTATGCCCTGCCCCCAGAGGTGAAGTCTACAGAGGCAGGCAGGCCTCCTTGAGCTGTGGTGGGCTCCACCCAGTTCATGCTTCCCAGCTGCTTTGTTTACCTACTCAAGCCTCAGCAATGGCGGGCGCCCCTCCCCTAGCCTCGCTGCCACCTTGCAGTTCAATCTCAGACTGCTGTGCTAACGGTGAGCGAGGCTCCGTGGGTGTGGGACTCTCTGAGCCAGACATGGGATATAATCTCCTGGTGTGCCGTTTGCTAAGACCATTGGAAAAGTGCAGTATTAGGGTGGGAGTGACCCGATTATCCAGGTGCCGTTTGTCACCCCTTCCTTTGGCTAGGAAAGGGAATTCCCTGACCCCTTGCACTTCCTGGGTGAGGCGATGCCTTGCCCTGCTTTGGCTCACACTCAGTGGGCTGTACCCACTGACCTGCTTCCACTGTCTGAGGAGCCCCAGTGGGATGAACCTGGTACCTCAGTTGGAAATGAAGAAATCACCCGTCTTCTGCATTGCTCAGGCTGGGAGCTGTAGACTCAATAATCTCTTCTTGATCACAGAAGTCAGAAATGGAAATACAGATTTGGGAATCATGAATATATAGATGATAATTAAAACAAGGATGTTTCTAGGCTTCTCTTTCTTTACAGCAACTGAAAAAGGGTGCTCAGAAACATCTATTTTCTTTACCAGCTTTACAGAACACCTTCCACACTGAATAACTTGTCCTAATAGTTCTTTCTTCAAATTTTCAAAGAATATCTCTTCATCTTCCAACAATGTTTACTGATAAAGGAATTCATTTTAGCCAGTTTGCCTCTAGCAGGAAGAACTTTTATCCTCACAAAATATCAAGTGCATTAGTGGGTCTACATACTTGTATTTTTTAAATTTAACTTCACAGGTATAAATATTTTTATAGTTTAATAAAAAACAACAATATGGACTCATCTATTTCATGCCAATGTTAATTTCCAAATTACTAATATGTTAACTATTTCTATATGAATTATTTTCTTGTGTAGATCTCAGTATGTTCTCCCACAGTACTCAGTGCATAATTTTAAAAATTATAATTAATGTACATTTAAAAGTAGAAAAAAATTAGCTGTACCTAACAAAATGGTACTATTAGGTGAGCTTTAGTAACCCATGTGTGCAATTAAATACCAAGCAAGGATCTCAGGGATCTGTAAGCTACCAGCAAGGTCATGGCACAAAGTTAATAGTTATATGAAAATACAGAATATATGATTTAATAGTAGTATCACACTAGAAAAAGTCTAATGCTACTTTCAGGCTCTAAGTGCTTCTTGTCTGATTTTTATATTCATGAAAAGAAATGTGAACAGTTGGTAGTTATTGGTAATATTTCAAGTTGAATTATTTAATTAGAAATTTCTTTCTCACTTTATTTTCATGTTTTAAAACAACTTAATTTAGTCTTCTGGGTTTGAGGGTAGTGTTGTGAATTATGATTTCCTCAGTATTGAACACAAAAAAACAATAATTGTCTTGAGGCCTGTAAGTGTCATCCATAAGCCAGGATTTCCATTTTTGGTGGTTAATAAAATATTACACAGTGTCTTATTGATTGGGTTCATTGATTCAATTCATTTTAAATAAATTAGTCCTTTTATCTGCTTTAGAAATTTATGTTCATATTATGAGGGTATGTAAAAGAAATGTATCTAGTGCTTGAAAAACAAGCTAGTAAAATTCTATGGTGTATTCTCAGTTGTATGTACATAGGTCAAACAAAAATGCCACCTTCCCAAACATCTAACTGGGTCCAGAACTTCATACCACACTGGTGTCAAGCTTCATGTTTTATCCTGTATAAAAACCAAAAACCTCTGGAACTAGATGAAAGAAACACATTAAGGTCCACACCATCTTCAATCTTCCAGATATCTTTACTCCCTTTCTTGGATTCTCAAAAAAAATGCTGCTCCCATTTTCGTACAGTCAGTTATGTTTCTGTATATCAACTATTTGGTTATAAATTCTTTGGGGGTAAGGATCATGTGTTCATTTACTTATTCTTAGTACTAAGCCTAGTGGTGCCTGACACAGAGGAAACACTCAATACATGTTATGAGTTTTAGTGAATTAAAACAAAATCTCATTTTTCTGCAAATATGTCATCTATTTTTTATTCTCTTTACTGGTTTTACCTTGACTACTCTTTTGAGCTTATATTATATACTTATCCTGCAGGTTCTTCAGTTTTCTCTAACTTTCACCATTTTTTGCTTACTAATTTTTCAACAAATATGTTCTGTTGTCTCCCTGCATTTCTGTGTAGTCTACCAGTCATGATGAGTGAGGGAGTCATGACAGTCAGTGAGGATGCATGAAATATGTGGTTACCAGAACCTTTTTTTTCAGGTTGCTGTCACAGAGAAGAGTCACACTTTGTCACAAAAGAACTCTTGGATCCTTTATTGGAGAAGGCTGAATGGGTCTTATGGATTATTTGTCTGACTCACTAGGTGATTCTGTCCTAGTTTTATTCAAAAGTAGTCCAGAACTGACTTTAGACATTCCGCCCCTCACAAAGCATCTGGCTCATTTCTCTTGAAGGCCATATAGCACTGTGGCGAATGGGCGGGCTCTGGATTGGGCAAATGGAGGCCCGAATCTCTGCTTGCCACTATTACCTTTGTCATCTGGAGCATCTATTTGCCTTGATGTGCCTCCAGTTACACATCTATGAAAGAGAGATAATATAGTGCCCACCCCGTACATTTTAAAGGCACATACGACAATACCTGGGGCCAAAGTAAGTGTGGAAAAATTGGTAGTTCTTTCTACTGTTTTCTTTGTTCCCAACTTTCTGGGCTTGAACACAGAGCCTGAAACAAGGACTTCTAAATTTCGCTGGACTCTTTCTGATAAATATTCAGCGTTCTCTAGAATAGCACACCAAGTAATTTTGCTGTTGGGATCACCATAGTATATCTCTTAATTCTTAGTCTTCCAGCTTGGAATGTTATCCCTGACATGAAAACAGCAACACTGAATTTGAGAGAAAATATATTAAAATAGTGTGTGCTTTACATTGGAGCAGACACTGACGGGTGACAAATCAATGTGACCTGGGTGTGTGTGTGGGGGGGGCGGGGACAAGAAGAACCTTCAGTAAAAATCATGCCCCTTCTTGTTTAGTTTTTATATATTTTTTTTTTAGCCTTACTCCCTTTCTTTTTACTGATTTATCTGAGTAAATTACTAAATTCCTAGTTGATCTATATTCAAAGGCCATTTCTTTTAAGACAAGTTGAGCAGCTTTAATCTGAAGATCTGAAGTTCAAAATGTTCAAAATCTGAAACTTTTTGAGTGCCAACATGATGCCACCAGTAGAAAATTCCACACTGACTTCATGTGATGAGTCATAGTCAAAATGCAGTCAAAATATTGTTTCATGAACAAAATTACTATAAATATGGTATAAAATTACCTGCAGGCTATGTGTATAGGTGTATACAAAACATAAATATTGTGTTTAGACTTGGATTCCATCCCTAAGATATCTCTTTATGCATATGCACACATTCCCAAACTCCCCAAAAACCTGAAGTCTGAGACACTTCTTATCCCAAGCATTTCAAATAAGAGATACTCAACCTGTAAAGTCATTTATTGAGATTCTCTCAGCCTGAAGTGGAAAGGAAAGGAAAAGGAAAGGAAAGGAAAGGAAAGGGAACGAGAGAGAGAGAGAAAGAAAGATGTCTTATATGCCTTAATTAAAAAAAAAAAACACAGAAAAAAGCTTTAGATTTTTAACTAGGACGTGGAAAAATACACAGGAACAGAAGTTTATTTAGTACCACAATGATGACAGCAGTCCAAGTGAATTAATTCATACTACTTTCAATGTTCATTATTATAAATTCACTTTTCACCTCAACATTGGACAAAAAAGGATTGCATGTTCTCCTATGTTTAACAGACCCCTAAGCACACTGCCGATGATTCCTAAAACATTACCTCTAGGTCCAATATGGAAAAAGCCATGTTCCCGCTGATTTTCACTACAGGAAAAGGTGGCCTGTTGATTCCCGCCCTTCTCCTAGAAAAACAGTATTCAAGTACGGACAATACATCTTCCCATCCCTCTGAGTGTAACATGGCCTTCCGCCGGTGACCTTTCCAGTACACCAGCACAAAGGTACACCTGTGACCCTGCTGCTCGGCTGAGCATCACATCTGCATGGAGGACAGTTGCCAGGATGTAGCAATGTGGCTTTTATCCAGGAACTCCATGACAACATCGCATCATGTGCTGGCCCCATTTAATTTATGAGCAAAACCAAAGCCCTGAAGACTTTAGTGACAGGAAGGAGGACTGAAGCTACTCATATTACTAGTGATCTGAGCAAAATGAACCTTGCAGAGCCAGAAGCAATAAAGCCAATTGGCTAAACTCTACAGAAAACTGATTCTAAGCATGTTAACTGAGCATAAATTAATGTGAAGGGAGTAATGATCCATGTGAATTTCAGATGATGGACTATATCATTAATCTCCAAAGCATGAATAATGTGAACCCCTCCCTTCTCTTCTAAATGAACACTGAAAATACAGAAGAGCTAACTGGATATTGGCACAAGGAAAATGAAGAAATAGGTGAAAAAGTAACAGATCAACATCTGGGTTACTACAATTCAGATGATCATTATGTTGATAACTTTCTGAAAAAGGCTATGGTGTTCATACACTTGATGGAGCATTTATAGTAAAGCTGTTTCTTATATATAATATTTTTATTGTCTTAATTGTAAGGTATATTTTATGTGTTGAAACGTTCACACATATTATCCTTAAAATCTTATTTATTTGTTGCTTTTTGGATTCTCATTTTAAGTGCAGTGGTATTAACTGTTCGTTCTGTAGCTTCTCGCCACTTGTCACTAAAGTACTTAAGTTGACTTAAAAATAGTAAAAAAAAAAGTGTTACCATGCACACGCACGCACACATGCACACACGCGCACACACACACACACAATCTACAAAATAAAAAAAATACTAGGATCAATCATTAAGTGTTGCCAGGGAAGAATCGGGAGAAAATTTAGTTAATATAAGATAAATGGGTTGGATTGGCAAAAATCATCAATATCTCACTGATGCACGCTTTGCTATTGAAAACAGGATAAACTTGCTGGTCTTAGAGAAGGTCAGGAGCTATTCTACTTCTTTCCCACTGACTGATTCTAGCCCAGACACCCAAGGTACAAAGCAACTAGAAATTGGGACACCCAGAACTTCACTACAGGGACGTTCTATTTTGAGACCATTTACCGCCCACTTCTCCAGCCTGCACTCTACCTCTTTCACCATATAACAAGCAGAACCTAGTGAGACGGAAAATGATCACAGGTAAAGTGCTGCATGA
This sequence comes from Nomascus leucogenys, assembly GCF_006542625.1. Lineage (NCBI taxonomy): Eukaryota > Metazoa > Chordata > Mammalia > Primates > Hylobatidae > Nomascus > Nomascus leucogenys. The sequence goes on along the minus strand of NC_044385.1, from coordinate 117,886,138 downwards.
GATGATGAAGTCAGGAAGGGTCTAGGAGTCATACAGGTTGATGATTGCAGTTTCTCCCTTACTCGATGGAAAATGTCAAATAGCTAAGTATCAGAAGCAGCAGAAAATTATAGCCCTGCCAACAAAATGACTTTACAAGAGAATTTGCACTTCTTAAGGTTAAAAGGAAAAACCTACAAAGAACCATGGGGTTTGTGGGAAAAATATGAGAGCACAAAGTAAGTGAAACAACATCCAAAAATGGTCACAGAAATCATATGCCCTTGAACAACAGAGATATCATTTAATCAGCTGGCATTTTTTGTAGGCTAAATGACAGCTGATTTCTCTGAAATAAATGCAAAAATCCATTAGCAAAGAAGATCCCCAAATGAAAAACTAACATAAAGTAATTACAAGTATGACTGTCAAGAAATATTTCTGGAGAAAGACAAAAATGGGAAAAGAAAGCATAATTAAAATATACATTTGTGCTAGTGAAAACTACAGTAAGTCCAGTCAATGTTGTGAAGGACAAATTTGAGATACTTTCCCAGAATGCAGAAATAAAGAACCAAGAATAAAATGAGAGCCAAAACAGCTATGGGAGATGATAGGTAGAAATCTATTCTAAAAATAGCAGATTTACTTGAGAAAAAGCCAGAATAATTAAAATAGAAAAAATACATTAAGAATAGAAATAAAGTCTGTTCAAGAATTTTAAAAGCCAAGCTAAACATATCAAACCAAAGAAAACGCTAACATTTCAGATGAAATGAACCCATCCTTTCCTCTGTAAGATGCCTCTATAAGATACCAATCTAGATATTAACAAAGGTTTTAATTAAAATCACAATATTGAATTCAAATGAATGGGAATGATCTACTTTAATGTTGAGAAAGGCCCACACATCATAGCATGATCTTATCCTCCCTCACTTCATTCCATTTCCTAGAGGAGTGAGCTGAGTCTCAGACAGGTTGCAAACCCTAGAAAGAATGCTGACAAGCCATGGACTGATGGATTTGGTAATGGAGATGCTATCAATCTGATCACCCTTACTTATGTCTCACTCTGAAATTAAGACAAGTGAATTTTCATAGTCCACTATAGGTGGAAAATCAGCATAAGCGACCAATACAGCTGAGATCTAGAAGCCAGAGCCATGAGGCTCCATTTAAAGTAACCCAGAGGTGGGTTCATAATACCAGTTCCTACAGGTGGGGTCTTGATCCCAGCAGGAGAGCTCAGATTCCATAAATTCGGTAACAGAAGACTGAATGTCCTGAGGCCTTATGTCAATTATATACAATAGCAAACATTGCAATTGAACGAATAATACTGTCCTAAAGACTGAGTACAAGGTAGCTCTCTGAAGCCAGTTGTTTGTATGCAGCTGACCACAGAAAGCATGCTTCTCAGAAAGGATATTAAGACAAAATTCCCTCCTGCCATGTTCCCCATCATTCCCTTCGATGTAGGTCTTTTATTCTAACTCACCGGCATCTTAAGAGGTTGTTAAGTTATTAGGCTGCTGGGCATTTTGACATCCCTCAAATTAATTTATTTGAATTTTACTTGAAAGTGGTCTAAGATGAAGCTGAGTTATCTCTAAGGACAAACATAAAGATGCATTTAATTTTTCCAAAAATAAAGAAACAGCAAAAGAGGAAAAAACATTATGTTTATCGAGAAATAATTTTTAAAGTAAAAGCAGTGTGTATAAGAAATTATGTTGTCGGAAGGCAATGTCGTTAATTATATATCAAAAATTGTATTGTTTCTTTTCTAAGTAACCCTTGGATTAGGATGGTAACCGTATTTATGTTATTTGTATGTACAATAACATGCCTCAAAATCTCTTATACAATCTGAAATATTAAGCTTACAACACTTAGAGTATGTGTATAGCATATAATATATTAACTTGTAAAATGTGATTGCATGTTTAAAGTGTAGTAATTCAGGAATCTGTTTCTACTAAGTATTATATTTTCTAGCAGAATGAGCAAAAATATTCATTTCTACACCCATTTCTTGGTGTCTTTTATCTCTCATTGCTCCCATGTTGAAGCGAGCAATGAAAAAAAAATACTTTTCCCCCAACAGACGAAGGTGAGTATGCCGTTGTTTGTTTGCTAGCTTTTAAATAGCTGGTAAATTGTAGAAATTTCGCTTTCTTGAAATCAGTTATTTCTGTCTTCCTTGGATGCCATATCACCATACTGTTAACTTTGCTCTCTGAAGGGAGAATTCCAAATGCCATTTCTCTCTTTCATTTCGATCACATCTTTACCTGTTTTCCATTCCCAACACATTTGTAGAATGTCTCCTCTGCATGAGGCACTATTGTGGTCACTGAAGGAACAAAGTAATAAAGAAATAAGAAAAAGATAAGAAATACAAGAGGAGATATGCTATCAAGGCGACAGGTGTGTCGAGAGGTGATGCTAAGCCTAAGATAATGAGACAATAGCAGAGAGAATTAAGCAGAGAGAACCTTTTGGGGGAATATAATATTTTACCTAAGGAAAGATTTATGTGATGCTTAAAGGGTCAGAGATAATTAAAAGCAATGGGAAGAAAGGAATTCCCACTATAGCAGACAGAAAAGATAGGGGGAGGAGGGTTAAAAATACCAGGAAGTATACAAGGAAATGATTAGCAGATTGATGTTGCTGGGATATAATGTTTGAGGCAGGGATAAATCATGATAGAGCCTATACCATGGAATTCTTCACATCAGACTATTCTATTACTTAGCCACTTTCTTTTTCCTTCGAGTGCTTGTTACTATCTGGCATATATTACATATTTATGTATGGTCTGTCATTCTTTTTAGGATGTTATCTTCACAAGCACAGGTTTTTCTCTATCTTGTTCACTACTCTACCCTCAGTACTTGCAACAGAGATTTGCATAGAGTAGGCGCCCAGTCCTTCATAGAGAAATGCAGAAATGAATGAATAAATTGAGTGCTTAAAATCTTATCTTTCAAAACCGTCTTCTGATTTCAATTACTTTTCCAGTTTTAGCACAACCTAAAATACAGTCAAATGCTTCGCGATTTCCAATCACATCAATATTTTTATTAAATTGTTGTTTTACCTCTGTGACTTCACTAATTTATTGCACGTAAAGAGAATGTCTTTTGAGTGGGGCTCCAGCTAACATGCTAATTATCTGCAAAGTTATAAAACTCCAAGAGAGAATTAATCATCTATAAAGCATAGTTTTTAAGAACTTGAACTCTAGATTCATATAGCCAATAGCAGCTTCTCTATTTACAGTGTGTCCTTGGGCAAGTTACTTAACGTCTCCATACTCGTGTTTCCTTAGGTGTGAAAGAATGTTACCCACTTCACCATTACTGAGAATATCAGATTGTACAAAATCTGTGAAACTCTTAAATACACAATACATAATACACTTTTTCTTGTATTAAAAATTCTGTGTATGCCTGTCCATAATCATTATTATTGTACCCAAGCTAAGGACACAAATTAGGACTTTAACATTTTTGTATCTACTTGTCTAATATGATGTTCTATATATATTTGGGTGATTTACAAATGAATACTCATTTATTGTGTTACATTTTATAAGCAGGCCGGGCACAGTGGCTCATGCCTGTAATCCCAGGACTTTGGGAGGCCGAGGTGGGAGGATCACGAAGTCAAGGGATCGAGACCATCCTGGCCAACATGGTGAAACCCCATCTCTACTAAAATACAAAACATTAGCCCAGCGTGGTGGTATGCACCTGTAGTCCCAGCTACTGGGGAGGCTGAGGCAGGGGAATCGCTTGAACCTGGGAGGCAGAGATTGCAGTGAGCTGAGATTGTGCCACTGCACTCCAGCCTGGCAACAGAGTGAGACTCCAGCTCAACAACAAAAAACTAAATTAATTAAATTAATTAAATAAAAATTTATAAGCAGGACTTTCTTTTCAGCAATAGATCATTCAATATACATAAAATGGTTTCATAATTTTTCAAATTCACAACAAGTTCAAGCAAAAAAATAAGGTAAACCATTTAATGTATGAGGATTGTTGAAGTTTTTCACTTGTGCAGGATATATTTTATGCCTATGAATCAGCAAAACTATTTCCACTTAATTCTAAATAAAGGCACCTTGACATTTTTTCTTTCAAAATAATGTACAAGTTATAACATTTTCAATTCTCAGTGGTATAACTTGTAAATAACTTTACTTTGCTTTTAGAAATTCTGCTATCAGAGCAGAGATGTTATAGGTAGAGTGGGTGTGAGTTTATTCAGTGTTATCTAAACTGGTTATGAAAACAATTGCACACTCTTATGTGAGAAGGGATTTCATCTATTCTGCCAGTTTTTGTAAATAACACATTTTCAAATACTACACCTACTGCAGAATGAAAAAAATATTTGTAGAGAATATTTTATAGATGTTTTATAATGAAAGGACTGAAGCCAAAGAAAGCTAAATTCATTCATTCATGGTTTCATTTATACATTTACTCATCAAGCATTTGTTGAATTTCTATAGCTATTGCTGGCAAGATAAAAAAGTAAAAATGTAAATAGATGAGAAAAAAATTCCTTGTTATGCTGTAAGTGGTTAAGATTAGAGGCAAACTCAATGTACTGTGGAGACAAATGGTGGATGGTGTGGTTGAGGAAGCAGTTGGTCTTTCATCTGGGGAGTAGAGAATGATTACGACAGATTTACCAATGGAAGTAATTCCTGAATAGCCTCTAGGAGAAAGGGTAGAAATGATTAGGGTGAGTAATGAGGCAATAATATTCTAGGCAGAGGAAGCTGCACGTGCAAAGCACGAAGACATGGAAATGCATAGATTTAGGGAATCACATACTTGGGGGCCAAGGAAGTAGCAGAAGTCAAGGTGTAGACAGAGGCACAGACTAAGTGGAAATATCTTAAGTGCAATGATCTGTATGTATATAATTCTAACATTCCAATAAGAGCCTCCTGATTCTTAGAATCATATTCTTTTCATAACACATTTTTTTCATTTGTTTCCAGAAATTTTATTCGATCCTGCAACAGGCTATGGTAATAAAGTAAGGCATACTCTTGAACCTAAAAGTATACGTGTGAATCAAAGGTAGAAGATTCCAAATAAATCACCCAGAGCCTTGACACAAAGTAGAAGAGCTTCCTACGTTCTCTTCAGGGATGTTATATATCTGAAAGACCACAAAACAAAAGAAACAGAGGCTGGAATTTCACTCTCTGAAATTTTCTCAGAATCACAAAGTAAGAGCTGCATTTATAAGTTTGGTTAACTGTTATGTTTAAATCATATTCTGGTCACTGTCAAGAATTTATATGAGGAACATGCTTTATTTGGAATTTGCTTGAAAGAGGCCTAGAGTTTTCTTAGTTATAATTTTATAATCAATTATTATTTAAAAATATTTCCTGTAATCTTTTTTTTGACTGGCTTTAATTTTTAAAGTGGCCTTAGTTCTAATCAAACTTTTATTTTGAAATTTTAATTTCTGAAATATAAACAGTGTAATATTGTTCCTCAGAACTCTTTCATTCATATGAAGTTTTTGAAAAAGTGTGTGTTCCTATAATGATTCTACTTCTCTTAAAGTCCTCAGAGACAGCCTTTATTTTTCATTTTCATGCATCTCATCTTCCAAGCTTTTTACTACTATTAAATACAAAGTTTGGTATGTAGTGGATAATTATTTTTAAGTTCATATTTAAATCAATACACAATAAAATTGACCTTTAATGTGGCATACAGTTCTATGAATTCTCTCCCGTGCCTATGCTGATGTAGCCACCAACTCCGAAAAGAACAGTTACATTCCATTCCCCCATTCTCTCCTTCTATCTCTTTACGGTCCCACTACTTCTCACTCCTACGTCCTGTCAACCACTGATCTGTTTTCCATCACTGAAGTTTTATCTTTTTAGAGATTAACACATACATGGAAACATGGAGGGTGTAACTTTTTGATACGGGCTTCTTTCACTCAGATTAAAGCCTTCGAGTTTGATGTAAGATGTTGTGTGTACCAAAATAATGCACACATTTTAATTGTTTAGTAGTATTCTATAGTCTGGATGTATCATAATTTGCTTATCCATTCAACCATTGAAAGATATTTGGGTTATTTCAAGTTTTTGGCAATTATGAAGAGAACTGCTATAAACATTCATATGTAGGTTTTGTATAAATCTAAGTTATTTTTCTGGGGTAAACACCAAGCAGTGGGATTGCTGGGCCATATGGTAAGTGAATGTTAAATTTAACATGAAACTACCAACCACCTTAAAGAGTGACTATATCGTTTTCATTTCCCAATGCAATGTATGAGAATCCCATACATTGCTCCGCGTCCTCACCAGCACCAGGAATTGTTAATACTTTTTTTAGTGGGAGTTACTCTAATGGGGTGTAGCAATATCTCATGATTTTCATTTACTTTTTCCTGGTGATTTTGATTTTAAACAACTTTTCACATGTTTACTGGACTTCTATGTCTTCTTTCGTGAAACATCTGTTCAAGTCTTTTGCCCTTTTTAAATTTGATTTTTACTGCTACATTTTGAGATTTCTTTATATATTCTGAATACAGCTCCCTTTTCAGATATGTGGCTTGAACATATTTTTGCTCTTTCTATGCTCTTTAAAATTACTGTTAAAGTTAACTTCTCAAAGTTAACTGTAAAAGTTACTTTAAAGTGAACAGTAACTTTAACTTCTCAAAGTTACTGTTAATGTGAACAGTAACTTTAGAAGACTTTTAGACTCTTTAAAGTCTCTTAACAGTAACTTCAACAGAACAAAAATTTTAGATTTTGATGTGGTCTTATTTATATGCATATATATATATATATATATATATATATATATATATGACTTTCAGGGTCTTGCTTTAGTTGTAAGGTGTAACAACTCTACTCCCTGGGAATGAAGATTTTCTTCTGTGTTTTTTCTAAATGTATTACAGTTTTTTGTTCTATATGTGCATTTATGATCAATTTAGAGCTAATTTTTAGATAAATTGTGAAGTTTAATTCAGTGCTCACTTTTCTTTGCATGTGGTTGCCCAAGTATTCCAAAGCCATTTGTTGAAAAGTCTATCCTTTCTCTATTGTCATTGCCTTCGCACCTTTGTCAAAAACTTGTCCATATTTGTGTGTGTCTACTTCTGGACTATCTTCTCTGTGACATTGATCTCTGTGTCCGGCCCTTAGCTAATACTGTATTCTTTTGATTATTAAACAATTTTTTGAAATTAGAAAATGAAAGTCTCCCATTTTGTCTTTATTCGAAATTGTTTTGGTTATTTTATCACATTAGCACATTTGTCCTTTTCTATATACATTTTAGAATCAAGTTTTATATATTGGCCAAGAAATCTTGTTGAGATTTTGATTGGACTTGCATTAAATCTACACATCATTTTGGGTTGAATTAACATTATTACTATATTGAGACAAATCTATGAATATGTTATAACTCTCCATTTGTTTAGGCTTCCTTTGATTTATTTCACCAGTGTTTTATACCTGTCAACATTCTGTTTCTGTACTTGTTATGTTAGGTTTACAACTAGATATTTTATTTTGGAGTGATTATAGGTTTTCAACAGTTCATTGCTTCTATAGAGAAATGTAGTTCATTTTGTGTGGAGAATTTGTATCCTATAATCTTGCTACAATATCTTATTAGTTATAGAAGTTATCTGGAAAACCTTTCAGCTTTCTATATAGAATATGTCTTACGTGAATAAACACAGTTTAATTTCTTCCTTTCCAATTGGTATGCATTAAAGTAAAACAAGAACAAAACAAAGTAAACAAAGAAACAAAATAACTCTTCTTTAACTTCCCTAAAATTTATTAGAAACAATCTTCAAAACAAAATAAACAAAGAAACAAAATAACTCTTCTTTAAATGTTCCCTAGAATTTATCAGAAACAATCTTGGCCAAGAGGATTTTATTTTCAGAAAAAGATTAACTACAAATTAAATAGTTATATGAACATGATGGTTATCTAAGTTATCTTGGTTGTGCTTTGGTGATTTCTGGCTTTGAGGAATTAATATATTTCATGAAATTTGACAAACTTTGGTGTATAAGATTTTTTGTGATATAGACTTACTGTTTTAATGTTTATGGAGTCTGTAGTGATAGCCTATCTATAATTTTTATATTGATAATTTGATATTGATAAAGATAATTCTTTGTTAGTCTTTCCAGAAGTTTATAGCTATTGTTTTATAATATATTTTCTTTGTTGTTTTCCTGTTTTTTTTTTTTTAGGGAGGGTATTTCTACTTTTCACTTTCTTCCTCTCTCACTTCTGCTTGCTGTGGAGTTTACTTTGCTCTTTTTTCTAGATGGAATCTTAGATAATCCAAGCTTATTCATGTCAAGCTTTTCTTCTTTTTGTGTAAGCATTAACTGCTACAAGTTTCTGGCTAAGCACTGCTTTAGCTGCATCCCACAAACTTGATATGCTGAATTTTCATTTTTCCTCAGTTCAGTATGTATTCTAATTTTCCTTTCGATGTTTTCTTTGACTGATGAATTGTTAAAAAGTATGCTACTGTGGAATAACAGACTGGTAGACTTTGAAAGGTGAGACAGGAGGAAGGTAAGGAATGAGAAATTACTTAATGGTACAATGTACATTATTTGGATGACAGTTACACTAAAAGCCAAGACTTCATCACTATACAATATATCCACGTAATGTTGTTCCTTGTTTTCTGCACTTGTACCCCTTATACAGATTTTTAAAAGAAGAAAATGTGTTAAATTTCCAAATATTTGGAGGTGTTCCTGTTATCTTTGTTATTTAGTTGATTATTATTGTAGAAAACATTATGTATGATTTTAATTCCTTATATTTGTTGAACTTTGCTTTAGAATCCAGAATATGGGCTCTCTTGGTGAATGTTCCTTGTGTATATGGGAAAAATGTATGCACCGCTGTGTCCAGTGGAGTGCTCCAATGTCAATTAGAATTGATCGATTGATGTCACAGCTTAGGTCAACATTCTCATCTATTTTCTGTCTATAGATTGTATCAGCTACTGAGAAAAGAATGTTGAAATCTGTAACTCTACTTGGGAATCTGTCTGTTTGTGTTTTCAGTTCTGACCATGCTTGATTTATGTTTTCTAAAATTCTGCTGTTAGGTTCATACACATTGGGATTGTTTTCTGCTTTAAATATAATGTCCCTCTTCGTCTCTGGTCATGTTCCTTAAGCCCACTTCACCTAATTAAGACAGCCACTCTGGCTTTGTTTTTGTTCATGTGTGCAAATATATTATTTTCTCAATCCTTTATATCTAGCTTATCTACATCACTATGTATATCTGAAGTGAATTTTTGTAGACAGCATATAGCCATTTCATGTTTTTTTAATCCATTCTGACAATCTTTGTATTTTAAAATGTGTGTTTAGTCAGTTTGCATTTAGCATTTATTGATATGCTTAGATTTAGGTCTACCATTTTATTATTTGTTTTCCGATTATTCCCTCTGTTTTTCAATCTTTATTCATCTTTTCTTATTTTCCTTGGGTTATTCCAACATCTTTTTTATTCTATTTAAATACACCTACTGCACATTCGGCTGTATCTCACTGTATAATTTGCAGACATGTGTGTGTGTGTCCAGTGACTTTGGGGATTATTATCCAAATACTTAACTTTTCTCACTCTATTCAGATTTGGTATTTTAGCATTTTAACCAGAGCATAGAAATCTAATTACTATATATTACCAAACATTTTAAAGAATCATGAGAACAAGTCTATTTACCCCAATAGTTGCCATTTTTGTTGCTTTTCTTTTGTTTGTGATATTGCAAGTTTCTTTCTAGTATCTTTTTCTTTCTATGAAGAATTTCCTTTAGCAATTCTTTCAGAGCAATTCTGACAGCAACAGATTCTGTTAGTTTTCCTTTATTTGAGAACACTATTATTTTATGTTTATTTCTGGACATTATTTTTACATGATTTAGAATTCTGAGAGGACAGTTATCTCAGCACTTTAAACATATTTTCTTTCTTTTCCTGATCTCCACAATTTCTGATTAGAAATCTGCAGACAGACATTTAACAGAATGTCTCCATGTTTCTTTGATAGTTTCAAAACATTTGAACAGTTTTCTCTGGATGCTCTTAAGACTCTTTCCTCTTTTTGTTTTATTGGATTATGCTGTGTCTCGGCCCATACTTCTTTGGGTTTACCTGATTTAGGGTTTGATGAGTGTCTTGAAACTGCAGGTTTGTATATTTCACTGGATATGGGAAATTTTCAGCCTTTATGTCTTAAATATTTTTTTCTGGTCTACACTCTGCCTCTCTTTCTGGGACACCAGCAGTGCTAATCATAAACCTTAGGAACTATTCCAAAGGCCAATTAACAATTGTTCATGTTTTTCAATTTTGGTTGTATTGTTAATCTTGCATAATTCTTATTGATCTGTTTTCAAGTATATTGACACATTTCTGTCATTTCCATCCTGTGATTGTGCCTATCCAGTAATTTTTTTCAGTGCTACATTTTCCATTTGTATCTTCTATTATACCTATTTGCTGAGATTTTCTATTGTTTCATTCCTGCAATACATTTTCACCTTTATTTGTTGGAATATTTTATAATAGCTTGTTAAACTGTTTGTCTAATTATTCTAATTACTGTGTCACTTCAATAGAGGCATTTATTTTACTGTATTTTCATATGTGGGTTGCTATTTTCCTTGTAAGCCATATGTAAGGTAAGGTTTCATTTTATCCTAGACATTTTGAGTATTATGTTTTGAAAATCTGGGTCTTGTGAAAAATATCTTATGAAAAATATCTCCATTTTTGTTTTATAGATAGTCAACTGGGTAGGGGTCAAACCACTAGATTTGACTAGCTTTCCTTAGCTCTCCCTCTCTGTAATCTCCCTTGAAGTTTCCAATTCCCTGGTCTTCCCTTTTTTGGTCTTTTATCTAGAAAGCAGAGGATTTATTTATCTCACTCTTTTGCTCTCTCTCTAAGCTATACCCATATCTAAGGCAGGTGGTGAGTGGACAAAAATAAGGTAAAAACAATGTGAGTTTGCCTCATCCTCTTGAGGCCACAGCTACTTAAATCAGGGAGGATGGTGTCTCTTCCTTTGGGTAGGTGCAAGCCTTCACTGCTGCTGCTACTACTGCTACCTGTAGGGGCTCAGTCAGGATCGGGGGAAAAATTGTAAAATAAACTATCTTGGAAGGCCAGAAGGTTTTTGCAAAAGCCTCAGGATAGAGTTATGGCTGAAGGCAGCCTAATCCTCTTTGAGCTGTAACAAGGGTAATTAACATAGGAATGTAGAAGAGTCTATCTAAATCGCTTGGTTACTCTTGTGGTTCTAAGACTAACCTTTGACCATCTGCTGTGCATGATTGCTTTCTACTCCTTGGGGTCCGGCAACAGTAATTACCTTCTAATGGTGTTTACTTGAGACTTTTGTCATTTAATGTGTGCTGAATACATGCCAGGAGGGCCAGGGAGTTGCAACTCATTACAGCACTCTCCTGGGAGTCTGTAAGTGGTCTGGATTCTCAGCCAGACTGACAAGCGTCATATCTGTGTCATTGTACGTTATTCATCTGTTGTTGGGTCAGGGTCTGTGGGATGGACCCCCAACAGCTTCCAACACACCATTTTCTCAGTTCTCAAGCCTAGATGACAGGGCTTCTCCTGGTGTTCCTTATGTCCATACTGATGCCTGCTTCCATCTTTCAGGCTAACTTGAGTCCAGGCTGGAGAAACTTTTAAAAAAGGAAAGTCACCACCAATTTAGTGGTATTTTGAATTTTGTTTTTTTCCAATATATCTGTCACTATTTACTTTTTAGAGTCCTCAAAGAGATGCTTTATGCATTCTGTTCAGGTTTTATAGCTTATTCCGTTTTATCCCAAACTGAAAGTCCTAGATGGATAAAGTTTGATTCTCAGTTGCATATAGGTAAAAATTGAGTCAAAGCTGAGGTCCCATTTTTCAATGAAGACTTAGCCTGATCTTTGAAATGTTGGTGAATTAGTATGTAACAAGAAGATTCACTTAGCCAAACTAGAATATTTCCCTACCGAGTTAGCTAAGAAATTACTGTACATACAAGGCATTATGTATGAAAATGTTATGAAGTTTAAATCTTTACTATAATATTGATTCCGGCATTTTATGCTCTTTGGTAGCTCATTATGATCTGACTCCTATCTCCAATCATTGTAAAGTTAATTAATGCACTTTTCAGATAAATTTATTAAAAAATACACAGCCTTCTTTATGTCTCTCAATCTCTTCATATGCTATTACTTTGACTAGATATTCGGTGTTGTCAATCACATTACGAAAACATTTTCAATAATAATCAACTGATTCTATTTATCCAACCCTAGGAAAATTATCTTCCTATTGAACAGGCAAAAAATAACAACAAATTGATTTTTCACAGTAATTTCTATGTTTCTCTTTTCTGAGATCATTCATTAGTACAAACCATTTTGCTCAAAAAATATGTCATTGCCAGTAACATTTGGGAGAAATTCTATCATGTCAGGAAGATTCCTCCTAGGTTTCTCAGTATAAGCTGAGATTTCCTGTTGTTTGAACCCTGGAGCCACCTCACATTACTTTTGAACACTGTTATTCTTCACTTATAAAAGGGATGTCTGTTGGTGTGCTTCTCATTTGTATGAGTCCTATTCTTACATCCAAACTATTTTTTCTATGTTAAGGACATTCCAGGATCCTCTCTATTTTTCTACACTTGTCCCACACATCACACTCCACTACTTAGGATGAAGTCAAGGGAAGAGGTTTCTAGTATCTTTCAGCATTCTATCTAGGATGTAATGTTTTATTTTCATATTCATGTGAAAGAAAAGGGCTAACATCTAGCATTGGGAAAACCTGATGATTTGTCATTTGCTTTATTTCCCCTTTGCCACATTCAAGAATTTTTAGGAGTTTATCTATGCTAGATAATATGCGAACGAGAATTTGCCCAAGGATGACATGCCAGGCCAATCTCCCTAATTTCATGGTTTAAATTAGTTATGGAATAATGAGTAACCTATATAGATGAAAGAGCACATATAATGGGTCCGATTGTCTAACTGTAAAAGGTGAAGGCATTATAGTACGTAGCTAGTCAGATATGAGCAGGGCAGGAGAGTTTCCCACCCTCTGCCCCGCAAACCAGGAATGTCAGGTGACCATCAGGTGGTGGTCAGGCAGTTTTTAAGCTGTCCCTCTAAAATAATAATTGGTCCCAGCCAGAACCAGGGAAAGGCAGTCTCTCAATGGACAGAAACATCTGTAGCTGGTGATCCGTAGCTTCCTGATAAGATCTCAGGAGTTGGGCCAAGGGGCTCATGTATGCCACTAAGAGGCAAAATGGCAGCATTTAACTGGTATATGATCTTTCTCTAGGAACCCTGGACTGGAAAGGGAAAAATGCCTCAAGTGAGCATGGGTGTAAATCCAGTAAACATACTGCACATGTGGCCCCCCCAAGTGCTAAAAGCCCACTGTGCATGCAGACAGCCCACCCCAAGAAAAAAATCAGGGGAGAAATAAAACAAGACTCCAGAAACATGCCAACGTATAAAACCCCAAAAGGTCAAACAATTGATCTTTCAAGTCACCCACTTGGCCCTCTTCCAAGTGTACTTTAGTTCATTTCATTCCTGCCCTAAGTAGTGGAATTTCTGGCCAGTGCAATCAGGCAAGAGAAAGAAATAAAGAGTATTTAAATAGGAAGAGAGGAAGTCAAATTGTCTCTGTTTGCAGATAACGTGATTTTATATTTAGAAAACTCCATCATCTCAGCCCCAAAACTCCTTAAACTGATAAGCAGCTTCAGCAAAGTCTCAGGATACAAAAGCAATGTGCAAAAATCACAAGCATTCCTATATACCAATAATAGATAAGCAGAGAGACAAATCATGAATGAATTCCCATTCACAATCACTACAAAGAGAATAAAACACCTAACATACAGCTAACAAGGGATGTGAAGGACCTTTTCAGGGAGAACTACAAACCACTGCTCAAGGAAATAAGAGAGGACACAAACAAATGGAAAAACATTCTACCCTCATGGATAGGAAGAATCAGTATAATGAATATGGCCACACTGCCCAAAGTAATTTACAGAGTCAATGCTCCTGCCAAACTACCATTGACATTATTCACAGAATTAGAAAAAATACAACTTTAAATTTCTTATGGAATCAAAGCAGACCCATGTAGCCAACACAAGCCTAAGCAAAAAGAACAAAGATGGAGTCATCACGCTACCTGACTTCAAACTATACTACAAGGCTACAGTAACCAAAACAACATGGTACTGGTATGAAAACAGACATATAGACCAATGGAACAGAACAGAGACCTCAGAAATAACACTACACATCTAAAACCATCTGATCTTCAACAAACCTGACAAAAACAAGCAATGGGGGAAGGATCTCCTATTCAATAAGTGGTGCTGGGAAAACTGGCTAACCATATGCAGAAAACAAACTAGACCTCTTCCTTACACCTCATACAAAGATTAACTCAAGATTGATTAAAGACTTAAAATGTATAACCCCAAACCATAAAAACCCTAGAAGAAAACCTAGGCAATACCAATCAGGACACAGGCATTGGCAAAGACATCATGACAAAAATGCCAAAAGCAATTGTAACAAAAGCCAAAATTGACAAATGGGATCTAATCAAACTAAAGAACTTCTGCACAGCAAAAGAAATTATCATCAGAATGAACAGGCAACCTACAGAATGGGATAAAATTTTTGTAATCTACCCATCTGATAAAGGTCTAATATCCAGAATCTACAAGGAACTTAAACTTTTTAATGCACTTTCACTCCTGCTTAAAACTTGCCTCACTCTGTCACTCTGCCCTATGCCCCTCAGTTGAATTCTTTCTTCTGAGGAGGCAAGCAAGAATTGAGATTGTGGGAGATCTGCATGGATTTGCCACCAGTAACAAAGGGATATCAGATTGACCATGCTAACTCAGCCTCTTCTCTAGAATGCATGTCCTGAGTAACAAATGACTGAGGGGGGAACTCAGGAGACCTCTCCTCTGTCTGTATGCATGCTGTGTATTTCCTGTCCTAGGTTTTTTCTTAAAGCTTAGTAAGCTTTGTGCTGGTGGTACTGAGTTCTGTGAATTTGGTCGTCAATCCACACCCAAGACTAGTATGGCTGCTAGTAACACAAAGTTGCTATCAAAGCATGCCTGTTCCCTTTTGTTTTTATGGCTAAGTTTCTCCTCATTTTGCATTTATTTGTTTTCATATTCATGGAGGTACCCAGGGCAAGCAAATGAGGTAATTATTCTTTAGGTCCTGATTTACCTTGCAATAATTTCATTTTGAAAAACATCTACAGAGTGACACGTACTGTGAATTTGTCAATACTTCATTTTATCTTTTCAAATTGGAAACATCGAGTAAATTGTTATGACAAAAAACTTTGTCTGAAATTTTATAGTCTATGAAAGTGATATGTTTTGGGCATCTGGTTTCAAAATTATCTTTGGTCAGAGTTTTTATATCTAAGAAATAATTTTCAGTAACATTTAAAATTCCAGCTTTAGAATCTAAATGCCGTTTAAAAATTTGCCATTTTATATTTCTAATGTTTGAACTTCTCCTATGATTCATTGCTATTACAAATTGATTTTGAGTCCATGATACTCATATAATTTATGATAAATTTTCATGTTTCAAACACAAATGATCAATAATTATATTTGAATTATAAAAGAGCTGTACAAGTTTTAAAAGAATTTACAGCACTACCACCTGCAACGTGGAGGATTAGGAATTCAGATAGGTCCTCCATTGACAGAAAGCACTCAAATGTGGGAAGACCATAAGAAAACACACGCTAGTTCATTGTAGAGTTCAAGAGAAAATACAAGAACAATCCAGAGATACAGAAATTTAAAATAAAGGTAAAACTTTAAAAAAAAATTGTTGAAAAGCAAACCTTTGGAGTTAGTGTAACTTTAAATTCCTCTAACTCTAAATGTCAAGAAGGTACCTAGGATCGAGAATATTTAGACGAATGGACCTGAAGAGAAATGAGAGGCTGGGGTTTACACTGATTCAAAAATAGACTCTCAACTGCAGATTCATGAATAATGTGGAGACACTTTTAAGTGTTATAATTTCAGTAAGGGTATAAATAGGGGTTTAAAAAAAAAAAAAAACCTGCCTGTCTACAAAAGGAACCAATGAAGACATCTCTTAGAATCTGTTACTTCTCTCTGTGGGAAAAAAAAAAGTCTCCTTGAAGATTGTAATGACAGGCCTGTTGTTTCATCTTTCTGGGTGTTGGAGTTTACATCACCCCCACATCTGAACTCCCCAGTCTGAGGAATCAGATTAAAGTGGTTCGAGACTGGCAGCATATCCCAATACCATTCAGAATATAATTAAAATATTTTCTTTAGATAAAAATATAGTCAATCAAAGTCATTCAGGATTCCCATATGGTATGCTGCTAGGTATGAATTCACAATGTAAAGTCACCAAATATGGGAGGAAAGGAAATCATTGTAATTGAAAGTACCAGCAGAAAGCAAAGCTAAGAGATTTACCTCCACCTCCCCAAACTAATTTAGTTCAGTAAACGTCAAAATATCAAAGATGAAGAGAACATTTAAAATAAGCCAGAGAGGAAAGACAGATCATCTACGAGAAAGTATCACTTAAAAACAGATTTTCTTGTGTCCATAATGACATAGACACTGTAATATTATTTTCAACCTGCTGAGAGGAAGTTACTTTTCTAGACTGATGAATTCAGAACAAGTTTGAGAAAAAGACATCTTCACACAATAACCAAGAAATTTTACTTCCTGAAAACAAGAACTAAGTGGACTCTTAAAGAAGCAAAATAACTCAAATGGAAAATCTGAGATACAAGAAGGAATAGTAAAAGCAGAAATTTTAAGTATCTCACAAAAAAATTAAACAAAAATAAACGGTATAATACAAGAATAATAATGTTTAATTGGTGGGGTGAACTACAATAATAGATTTTGGCTGATAGGAAGAAAGAAAGGACATAAAACATGTAAGAAAAGAGGAAGATTAGACCCTGGTATTCAGGATTTATCTTCAAGACTTCTTGGTAAATGTGCACACAATTCAGTAATTTTAGTGTAACCAAAGCTTTTTTCCAGTGAGAAGCAGAGGCATACAAGCATTCCCTATAAAGTCAAAATATTAAAAATAATTTAAAAATAAACTAATGCAATATGTATTTTTAGGGGCTAAGAGAACTATTGTTGGAAAAATAATTTTAGATATAGCTGCAATTACTTCATATATACGATTTATATGTTTTTCAAAATAAAAACTTAGAATATGAAAAGAAAAATTTGCAAATAAGTTGATAAGTACAATCTGTACAATCCTGCGAATCATAGCAAAGCATGTTTTATGATTTCCTTTCAAGAATGAGAAATATACAGTTGAAGAACTTCAAAAGTAGAAGGTGGTAGATTTAAAAGTAATTCTTGGCCAGGCGCGGTGGCTGATGCCTGTAATCCCAGAACTTTGGGAGGCCGAGGCAGGCGGATCACGAAGTCAGGAGATCGAGACCATCCTGGCTAACACCGTGAAACCCTGCGTCTACTAAAAATACAAAAAAATTAGCCGGGCGTGGTGGCGGGTGCCTGTTGTCCCAGCTACTCAGGAGGCTGAGGCAGGAGAATGGCATGAACCCAGGAGGCGGAGCTTGCTGTGAGCTGAGATAGCGCCACTGCACTCCAGCCTGGGCGACAGAGCGAGACTCCATCTCAAAAAAAAAAAAAAAAAAAAAAAACCAGGTAATTCTTTTAACGTCCAGCGTCCTGCAAATTCATATTCTTCATTATTAAATGTCCATATGTGACTTGTCAATGAATTATATTTTTGTATTTTCTAAAGATGCAAGAGAAACAATATACATTTACGTGAACATTGATTAAGTTCATAGTATATAACAATGTCCTCGATGCCTCATCAGTCATATTATTTAGTCTTTGAAGCAATAGTCTGAATTATTATTCCTATATTGCAGGTGAGGGTATCAAGATTCAGACCGGAAGTGACTTATTGAATTGCCAGTGCTACGTCTGGATCTTTCGAATCCAAAGCCTTTGCTTCAGTGAAGTCTCAATTATAATGCCTCTATGCCTCCGGTGTCTCATTGAAAAAGAAAAATAAGAAAGATTTAGTTAAATTAGGAACTACTGAACTCTGAACACAACCAAGATGGCAAGATGTCTTGAAGACAGACCTTGAGACTGAGGACTAAATCTCCCTCTTTCTATATATTTATATATATTTTTTCCCCTCGCTCTTCCTGTCAACCAAAACCTACTACTGCAGTTAACCCCACAAATGAAATATTATCGTTCTCACTACTTCAGTGAGAGCAGTTGAATGTGCAAATAGTCAATACTAAAGTAGATAAGAAGCAACAAATTATATTCTATTAAATCCTATTAATACTGACAACTTCACAGTGGTTTTTTAAAAAGAAGTGTTCCCTCCCTGTTATCTCTTAAGTGATATCTTCTAATTTCTCCAAATATGATTGTTCCTATTAATGTATATAAATTAATGTACAATATTTAATGTTTGTCCCTCTTTAATGCTGAAAAGTTCTCATTTTTAATGTGTACATTTCAATATATGAGATTCAAACATATGCAGATGAGAATTTTTAAAACATAATTTCTATAGAAACACTATTAAAAAATAACGTCATGAACCTGTTGAGTCTGTGTTAAGAAGGAACAGCTGCACACTCAGGGCCCTGGAAGGGAGCCCTATCAGTGTGACTTCAGAAAGCAACCAACAGGCTTATTGTCATTTATTTGTGAGAGAACAGCCATTTGTTTGACATACTGAAGTCAGCCTCAGGGTGAGGCTGCTTTGTTCCACAACTATCAGATGGAAATACATTATTCCCCATCTTCCTGATAAGAAGTCAAGGAGAACTTTGAGACAGTCACTAGTGGATACAAATAACTGACTGGACAACAGTTGGAGATTACTAGGCATTGCATTTATAAAAAAGGCAAATTTCCTTTATTTCTAAGATGCTAAAAATTGTTTCAAGATTCAACAAATTCACGAATATTCATTTTTATTCACCTGGCTTTCCTAAGGAAGAAGAACATTACCCTAGCATTGTGTTTATTTGATTGTTCTATTTTACTTTTTTGCCTATAATATCATCTCTTTGATTACATATTTAGCAGGACATTTTTATGGTTTAGGGAATTACTTTCTTCATTTATTTTTTGATTCTGTATTTTCTCTCCTTTTTTCTTTTCTTTTATATATATATATTTTTATTATACTTTAAGTTCTAGGGTACATGTGCACAATGTGCAGGTTTGTTACATATGTATCCATGTGCTATGTTGGTGTGCTGCACCCATTAACTCCTCATTTACATTAGGTGTATCTCCTAATGCTATCCCTCCCTCCTCCCCCCACCCCATAACAGGCACTGTATGTGATGTTCCCCTTCCTGTGTCCAAGTGTTCTCATTGTTAAAAAAAAGAAAAAAAGAAAATTAATGCGTTACTCTACTCAAAATAGTCCTAATTTTTTAAATTAAAAATCACAACATTGACATCATTAGAAATGTGTATAATTTGTTAAAACACATACACACACAAAATACTTTTCTTCTGCAAAATACTGAGTCTATACCTGCTTCTTCTATATGGTATTGTTGTACAAGAATGATAAAATGAAAGGTTTTTAGGTCCAGATCACAGCATGCAAAAAACATCAAAGGGACGGAGTCTGCCTTTTAAGGACAGACTTAAATGATGTAGACTCTAGACTGAAAAGATAAAAAACTGTGAAGCTGAAGAAGGAATGATTCTGCAATTATGAAGGCTAAGGATATATTTCAACTGAATTCAGTTAACAAGAATCTCCTTTGAACCACGAGAGAAGAAAACTGAGGGCAAATAAAAAGAAATATTACTTGACGTAGTATAATAATTTTATGAGGTTTGGTTTTCTAGTCAGAATTGATACAGTCTGAATTTGGAGTAGTCTGAAAAAAACCAACAGTTTGGGCATGTACTGCTTAATTTTTAGAGTAATATTCAGGTAGAAGACAGTACATTCGACAATATATTTCTTGTTGCTTGTCAGAGGCAAGATGCTGAAGTGGATAATCTACACGGTTGGCCAAGTGCACTAATTCTTATATTCTATTATGAATATAAGAATAAATGTGAAATGCCATTTATTCACAAAAATCTCCTGACCACGAGTGTGAAGAACATGCTGCCGATGTGTGTTGAGAAAATCTTTGCTTTAACATGAGAAAATATTGATCAAATATGTTTCTACAGCATCAAAACAAAAACTACCAATCTTAATATGTGTATAAAACATGAAAATGCCTATTAATTGCACATTTCCAAAATATAATAGTTTTACAAGTGTGTCAAAAAGTTGACTGAATTATATAAAGTAATTCTGATTCTTCCTTTTATTAGGCCCTATTTTTGTGGTCTCAAAGACTAAAAAAATCACATCTTTTTTTCTGTATAGCTTGTAATTATGGAGAATGTTTCAAAACAAATTAAAATAGCACTTCACATATCAAGGACATCTCAGAATCATTTTCAAGTTTAAATTTTTAATTAACATGGATCTGATAGTAAACCATTAGCATAGGTTTAATCCTGAAATAATCAGCAGTTGCGTACGCATCTCCTCACAAGAAAACATAATAAATTTCTGATTTGTCACTAAGCAGAAATTTGGTTCCATATAGTAACAAGACCATCTGAGTCCTTCTCAGTTTCCATAGGTATCTGTCTTTGTTCTACCTCATTCTGTGCCCCCTGCATGTGATGGAGTTGACAGTTATTCCTGTATAAATTTTACAAGGCTTCTTTCATGATAAGTACAAAGATTTCCACTGTAGTTTTCTTGCCTCCAATAATTAGCTTGGATTTATTGAACTACTATTTATACTAGTATAGGTTCAACCCAATATATTTTTTGGTCAATTATTTTTAACAAATTTTTGGTTTATTATCTGTTACATGGTTAATTCCTTCCTATGTCCCTATGCTTTTCAAATATAAGATGATATTGGAATTAGTCATAAAAATACAGAGGTGAAAAACACTTTAAAATTTACAAAGCACTTTTATATCTTTTATATACATTAGTCACTGTGACCCTAAACAGACCACTGGGACAAACACCATTTATATGTTTATTTTAGAACTCAGGATACTGAGGCTTACCAAAATGTTTACTATTATAAAACCATTAAGTGATAGAGCCAGTCTTCCACCTCTAAACGCTAGGTGGATACTTAATGTTCCTCTACAATGTATAGCAGGGATACTGATTAGAGAGCCATCATTTTTGATGAGGTTTCATACATTTTTCTACCTGTAAGTTAATCATGTGTTCATTTATTTATTTGGAAAACATTAAGATTTTAAAATATGCAGAACACTAAACATTAGGGACACTAAAAATTATTTCTGTTAGTGAAAAAATAGATATAATAATACAGTGAAAAGTGGCAGAATCTAGACGATAACTGGAGATTGCTTAGGATCAGGCTGGTACAAACGTAATTATGGGTTTTACCATTAAAAGCAATGGCAAAACCCGCAATTACTTTTGCACTGACCTAATAATTCACAAAGAACCGTGAACATTTCAGCTTGGAGTTTTCAGGAAACGATGCACTGAAAAGTTTAACTGCACATTATAGATAAATTTTTAAAAATGTACAAGAAGAGTATGTAAACAGACATTCTAAGAGGAAGAATCACATGTTAAAAATAAAAACTTACATATAATATTTAGGGACAAATATGAAGTTCCACAGAATCATTTAAAATCATGCCAAGAAACTTGCCCTATATTTTATCCTTTTAGAAGCTGATTTTTTTTTGTTTGAAATATGACCATATTTTTTGTTTTTTACATTCAACCAAGAGTTCCTTCCTGGCTTATGAACAGGTGAATCAAGCCTTAGTCCCAGCTCTGTCTGTACCTCCAACTACTGTAGATATTTTGTGTGTCTAGACAAACAAAAGAGCATGGTGATATTTCTTCATCCATACTGTAGGGAATGTGGAGAAAGTAAATTAATATTCTGAGGTCTTCTGAAAGTAGTAATGGTAAGCTCTAGGTGAGTTTCTGAGAGCAGCCCTGCCTCAGGTATCCACGTGGGTATCTCTCACTTCCTTCAGTTATCTACTCCAATACCACCTTTCGAGTAACCCTGTCCATATCTCTCAACTAAAATAACAACATCAGCACTCCACCTCATCTCACAATTTTTATGCAAATTACCTTGCCTAATTCTTCTCCATGTATGTCACCAATATCCGACACATGATGTATTTACTGGTTTGTTTTCTGCCAGTATTCTCTTTCCCCGTTAGAATAGAAACTCCATGAGGACAGAGAATCGGTGAGTCACAAGATGTATCTCTAGCAACAAAGACATAGCCCTGCACATACTAATACTTGATAAATATATATAGGATCATTAGATAAGTGAATGGACATAAGTAAAATGTACATGAAAATGAAGGATTTTTCTTAGTTTGGTGGTTAAATCATTATCCTGTGTCATTTCATCAGAGTTTAGCAGTAGACTAGCCACCTTGAATTTCACATTCTTTCTCTACTCCGTGATGCAATGTATTGTCAAAGAGAAAGAGATCAAGAGCTTAATTAAATTATTAATGTGCTGATTTGTGCATAATTGAGTCGAATAGAAAATAACTGATATATTAATATTTATATGAACGTCTGGTAACTTGTATATAATTCTGTCTAAACTTGAAACCATTCCCCTGAAATTTACTTGTTAAAAAAAACATTTCTAATGTTTTATTTTTTAGTAACTGCCTTTATTGTCAAGCCTTTAAATGCTATTGCTACATTAGTGCATTGATACACATAGACATGAACAGTTTTCCAGAGGGCAGTTTCACAAGTAGAATTAATTTTAGTCAATTTCACTTTCAAAGCTTCAAACATTATCATGAATCAAGAGAAATGCAATGCCTGCAAGAAACTACCACCTACGACACAGTTTACTGTGAATTCTGAGCATATGCGCCGTAAATACCAGGTTTTATGTCATTGCATTTCCTGTCTGGCTTTGAATGAATTCTGCCCTACAGGACTATTAGCAAACAACAAAAACGATAGCACTTCACAAGCCAAGGAATAACTAACCTACTTAAATATGTCTTCCTTTTGGACAGATTAAAAATGCCAGCAGTTAAGCAGCTGATGTATCAGCACGTATGGCAACGGAGGGATTTTTGCAGGAATACACACTTAATCAAATATTACTTTTCCCATCACTGCCTAGAATCTATGTAATTTAATTAATTTATGCTTCAGCGGCATTTTGGAAATGAAGTGGATCTGAAGTAAGCATTGGATAGGATCTACTTAGCATTCCATCACGGAAAAGTGATGCATAAATTTAAGTCTTTCGATAATATTACTCTTTGATTTAAATTGGTTTAAAAGATTCTGGACTGTTTGCTATCCTTAAATAATTAGTCACAGCCACATTAGAAAAAAAGGGTTTTCATTGAGTTTTGATACTGGATTAAATTTATAAACTTACATGCCTGTACACACACATACACACACTCACACACACACATAGGCACATACATATCTGGGTATGTATGTTCATGCGTATGTTTACATTTTTATTGAGGTAGAATATGAAGAAAAGAGCAAATATTATAAGTATACAGTTCGATGACTTCAAAAATTGCACATAAACACCCTAATCAAGAAACAAATTCATCCATCCTCACAATTCCCTTCATATTTCCTTCCAATCACTAATCCTTACCTCTTCTCATCAAAGGGATCTGCTGTCCTGGTCTGTAATAGCATAGATGTGTTTTTTGTTTTTTGTTTTTTTTTTTTTACTATTTTTATATATAGTCCATATTTATAATGATTTTTTTCACAGAAAAGCATCCAAGTATAGAGACATTTGTTTCACAACTCTCAGCAAGCTACTTAGCCTGAGATGGGATCACTTAAAATTTACTTCCAGTTCTCACAGAACTGTGTCTCAGTGTAGTAACTAATTTCAAGATAAACTTTGGGGTCATGTGTAGCACTTAAATAGTTTGGAAATAAACACTTCCACTGTCGACTGATAAAAATCATTGCTTTCTGGGATGCAGAAAGTTTTCTACTCTCTGAAATATATTGAGGCTTATTTGTAGGAGAAGTAGTCAATCCGATAATCGTACCATATTATAGATAAGTATTATCCCATCTCAAAAGGCACATGGTACATCATGATGTGCCTTTGGTGAATCATGACAATGCAATTTTAGACGCAACTCAGAACAGCAATAGTCTCCTGGTTATAAATTCCCTTCGGGCAGTGCCAATGACAGCTATATAGGGCTCCATTTGTGGTCACTCTCACTAAATAACATGGTTGTCATTTGTCCAAATAGTCTCCTGAGAAAACCAGTTTCTCACCTTAGGGAATTCTCTTCCTGAAAACATTCTGTTAACTGCATGGAGATAATAAACCTACATGCAAATACAGTGAAGCAGCACTCTCCATAGGACTTCCTAAGACAACAAAAATTCCCTGGCTGGGCACGGCCCCTGTAATCCCAGCACTTTGGGAGGCCGAGGCGGGCAGATCACCTGAGGTCAGGAGTTTGAGACCAGCCTGGCTAACATGGTGAAACCTCATCTCTACTAAAAATACAAAAATTAGCCAGGCATGGTGGTGGGCAGCTATAATCCCAGCTACTTGAGAGGCCGAGACAGGAGAATCTCTTGAATCCAGAAGGCAGAATTTACAGTGAGCCGAGATAACGCCTCTGCCCTCCAGCCTAGGCCATAGAGCGAGACTCCATCTCAAGAAAAAAAAAAAAAAAGGAAAAAAAAATTCCTGTCCCCTGTGTTATCTAATCCAGTAGACACTAGCCACATGACCACGAATCACGTGTGGCTGATGTGACTGATGAAATGAATTTTACATTTTAATTTTAATTAACTTTAAATCTAAAAAGCTACATGTGTCTTTTTTTTGGACAGTAGAGCACGATTCATATGAGGAATTAAATGGTGATCTTTATATTCTCATTCTTATGATTTCCTTTCACAGAAATACAATCAAGTACTTCCAAATTGTCAAAAAGACAAATTTAAAGTTGATATGAGTGTTAGAAACTAAAACTCTACTATTTTTCAATTTACCCCACTTTCTAGTTCCCTATGTCAACAAATCAAACACGGTATTTTTTAAGGAGTTGGAAATGTCTAGAATTTTTTCCTCTTTATTTAAAAAATTATGTCACACTTTAGGAAGTTCGATGTGGTTTCTATTTTACAAAATTTAAATCAGAATCACTATTATTATACCACATATAATTATAATGACAATGATGCCAACAGATAAAAGCTTGATCTGAGGATAGGAGGATAGAAATATCATTTCTCAGTGTATTTTTCGGTGAAGGTCAGGCTAGAATAAGCTTTGTTGTCACCAAGACCCGTCAATTTTGCCTGACAGCCCATATAATTAAGTCAGGGGCTATCATTTTAACCAGCATTAAATGTTTTGATGATACTGATAAATTCCAGTGTAAAAAAGACATTGAAGCTTTAGGGAGACAATACAGAATGTGACGGAGCATGTGACAGTTGCATATATTAATAAGGAAATCTGGATCATTAAGACCTCCAAGGGAAGCTTTCAGCCTGAACGATCCATAGCTGCTGGCATTAGTCAATCTAACTACATAATTTTTAAATATCTCTTTTCTTTTCTTTGAGACAGAGTTTTGCTCGTCGCCCAGGCTGGAGGGCAACGGTGCCATCTTGGCTCACTGCAACCTCTGCCTCCCAGATTCAAGCGATTCTCCTGCCTCAGCCTCCAGAGTAGCTGGCATTACAGGTGTCCACCACCAAGTCCGGCTAATTCAGTACAGACAGGGTTTCACCATGTTAGCCAGGCTGGTCTCAAGCTCCTGACCTCAGGTGATCCACCCACCTTGGCCTCCCAAAGTGCTGGGATTACAGGCATGTGCCACCGTGCCCGGCCTAAATACCTTTTTTTCAAATCTTACCCATCTGCTGTAAGGTAGGGCTGTAATGATCCAAAGTGGAATGACCATCTAGAAATTTCTTGATTATTCCATTAATCAATCAACTTGGGGTTTATTATTCAATTACTATTTGCCTAATTTTGCCATATGGACTGTGATTGAAACAGAAGAAATATAAGAAAGTGATGTTTTTTTCTACTCTTGATGAACTTGTGATGTTATCTTAAAGACAAAATACATTTAAAAATTAGGGAAAAAGACTTTTCTATGAGAGTAAAGGCTATGCCTTTATTTTACACTCACCTTATTTTCTCTGGCTATTATTTTGGAGTCTGGCAATTAGCACCCAAAAATATTTGTTTAACAGATGTTGAAATAATAGCATTTAATTGGTAAGATTGCCTGAAATGTCAACTTCCTATAATACCGTTAAGGTTACATCACTTATATATGCAGAAAATATGTTGCATAAAAACAAATTACAACAATCGAGGATAATTTATCTGCACAGGTTTCGTGTTTGAAACTTTCCACAGACTTGCCTCCATCAGACTTCCAGAACTCACTTCCATTTCATGCCTCTAACCTTTAAATATGGATTGTTTCACTTGCCAACATCCCCTTGGCTGCATCCTTCCTTCAAATCTCTATTCAAGGCCCGGGGGTGATGGCTCACACCTGTAATCCTGGCACTTTTGGAGGTCGAGGCAGGTGGATCACTTGAGGTCAGGAGTTCGAGACCAGCTTGGTCAACTGGTGAAACCCATCTCTACTAAAAATACAAAAAAAATTAGCCAGCGTAGTGGCACACACCTATAGTCCCAGCTACTCGGGAGGCTGAGGCAGGACAATTGTTTGAACCTGGGAGGTAGAGGTTGCAGTAAGCCGAGATCATGCCACTGCACTCCAGCCTTAGTGACAGAAGGAGACTCTGTCTCAAAAAAAAAAAAAAATTCTATTTAAGGGACATCTGACCTATAATGGTCCAAACTCACATGTTATCTGTCCTTCTAAAGAGAGTAGCCTTTTATCATTTTTGTTATATATGTGCTGCATAAGCACATTTCAGTCAACAAGGGAGGTGAAAGATTCCTATTGCCTGGTGATATAGCTATTGTGATGTCAGAGCACAATGCATTAGTCACATGTTTATGGTGATGCTGATGTAGACAAACCTACTGAGCTGCCAGTCATATAGCATGTGTAACCAAATATAGCTACATGATTGTATATAGTACATAATACTTGGTAATGAAAATACATGACTAAGCTACTGGTTTAGGTATTTACTCTACTTTTTATAGTTATTTTAGAGTATACTCCTTCTGCCTATTAAAAAACAAAAATTAACTGTAAAACAGCTTCAGGCAGATCCCTCAGAAGTTATTCCAAGAGTCATTGTTATCATACATGATGACAGCTCCATGAGTGTTATTGACCTTGAAGTCCCTCCAGTAGAACAAGATGTGGAGGTGGAAGATAGTGATATTGATGATCTTGACCTTGTGCAGGCCTACATGTTTTGATTTTTGTTTTCTGAAACGGTATCACTGTGTTGCCCAGGCTGAAGGGCAGTGGAGTGATCACGGCTCACTGTAGACGTAAACTCGTGGGCTCAAGTGATCCTCCCACCTCAGCCTCCTGAGTAGTTATGACTACATGTTCATGCCAGCATACCTGGCCAGTTATTTTAAATGTTTTGTAGAGACAAGGTTTTGCTATGTTGCCCTGGCATGTCTCAAATTCCTGTCCTCAAGAGGAGGAGGCCTTTTCCCACCTTGACCTCCCAGAGTGCTGGGATTACAGATATATAGTGCCTGGCAAGACTAGGTTAACGTGTGTTCGCGTCTTTGTTTTTAATAAAAAAGGAAAAAAAAAAAAGAAACTAGATAAAAGCTTTAGAATAGCAAAAAATTTATGTACAACTGTACAATATGTTTTAAGCTACATTTATTATAGAAGAGTCAAAATGTTAAAAGGCAAAATTATAAAGTAAAAAATTACAGTAAGTTAAGGTAAATTTATTATTAAAGAAAAAGAAACATTTTTAATAATTGTTGGGTATTCTAAGTATATAGTATTCATAAACTCTACAGTAGTTTACAGTAATTTTCTTGGCCTTCACATTCACTCACCACTCACTGACTCATCCACAGTAACTTTGTGGCCTGAAAGCACCATTCATGGTAATTTCCCTATAAGGTGTACTATTTTTTATCTTTTACACTGTACTTTTACAGTATTTTCTCTATGTTTAGAGACACAAATACTTACCATTGTGTTACAGTTGCCTACAATATTCAGTACAGTAACATGTCATACAGGTTTGTAGCCTGGGAGCAAAAGGCTCCACCATGTAGCCTTGGGTGGGGAGTGGGCTGTATCATCTAGGTTGGTGTAAGTATGCTCATGATGTTCACACAATTATGAAATCACAGAAACATGCATTTCTCAGAATTTATCTGATATGGTTTGACTGTGTCCTCATCCAAATTTCACCTTGAATTGTAATAATCCCCACATGTCAAGGGCAAGGCCAGGTGGAGATAACTGAATCATGGGGGCAGTTTCCCCCATATTGTTACCATGATAGTGACTAAGTCTCAGATCCATCTGATGGTTTTATAAATGGGAGTTCCCCTGCACAAGCTTCTCCTGCCTGCTGCCATGTAAGACGTGCCTTTGCTTCTCTGCCTTCTGCCATGATTGTGAGGCCTCCCCAGCCATGTGGAACTGTGAGTCCATTAAACCTCTTTCCTTTATAAAGTACCTAGTCTCAGGTATGTCTTTATGGGCAGCGTGAGAATGGACTAATACAGTATCCCCATCATTAAGCAAGGCATAACTATAGTTACTCATTCTTTCTTCCTACTGATTTAGAATGTTCTTAAGGATGAGAACTATTTGCTCATTTTATTAATTATTCATCCACTCAAAAGTTCCAGTTTAAGTGCCATACAATAGTGGGTAAAATTGTACCTGACTTCCACTCTAATGGAAGTTATAATTTAGAAGTAGAGACATTTATCAAGTATTCATTCAAATTGGTGCAAAAACTAAAATTTAATTATACAAATAGTAGTATTTAAGAGGGGAAAAAAAACCTGGCCAAAACTGGAAAGAAGAATGGTGTTAAAGAATCTTTTACTCTACAAGCAATGTTGCAAAAGAGGTAAGTCACTTAAAGATTTTGAGCTTAATCCTAACTTCAACAAGAAGTGGTTAGGTAGTATAAAAAGCAGAATGGGGCGGGTGCAGTGGCTCACGCCTGTAATCCCAGCACTTTGGGAGGCCAAGGCGGGTGGATCATGAGGTCAGGAGAGCGAGACCATCCTGGCTAACATGGTGAAACCCCGTCTCCACTAAAAATACAAAAAATTAGCCGGCCGTAGTGGCGGGCGCCTGTAGTCTCAGCTACTTGGGAGGCTGAGGCAGGAGAATGGCATGAACCTGGGAGGCAGAGCTTGCAGTGAGCCGAGATGGCGCCACTGCACTCCAGCCTGGGCGACAGAGCGAGACTCCATCTCAAAAAAAAAAAAAAAAAAAATAAGCAGAGAATGGGACAAGTTAATTTTTTAGGAGATTATTCTGGCTGCCTAATGGAAAAAAAAATAAGATGGGGTGAGTGGGAAGCAAAACAGCTTTTAGGAGGAGAATTAACTGGTCATTTAAGTAATTCAAAAGAGAGATGTTGTTAAATTAAAACAGAATGGTGGCTGTGGACATGTAGACATAAGACAAATTTGAAATGTATTTTTGAAAGAAAGAAAACAGTGAGACTTCTTGGTGGAAAGGATATGGGGCAGTGTGTCAGTCACAAGCTGCTACACACTCAACATCAAGACCTTTTTTTTTTTCTGAGGGGAGTTTTGCCCTTGTTGCCCAGGCTGGAGTGCAGTGGCACGTTATCGGCTCACTGCAACCTCTGCCTCCCGGGTTCAAGCGATTCTCCTGCCTCAACCTTGCAAGTACCTGGGATTACAGGCACCCGCCCCCACACCTGGCTAATTTTTTTGTATTTTTAGTAGAGATGTGGTTTCCCCATATTGGCCAGGCTGTTCTCAAACTCCTGACCTCAGGTGATCTGCCCACCTCGGCCTCCCAAAGGGCTGGGTTTACAGGTGTGAGCCACTGCGCCCAGCCACAGAATGCCTTTTTATACTTAGCCTCCCAACATCAGCTAGGTATTAAAAATCCACTTGTCTTCAACTCCCTTCTTCTCTCCCAATAGAATTTGATTTTTTTTTTCCAGCTAATGAGAGTTCAGTAGATCTTAGAAAGGAAATGATCCCCCGTCTCAGCTCCAAGAGATGAACTCTGATTGTCTAATTGAACAGTGCCATGACAATTGAATTCTTTTGGTTTGTGGTTGATCCATAGTGGTCATGTAGCCTAATTCTGGAAATGGAGATGTAAGCAAATGAAAGTTCAGTAGGGTTTCTGTGAAGGGTTTTGCTTTCCGGATAGAAAGTGACAAACTCAACTGGCACAACTCTTTTCCCCTTTTTGCGCATATATGTTTGTTAGTGTCCCTTTGCTGCTATAACAAATTACTACAAGCCTGGCGTCTTAAAATACAAAAATTGGCCAGGT
This sequence comes from Nomascus leucogenys, assembly GCF_006542625.1. Taxonomy (NCBI): domain Eukaryota; kingdom Metazoa; phylum Chordata; class Mammalia; order Primates; family Hylobatidae; genus Nomascus; species Nomascus leucogenys. Next base: position 117,855,393 of record NC_044385.1, on the reverse strand, counting down.
GCGGTGGCTCATGCCTGTAATCCCAGCACTTTGGGAGGCCAAGGCGGGTGGATCACGAGATCAGGAGATCGAGACCATCTTGGCTAACAAGGTGAAACCCTTGTCTCTACTAAAAATACAAAACATTAGCTGGGCGTGGTGGTGGGCACCTGTAGTCCCAGCTACTTGGGAGGCTGAGGCAGGAGAATGGTGTGAACCTGGGAGGCAGAGCTTGCAGTGAGCAGAGATCACGCCACTGCAATCCAGACTGGGCAACAGAGCAAGACTCTGTCTCAAAAAAAAAAAAAAAAACCCAAAAAAACAAAAATTAGTGATCTTACAGTTCTGGAGGTCAGAAGCCTGAAGTAGAACCCACTGAGTGACATCGTCTAGATGTTCTAGGGGAGAACCTGTTCCTTTGCCTTTTGCAACTTCAAGAGGCCACTCATGGGCCTTGGCTCATGATACCTTTCCATCTTTAAAACCAGCAATTGCTAGGTGAGTCTTTCTCACACCACATCATTCTGCTTCCATGGTCACACCCTCTCCCAATCTCCTGGCTCACTCAACTCACTGAACTCACCCAGGTAAGACAGGTTAATCCCTTCATTTCAAGATCCTTAATTTAATCACACCTGCAGAGTACACCTGAATGTAAGGCAACACATTCACAGGACTGGGAATGAGGACTCAGGAGTCCTCTGGGGAGGCGCTTTTCCTATCTACCACAGTGTTTTTTAGTCTGCGAATGTAAACACGAGGCCTGGGATAATCTGTCATCTTGCCACAATGAGACTAGAAACGTGAGAGAAAGACCATTCCAAAATGCAGATTCTAACATGTATCTGGACATGGACCTATTATTAGTATAGATGTGTAACTCAGGACTTCTTCTATGACACAGGTAAACTCTATTGTTAAGCCTTCTTAAACTTGGGTTTTCTTTTTCTTGGAGCCACAATAAGAAATGTATTTTATGTTATGAACCAATAGTGAGCCATAATCCTTATTTGAAAAACACTGTCCTAAGAATAATTATTTAAGCTTTTTACTATTTTTTGTTTTCCACACATTATACCGCATTTTATTTGAGCTATGTAAACAAGGCAATGTTCACATTTAAATTGCTTGTTAAAAAGACCTCTCAGCACTGAACTCCATGCAAATCTTAGCACCATCTGATGTTAGTTACTACTTGCTAAAATCCCCCTACTGTTTGTTTTGAAGATTCTATTTCACTCTGATTTTTCTACTTTGTAGTCTTTTATTTTTACTTTTGTAGAGATGGGGTTTAGGTTTCCCAGGATGGTCTCAAACTCCTGGCCTCAAGTGATCCTTCCAGCTCCACCTCCTAAAGCACTGGGATTACAGTCATGAACCAGCATGCCTGACCCACTTTGTATTCTTTCTGATGATTATCCTTCATCCTGCTGTCCTCTGACTGTAGTTCCCTCAAGGTATTTTACTTTTAAAATTTTTGACCAGGACCTATACTGAGAAACGCACTTTACATCGCAAGTTATCATACACACACATAGGGCTAATCTTTGGTTTTCAGCTATATTTTTACAATTAGATTTTCTCCGAAAAATAATTGTTACGTGGATAAAACAGCTCAATTCCTCTCAGATGTCAATCACTTTGTGTGCTAGAGCCCCCTGCCTGGCATCATCTGAGGATTTATTTATTTTGGAGAATTATCCAATCTCTTTCCTGCATCATTAATTTCTTACTTTCTACAGGATTATGCCCTGAATTTCATTCTGTGACACCCATGGAAAGAAGAAGAAACTGGAGGTGGAGGACAGGGAGGAGGAGGAACTATGTCTGCAGCTGTACTCCAGTTCTCTGCTACCCTTAAAAGTAAAACTTCTAGAAAGAGCCATTTATAGTCGCATTCTCTACTTCATCACCTGAATTCTCTCCTCAGACCACTCTAATTGAGCTTTCATTTTCACTGCCTTTATGAATTTTGTTAAGCTACATTCAGTGAAAACCAAAAGTAACTCTTCTGTTCTTGTCCAAAATGTCTTAGAAGTGTTTAGTGAAGTTTATCGCTTGCTTCTACGACAAAGGCTTTCTTCTCCTGGTTTCAGAAACCCCATGCCCTCCTTGCGTCTCCTCAGTCACTGAAACTCTCTTACTGTCTCCTCAGCCCAATCATGGTATGTCCCTGAACCCTTTCCTGAGCCTATACTCTTTTCTATATACAGATAAAGCATTTTAAACCCATCTGATTCCTGTGCTTTAACCAGTATCTGTATAAATAGGACTTTCAATTCTATATGTCCCTTTCTGAACTCTTTTGGAATTATGATTTGTGTCATCAAATACAGACTTGACATCTCCACATAATACAGAATACTGGAGGTACATATTGCCTAATGATGATATTCTTAGTCCACTTCATTTCCTGAAACTGAAATGTAGAGAGGCTGAATAACTTAACCAATTTCATATTGCTAGTCAGAGGCAGAGTAGATATGTCTTCAGTCCAGCACCATCAGCTACTCTTTCGTAGGACAAAAAAATTAAAAAGCACATAATGCATATATTAAATACTAAGAAGCAAGAGTATAAGATTTCTTTTTGTTTGTTAGGAAGGTCCAACGTTGGACAAAGTGCCGCTGGATAGATTCCTATAAATTCAAGCCCTGCGGTGGGGCTCTTTATGTCCCATGCTGAGTATTACAGCAGAGGTATAACTGCATTTCTTTCAAGCTTTCCCCCCAAATTCAATCTGATTTTTACATTTTTATCTTTTCTCTTCCTCTTGGCGGTTTCACTGAACTGATAGAGATTTACATATTCCCCAATCTGATTATATTCCAGTTTATTGATTAAAAATTACCACTGTGATATTGTTATTACCAAGTTAGGCATAATTTTTTAGCGAATTATCACTTTTGCAGATAATGATCACTGTGATGTCAGGCTCTCTTTAAATCATCCCATCAAATAGTTTTTGTTTATTTAGAGCTTGCTGAGATTCAGATCATTTATGTAAATTTCTAAATCCCCAAGACTCAAAGCTGGTTTCTAAAAATATTTGACTTTAACAGTATAGTTTCTTCAACTGAACTGTCTTTATTTACAAGCCTTTTAAGGATCAAGAGAAATTGCAGGTTTTGACATTCAACATTTGAAGGCTTATATTAACTATTAAAGAATGAATTTCTCACATATTTTTTCTCTACTGGGTCTTCATGCAATTATGTTAATTATGAAGATAAACAATTCAAAATGAGATTATAACTAAAAATCAAAGTACTGAACAAATTCTCCCTGATCATGGGGATGACTCAATTAAAGCAAATTGCAGCTAAATGCAAGCCAGCATTAAGGGAAACAGGGCAATAAGGAGATAAATTATCTGTATCAACAACAAAGTTCTAAAGCCAAAATATTTAAGAGAAGTACAAATAATCTGGCTTTGGAAAAGAAACCAAATGCCAACAGTTTACTATTACAATGATCGCAAGTGCCAGGTACTTTGAATACTTAGCATTTTGCATGCCAGATTGTTTACTGGGCAACACCAGTTACAGCAATGTAGGCTGTACGGTGAATGACTCGTGGTTTTATTTTCCCCAATAACAACACACCGCTACAGTAATTCTGCATGCCTTCATTTCAGTAACCTCTAGAGGTCCTTTATTACAAGGTATCAGAACACTAAAAAGATTTCTGGAACTTCATTGAGTTTACAAAACAGATGCATATGACTATTTTTGTAATTGTTAACAGATGCTTTTTGACATGGGGCAGGTTTTGGCTACAGCTACTTTTATTATAAAAACACAAAATTTTCAAGGAAGAAACCTAATGCCCTCGTTTTATGTTATCAATTTTAGAAAGAAATAACAATTAAGCGTCAGTCAATTGCCTTCACACAGGAGAGGGAAGACGAAAGCATAGCCCTCAGACAGATGGGAGGCAGGAGAGAATTACGGCAAACAGGAAGTTTACTAAGGTCCTACAGATACATGCCTAGGTTCTTCCAAAAATACCTGCACCCACTATCAGATATTGGGCTTAGGACTCTAAAGTATTGAGCTCAGTTCTTGTGGCAACAGGACATAAGATTCTAAACAGTCTTGGCTTGAAATGGAGTAAGGTTATGTGGGATGACTTTAACAAGGGATGTGAACAAGTTGTTCTTCACTGCCAAACCCTTTCCCTCCACTTTTGTTTCCTCAGATATAAAGCCATGGTTTCCTGAAATGACTTTTGTGCAGAGGTGTGCCTAAATACTGTGGAACACAATAGGATTTGCTCATTAAATGTGTCAGATTCACTATCTTCAACTGTTTATTTTCAAAGCTAAATTTGTTCCTGTGTCCTTGCCTCCACAGTTTGTGAGTACACTTCCTGGTTACAATTTACTAGTTAAAAATAAAGTTAGAGGAAGCACTAATTGTACTATTTTTAGTACAATTAGAAGGATATTGTACTCATTTCCTTCGAACTCTAAAAGAAAATTGGTTTTATGATTTTGTGGCAAGGCTTGATCTAAGGACAGAATATAACTTTTCTGTAATCACTGTGTATTAGTCTTCTAAGCTCAGCAGATATTTTTCTGAATATATTTGAATAATTTCTCATACTCTTCCTGTCTTCTTCACTTTGTTAAAACAGATCAAGCCCAAGTATCTTTGGGTTGTCTACAATTCCAATAGAGAATCTTGACTTGGGATTAGGTTACTCTGAAATATTTTCCGAAGTAACTCAATTTTACAGAATCAAAGTGTACTTGTAGTTCATTTTATAGCTATGGAGAATATGTATTTCTAATTTCTACTTGAGAGGGTTTTTTTTTTTTAACCATCATAACAACTAGGAATTTTAATTCTTTGTCTGAAAAATTATACCATACATATTTCCCTAAAAGCCATTTGGTATGAAGTACTGCCCATTAGAAGCAAGCTGAGCATTTTGAATATATATTATTCATCTCATATGGGATGACCTTGCTCAGCAGGTCATAATTTGAAGATCTATTACTACTGTGATTAATAGGACTCCTCCCAATCAGTATCTGAAATAAATGCAAATGGCCACCGTAACACAATTACTTGGTTTTCATTTTAAAGTCTTCCCAGTTAGAAACTAAATATACATAGAGGTTACACACCTCAGTCTGGCTGACAGACTCTCAGATGGATGGGCCTATTACAATCTATGCAAACAGGAAGACCAGGTCACTCATTAAACCATGGTCAATATAAATGGTGCAATGGGTTTTGTCCCAAGGACCGATGGCTAGATAATTTGACAAAAGGACAGAGAAGAATTGTGGGGAAAAAAAAAAACACAACAGATCAATGGCTATTAATTTGAAAGCAACACATATCCTAGAAAGAAACAGTTTATGCTGTTATTTAGAATAATTACCATTTTCAATTAGCTGACATTTCACATAGCTTTGGGACTATAGCAAGGCAATAACCCTCAACATCTAATCTCAGCTCTGCCTTTTGTCAATGATCTCCTGATACTGCTTCAAAGGCAAACCCAATACTTTGTGAGCAATGGCTTTCTTTGTCATAAATAGCAAGTAGTGCACAGGGTTCAAAGGAAGTTCAAGTGATATACACACTAAGGCAAAATATCTCATGTTAAAATTTCCCTCAGTACATGAATAATTTTTTCCTGGCCATTTCCTTAATGAGCATATACTTTTAATGCAATAGAGCAGTAATTTTATTGTATTATGATGACACTATAAAAACATAAGGGAATTAAAAGTTCCAATGCAGATTTCTATCCCATCAGTGTCTATATACAATTTACATAACTGTTTTAAGCTAAACTATAAAACTTAAATATTCACATCATTTTAAGATACTGTTTTAAATTTGAAAGTATAATATGATACACAGTTTAAAATAAATTAGCCATTTCCTATTTGAAAAATAAAATCCTCAATCTGTTAAGAGAACACATAATAATATTGATGAAAACCATTTGTTTTGAAATGCTTATTTGGTCACTACACCAGACCATTAGTCCAAAAAGCACAGGATTAATTCTTGTCTATTCTGTGGCCTATGCCATAAGTACTTAGTCACCTAGTCCTCCACCTGGTACAAGACTTCAATCACTACACTGGAGCTGAAGAGAAACAGTGCGATCGAGTATAAATAAAACATTGCAACCTATAACTCCTGAAACACAAAACTCAAAGTCTGTATCTTATTGGCTGTTGGTTAGTTGTATGATCTCTATTGGGGATTGAGGTACTAGCAATAAATAAAAATATAAACTTTCAAAAATATTATAAATGCAATAGACCTAATAAAGATCTAGACAATGGATGAAAATATGTGGTTTGTGCTGTTCAGACCACAATCCTTGGAATCTAGTTGTGAAATGCTGCTCTATTCCCCTTAATAATTTTTAGAAATATCATCAATATCTGTTTTTGATACTTTTTATTAAATGGGCAAATGGTTATTAACATTTTAGATCAGTTTTTTCATTAGATACCAAACAGAATTATCTAGGTATCAAAAGCCAATCATAAATAAGGTACTATTCAATTAAACTGCTTTGTTCACACAAAGAATCATGCAATTAGTTTACATACTTCTTAAGATTTTAATTTCACACTCTTCAGAGTCACAATTATATTGTCAATTAAGTATGTCATTAGCAAACCTGGGAACCCTCAGACATAACATTTCCATACAAGTCAAAATTAATACTGAGTCGATGATGTCTAAAATGCTTAAACTTACAAGATTTATCTTACTATACCTCAGACAGTGCATTCCACATTTTTGTCACTCTGTATATTCATCTACAAATGAGCAACAAAATAAAGTCATCTAAAGACAAAGAATTAAGTGTTTGTTAAACTACTTAGGTGTTGTAAAGTATTCATTGATTGACCCTACTCTCCTAGGCTCTGAACAAGTTGTTCTATTTGGGCAACTGGCAAGAGGTATTTGGATCTTCTGAATAGAATGCCCTAAGAGATTCATAGGCCTTTCATAAGAAGAAAGGGTCTCAATACTTACTGAAACATTGAAACATTGCACGTGAGCTAACTTATATATGTTATCTTATTTAATCTTCATAACAACCTTACGAGCCTGCAATCTCCAGCAGACCAGGAGTAGCACTGGTTTTGCCCAACACTGTATCTTAAAGCAGCCAGCAAAGTGGAAAGAGAGCAAACTTCCAATAAATATTCCTAGAAAGAGAAGGGGATAGAAGTGAAGGGAAAGACTAAGATGATATTATTCTACTCATTTTAAGGGTGAAAAATCTAAAATAAATACAGAAGGAGTAATATGCCCAGGTTCACACAGGAGGAAGTTATGGGCCTAACATTTCATTCCTGATCATTCAGAATCCCAAATCCACGGTTTCTGTACAAAATATGCTTCCACTCATATAGGTACCTTCATTTGCATTTTTAGAACAATACTTCATCCATCCTAGCCACCAGCTAAGAGGATCCAAATTACCTGGAATCTAAGTTCAAAGGAACACAATGATTAAATAGATGTGCTGTCAAAATATTTCTGCATCACTCACTTTCTATAAAAACAGAACCACCTATTGTGGCGAGTCTGGGAACAGGTGAGCACTTATTTCACCCCCCAGCTCCACATTTTGAGTCTCATTGTGAATCAAGCGTGCAAATGCCTGAGCTTCTTTACTGTGATCTAACACATAGACATTCGCACAAATCTTCACAAAATTTTCTGAATAATCAAATACTCAAAAGTTGTCTTAAAGTCACTGTAAAATAACTCGTTAGCACCTGTAACTCCTTGAAATTCTCCTAATTACTCTTATTCTCTCTCTCTCTCTATATATATATATGTATATGTGTATTTATATATAATATATGCATATTTATAAATAACTCTCTGCCAGCTAATTAACTAGGTTTTCTTGCTCTGACTCTGCCAGAGCATACGTTCCTTATTATAAACGCAATCAAAGGACTCCAAGGTTCCAGCCCTGGATGGCTTACATATAAATAGGGAGAGATAAGTAACCAAAAGACCTCAGCGTGTTTCTTTGGAGCTTCACTTTCTTTCCTGGTGTGCAGAAAGTATTGGCTACATACATCTGCAGGCTGTTGCTCACAGGTGCATACTCCACCTAAATTTCACCTCCAAATTGGAGCAAAAATGGCTTTCCTGGGCCTCTTAAGTAGAGGGAGTCTGATATATTTAAAAACATGATTAAAATTATAGAAAGCTATAAAATAAAGTAAAGAAATACAGACAAACTAATAATTGAGTTTAGTTTATAAAGTACCTGTTTCTGGCCCTCCCTTCCTTTAGGACTTACACAGGAATCTCATGTCCACAACTTCTTCCATGTTCTGGCTGAGGGCACTGTCCATTTTTCTAGCCCGATAAGGACATGGCTGCCCTCCCAGATGCATGGAGAGGGGCTCGCTGTGTTTCCCGTCACATGACAGTCAGTCTCCATCTCCTACCTCCTCTGATACAAACTCAGGAAAGAAGCATCCCCTCCCCAAACCTGTCTCCCTCCATTTTAATCTCTCATCAAAGCAACTTGCTTCTTCTCACACATGATTAGCAGGTCTATAATAGTTGATGAAAACTGATGTTCTCTGTCAACCCAATGACATCTAGAAGGGCAAGCAAAGTCCCCTAAAGCCCTTTTAATATCTAAGAGTCCTAATATTTACACCCATGTTAATAGGATGTCCCTGTGTCACTGTGAAGGTTAAAACTGCATAATCAGATTGGCTTTCAGACATACACTAAAAAATATTTGTTTCTTTTTTAAATGTGGCATAGAAATGATTTCAATGAGAAAGCTACTGCTTAGCAGTGGTTGAGGGAGAAGATGCTGAACAGAGAGGACAGTGTGAGGCCAGGCACCTTCTGCTCCCATATCATGCTTTCTTATTATAGTTTGCCTTTCTGTTTTTTTCTGAATTTTTCTCTTCTCTTAGACCTGGATGTTTTAGGGCTATCTAAATTCATGTTCAGTTAAAAGGAGAAAATACATAGAAAATATAACCACCATGGCACGTATACACCTATGTAACAAACCTGCACGTTCTGCACATGTATCCCAGAACTTAAAGTATAATTTAAAAAAAAATTAAAAAAAAGACAGTCAATATCGTGATCAACTATGTTATAAAATACAAGTTTGAATTTCTTGCAATCTGCTGTGAAATGCAAACTGATTTACTACTGCAGGGCAAATAATAAGTATCCATATTAATATTCTAGCTGTTATATAGTAGATCTCTTTTAATAGGACCATTTATATATGCATGTGTATATTCATCTTTCCTCCTATAATTAAAAGTGATCCTTAAACATGCCCTAAGCTTGAGTAAAACACGAAGAAGCTGAGTGATTTAGCTCAAGTTGGGGGAAAATTACCTTTTAAAAATTGTTATGAGCACAAAAGTTGTTCCAGTTCTATAATACCAGCCTTTGTTTTATTTAACACCTCAACTCATTTCTGATAGTTATAAAATATTTGCTGAACTATAACTATTAATACAATTTTCATATTCTTTTTTTTTTTTTTGACACAGAGTCTTACTCTGTCGCCCAGGCTGGAGTGCAGTGGCAAGATCTCGGCTCACTGCAAGCTCCGCCTCCCGGGTTCACGCCATTCTCCTGCCTCAGCCTCCCAAGTAGCTGGGACTACAGGCGGCTGCCACCGCGCCCAGCTAATTTTTTGTATTTTTTTAGTAGAGATGGGGTTTCACAGTGTTAGCCAAGATGGTCTTGATCTCCTGACCTCATGATCCACCCGCCTCGGCCTCCCAAAGTGCTGGGATTACAGGCATGAGCCACCGCGCCCGGCCCAATTTTCATATTCTTAAGACACTTTGTCATGATAAAGAAAAAACAATTTTCATATTTAGTATGAGTTGTGAGTTGACACATGTACCTCATTGTCTCTGTATGATATAAATTATTATAAGATAGTGATAAAATTTGTATTTGGGAACCTATACTTTGATTGTTATAAACTTAATTCCTATGTGAATTCCCCTTTTACTGTTTATCATAATGAAAGTATTTGCAAGAGATGCAGGAAATTGGGTCTTAAACATAGAAGTTACAAGCAGTTCAATTAAACAAATTTTTACTTCGTGTCTATTCTGCACTATACAAATAGAACAATTGTACAGACAAGATTTAAGGCTTTAAAATGAGTTAAAATGTCATACTCCAAGTCAGTAATTATATAATGTGAATCAAGTAGATCCCCATAAAGTAAATTGGTAGATAAGAATTCTAGTCTTGATCATGATGCTAACCATATGATGGACCTTAGATTAATGATTTAACTTTTCTGCTCTGTTTGTTCATTGGTGAAATAAATGTTTGAACTAGTTAATATATAAATTTCCTTTGACTTCTAATATCTTGTTAGAAAACACTCTAATAATGGTATTAAAAATGGTATAGAAATTTAGATACTCTGGAGGTTGAGGCAGAGAATTACTCAAACCTGGGAGGTGGAGGTTGCAGGGAGCCGAGATCGCACCACTGCACTGCGGCCTGGGTGACAGAGCGATATTCCATCTCAAAAAGGAAAGAAAAAAAATTAGAGAGGAAGGAGACCTTACGATAACCTACTTGGATGTTTTAAATAATGTAAGAATGTCTTTAACAAAATTGGTAACAACTGCTCATTCATTTATTCTATACATGTATCTTGACCTGTCCTATGCACCCCACCCTGTATCCAGCACTGGAAAACAAAAAATAAATAAGACATCAAGGAACAGTTAGACAATTTTAAGACAGAGTGATAATTTGTACGATAGGAATAGGATGCCATGGGCACATCCCTAGACAAGACAGTGGAGGGAAAGGAGGAGGCTCTCTGGAGGGAGTGATGCCTGGAGAGAGTCCTGAGAAAACAGCAAGACAAAGACTGAAGGTGGTTTTTCTAGGTGGAGAGGGAATGGGTACAGGATGACACTTGATGCTTTGCAAGGGACTGTGGGAAATTCTTGGCTAGAGCTTGATTGCAAGGGTGCAAACAAAGTGAAAATGCTCAGTCAGTTCTGCTGTATTCTTTCCCCAGTTTCCATCTAAAAACAGATGGCCCGTGTGTGTGTGTTTGTGTGTGTTTCATTAATCCGATGTATGCAAAAACGTGATATAAAAATAAAGTAAGTATTCTTCTTGTAAAGTATGGAATATTTTGTTTCTGTAAATACAAATAGTTTCCAAATAATCATGTGTGACAAGTTCCAATGTATTTGTATTCCTGTCTTTTCTCAGAACCTGGGAAATCCCCAGCTCATGTCTATTTGCTTTGTTTCAGATCAGACATTTTGCTTACCCAATACAGATGAGCAGAAATGAAAAGGCAAGTTACTGTTTCTCCCCAGACTACCAGGCTCTCTAAATCTGCATTCCAAACAACCAAGAACACTCTTCTGGAGTGAGACAGACCTTTTCTCTATTCCCACTTCACTTCCTGCATTCCTTTATTTAAGCATTTCTCTTGTGAAGTTGTAATATGCTGTTTCCCTTGAAGGGAAGCAATAGCTTTGTATTATCTGGTTTCCAACACCTGGAATCTTGTTTGATGAATTCTTAAATCCATAATTGAATCAACCAATTTATTAGCTGCCTCTCCCCCAGGTTTTGTACTATTTTCGCCTATAAAGAGTTGGATTTCATACTGTCAATGTTATCTCAAAAACACTTAGACCCATTTTATATTAAGGAATATTCAGAAAAAAAGGTGGGAAAGTTAATCTAAAAACCTTAATTTCAATTTGTAATAGAGGAATAAACTCTGAGTTCTTTGGTCCAGGAACTTGTTTCTTCTTTTTTATTGAACTCTCCTTTACTGGATATCTCATAATCTAACTTGTGTGTGCATCTCACCAAGGCACATCAAGCCTATTTAAAGCTCTTGCATCCATTAGAGAGACATTTAAACTGCATATATCTTCTTCACTGAAAAAATAATGTTGTTTCGGGGAGGGAATTTAAAGTTCAGAAGTCTCCTTTGCGTTCTCAAAACTAAACCTACATCTAGGCAATACTGAGAGGCAGTGTAGCCCAGCAGTTAAAAATATAACTCTGGAGTCAGAGTGTTGCCTCTTTTACATGCTAGTTTTAGGTATTCAGCAAGTTATTTTACCTCTATGTGATTCAGTTTCCTCACCTGTGAAATAAACATAACGATAGTACTTACATCATATATTTCTTTGTGTGTATGTCTGTAAGAATTAAAGAATGCACAAAAATGTGTAGAACAGTGACTAATACATAATAAATGCTCAATATTTGCATCAATTAGAACATCATTTTCTCTTTAATCTTGTGTTTAGGAAAAGCCTATGAACGTAAGAATAAAGCATCCAGCCAGACTCATCTATAAGCATAAACTTATATTAATGTATACGAATGCACTTCAGATTTCCAGTTTGATTATTCAGAAGTCATCCTGTGCTTACTTACTTTCTTAAGACGGACATGAATTTCTGCCCATTATCCTTTCCCTCTCTTTAATTGTCTTCAAACGACACCACCACTGTCTGAAAAGCTCCGAAGAAAAAGGTGAAATGTTTCCAGGTCCTTATTAGCTCTCTAAGCAGTCTTATGATGTTCAAACAACTTCTAAGAGTTTCTTCAAAAGCCATTGGAGAAAGGCTTGCTCACATACCGGATCACAAAGCATTATTGACAGATGGAAACTGGAGGTGCTGTCCTATCTTTGGGAAATGGAGGCCTCTTTTCTCCAGCTTTTATTAGAAAGGACAGCCTGAACAGTTTGAAGCCTATTTAGCATGGTGGGCACCAAACTTTTAATTAGCACCTCGTATTCAGTACCCTCTTGTCTCAACTGAATCAAAATGTAATCTGCCTCATTTTCAGAAGCAGTAATACTCTCCTTACCGAATACATCGAGATTGTTTGATATTCACTCAATGCTTTTATGCCAGCTTTACTTTTTACAGCATTAACCCAATACCTCACAGCAAGAACCAGAGAATTTCCAGGTACCACCATCCTACTGCTTAAACCTCATGAAGTGATTCACCAAGCACAACATAAAACTTCACAAATTTTTAATTACTCTATCACTGACCTTTGATTAGAAGAGAAATATGGTCAAAAGCCCTAATTATTATAGCTTCTATAAAATGCACACTTTAGTGCTGCCATAAGAATTAGTGCTTCCATAAGAATTTTACCATAAACAGTGTATTGAAACTAAAAAGTCAAAATCTCAAGTGATACATTGTAAACCAGTCTCTTAACCACATTTTCTTTACATCATAATGGTCTAAAGCTATATAGAAATGAATTGAATGAAAAAATGTCTCTGAGATCAGACAGGGAGGCAAGAGTCTTTATGACTTCAGGGTGTGATTTTATATACCTAACTAGGAGTGACCTGGAGTGATCCATAATTTTGTTATCATTCTATGCTTATTTTTATTACCATCAAAATCACCGTTTTCCAAAGCAAACACTAAGTCAGTTTGTCCTGATATGCAAGGCTCATTCACCGTTGAAATTATTCTAGCAGACAAAAATACTACTACTATTACTACTATATTTATGTATATTTTTTAATTAACAAATAATACATATTTATGGGGTATAATGTGATGTTATGATACCTCTAAACACTGTGGAGTGATTAAATCAGGCTAATTAACATATCTGTCACCTCACATTTGTATCATTCCTTTGTGGTGAGAACATTTAAAGTGTCCTAGCAATTTTGAAATGTACAACACATTATTATCATGTGTACACAATAATCATATCGCCTTTCATCGCCCACCCCTCCCCCATCCTCTGGTAACTATTATTCTGCTTTCTACTTCTGTGAGTTTGACTTTTTAGATTCCACATATAAGTGAGATCATGCAGTATTTATGTTTATGTGTCTGGCTTATCACTTACTTAGCATAATGTCATCTAGATTCAGACAATAGAACTTTTTAGTAAGCATCACTGGATTGTTTTCTTATAAAAATCTGCACTGCTGTCAGTATGGAACTCTGATTTTATTCAGCTGTTGTGCAAATGCTGAAATGAAATCAAAATGACTTTTTCAGAAAAAAAAAAAGACAAAGCATGGTTTTGCTTGAAGGAAACTTAGTGATTCAATCCATGTGGAAATGATGTGGCCATCCACCTTGGATTAAAAAAATATATACATGGTTTGGTTTTCAAATTTCAAAATGAAGTGTTGACTCTCCTATAAGATAGCATAATAGATAATCTAATTTTTTTAAGTATATAGGATATCTGTACCTAAGTATCATGGCCTATAAATGCTGTAAGTCAAGTCAAAGCATACTACCAAATTATCTGACACCTAGCTCAAAAACTAATGTTAAAATATCTTAAAGAATATAATCTTCATCTGTATTTCTAAATTGTACATACTTCATTCATGTGTAAGATTTTCTCATCAGAAAGCAATATTCCAATAGAATTTCTTGAATTTTGGAATAGCTGCATAAAATGCTTCCATATTTGCTATAAAAATTGTAATATTTCATAACACACACTTTTATGCAATGTGTATTCTCATGCCTCAAATAAATAATCACATGAAAAGCTTATTTAGAGTTGATCACTTTAATAAATTATGTCTGCCCTTTTAAAATCTGATCCTTTTTCCACTCTTTGGAGAAAACAAATTTTGCAAATTCTGGCTTCCCTCCTTACATTGGTTCTTAAGAAACATACATGAATATACCATCTGTCACAGTCACTTTACTGGTCATTGTTATTAATGTATTTTCTTCTTCTTTCATGATGTTTAGTTTTAATATATATAGATATATAACATTTAAATATATACTGTTTAAATATATACTGTTTACATAAATATATGTAAATCTTTTTATCTTTGTATATTGATATATACATCCAAATAATTATAAAGTTCCTCAAATAATGTTGAGCAAGAAATTTGGAGCCAATAAACACATGTTGAGCATATTCTAATTCTATCATGATATGCTCTATAATTACATGCTTTAAAGTAATTTTTGAAAGAGTTTCTATTTCTATTAATAACAATATGTTCAATATATTATGCAAAATGTACCTTTAAAATTTCTCCATAATTGTAAATAGAATAAATTTTATACCATGCAGGTATTCTTGAGTCTTCAAGGTATTCTTGACTATGAACCCATCGCTGAACTATGTTAATCATGGTGAAATTGATGGGAAATAAATGCAGTCAGTGTGCATTCATTGAAACTTCTCTGACTTTCTTTAGGGTTGATGGATGAAGATAAAAATAGCACCAAAGAAGACGGATTTATACAAAAAATCATAGAGTTTATGATTTACTTATCCACAAATTTATTCCTGACTCTATAAAATTGTATCTGCAAAACCTATCCATAATTTTTGGTGTAAAAAGATGGAAATGTTCATGGCAGACATAAAAGATGGACTCATTAATAAATGTTTAAGCTGATATCATTTGACATAATTGGTTCACCTCATATCATATGTATGGTGGAGTAGGTCCTAAGCAACAGATAAAACTCTGGATTTGAAGGAAGATATGTCAGCTGCACCAAAGCATGAGGGGTAATAGAAATGTCCTAGCCTCTCCAGTCAGACCTGAGTGATAAATTGTATAACTTTGATTGAGTTATTCAACCTTCTTAAGTCTCATTTTCCTCCTCAGAACACTGAGGACATCACTGCTTCCCTCTTATTGCAACTGTTAGTTGAAACGATACATACACAACACTTAGCACTACCTAACATATAATAGCTATTCTCACACCTCCCCTGAATTTAACATATGACAAAAATAATGAAAAGAAGATGACAAAAACCAAGTGTGCAAAGACACTCCTTTTCTGAGAAACTCTTAACTCCAATAAATTGCATTGCAAAATAATCTAAAATTGTATCTTAAAACTGTATCTTAAAGTAGTGGAAACTTTGGAATAAAAATGTGACATTTCATAATAGAAAAAAGCTTTGTGTCTCACAACTGATAAATGCTATTTGTGGAGTCTTATCTGGAAAGATATTAAATATAAGTGAAGAAACATGTAAATAAAGTTACCAAATATTATTTTATGTATCTATGTGACAAGAAAGAATTACACAGTATCATATAATTGAAGAGCTCCTCTAGAATTAAAAAAAAATCTTCCTCCAAACTGAGATCATTTAACATGCAAAAATAGTTTAAAGATCACAGCAGCTTTATCCTAAAGAAATAAAATTCCATGCAACCTGCTGTTACAGCAGATGCTAATGAGTGATCAGGGATAGGATTAATAGACCTTCAGAGATGGGAGAGATCTGAGAAACCGTGTGGCAAACCCTAGCCTTTGCTGTGAGGAAAATGAGACTGAAAAAGGTTAAGTGCCTCACCGCAGAACAGAGTTAGACAGTGACAGATCAGGCAGTTCGACTGCTTGCTGTGTGTAAACAGCATTCTCGGCAGCAGGTTGGCATCGTGTGTGCTGCAGAAACTGCATCAGAGCCAGTGGAGAGAAGAAAATGTAACATCTTCTCTGGAAAATCCAACGGCTGTTTAAACAATGTTTGTCTGCTAAACTTTAATGAATGGTCCAAATCTTGGGATAATCTTGATATTTTCCTCATGTAAATCGGGCTCATCTGTGAGGTTCCTGGTGAAGCCCTATCCTTGCCCCGTCTATTCTCTGAATAAAAGCAGGTTCCAGCTGGTGCTGGCATGGATGTGCCTTATTCTGGCACTGCAAATAGGAAAAAAATAGATGTCCTCTTGCAGGGTATGTGCTTCGTCTTTGCCATGCTTTCTGACAGATGCCTTGAACTCCTTGATTTAAAAATGAACAAAACCTGACCAACATGGAGAAACCCTATCTCCACTAAAAATACAAAATTAGCCAAGTGTGGTGGCACATGCCTGTAATCCCACCTACTCGGGAGGCTAAGGCAAGAGAATTGCTTGAACCTGGGAGGCAGAGGTTGCGGTGAACCGAGATCATGCCACTGCACTCTAGCCTGGGCAGCAAGAGAAAAACTCTGGGAAAAAAAAAAAAAAAGACACTAACAAAACACAAAATTTGTTTGGAGATCTCTCCCAGTCCTGTGGCTTTATATACCATCTAAATTTGGGACAACTGTTGGATTTGTGTCTCCAGCCCAGAACTCTCACCTAAGCTCCAGATTCATAGATTCAATTGTCTACTATATATCTGTACGTGAATTTTCAATAAGCTCCTCAAATTTAACATTTGCAAAACAAATTACTGCTCTTCTTCAAGAAAAACCCCTGCTTCTGCCCCATCTGAGTAAATCTCAAGTCCATCATTCCAGTCACTCAAGCCAAAACGTAGGACTCACCTGGATGCTTCTTTTGTATCTCACACTTCATCCATCCCTAAACTCTCTACCTTCAAAACAGACCTGGATTCTAATCACCTTTCACCGCCTCTGCTGGTATCGCCCTAGCCGACTTCACCATCACCTATCACCTTGTATATTACGAAGCCTCCTCATTGGTGCTTCTGCTTCCACCTCGAACCCGGTAGTCTGTTTTAAATGAGCCAGCCAAACAGAGTGTTCCTATGAAAATGTCAATCAGATCACATCAGTCTTTTTGCTCAAAACCCTCTAGTGGCTTCCTCTGTCACTCTGATTAAATGCCCACTTTTCCCTATCACTGGCAAGGCCACACACAACTAAGAATACTGGTACCTCTCTAACTGGTAGAGTTTCCTGATAGTCACCTGGTTCTTTCAGGTTCAGTCACACTGGCATCCCAGCTACCCATCAGCTATCTTGAGCCTTTGGGCTTTTCCACTTGCTGTTCCTTTATCTCCCTCACTTCACACAGGTCTTTGCCCAAATATGACTTTTCAGAGGTGCATGTGTCTTAGCTCAGGCTGTTGTAACAAATTACCACAGACAGGCTGGCTTAAACAACAAGTGTTTATTTCTCACAGTTCTGGAGGCTGAGAAGTTGAAGATCAACCTGGCAGTAGACCCAGTGTCTGCTAAGGGTCCTCTTCCTAGTTTGCGAGTTGGCATCATCCTGTTGTGTGCTCATAACGTGGAAAGCGGAGAAAGGAGGCAAGCTCTCTAGTGTCTCTTCTTATAAAGGCATTAATCCCACCATGAGGGCTCAGCCCTCGTTGCCCAATTGCCTCCCAAAAGCATAATCTCCAGTTACTATCACATTGGGAATCTAAGTTTCAATGTATAAATTTGAGGAGCGGAGCAGGACACAAACATTCAATCCATACCACCTTCCCTGACTAGTCTAGTTTAAATGGATATTTCTATTTCTCTTTTTCCACAATCCGTATTACCTTTTCCTGATTTATTTTTCTTCTTAGTACTTACCACCCTTCCTCACACTACATAGGTTAAGTATTTTGTGTGTTCCTTATCTTCCCCAACTACACAAAAGCTCTATGAGGGCAGGAACTTCTGTGCATTCCATTATTTATTATATTCTCATGTTTAAAGCAGGACCTGACCCATAGATGCAGCTCAGTACATATTTGTTGAATCAATTAATGAATTTTTTGGCTCCTCAAAAATCCTCTCATTATCCAATTTTCTTTTTTGTACTTTTTGCATCTTCTCTGTATTTTTGAATCTACAGGGAATACTTCTTACTTAGTTTCGCCAAATAGAAAGTTTACAGGATTTTTTATTCTCTTGATGCTCTTAATGAATTTTCAGAAAAAAAAAAAAAAAGAATACGTTGACTTAGCCATGTGTGTAGAGGAAGTCTTACTCATCTATTTTTAAAATGCAATGTTTCTTTCCATGTAGCATCTTTAAGCTTCACTCAGATTTCAGTTTCGCAGCTATTTTCTCTTATTCTAATTCCTTTCCTGCAATACAACTCATACCTCCTACTGGAGAAACACGACTTTCATTATGTCACCCTAGGATCTAGAACAATCTAGGATCCAAGGTCCTGAGGGTTATATACCTAGCTCTAGCACACTTTTTATGTTACTTTCACACATACTTTAATATATTCCTCTAACCTCAGTTAGAACATTAAGTCTTCTTCTGGCCTGTCTCCATTTCCTTAAATACTAGCCAGCCTTCAGGACTGAGTTCAACTGGACCTTCCTGATAGCACATTTCAATTCTTTCTTCCTTATGGGAACAACTACTATATTTGTAGAGTGAGTCACACAACTGAGCATTTAGTTGGTCTCAAGGACTACTGTATAAGCCCCTTGAATGTGATATAAGGACTCGGATTTCTTCTATATCCACTAGGACATATAATCATAAAATATACTAATTGTTTTTAATTTATTAGACACATGGCAAAATGCTTAGCACATGTTGGACACAACTTTTCCTTGCAGAAAGAAAAAAAAAGGAAGGAAGTTGCTGATAGAGTCCTCTATTCTCAAGTTCTATGTATTTTGTTTGGGGAGTAAATGTATGCCTTGTACATGCCATATCTCTTTTGTTTTTTAAAATACATTGACTTTAGTGAAAAGACATAAAATTAACAAAATACACATTAATTTTTAACAACATTGTAATAAAAATACGATACAAATTATACCCCTTAAATATCTAATGCACTGTAATTGGTTTTGTATAAATGTAATTAATAGGTAAGAATTTTATTGTACAGTTTTGTTATTTTTATGGCATGTTCAGATGGAGACTATATGAAAATCAAAATTAAGATTGTTTGTACTTAAATGGTTTAGTCATAATAAATAACTACATAACAATACTTCTCCTTGAAGGACTTAAATAATTTACAGGATATTTTATAAAACTGAACTCTACCAGTTATTTTGCTATGTGGTAAAGATACAAAGATACATTTTAACAATACTTTATCTTCAAAGAAACCACAATCTAGTGGAAAAAAATAAATTTTCTGCCTATTTCCAAAGTATGCCTTTTCTTTTTTTAAAAAAGCTAAAGTTAGAGCTAATTAGACGTTTTAAGCTAGAGAGACAAGCTCAAAAAAAGTGAAAATTTAGTTTTTAAAAAATAAAACAAGTTGCTGACATAGGTTATATATCAAAAGTAATGAGATAAGATGTATGCATTTCATCAGGACTAACAAAACATATATGTAGAAAATTATTAAATAAGGCAAAAAAATTGAGAACTAAATATGTGCATTCAAAAGAACATTTTAGAATGGTAAAATATTTGGTACATCCAGCCTGTCTATTCCCTGCAACAGATTTCTCATTTGGCCACTGTGAACAATCGTCCAGCTGTCAGGGGAAAATTTGTCATATTTGAACCAACTTCTTCTGTGCCAAGAACAAGGTCAGAAATAAAGGAAAGGAATACCCTGTCACTTATTGGATTTGACAGTAAATTACTCTTTGATGAACAGATGGACTACAAGAGATTTAAATTCATAATCAGAGTGTAATCATGAGGAACAGTGATTTGAAATCTTCTGTCAACCCATCAGTGAAGGACATCTCACGAGCCCTAGTCACAGAATCCTGTCTTGGTCTCCCTAACTCATAGCTTGCCTACCATTATATGAAGTATGTCTTTGTGCTATCAAAATTATATGGGTAGTTATGCAAGTGTGTAATTTTTTCTGTAATATTTTTGTTATATAAACTAGAAAATATATTTTCAATAAGATGTGGAAATGCTGAAATCAAATCTGTTCCACTTTGATAAAACCCAGTATCATCTTGAGATAAGATGTATGCATTTCATCTGGGCTAACAAAGCATAGTTATATGCTTTGTTTAGAGTACACCTGAGTAAATATGCACATATCTGAACATTAAACTATACATCTTAAATGATAATATTAGGGTGCATATATTAATAAAAACAGCATTATTCAAATTTTCCAAAGTAGGCACTCACAAAGCACATGGGTTGCTTAAAACCATTGTTGCATAAGGTGCTTAGAAAGCTCCCAGTAGATGTTCTTATCACTGTTTATTAATGTGATGGTGATGATGACCGTAATAAGGATGATAAAGAATGTGGATATGTACATGCAGACAAGGACAGTTTGCCTAAATATTCATCTGTAGCCCATATATTAAGAAACTAAGAGCTCTGATTCAAAACAGAATTTTCTTATCTTTCCCTATTCTTTCTCTTTTTTCTTGCCTCCCTCCCTTTCTCTTTCTCTCTTTTTCTCCCTCTTTTTCCCTTCCTTTCTTTTAAAAAAAGAATAAGTAAGGCAGGGCATGGTGGCTCACGCCTGTAATCCCAGCACTTTGTGGGGCCAAAGCAGGCAGATCACCTGAGGTCAGGAGTTCAAGACCAGCCTGCCAACATGGTGAAAACCCGTCTCTACTAAAAATACGGAAATTAGCCAGGCGTGGTGGTAGGCCCCTGTAATCCCAGCTATTTGGGAGGCTGAGGCAGGAGAATATCTTGAACCCAGGATGTGGAGGTTGCAGTGAGCCAAGATCGTGCCACTGCACTCCTGGGCAACAAGAGCAAAACTTCATTCCCCCACTCTGCTCCCCCCAAAAAAGAATAACAACTAGTATGTGTTAAGCAGTATGCTATATGTCAGAGATATAAATAAGTACAATGAACATTCCCCAGCCTTTAAGCATATAGGCTAGAATACTGAATTAGGCATGTAGAAAACCAAGGATAACCACAATTTATGACTGACATGCAGACATAACAGGAGTTTTTCTATTTGAAACTTGCCATATAGAAACATAAGCTCCAAGGGAAGTTGGAGTTCCTCAGTGTAGTGTTACTAAAGATGGAATCAGTCTTTCAATTTTTGGAAATGCTTTGAAGAACTGAAAACTTCATCTTCTCCTGATTACCTCAATTTAGCAACAGCATGCCAGGACAATACACTTGTAGGTACAACGCAGGACAGAGAGGAAGCAATGGTCAGTTCTGCGTGGAATAGTGTAAGGACAGGCAACACTTCATCAGAAGAAGATGCTCCTCTGGATTAACCGTAAGAGTCAATAAATCAGGAATTGGGAGATGAGAGGAGAGATGTATGGCAGAATAATGTAATCGCAGTTATTAGAGCAAGTAGAGTTACAAAAATATTAAAAAGTGTGTAAATAAAACATTAAGCCATTTTGCAAGGATGGAATATAAAGCCCAAGGAAAATAAATAGGCTAAATTTGAGCTAGCAAGATACACAAAGCCATATTGTGACAACCCTGAATACTATGATGAAGAGTTGGAATTCATCCTATAATTATCCTTGATAGAGTTCTTCAAAACCTGTGAGCCTGGGGTAGCATGACCATCTCGATGTTTTGTAAAGAGCAGTCTAATAATGTGAGCAATGATTTTCAATAGGGGACAATTTTGCCCTTCAGTGGACACATGGGAATGCCTGGAGACGTTTTTGATTCTCACAACTGGGGATGGAGAAGGGTGCTGGTAATCTAGTAAGTAGAGACTAAGGATAATGCTAAACATTTTTATATGCACAGAATAGTCTTTCACAACAAAGAATTATCCAGACCAACATGCACTCACATGTTCATTGCAGCACTATTCACCATAGCAAAGACATGGAATCAACCTAGGTGCCTGTCAGTGGTGGATTGGATAAAGAAAATGTCATACTTACACACTATGGAATCCTACACAGATGTAAGAAAGAACAAAATCATGTCCTTTGGAGAACATGGATGCAGCTGGAGGCCATTAATAGTGAACTGATGCAGAAACAGAAAACCAAATACCGCATGTTCTCACGTGTAAGTGGGAGCTAAACATTGAGTACACATGGACATAAAGATGGGAACAACAGACACGAAGGACAACTGGATGGGGCAGAGAAGGAGAGGAGCAAGGGCTGAAAAACTACCTGTTGGGTACTATTCTCAGTACCTGGAATGGAATCATTCATACCCCAACCCTCAGCATCATGCTAGATGCTCATGTAACAAACCTGCACATGCACACTTTAATCTAAAATG
This sequence comes from Nomascus leucogenys, assembly GCF_006542625.1. Classification (NCBI taxonomy): domain Eukaryota; kingdom Metazoa; phylum Chordata; class Mammalia; order Primates; family Hylobatidae; genus Nomascus; species Nomascus leucogenys. The sequence goes on along the minus strand of NC_044385.1, from coordinate 117,832,522 downwards.
AAAGTTGAAATTATAAAAACATTGTCCAGTCTAGTCTAATATGTCAATAGTGCTGAGATTGAAAAGGCCTGATGTAAGATACAGATTGTGAGGGTGAGGAGAGAATACAGAAAAGGGTGACAGAGAGAGGATTTTCAAGAGTGGAGGACAAGAGTCCTCAGAAAATTAGAGAAAGAGGTGACAGAAATGCTGGCTTCATGATGAGCAGTCTGAGCAGCTGCACAGAGACTGGTTGAATGTCCTCCTTGTCACAGTCTGGAAATTCTTAGTAGTGTTGAACAAGGAGTTCCACATTCTCATTTTGCACTGGCCTCATGAATTATGTAGCTAGTCCAAGGTGTTGAAGGCTAGAGATATTATGGAGGATGGATGATGGATAGGGAGGTGCTGAAGGAAAGGAAGTAAACTTGGCTAATATCAACCCATTAAGTGATACTTGAGAAAGCACTTAAAGTTTGGGGGAAGAGATAAAGAACATAGTTTGATGCATATTGATTTAGAGCCACCTGTTGTATATTCAAGTAAAACTGTACAGCAGACAGCATCCTTCATGAGCTGTAGCACCCTTCGAGAACTTAAGAGCCTTTAGGCAATGTTCCTTAGTGTTAAGAATCTAAATTATACAGCAGAAAGGAAAGGACCTACAGTGAATGTGGCAGTCACTATCTGGGAAAATCAACTTTTGGCCAACATCAACATTTTAATGTCATGATAATATAGTCAGTAGTTACATATTGTAAAATGTGCAACAATTATTTTATCCTTTTTAAAGCAATTAAAATATGGTGATTTATTTTTTAAAAGAAAAATGTGTTAGCATTTGAATGTCTGTGTTTTCTCTATTTGAGGAAGGCCTTTTTGAAACAAATTGGCAGTTGAAAGTCTGCGTTTTAATAAAAGAACCCAAAAGAAGTTTACTCACCCTCAAAAAGGGACACATTTTTTGATAACTAGTAATATGCAGTGAGTTTGAACATTTCACTGAAATGGTGATGCTGTGCTTATTTATTTTTCCCTGATGGCCTTGAGACATGGCAATGACATGTTAAAATTCTGGCTTAGCTTTTAATAGCTGATAGCTCAGAAATGAACTTTAAAACATAATTTTAACAAAAACATATACAGTTTCAGAAGTAAAAGTGTTTTTAAATTTCTACAGTTTTTTTAAGTATCTCAGAATTTGGGCTGTCATAATAGCATTTAACTAATTGTTTTTTCACACCAATGATTAGTCATGTGTCATCTTTTCTATGTCTTACTCCATCAAAATCTATTCATAGTATACGTTATAAAATCAGTGTGTTTTTGTGTTACATGGATATCACACCAGAGTTGTTTACAAAACACAATTCTAGAGAGAGTGACTGATTACACTTTATGATTATCTATTTCACGGGTATTCATTTAATTTTTCCCAAATAAATCTTGAATTTTTAGAGATCATACATAAAATATATACAGTGTATTTCTTTAGGGGAGATTCATTTTTTCACCTTTGGATACTTCTATCCTTTTCCCTTGAGCAGAATACTGAGATAAGCTGACATATTATAATTATATTTATGAATGGTCATAGCATATGCTATTTATAGTGGCCACCTTCTGTGAAACTAATGAAGTTTCTGAGTTCCTTCAGTGTTCTGTATCCACTATCAGCAAGGGAACATTTCCTATCTGAATGTGGAATCCTGGTGGTAACATTGCAGCCTACTTTCTGGGTGGGAAAGATGATGACTCTTCCATTCCTTACTGTGAGTTCGTACCTCTTTCTCAATACATATTTAACATATACTATGTGTAAATTAAGTGGGTGATACTGAGATGAAAAAGATACAGCTCATCTCCCTCAAGATACTAGCAATTACTGGAGCTATGATTATAATAGCCTATGTTCTTGTTACAGAATAACAGAATTAAGCTCATTGGTCCAGCTATTTCTTATAATGTATTTTTAAGTAGAATGGAATATTTCCTTCTATTTTTATATATAAATACACTGAAGTTTAAAAAATCACTAAAAGGATGAGTTTAGAAAAATGATGAACACCAAATGCCTCTTTTTCCTGAGGTTCTGAGTTTTCATCACTGGTAAGGACAAAGGCTCCATCTTTGGCTCCATAACTAGACACCAAGTATGGGCAAATGCATACCATGTCAAGATAGATTTCACTAGAGTGAAAGATCCTTGAGGGCAGGGATCACATCTATCTTGTCTACTCTTTTACCATTAGTCTTGTTCCTGGTACATGATAAATTCATACCCAAAATATTTTTGAGCATTTATTATGAGGATTAATGTGAAGCTGTGGTGCTTATCATGGAATGTGTTATTCTACTTTGCTGTAGGAATGCAAAAGGCCATTCCATTGAATCTTGGTTATATTCAACAATTCACAGTGGAGGTTCCTCAAAGTCAGTGCTTTACAGAAAAACACTACAGCAAAGCAATACAATGGTAAAATCATATTGCTTCTGACTAAAACAAACAAAAGCAAAAAACCAACATAAAACCAGTAAATCAATTTTTGATAAAGTCACATTTATGAAAGAATTATTAAATTTTGTAAAAGGAAAAAAATGTCCTCAAGGATTCAAAAATAAACTCATCACAAACCTGGAGATAAAATTACTAAAAGTATTTTCAGGGCTATTTTTATATTGTTTTGTTTTGTTCTATGCCTGATGAATATGGTTTATACTAAGCATAGATAGGTTTAACCATGCACATATGTTTAACACTTAGGTTTGAGCTTTGTATCATGGGATGTAGTTAGAGGGTTTATTTCCGACCCTGACCCTCAAAGAGATACTCTTGACTACTGTGGTGCCAGATGGATGAAATCAGACATTTTGCATGCTATTTATATGACAGTGGATATTTCTATCACTAAAAAGGACTGTGTAGCCTAAATAATAACATGCCCTGCCCTTGTTGGAACAAGCAAAAGGTAATTTTAAATGAAAGAAATGTAGCGTCATATTTTCCAACATTTATATAAAATTGACAAACAGCCTGGATGAAGAAAGAATAAATGTGGTGTTACAGTTCCACCTTGCCATCCTTTCTGATGTTATGCTTCCATTTCCCTCAAATACATACCGGTATTATTTTTTCGAAAGACAGATTAGGGAGAAAAGACAGTCTGATTTCGTTAGCGCTGCATTTTGCAATTTCTGTCAGAATATATTAGGAATGTCAAAACATTGCAATGCCTTTAGTTAGAAACTTCTATTTTCATGAGAAATTATAGAAACTTGAAATCGTTTATATGGTTTCACTTTCTCTCTGTTCAATTTATTTGCTAATCTTGGAGTCGGCGTGGGGCTCATGTCATTCTGTGCACCAGAGCTTCCTGGTGAATCCCGCACTTCCCTTGCCTCTTTTCAGTTCAACCTATTTTCCACGTTAATGTTCATACCATAACCGAGAAGTACCCTACATGCTAATTTGGATTAAAAACTCCATAAATATCAAGATTATATTAGTAAGAAACCAACATTTTGGAATGATTTTTCATTAGAAGTCACGTTATTTAGACATTCGTTACAATAGAACTTACTTTCAATGCTATATACAATTTAAACTATAAAATTAGAATGAGCAATAGTTGTATTGCATTTGCAGGACATTTTACATGTCAGAAAAAGCACTTTCCTTTACATATTATTCTAGAATGTGAGAAATGAATGAAAAATAATCACATTCATATAGATTTGGGATGAAATGCAAGTAGAGGATTGTGTTGGTATTGCAATCACAGTTCCAGCTGGCTGAGATACTGTGTAGTAGTGCGGCATAGGGTTATAGGAAGTAGGATCTCAAGCCAGTTCTCCCGAGTTTAAAATCCAGCCCTTTGTGTCCTTTGGCAAGTAATTGCAGTAGCTGGGAATTAGCTTTCTGTGCTAGTTTTCTTACCTATAAAAATAAGAGTAATCTGCTGGGCGCGGTGGCTCATGCCTGTAATCCCAGCACTTCGGGAAGCCGAGGCAGGTGGATTGCCTGAGCTCAGGAGTTCGAGACCAGCCTGGGCAACACGGTGAAACCCCGTCTCTACTAAAAATACAAAATATTAGCTGGGTGTGGCTGTGTGTGCCTGTAATCCCAGATACTAGGGAGGCTGAGATAGGAGAATCACTTGAACCTTGGAGATGGAGGTTGCAGTGAGCTGAGATCATGCCTTTACACTCCAGCCTGGGCGACAGAGTGGGACTTCATTTTTTTTTGTTTGTTTGTTTCGTTTTGCTTTGTTTTGTTTTTTTAAAGCTTAATCATTATACCTTCCTTGTAGTGTTTTACCTTAAGTATTAAATGTGAATTAGTGCAAAGAGCAAAGTTGGGCACATATGATGGTCTTGAAGGATAGCTTTTATTTTTAAAATTTTAAATGTATTTCTGATAAGCCTTTATTAATGTATTTTTATTCTACTCCTTCTAAGAACTTGAGTTTTCTTATTTTTGTTGTTGCGTACATCCATACTTTTCTGTATTCGTTTTTGTTAAAAAGTGACTCCACCAGCAAGATTTCTTTGATAACTAGGACTTTTTAAAATGTGACATAATTATTTCTACATTTGTACTTACAGGTGAAAGTTCACAATCTCTTTCATATTTACATTTTCCTGTGTTTCTGTAATCCTGCAGTTTCAAGCCACCTCCTTCAAGTTACTTTCACCATCGTTTTTAAAAATAAAGTCCTATAGTAACAGTTACTTATCTCTCAATGAGGGATTTACTATTTTAACTGTATTATTATTTTTATTAGAATTGTATTATATTTGTTTCTGCTACAAAGTTGCATCCGTTTTTCTGTGTTGCTCCCAATCCTATTTTTCCCTTAGTCCTATTTTCTTCAGTGCATGATATTACAGAATAGGAAGCATTATTGTTTGTTTGGAAAACATTTATCACCACATCACACAAATACTTGTACTAAACATATGATTTACAATGCTTAGACTTCTCTTGAATTTCCAAAAGTTGATTACATTTAAAGCTCATATAGGTACATGTATGTTTCCCTTCTTCTTACCCAACCTTTGCCAATTTTGCAGCAATTCTAAAGTGTTGCTAATTTCATGGTAAATATAAAATAGTTGAAAACACAAGTCAGTCTCTATTGACACTCATTAAGTACACTAAAAACAAGATTGGATTAGTGACTTTTATTATTGACTATAATTGCACATTTTCTAATGTCTAGTGTTGATTGTTGCCAAGCGCAGAACGTATCATTATTTAGGACACATAATCCTTATGATGGAAATCTCGACTTTCATATACATAATGTTAATCACTTTGATTCCTATCTTGCATGGCACTAAAATTATTTCAGTGTTTTTTTTTTTAATCTGTTGAAGTGTTGAGCTAATATAGTACGTTTTACATGTCTTCATGTAAATTTTAGGTGTAGATGACATGGAGGAAATAGGTCAAGTCTCCCCCACCAGCTAGAAATCTACACAGATGTCCTGAGTAGACCTAGACCAGATTGTTCATTTCATTTCACCAAGGGAACAAGTCAGTTAACTGATTTGTAATGCACTGCTAAATTTGTGATTCAGGCTTCTGGCACTTTGGTACTCAAAAGTAGAGTGGCAGAAAGTGATTTTTGAATCCTGCCTACCACTAAAGAACAGCTGCTCTTTATTTTTTTTCTGGTAGGACCTGAAAAAGAACAGCTACGTACTTGGGTCAGTGAGATGGATATTAATATGTGGCATATTGGCACATGTACATATTTCTATTAAAATCACAATTCATTAATTATTGCTGTTGTTTGTAAACTTGAAGTGAAAATGATAGATTTGATTCTCAAGAGTCAATATTTTTCATAATAAAGAAAACAGGTAACCTTTACTGAGGACTTCCTCTGTGCCAGGAACTGACTAAAACCTTTATCTTTCTTATCTCATTTTAGTTTTCCCTCAATAACTCAGGATTATTCCATCTTAAAGATGACAAATCAACAACAATGAAACCCACTAAGACTTAGGAAGTCTGGTGATGGCTACAGGTTAGTCCTGGAGACACAGAGCCTCTTCTGGAAGCTTGACCCAGGGATTAATCTCTTCCACACGATGCTTTATGATGTCATGTAGCTGGGATGCAGTGTATAATCTGCATGTCGGCCTTGCATTTATCCTCAAGTGCTCAGTGTTACATGTTCTTCTCCCTGTCACCTTATAGGTTATAACATCAACCAGCCGGCAGCTTCTAAGCGTAGTTTTTCTTTACTTCGTAAGTGTTTGACTAGAACTGTAAACTGAAATCCAGGTTGAACATCCCTAATCCAAAAACCTGAACTCTAAAATGCTCTAAAATCCAAAATTTTTTGAGCACCGACATGATGCCACAACTGAAAAATTCCACACCTGACCTCATGTGATGGGCCCACAAAAATATTAAAAATACTGTCTAAAATTAGCTTCAGGTTATGGGTATGTTATATATGAGGCATAAATAAATTACATATTTGAAGTTGGGTCCCATCCCTAAGATATCTCGTTATGTATATGCAAATATTCCAAAATCTGAATCAATCTAACATCTGAAATACTTCTGTTCTCAAGCTTTTCTTTAATACTCGACCTGTACTTCAGGTCTGTGTTGCTGGCGTGGGAGATGGGGATCCAGTGAATATACATATCTCCTGCCAATTTCTTTTGTTCCAAGTTCTTAGTCTTTCAAGGTTCATTGTAAATGCAGAAAAGGGGAAGAAATGTTTTACTTCTGAAACTCTGTGAATTATTCATAAATTTGGTTTAGTTTTACTTTCCTTTTGTTTAAGGTTTGACATACAGGTCTTTCTATTCTAAATTTTAATCAGACTATGATTAATGTATAATAACAAAAATATACTGAAGATTTTTTTAAAGGGTTGAAATAAAGTTCTTTGGGGCCGTGCTTTTTAATTTATTAGACTATGATTAATGTAGAATAACAAAGAAGTAAGTATACAATTTTCTAGTATGCTGGTAATAACAGTATGAACATAAAAACATATGAAACATATGCTAAATAATTTTTTATTTTTTTAATGAAACTGTGTGAAGTTTATCTTTAAAGTGTAATACTCAAGTCAGAATTCCATCATTTAGGTAGTTGCTATTTTTGATTTTCAGTATTCATGAAATACTATAAACTGGTGACATTCTGCCCTATTCCACTGTTCTTTTAGAACTCTTATCAAATTATTTCATTTCACTGCTTTCATTAGCTAATTTGTTTACTGCATTACATAATACTTGTCTAAGTGGAAAAACTAAAACTGTAGATTTTAAATTTTATTCTAATAAAAATACAGCATAGTCATGTATTCACATTTGATTTACATTAATACACACTCATATTTAAACATAAATTATAGATAATATGGATTTTCCATTCTCTATATTTGCATGTGAGATTCCCTAGGGGTTGAGAGCGGTTTAATTACTCCTCAGGACTCAGTGACATAAGAGGCTAAATCTGGAAGCTGGAAACAAGGATTAGAGTCAAAGTGCAGAGGTCAAGGGCTAAAGGAACAAAAAGCCCTTTCCCTCAGGCCACTGGCACCAAAATAAGAAATTGGGACTGCATATACTGTTTTAATGTTAACCACTGTTGTTATCGTTGTTTCCTTTGCTCAATGCATATATGGCTTTTTCACTTTACCTAGGAAACCTTGAACATCACATTTTTGAAAGACCTTTGGATTGATAACCTTAGGAGGATTTCCTAGTAAAAAAGCTAAGCTTCCATAAAAATGGTTGTAAAGAGAGTCCCGAGCCTGCACTTTACCTGAGAGTTACCAGAACTGCCTTGAACATATGGATGAATTAAAACTACATAACACATCACCTGTCTTGATTCTTACGGGTTACAGACCTCACAGTAGCCACTTCTACAGTGCCCAGTAGCATTAGCTTTTTGTGGGGTATAACTGTGTGGGCTTCTTTAATGAAGAATTTCTCTTATACCGTTAAGTAGGAATCTCTCAAAGTTCTATAACTAAGATAAATTGAGTTTTGACGTGAATTAAGTCTATGTGCTGAATTATCAATTTAAAAATTTTCCAAAGGTATTTTGAATGAGCAATTCTTATACCAAAGTGAAATAATAAACTCAACAAAAAGAAATGGTATAATACTTTTCCTGAGGCTCCTTTTACTGATTATGCTGAGTCCAAATCCATGCTCATCAAGATAACATTACTGTATTTTTCTGGAAAAGCATCTAATAAGTTTTAAATTACAGCAAATACTGACATACATCTCTACCATATTGCTAAGCATTTCTAAAGCATTTTTAAAATTTGAAGATAGTTATCTCATAATATTACTGTAGATAACTTTTGTTTAGCATTTCATGTATCTGATACCAAACCGATTTTTAAAATCACATATAGTTGGCTAATTTTTAAACCAAGTTGAATTTATTAATGTACATTTTATAAGCACATTGTATTCAGCTAAAAATTATAAAATGAGTCATTCATATTCTAACTTCCCCATATCCTTCTACAAAAACTCAAAGAAAATGCATGACTATACAATACTTTATTCTCTTTAAATAGCCAAATAAATGAAACCAAGATGAATAAAAAGTAAAACTGTTATAGAATAAGTTAGCATATATTCACTTTTTTAAATCTTAAAATATTTTTAAAGTTCTCATTCATCTTTAATTCCTTTAAAGTAGAACCAAGAGAAATTATTTGCCTAACTTCTCAAATAATGTTTCCCTTTGGAAAACAGTAAGTAAAGCCGCATTTTCTTCAATCACCACCTTTTGATTGCTGTTCGATAGCTGCTGCATTGTGGAAATAGATTTTAATTTGGCCAAAGTGAAATTCACCCATAAATAATTAACAAATTTATATAAAAGAATAATTATGAACAAATTGGGAGAAAAGAATTCAAACTGCAATGTTCTTAGATAAATCATAGTTAATTGTACTTGGAAATCCATTAGCTTCATTTGGATACATAGTTAGATGACTAATTATGTTGAAAATACAATAGCACTCTTAAACATATGTTCACTTATGCACGCCCTGCAAGGTGGCCTTTTTTTCCTGGTAATCAGAGGTCATTTGTTAAATTTAAATGATCTTTACATTTCATGTCATCTTTAAAATGCGAAGGTAATAATAAGTGGAATTACTTGTCCATGTCAGAATAATCCATTACTTTACTTTCAAAAGCATATGATTTTACTCTTTGCAGGACAATTACATTATTAATCATTTACATCATTTGAAGTTTGTCGAGTATGGGACTTTTTTTTTCATTTCCTGATGATGAAGCTATTTTTTTAAGCCATCCTAATTCCCACAAGTAATATATCTGTACTAAAAAAGCTTCTATCTTATTGTAGTCTAGTTCCTTCCAGTCTTAGCTACAGATTCATTTTTATGCATTCATGTATAAGTTATACTTTATATATAAATTTCCCAAGTAAATGTACATATCTTACATCTCATCTGAAAGACCAAAGAGACTAGACTTCTATCTCTTGACATATACAAAAATAAAATAAAAATGGATTAAAGACTTAAATCTAAGACCTCAAACTGTGAAATGACTAAAGAAAACTTTGGGGAAACTTTTCAGGACATGGGACTAAGCAAAGATTTCTTGAATAATACCTTATAAGCACAGGCAACCAAAGCAAAAGTAGACAAATGGGACCAAATCTACATAATAAGCTTCTGGACAGCAAACAATCAACAAAGCAAAAAGACAAACCCATAGAATAGGAGAACATATTTATAAACTATTTATCTGATGAGGGACTAATAACCAGAATATATAAGAACCTCAAACAACTTTATATGAAAAAAATTAATAATCCAACTTAAAAAGGACTAAAGATTTTAATAGACATTTCTCAAAAGAAGACATACAAATGGAAAACAGCTATATGAAAAGATACTCAACGTCACTGATCATCAGATTAATGCAAATCAAAACTGCAACGAGATGTCATCTCACCCCAGTTAAAATGGCTTTTATCCAAAAGACAGATGATAACAAATGCTGGCAAGGATGTGGAGAAAAGGGAACCTCATACACTGTTGGTGGGAATGTATATTAGTACCACCACTGTGGAGAACGGCTTGGGTGTTCCTCACAGAACTCAAAATAGAACTACTGTATGAACCAGCAATTCCACTGCTAGGTAAATATGCAAAAGAAAGGAAATCAGTATATCGAAGAGATGTCTGCACTCTCATGTTTATTGCAAAACTATTCACAATAGCCAAGATCTAGAAGCAACCTACATGTCCATCAGCAGATGAATGGATAAAGAAAATGTGGTGCTTAGACACAATGGAGCACTATCTAGCCATAAAAAAAGAATGGTATCCTGTCCTTTCCAACAACATGGATGGAACTGGAGGTCATTATATTAAGTAAAATGAGCCAGGCACAGAAAGACAAACTTCACATTTTCTCACTTATTTGTGGGAGCTAAAAATTAAAACAATTGAACTAACAGGGATAGAGTAGAAAGATGGTTACCAGAGGCTGGGAAGGGTACCAGGGTGTTAAGGCAGAGAAGGTGAAATGGGGATAATAATTAGTGAGTAAAAAAATAAAAAAAAGTTAGGAAGAATGAATAAAATATAGTATTTGATAGCACAAAGTGACTGTCAGCAATGATTTAATTGTACATATTAAAACAACTAAAAGAATACAATTGGATTATTTGTAATACAAAAGATAAATGAGGTGATAGCCCAGTTACATTGATGTAATTATTACATATTATATACCTGTATCAAAATTCCTCACATATCCAATAAACATATATACCTACTATGTACTCAGAAAAATTAAAAATTAAAAAAAAAGACCAATGATACTGCCTGGCACAGTGGCTCATGCCTATAATCCCAGCTACTCAGGAGGATCAGTTGAGGCTAGGAGTTCAAGGCTGCAGTGAACTATGATCTTGCCATTGCACTCTAGCCTGGGCAAGAGAGAATCCTTGTTAAAAAAAAAAAAAAAAAAGAGAGAGAGAGAGAAAGAGAAAAAGGAAAGGAACCTATACATCTCTTGAGAGGAGAGAGAGGGGAGAGGAGCAAGGAAAGAAAAGGAGAAAGGAAGGAAGAAAGGAAAGGAGAGGAAGGAAGAAATAAAAGGAAAGAAAAAATTTGCACTCATTGAAATACAGAGAAAAATAAAGACCAATGATAAAGCCTATAGTTGGTAGTTATTAGACAACCTAAGAGCTGCTGATCACCCATTGATTATACATAATTTTATAAATCTTTCAGGCATTCTTCTATCCAGAGGACTATATATGCCACCTAAACTACCTGAAAATAGCACCTGCTAAGATCATTGATATTTTTCCAACTGCCACATCTATTCAAACAATTCTGTCTTTTTCAGCTTGACCTCTGAATCTCTGGACTATGATGACCATTTTATCATTCTGGAACCCTCTTAATTTGTCTTAGAAGCAAATTAACTGGTCTCATCTCTAATTTCTTTCAATGGTTTCTTTCTTTCTCTACCCATCCCTTAATTTTAGAGTTTTTGTTTTGTTTTGTTTTGTTTTAGATTTCAGGAATCCACTCTCCTCTTTTCTTCCTCTGTGTACTCACCAGAGGGCAATCCTATTATACGCTCCTAGGTTTTCCTATGCAATACTTCTTTTCACAATTAAACATTCTGTCTGGCTTGTCTAGTTTATATTACCACTTGGTTTGTTACATCAGTTCTCTTATTAAATTAGTACTAATTTTTAGTACTGCCTTTCAAAACTGCCACCTTCTCAACCACGGTGTTTTCAAAGCTGGAAACATCAGTCATTCCAGTAGGCTGATCTAATTGAGACCCTGAATTGAGTCTTACTCATTTCTGTATCTCCAGCAGCTTGTATAATTCCTGGCACACAGAGGCTGCTCAATAAATATTCATTAGATAAACAACTTTTCCCTTTCTCTTACTTCTCACATCAAACTGACTCTTTTGTTTTCTGCAGGTTATTCCTGACACAAACTGTGCCCTCTCAAAAATATATACATCTATTGAACTAATATCCCTCTTCCAGACAATACCTACTGTGTAGGCATTCCTTCTATATCTATGTATGTATTTAAAAATTTATAATTCCAATCTCAAGATCCTTCCAATTTCCCATTTTATCACATCTTTGGGGCTCATTTCCTTTCCTACAGAGTTTGAACCACACGGTAGGTCAACCAAGCTCCATTATTACCTTCAAGTATTTTTTTCACTCATCATACAAAATTGGCAATCCTACATTCCAGGTGTATGCTCCCACATGTAGCAGCTGAGCATGACTGGGAAATAATAGGAATCCATACATGTGTGGTTTCTCATCTCAGCTGGGCCCTCAACAATGATCAAGAACATTTTTCTTTGCAGTTGGTCAGCTATTCATTTTCCTCAGAAACATATATGCTGCTACTTGTTTGCACATCCCTCCCCTGCCTTCCTTATTCAACAGATGGCCACCTGCACTAATGCTTTCAGAAATGTGAGGCTACCACATCTTTTTGCTGCCTCTGTACTGTTGTAACATGTTCTACATACCACTGCTATGCATGCAGTCAGTCAGCAATATATTATCATTACGACCTTGTGCCTTTGTCACTCTCATTATACTTTGAACTATTTGCAACCACAGACTTGTTTTATTTATTTTTATTCCTTATCTTCAAGGTGTTTCATAAACTGCTAGGAGCTCAAAAATTGTTTTTTTTAACACAAGTATATTTTCAAATTTTTCAATGAAACATTTTCAACAATAAACTTAGTAAATATTCACAGGAACATAGTTGGTGATTTCACAACTTCTAATCTGTTTCTCCATTTTATCCTAACCACCAATTACAGAATGTCGTAATCCACAGTGTTCATCTGGAAATACGGTTTGGATATCTGTCACCTCCAAGTCTCATGTTGAAATATGATCCCCCCATGTTGGACATGGTGCCTGGTGGGAGGTGTTTGGGTCATGCAGGCAGAGCTCTCATGGATGGCTTTGTGCCATACTCTCAGTAATGAGTATTTTCTCACTCTATGAGTTCATGTGAGAGCTCACTGTTAGAAAGAGCCTGGGACATCCTCCCCTCTCTCTTGCTTGCTCTCACACCATATGACATGCCTGCTCCCCCTTCGCCTTCCGCCACAATTATAAGCTTCTTGAGGCCTTACCAGAAGCAGATGCTGGTGCCATGCTTCTTGCACAGTCTGCAAGGTTGTGAGCCAAAATTAACCTCTTTTATTCATAAATTACCCAGCCTCTGGTATTCCTTTATTGCAATGCAAAGCAGCCTAACACAGTTGCATATCTATTTTTTACTTTATTTCTGACAAGGATCAGGACATCTATTTATTCAAGTGGCTACTGGGTATAGAGCTATCTGGAACAAATGTGAGAAAAAAAAATTATTGTGATGTGGTCACATTGTTCCTTCTACTTTAGGAGGATTGAAATTCTCAGGATAATGTAGACCTGATACTCTTACAGATGAACCCCTACGCAGCTGGGCTTTTGAGCTTTTTTGGAATAGCTCAGAACAGTCTTCACAGAATGTTGTAAGCTTCCTGAAACCACCACAATTGAACCAGGAGCCAATATTCACTTTAAAAGACTTCTGAAGGATTCCAATATTACTTTTTTTCTTAGTACCATTCTTATCTACTATTTTTGGAGAATCCTATATCCTGGTACTATTGATGAGTGAAAACAGTTGATATATACATTTAAAAATAATGTCTAAAAATAATTGACTTGTATTTTCTTTTACATCCTAGAAATCTTCTGAATATTATGGGTCCCAGGATCTCTGCATACCTCACTCTACGGTATAGTCTTCTTTGGTACTATTTACTGCAAAGTTTTAAATAAGTGTCTTGTGTAATGAGTCTACATTATATTTTTGTATCCACTCAAGTTTCCCATTTCCTAATCCTAGGATGTCTACTTGTATATGTTATATAGCAAGAAAGAGTGAGATAACCCAATGAGGAGAGTTGGATATTATCTTATAAATTTGGGGTATCTAGAAGAATCATCCTTCATTTTTCAATAGATAGCTAGGGTTTTGCACATAATAAGCCTACACAAATATATTCATTTTGATTCCATCCTAGCCTTCAGCAATTATTTCAGAATGGTATTTTAAATTTTCTTTATTTGTCTCGAGGAGATTTCACTTCACTTTGTACACTCCTACCAGCCAAATGTTGTGTTTATTTTGTGAGTCAAACACTATTGGGTTTTTTGCCTCTTAAATAATGCATATTAAAAGCAAGTACTTTTCATAGCCAAGTGTATGGTCCTGACTGCCTTAGGCCTCTTGCCTTAACATATATTTGTGATGCCTCTGGCTTTGTTCTTTTTGATTAGTTAGGATTGCTTTGGCTATTTGGACTCTTCTTTGTTTCCATATAAATTTTAGAGTAGTTTTTTTTCTAATTCTGTGAAAAATGGCATTGGTACTTTGATAGGAATAGTGTTGACTCTAAACTGTTCTAGGCAAGTATGGCCATTTTAATGATAGTGATTTTTCCAATCCATGAGCATGGAATGTTTTTCCATTTATTTGTGTCTTCACTGATTTCTTTCAGCAGTGTTTCATAATATCTCTAATAGAGATGTTTCCCCTCCTTGGTTAGCTGTATTCAGGTGTATTTTACTCTTTTGTGGCTATTGTAACTGGGATTGCACTATTGATTTGGCTCTCAGGTTCAATGTTATTAGTGAATAGAAATGTTACTAATTTTTGTACACTGATTTTGTATCCTGAAATTTTACTGAAGTTGTTTATTAGTTCTAGGAGCCTTTCAGGTTATTTAGAATTTTCTTAGTATAGAATTGTTTCATAAGCCAAGAGAGATACTCTCAAAAGCAAATGCAACCAAAAAAAAAATGGAGGCGGTAACTCACGCCTGTAGTCCCACCACTTTGAGAGGCCGAGACGGGCAGGTCACTTGAGGCCAGCAGTTTTAGATGAGCCTGGCCAACATGGCGAAACCCTGTCTCTACTAAAAATACAAAAATTAGCCAGGTATGGTGGTGCACACCTATCCCAGCTACTCGGGAGCCTGAGGCATGAGAATCGCTTGAACCCAGGAGGCGGAGGTTGCAGTGAGCCAAGATCGTGCCACTGCAATACAGCCTGGGAAACAAGAGTGAAACTTTGCCTCAAAAGAAAAAAAAAAGATAAATGAGACCTAATTAAACTAAAGAACTTCTGCACAGCAAGAGAAAACTATCATAGGAGTAAAAAGACAACCTACAGAATTAGAGAAAATATTCCCACACTCTGCCTCTAACGAAGGTCTAATATCCAGAATCTATGAGGAGCCTAAATCAACAAAAGGCCGTGGACAGACACTTCTCAAAAGAAGATATACAAATGGCCCACAAACATATGAAAAAAATGCCCATCATCAGAGAAATGCAAATCAAAACCACAGTAAGCTACCATTTTAAACCAGTCAGAATGGCTTTTGTTAAAACGTCAAAAAATAACAGATGATGGCAAGGTTATGGAGAAAAGGGTACACTTATATAAACTGAGAATGTAAACAGCCACTGTAGAGAGCAGTTTGGAGATTTCTCAAATAACCAAGAGTTGAACTATTATTCTACCAAGAAATCCCATTCCTGAGTATATACCCAAAGGAAAATAAATTGTTCTACCGAAAAGAACGTGCACCTGTTATGTTCATTGCCACACTGTTCACAATAGCAAAGACAGGGAATCAACTTAGATGCCCATTGATGGTGACTAGATAAAGAAAATGTGGTATCTATATACCATGGAATACTATGCAGCCATACAAAGAAGAAAATCATGCCTTTGCAGCAACATAGATGCAGCTGACGGCCATTACCATAAGAGAATTAACACAAGAACAGAAAACCAAACACCACACATTCTCACTTATAAGTGGGAGCTAAACATTGGGTCCTTATAGACATAAAGATGGAAACCATAGACACCAGAAACTACTACAGTGGAGAGAGAGGGAGGGGTAAAGTGTTGAAAAACTACCTATTGGGTACTATGCTCAGTACCTGGGGGATGGGTTAATTCATATCCCAAACCTCAGCATCACACAATATACTCATGTAATGCACCTGCATATGAACCCCCGAATATAAAATAAAAGTTGAAAAGAAAGCATTTTCTTTTCCTGTCATTCCCTTTTGTCTTCGCCAGTGGCTCTAATGGATTAACAATAGTTCCTTGCTATACAGAGCTCCCTATCCAATTAATTCCTGGAGGCTTGTATGCCAATACCTTCAAGGAACCAATCTCTTTTTAGAGTCGTTTCATATAAGCCAGACTGCAGCCAGGTCCATTCCCTTCTACAGGGAAAATCACTTCTCCTTCTACCAGAAGTGTGAACTCCTTCAAGTACCTAACTGAATCCTCAGAGGTCTGACTACCTAACTTCCAGCTGACTGTTACAATGGGCTCTATGTTCTGTCTTCTTTCTTATTTTCTTCTGCCCATGGCTGGTAATTTTGATGTCAACTAAATTAGATACATTATATAGAACCCCATTGTCTTTGGTTTTCCAGACTTGAACACAGATTTTTATGTTCTTTTATATTCCTTTTTTAAAAAACATACATTTATGGCTGGGCGCGGTGGCTCACGCCTGTAATCCCAGCATTTTGGGAGGCTGAGGCGGGCGGATCACGAGGTCAGGAGATAGAGACTATCCTGGCTAACACGGTGAAACCCCGTCTCTACTAAAATTACAAAAAATTAGCCGGGCACGGTGGCAGGTGCCTGTAGTCCCAGCTACTCGGGGGGCTGAGGCAGGAGAATGGCGTGAACCCAGAAGGCAGAGCTTGCAGTGAGCCGAGATTGCGCCACTGCACTCCAGCCTGGGCGACAGAGCAAGACTCCATCTCAAAAAAAAAAAAAAAAAAAAAGAAAACATACATTTATTTTCTTCATCCAGTGATACAGTACTACTTTCATCCAATACCCTTCCACTTTGCTCCCTGGTACCCACACTTTATGAAAAACAAATTCACTTCTATTGTCAAATTCTGTTTGGAATGTTCTTCCAACTCTTAGTGTTAACTGGAAATTGGCACCCGGAGAATATTAATTATGAAAAAAATTATAGAAAAAGAAAGTATTCAGATTTTATTTATTCCTAAGCCTACTTTAAATTGCATTTACACTGCACCACTGAAAATGCTTTGTCAAAGTCACTGAGTCCCTTATCACTAAATCCATTCCACTTAATAATCCTCTTTTATAGGACTTTTCTATAGCATTTGAAAATGTTGACTACTCTCTCCATTCTGAAATTGCTATTTCTTTTCTTGCATAACTGCAATTGTCCCGGTTCTTCCTCTAGATATGGGAGTTATTTCTTCTCAGTATCCTTCATGCACTTATTTTCCTTGAGCCAATCCCCAGTGGACCAGATAATTATATCTTAGCTTATCTTCTCTTCTTAGACTCCATACCCCTCCTAGGATACAGCTTTAGCTCTTGTAACTCTAATTAACATTACAGACTGAGGTTTGTCACGTGGATTTCTCCAGTCCTGGTCTTTCGTCTGAGCTCCAGACCAGTATATCCAACTGTATAATAAAACAGCTATATTTGGCTGTGTATAGGAACTTCAAATTTTTCATGTTTGAAATGGAGCCACTCATTTTTTTCCAGCATGCTTACTTTCTCTTCCAAGTTCTTAATTTCAGAAAATAGCCCATCATCCTTCCAGTGGCTCAAGCTACAAACCTAGGCATCATCCTTGACCTCCTTTCCTCCTTCACACTTATACCCATTTAACTACCAGTTGTTTTAGAATCTGCCTCCAAAATTCCCTCATTATGTCAACTTACAGACATCCTTTATGCCATGACCATTGTCCCAGTAACAGTTATCAACAATTTGGATTATCTCTAATGGCCTTGTAAATGGTCTCACTCGCTCAAGTGCTATACCTCTGAAAGCTGTTTTTGAATGTTAAAGCCAGGATTACTTTTTTAAAACATACATTTAATCATGTAGCATCCTGATTAAAAGCTTTAAAGGTTTTCTCATTGCTCTTCTCTCCCTCAATACAAGCCATCTCTTGACTACTCTTCCTACTGCAAATGTTGAGAACTATGTCACCCATGCTTAAGCTGACCATCTTTCAAGGTACGTCTTGTAATATATATATATATATTTTTTTTTGCTTTAAACATTCTTCTACTCTATCACCTTAAAAAGGTCTTCAATTTACTGGATAAATGCTGGTGTTTCCTCCAGGACACAGCTTACATGTGATTTGCTTTGGGAACAGTTACCCAACATTGTAGATTGGGTTGGTTCTCCATTTATGTGTTCATAGGTACATGATAATTCCTTATACAGCTCATATTTTATTGTATGAAAAGTAGACTGAGTCTACTTTGCTCATAATTTTATCCCCAGCACTAAACACATAGGTAAGGCATAATTCTAAGGATGACTCCCAATGACCCCCACCCTGTATAATCTCCAATCCTTGAGGGTGGGTTGAAGATATGAGCATGTTGCAATATCATGTCTGTGATTGTTAAATTATATGGTAAATATGTAATTAAGATCAATAATCAGTTCACTTCATGTTAATCAAAAGGGAGATTATCCATGTGGGCCCACTGTAATACGTGAACCCTTTAAAAACAGTTTTCTCTAGCTTACTGGGGAAAGAGAGATTTAAAGCAGGAGAAGGATTCATCCCATTTCTGCTAATAATCTCAAGGAAGTTGGAATTCGTTCTCATAACCAACCAATCAGAGTTCAGCTTGTTGGATACCTTGACTGATTTCAGTCTTGTGAGATTTATACAGAGGACCCAATTGAGTCCAGTTAAATACACAACCTAAGAACTATGAGACAATAAATGGGTGATGCTGTATGCCACTAAGTCCGTGGTAATTATTGTGGAAGTAATAGAAAAATAATATAGCACACTTCCTAAAACAAGTTGGAGTTCAACTGTGTGGAATGATTGAATTTAATGCAACTATAAGAATTTTAAAAAGCTCTAAACGTTTCTATTTTTTGAGGTACAACTACGTATTTTTTCTTCTTAAGGTATAATGCATATATTATTTACAGGTTAATAATGGATTCATTTTTAAAATTGATTCAGTTGATGTTGCCTGGGTAATTGAAGCAGTATCTCTAGGCCAGGAGCTTCTCAATTTAAACTACATTTAACAAGTCTATTATAAGAGAATACATAATGCATAAATCAAAAAACTAAATAAAGACTCCAATATCTGCAGTATTATTAGTAAGACAATGATAGATCTGTTACTCAGCGCTTGTCATTGGTCTTAAAAGGGCCAATTCTATTGATGTATTTGTCTCCCACATACATCCCTGGGTGACTGTCTTAGTGTTCTTGTTTTGACTTGCCATCTTTCCCAGAGGCAACTCTTAAATCTATGTCACAGCAATGTAGGATGTCTGCTTTTCAAAGCAAGTATTCAAACCACCTGCTGTTCTGGGATTGTGGTTTGATTGCCGGCATTTATTTCTATTTCAGTCTCAGTCTATTTACAAAACATTTCCTTTGATAAGAAGATATCCTTTTTCATATTTTGTCATATATTCCCTTTAAATAATTAAGGTTATACAATATTTTAAAAGAAAATGTAGGTAAATCCTTGAAATATTCATTGTGTTGATTCATTTATGTTTTTACAGAAACATTTAAATGTGTCAGGGAATGTGCTGGGCACTAGGAACAAAAGGATAAATTAGTCACAATGATCATCACCTATTGAATAATCTCATACATGACTGATTTTCGTGCAAAATAAAAGCAGCAGACACTGTATTAACCTAATAATATGAATTAAATACTAAACGTTCCAAAATTTTGTGTGATGAGTGGTTTGAATACAACATTTCAAAAAGAATGTGGGTAGAACTATTTTTATTGGAGGCTTACAGGAGAACAAACTATAAGGTATAGAATTACAATTCAGATGGTGGAAGGATGAGTGATGTAATATGTCATGTAGCCTGGGAAATAGAAAGCAAGAGATGGAATTGGGAAAATAGTGCCAAGAACTGTGAAGAGCTGAGATTTTGCATATTGTAAGCAAACGAGTAAACTTACCACAGTTTCATGGATGCCAGCAAAGGATACAAGACTGCTACTGAGTCAGAAAGAATGAGAGAAAGGCACTTTTCTTCCCAGAAATATAATATGAATGACAAAGTCCTGTTACAGCTGAAACAGTATTCATATTTATTTACACACATAAAACATACATTCATATACCAGATTGTGTAAAATCTAAGAGACTTTCCACAATAGCTGGGAGTTTTAGCCACACTTAGAAGAAATAGTTCAATTCATAACACAAACAAAATAAGTCTTTACACACACAACTAAAATCTGTGCCATTTTTCCATCAACATTAATGGATGATATTGTCATTAGAGTCTTATTGGACTAGATGGTAACTTACGGCCTGAATGAATAATTTTAATATCAAAATAACAGAATAGTCAGTAAAATGTTAATTTACTCAATAGGCTGCTACTACCTTTATAAGACAAAAGACTGATTAAAAATATAAATCTTAAAGAGAGTCATTAATAGTTCCTACATGTATTTTTGGCAAATGAAGGGCTGTATTTTAGATATACGTGAATCCGAAGTTATTTTGAGTTGAATTAAATGTCTTAAAATTCCTTGAATGCATTCTACCAAATTCAGACTATTTTTAAATTTCATGTTCATTATTTTAAAGCAAATATGGACCATCTCTGAATTGCCTGTGTCCCTGAGTACAAACGTTCACACATATAATCATAAACACGGTTGGTTGACCAGAACAATGATGTTTCAGTCTTTGTTCTTTTTCATTCCTTTGTAATTAATGCCCAATGTTAACCTTTACTTTGTACATACATCCTTCCCCATAGTTGTTGGCCCTTGACTCAGTTCTCTTTTCAGAGATTCAAACTTTGTCTTTGCAAAGCCTTTGCTCACATCATATTTCCCACAGGATGTCAGTACCTTTTTAAATTCTCCAATGAGTGTATTTTGTCCTTCTTGTCCAAAATAGAATGATCTTTTATCTCTAACAAAAGTTTCTGTTTCTTTTTGTTATATTCAATACTTTTAGCCTTTTCAGACCTTTTGAAAACTGTTCCATAGAAGTTATGTCATTTGAATCCCTCTTCTCCCAGATTGTCAAAATACATTTATTTTTATATTTAAAACATTCAACCCCTTTTGGTCTTGATTCATTTTCTGTATTTGCAATTCAAGTAAGTCACAATAAAAATAAGGGGACACTAAATGTCATTTAATTTTCCCAAATTTCATTTGGACTGCTGGGTGCAGTGGCTCACGCCTGTAATCCCAGTACTTTGGGACACCAAGGTGGGCACATTACCTGAGGTCAGGAGTTCGGGACCAACTTGGTCAACATGGCAAAACCCTGTCTCTAATAAAAATACAAAAATTAGCTGGGTGTGGTGGCCTGCACCTGTAGTCCAAGCAACTCGGGAGGATGAGACAGAAGAATTGCTCGAAGCAGGGAGGCAGAGGTTTCAGTGAGCTGAGATCACACCACTGCACTCCAGCCTGGGTGACAGAGCGAGACTATGTCTCAAAAAAAAAAAAATTACTTGGACAAATTAGTTTAATGGTTATATTGATAGCAAAACACACTGTATCTGTTATATAGTGAATATATAATCTCCTTGAAAGATAATACGATAGGTCCCTCTGTGGAAACCCAGCTCTGCTCCTGTCTTTGATTAACCAAATGTGACCTTTAGGAGGGTATTTTAATACGTCTGGGAGATAGTTTTATCATTTCTACATAAGGGGCGTGACATAGATATTTCTCTTAACTTTAAATTTTTATCACACTGCAAAGGGATATTACCTTCAAGATATTTCTTTAACCTGTATAGTATCAGATTTAAACCACAATGAGATTATTTAAAGCACCATTATTTCCTGATATCACAAGATGTAATAAACTTGTAGAATCATTAAAGAAAAGGTCATTTTGAATACAAGCCATTTTTCCAATATTTTTTCCATTATGGATGTATTTTTCTCTTTATCAAGGTAGGTATGTTTCTTGTCTTGAAGTACATAGGAACATAATTGACTGATAAAAACCTTTTCCCAAAGAAAAAAACATTCTACTGCAATGGGACTTGAAAAATTATTTCATTATTACTTCTTCTGCTTTACCTCTTCTTGATTCAAGACTTTTTTTTCTTGAATGACTCAAGAAAAAAAGTCATTTCTTAGTGGTTTTTATGGTGGTCTAAATTGTTTTTATCTACCAGTACTAACTTTAGGCTTGCACATTAGAAAGGTGTTGGCCACTGTGAATAACCCTGCTATAGTTATTATGCATTAAAAGTAGAACATTTACTAGTACAGCAATGATGTCAACATTTCTCCCAATGAGGGCAAGGTCTATGTTCCTTGCCTTTGAATTTGGTTTGGCCTGGGACAACAGCATAGTGGTGCTAACTGTACTCATTTTTTTAATCATAATTTCCAAAAATTTTCTCAATGTTATTAGATAGAAGTATGACACATCCCTTTTCATTTTTCTCCAGTTTTCCAAGTTGTGTGTTTCATCCCTTCACCTTTCTCTTCAAATGTATATTTGGCTGATCTTGAGAATCCTAATCATGTAAAGCTTGTTTTTGGAGGCACATCTTACCTTCTTTAGGACCTAGAGGTAGGTGTCACCGTTTGCTGCACCCAAACCATTTCTTTCCCTCACTTTTTCCAAACTCTGCCACTTTCTCAACAGATGGCAACAGGCTTTTTCTCCTTTTTAATATAACCTACTCACCTCTTAGTCAGTTGTTTATAATTCATGTATTGATTGCATCCGTTTAGTTGATTTCTCCACTACTGTGCCTGTATTATTATTGGAGGCATAACATTCATATAAATAATTCATCTATCACCTTGATATCTGAGCTGCTTGACAACTTCGGCATCAACTGTCTGCTCCTCCATACTACGTGAATCATGAACTTGTATCTCCAATTACAACACTAGCTCTGCCATTATGATCTCAAGCATTCCACTCTCAGATCAGTGATTGCTATTTTTCCATCTGACACACTATAATATTCCCACGTTTCACATCTCATTAGAACCTTCAAACTATTGCTGCTACCCCACTGTTCCACTCATAGGTGATAACTTTACTTCCTAACTCATAATCATATAAAACAACCTCCTCTTTTGTCTACCAAACTCATCCCCGTAGCTATCTCTGTATCTAGATATTCTGCCTTCTTCTCAGGCTACAATGAAGAATGTAACCTGATCATCATCTGTGCTTCAAATTTCATTCTTTCTCACCTTGTCGGTGTCTCCACTTTTGCAAATATTCTATTTTTTTTCTCCTGTATCATACATTTCTCCCATTCTGTGGTTCATTTCCATCAGCACATAAACATGCTTAGTATTAACTATCTTAAAACATTATCCTTTGTCTACTCATTCTCCTTCAACAACTGCTTAATTTCTCTTTATTCATCACAGTAAATTTTGCAAAATAATAGCCCTTTGTGTTCTTCTCTATTCTGTTCCCACTTTCTCTAATAAGCTCACCCAGTTGCAAGTTGTAAACATCTCCTTCATACCAATGACTGTCAAATATTTATCTTTTTCCAGAGGATCCTTCTAAGTCCTACACATACAAAAGAAAAGGAAAAGGAAAAGAAACCCAGCTCATTTAATCATGCTACTTGGAGGTTAATTGGAATCTTATATTCAACCAAACTCTTGATGTTTCCTCATACTAAACCCACTGCTTTCCAAGACTTCCGTAACTTTAAAAAAGTAAACACTAGGTTGCTGAAACTAAAAAAATAATTTAAAAAAAAACTAGTTTAGGGCCAGGCGTCATGGCTCACACCTTTAATCCCAGCACTTTGGGAGGCCGAGGCGGGCAGATCACAAGGTCAGGAGATCAAGACCATCCTGGCTAACATGGTGAAACCACGTCCCTACTTAAAAAAATAAAATAAAATAAAAATAGCCGGGCGTGGTGGTGGGCGCCTGTAGTGATCAAGCAGATCACTTGACCATAAGTTGAAAATGGGAGGTTGAGGCAGGAGAAGGGCATGAACCCAGGAGGCAGAGCTTGCAGTGAGCCGAGATCGCACCACTGCACTCCAGCCTGGGTGACAGAGCAAGACTCCATCTCAAAAAAAAAAAAAAAAAAAACCCACCACCACCACCAACAACAACAAAAAAAACTAGTTTATTAGTCAGCTTAGGCTGCCATAAAAAAATACCATCGACTGAGTTGCTTCAATAAAAGAGCCTTATTTTCTCACAGTTCTGAAGGCAGAAGTACGATATCAGGGACCCAGCATGGTCAGTTTCTGGTGATGCTCTCTTCCTGCCCTGCAGATGGCCACCTTCTTGCTGTGTCCTCACATGGCAGAGTAAGCCAAGCTCTCTGGTTTTTCTTCTTATAAGTGCCCCAATTCCATCATGAGAGCCTCAGCCTCATAACCTTATCTGAACCAAATGACTTCCCAAAGGCCTCATCTCCAAATACAATCACATTGGGGCTTTAACATATATATACATTGTGAGGAAGACACAATTCAGTCCATTGCATCAAGTAAGTATCCTTGATGCCTTCATTTTTGACAACTTCCTACAATCTGCCAGCACTACTTACAAATTCATCACTGACACCATTTACATATTTACTTTTCACCAACTCTTGCCTCATCAGCCATTCAAGCCACATAAATTATTTTATCTAGGACACAGAAACAGCCTTTTAAGCAGTCTTCCTTCCCCCTTCTATTTGAACAATAGTCCATTTTCAACTCATGGTCAGAGTGATCTGCTTGATTACTCTAATCAAGATCATGTTATCATGTTAGCATGTTATTCCTCTGCTTAAACCTCTCCGATGGCTTTCCCACAAGCTCTCCTCCTCACCATGGCTTCTGTCATCTTTGCTCAGACAATCTATTTCATCCCATCTCCATCTTCTTTACACTGACTTTGCTTCTAAATATTAATTATATCAATGTTTTTCATATCTCAGAGCCTCTTCATTTGTTATTTAATCTTCCTGAAGTGCTTTTCCTATAGAACCTTTCTGGTTGCCTCAACTATTTAGCCTAAATGTTACCTCTTCACAGAGACTTTTCTGATCACTTTAGCTAAAATAAAAAGCCGTATCTTTAATGTCTCACATATAGTCATGTTGTCCTGTGTTATTTAGGTGTTACTTTCTTCATTGTAGTAATCATTACCTCAAATTATCTTTTATTGTGTATATTTATGTGCTTACCATTTGTGTTCAATTATTTGAATGAAACTTTCTTGAGAGCAAGAATGTTGTGTTTCTTGCTCATCATTTCATATCTAATACCTAGAAATGTGTCTGCACATAGAAAGTGGTTAATAAGTGTTTGTTGACTGATTGACACTTTGTGGTTTACATATGTTATGATCATCTAAAATGCAGAATCTCAAAATATCAGCAGAGTAATTGGTTTGGGAAAGAGAATAAAAAGATATCTAAATTCTGTGTTTACCAGATAACTATTGCATAGTGCTTATCAGCATCAAAGACTAATAATCTAGAAATACTGTATTGTGTCTGACGCTTTACTTGCCATGTTAGAAGTCACTATTTACTAGTAGAGCTAATTTTTGCATTTATATCATTGAAAAATCAAATGTAAAGCTTTACATTTGTTTATCTATGGTGATTTTTCTTTGCAAGCTTAATGAGGTTTACTGCTGGCAACTCCTTTTTACTCTTATGACTTGGTTCCCATTCTCCCTCATCCACTTGTATTCTCTTCAGAAAGTTTGCTACACCAATTTACTAGCCATTTTCAGCAGGCTTTTAAAAAGAAACTTGTTTAAAAAGCCACCATTTCTGCTCATTGAATTTTTCTGAATTTTGATTATCTTCCTTACCCAGTGATTCTCTACCTGTAACGTGGGCACGAATCATCTGGGCAGTCTAGCGAAGAGGCACTAAAATGTGATAAAAATGTAGGTGCTGGCCCACTCCCACCCTGGCTCAGATACGTCTATTTCAAGTAAACACATGAAATGATTCAGATGCAGGTGAGACTGCATTTAATTCTCAAATAACTTCATTGAGATTGACTCTGAAGAGTTTCGTTACTGCCTGCAGAACAACATTTACAGATAATGTTTTCTCCAATACTGCAAGGAATACATTACTTTGTTTTGAAAATTTGAATAGTTACATACAAATAAATAGATGATAAATACCGATTGTAATCCTATGACCTTAGGTGAAAACTATTAACTTTAGCACATATACATCTCTTAGTGTTTTTTCCTCCATTTTTCTAAACGTGTTATATGCCAAGCATTCTAAACAGGATATGTAAATGAGCAAGATGGAAAGTATCCTCCTCTCAGGGAGCTATATAAGCACTTTCTTTTTCTTTTTTCTAAATTTTTTAATTGACTAAAAGTTGTATCCATTTATTACATACAACATGCTGTTCTGAAATGGTTATACATTGTGAAACGGCTAAATCATCCTAATAACATATGCATTACCTCACTACTTATTTCTTGCGATGGCAATACTTAAAATCTACTCTCTTCACAATTTTCAAGTACATAATACCTTGTTATTAAATAGTCACCATGTTGTACAGTAGATCTCTTGAATTTGTTCATCCTGTCTCAAAGTTTATATTCCTTGACCAACATCTTTCTCTTTGTAAAAAAATTAGTATTATACTCCCAGTAATTCTTAATGACTACAAAATATTTCATTGCATAAATAGACCTTAACTTTCTTACCTATCCATCTAGTGTTCAACATTTAGAATGTATAATACACATCTTTGCAAATAAATATACATCCAAATTCTAGATTTGTATGTAACTTTTGAAAAGTAAAATTTCCAGAGAGGTTGATAGAAAACAAACAGCAAATGATTTGTAAAAATGGTGCTGACCATTTTTGCTTCTAGAAGCAATGATTTGGCAGGTTTCATTTCCCACTGGGGACAAGTAAATGTTTAAATAAATAAAAAATGTTTTGTGATTATATAATTTGGATTTTATAAAAATCGAATGTATTATGCAGAGAAATATTATTAAATTATTTAAAAATTAGTTTTTTAAATTAGTGATGTTAAGTATAGTTAACATTTTGTGTATTATTATTATTTCCATTTTTCTGTGCCTGAGTAGTCATAGGAAGGTGTGAATGTGCTTCCTGGAATATGAAACGTGGCAACTATCTTGCGTACACTTTTGGTTACTTGGGGAGGAACTTAACGATTTTCTTTATAACATTAATAAAATGTCACAATTACTTTAATTTTCAATGGTTTTTCATGAAAGATATTTGTATATGAATTATTTTGTCCATCTTTTAATTTTAATTTTATCCCATTAATGCTGTAGATAGGAAGTGTTATCTTTTATGGTGAAAACAATATACTTAAATTCTCTTTGACTTTAATTTTTTCAAATCTTAACTTTTAATTTTTGTAAGATTTATTTGTTGTAATGCTTGAAATTAATATCTAAAGTATTTTGTCCCCCCAAAGACAGCCAATAGTCCCTAAATCATTTATTTGCAATCCTGATTTATTATTTCCTCAGAGATTTATTATATAGTAAGTTTTTACATGTGGAGGGAAATTGTTTCTTCATTTCTTGAAGCCAAAGATTTGCCAGACTTCTCCAGCTATATATATTTTTGTTTAATAGCATGATTTTACATTCAAAACATGAATCAGTATGATTGATTAGTAATGGTTGGCTCTACAGAAGCATTCTTAAATTCTACCCTGGAGGTTGGAATGAATAAAATAGGTGTCAGGCCTTGTGCATGAATTTTCCTATGGCAAATCACAAACCTTTGGGCACACTTGGCATAAAATATAATCTAAATTAGAGATAACTCTAAGCTGTTGTTACCAACTGATCATTGGAGTGCTCTGATGTTTCTTTTTATTCAAACTCAGTTTCTCTGAGCAAGATATATTTGAGCCAACAATGATCAGACACCCACTCGTCTGACTAGATACTTGCAGAAAATAAACCAGTAAGAGAACTGTTAGTGTAACAGTCCTGAAAAATATGGACCAATCAGAGGCAAGCTGGCACCTGGATGATGAGGATTTATGGGTGGATACTATAAAAAGGCCAAGGTCCCGGGAGGAAGTGACTATAACACAGGGTACTACCTCTTTGTTCACGTGATGCTTTCAGAGATAACTCAATTTGAATGATTTTGTCAAAGCGAAACAATCAAATGAAGATGTGGCTCAACTCAACCAGGATATCATCCAAGACAGGAGAGTCTTACGATGACATCAGCAGAGCCACATCCATTCTGATAGAGACCATATGTCCGCCATAGGTTGGGGGCCAGGAATGAAGAAATAAAGAGAAGATATTTGGAATCATTTCTATGTATTTATATCTGTTGACCACGGTAGTAATAGGACTCTTTCTCTCTTTTTTGTTGATTAATACTCAATAAAACATTTTGCTGACAAAAATCAATAAAACATGCAAGTAGAAAACAAAAAATGATACGGGCTGTCTGAAAACTACTCAATTATTCCACATTATTATTTTGTCTTGAAAGATGACTTAAATTTTTCCACCTATGTTTTGCTAAAACAATACAAGTATATTTTAGTTACTTTTTGGCAAACACTTCTCCTTACTTAATTTGCCATAAGAAGCATTTGTTAGCAACTAAGGAGCTAGATCAGAGTGAATTCCTATCACTAATTGAGATCTTTGGATTTATTTTACAAATACTTCAAATGTAGTTGGGCTAGGCTTGCACATCCAGGTTAATCAACTTCAAAGTGTATCTCACAAGATCACTTGACTCAATGGAATCATCAGAAAAATAAATATTCTTAATGTCATCCAGCAACAGTTTCTTTAATGAATACTTCCTGAGCCTTTACCAGCCCTAAAAATATAAGAAGTTGAATCCTGTTATTAGACATTTTTCTACAACTACTATCAGAGGCAATAGAGTAATCTGGCATGTTTTTATTCAAACTGCTGTCAATCATCTTGTTCACTCTCTCACCATTCCCTCACTGCAGAGCCATTTAAGATTTTATATCCAAGCTAAGTTCCAATAAATATTTTGCTCCTCCTGAGGAATTTGTGCATTTCTTCTATTGGAAAATAAGAATCATATCAGTTATCATTTTCTGGGAGAGCTAGTTATCTCGTATGTTATTTACCAGTCAACTGCAAAACAATGGAGAGCAAACTTGTAGAGGAGTTACGTTTTAAAAACGGCATAAAAGCACAATAATATATAGTCAGATTCATCCCTGAAAATCTCCTTCTTAGCTTCCAACTTAGAAATCGACCTGCTATATTCTGATAAATCAAACACAACCAGTGTCTTCTCCAATATTGAAAATGATTGCTATTCTTTGGGTAGGCACTAGGTGAAATGTTTTTTTCAATAAATATTCAGACTTCACTTTCATACTCTTTACAGCAAGATGTTCTTAACTAAAATAGGCAGCCAGGAAATGAGTGAGCCTATGTAATGGTCAGAAGAACAGATTCATCTCTCATCACAAGCTCATTATAGAAACTGATGGCTCAATTTCCTGAATGATTTAACTAGTTCTCTCTTTTTCTTCTTGTTTTCACAGGTCTCCTATAGTTTAATTCTCTACAGTGAGGTAGGTAAGTCTATTGCACTTTTACATGTTTATAACCTATGCCCTCTATGGATACATGTTCTAATTTTTACCATTTTTTGCCCTCTGTCCTCCATTTATAGTTTCTTAATTTTTAATTTTCATTTTTTGATTTGTGTATAAAATTATATGTAATCAAAGCATAAGCGCTATACTGAATAAAGCTAAACACATAAACAAATACATAAAAATAAGCCAGAAGAACTCTAAAAACAGGGAGAGATTCTCATTGCTCGTTTTCTTCCAATGAACACTTTGATTATGCATTTTGTTTTAAAATAAATATAATTTTGCATCATAAGTCTTAACCTTGATATTTTAGCTAGTCTCCCATCTAAGGGTATAAGGAACTTATAAAGAGACTGAAAGAAAGATCAGGACTATTTGAGAATATTTTTAAAAATATGGAAAGCTGATTGAAATTTCTGAGAAGAGCAGTACAGCAGAGGAGGTCACTGTTATAGAAGAGGTGGCCAGTCTTTTTGGTAGGATCTGCAAAGAGCAGGCTCAGAGTTGGCTGTAGAAAGAGTAAGAATGAGAATCAAGACTCAACAGGGGTATTCACCATGGGTTATAATATAGAGTGACTTTCAGTGC
This sequence comes from Nomascus leucogenys, assembly GCF_006542625.1. Taxonomy (NCBI): domain Eukaryota; kingdom Metazoa; phylum Chordata; class Mammalia; order Primates; family Hylobatidae; genus Nomascus; species Nomascus leucogenys. The sequence continues at coordinate 117,802,193 of NC_044385.1, read as the reverse complement.
TCTGTCCCACCTATACATATAGGACTGATGACCAGATATATAATCATGGGTCTTAGGGAAGGAGAAGAGGGGTATTCTCTAAATAAAATGAACAAATTCTGGGGAAAACTGAAGCTTCCATTGTGAGCCTTGGTATGTCAAAGTGAAGCATTTCTAAATCTGGAATCTCAGAGGCCTTCAGTGTTCGGTGTTGTATTGTTTTAACAGAAAAGTAGAATAAGCCTAAATGTCTATCAACAGGGGAATGATTAAATGTATGTTGATCTAATGTTAGAGAGCTATTAACAACACCAACTGTAAATTTGTAAATATAATATTAGAAATATTTTTAGATGAAAAAGCAAGGCATAGAATAGTTTGCCTAACATGCTAGTGTTTGAGTAAAACAACTTAAAATGAAGATAATATATAAACTACAAAATAGCTAAAAATATACATATATTTTGAAGGGAGAAGCAGTGAACGTGGGTGTCAGGGAAATGAAATGAACAATTAACTTTCCTAGTGAGGAGCCAAGAGGCATTGTCTAAAGTTGATTAAAAAATAATAAAGGCATATTGCTTAGGATTATGGGTATAACCAAAAGGAAGCCCAAAGATAATCTACTCTTAACAAAGGCTGAACAGAAGAGTGAAGGAAGGACATAGGCTCTGGAATCTGACTCTGCATTTAAAACTGGACAGCCTCTCCTTAGTTGTTTGATTTTATCAAGTCACTTGTTTTCTTAGCCCAAAAGGGGTGATAAAAATAGAATCTTTGCCATAGGACTGTCGTGCTAATTTTTTTTCAGATAAGGAATAAAAAGTCCTTAGTACTTGGCCTGTAGAAACCAATCAATAAATGTTAGAAACATTAGCCATTATTTTTAGAGAGGGTAGAGGTGGGAGAGCGTAGAGGTGGGAGAGGGTAGAGGTGGGAGACGGTAAACTTTTACTACATCTAGAAACTATTTATATTTAACGTACATATTTACATTTATATTTAACTTACATATTTTTCCTATCGCGATTTACCAAATTTTAAAATATGTCTTTTATAAATAAAGATCCTTTACAGACTGAGTTGTCCTGATACAAAGGAATAGAGAATCGAAAAAAGGCATCAATGGAGATTGATTGATGGGCGTCATGGGAAGGGCGGAGTCAGTAAATTAAATGTGAGAAACCAGAAACATGAAATAACAACAAACAAAAATAGAAAACGCTGGTTAGAGATGCACTTTGTTGGAACAAAGGCTTCATTTTAGATGTGTTAGGCAAGAGAAGATGTCAGCCTATCAAGATAGAAATACTCAACATCTACTTGCCCTTTGAAGCAGGAGCTATGTCTTACGCATCTTTGAATCCCCACCACGTAGTTCACGTGTCTGGAATATAGCAGGACTCAGTACATGTTCAATGACTGAATGAATGAATGAATAGATGAATATTGATTTGTGTCAACTATAGAAATGACAGTGAAGCCATCAGAGTATGTAAGCAAAGAAAGAGGAAGCAAGTCTTGAGGAATATCCATTTCTAAATAAAAGTAATCAAAAAAGTTGAGACTAGTGGAAGAGAGACTCACGAATTAAAAAAAATACAGAGATCAAGTCATAAAGCTATGGAAGAACAGATGTAACTTATTAATAATACTGAAGTATATTTGTGTGCTTTCTTCTCTTCATAATATGATGAACCTTGTCTTTGAAAAGACAAATTGAACAAAAAATGCCTGTGTACCAAAAAGATAAAGGCATTTTGTTTCTAGAATAAAGATGAGAATACTTAAAATTCTTTTTTAACGATTTAAAAAATAAATATTGTCTGTCATATTGAATGCTTATTTGTACATAGCTATTTAATAAATATTAATTGGATTAAATTAAATATCTTTGCTCAAAGGTAATAAAATCACTTATCTCTTAAAATACTACACATGTTAATTAAAACAATTTTAAAATACAGAAAATTGGAAAGAAGAATAAATAATTGGTTTTATTGTAATGTTTTGATTACTTTTGAGTTTCTGTAGTTGTTATATTGCATTCATTTCTGGAGAAGCAATAACCCTAGAGGAATTTTCATATCATGGAAGAAATTTTAATTTGTTAAAGGCATGATCATTTCTAGGTTATATTAGGAAACATTCATACATTTCTCAAGGGGAAAGGGCATCTGGTACATTTTAATTTTTCATGTTTCAAATACGCATCTTACACAAAACTTCATTTTTTTACTCATTACACAATAATGCAGAAATATTAATTTGATATTTTACAACATACTACACATAGAAGTGCTCCCTTTAATATTCTGAATTAATGGTGGATAAATTTTTATCCATTTAATGCGGCTCTGATACTGATTCTGGGTAGTATGCTTTAAAAGCATACTGTCTGAGCAACCTTCTAGCAGCCAGTGATAGATCCTCAGGTCATAACATTAACTCTTCTCTGGCTATGCAATCAAACATGTAATTTCACTACTAATGATGCTCCTTAGGCTATGGGGATGTGAAATGGGTATTTTCAAAGTGAAGTTGCTAAGTAACATTAAGAAAATTGCTATGAAAGCAAAGTTAATGATCTCAGCTGGTACCATTTAGCTAAGGCATTTAAACTAATAGCAGCATCAGATTGAATCTACTGCACATCTACAGATCCTTTTCTATGCTTTGCTGGAGACATCTTCATCCTCCAAACAACAGTAACAGTTAGTGATTTCATTCGTCCAACTGCTTAATGAAATTAACAAATTAATACACTACACGGTTGTGGAATGGTTATTTTTCCCATTTCACTATTAGCAAAATAATGAGCAAATAATGTTATCTGATGGAAAAATAAGAAATTAAATAAATTAGGAGAAACAGTCAAAACACTCAAAAATTGTTTGCTATGCATACCTACTACTCAAGAAATTTTAAAAATATTTTCTTATTCTGAATTATATGTTTCCATAAGTGTTGCAATGGACTGAATGTTTATGTCCCCAACAAATTCATGTGTTGAAACCTAATCTTCAGTGTGATGGCATTTGGAGGTAGGGCCTTTGGGAGATGATTAGATCATGAAGCACACCCCCTATAAATAGATTAGTGTACTTATAGAGGAAACCTTACACAGCCCTTAGTCCTCTTTCTACTACACAGAAGATAGTCATCTATGAATCAGGAAGTGGGACCTCACTCTACACTCAACGTACTGGCACCTTGATCTTGGGCTTCTCCACCTTCAGAACTGCGAGAAATAAATTGCTGTTGTTTATAAGCTGTCTAGTCTGTAACATTTCGTTATAACAGCCTGAAGGAACAATAAGGCTAATTAATGCAAAATACAGAATTCTCAAAACAGAAGTAGGTGACCCAGCCCAGCTAACTAGCTTTGACGGTATGACTCATATTGTTGCCATGCGGCAAATTTTTTTAAAGTAATCAAATAGCTTGTATAAAATATCACTTGGTCTTAGAAATTATAAAGAAAAATGGCAACTTTTTTTTTTCCTCTAGAATTAGTGCCTCCAGCCACTGGGGTTGTCACTTTTCTGGAGGGTTCACTGAAAGACTAGTGAGAATCAGCCTTGTGTGGAATCCACCCTTGCCTAATATGGGAAGAAGACAGTAGAACAGTGGGGAGAACAAAGACAGCATGACAGGCTAATCTCACCTCTAGTCATGACTATGATGGGAGAATACTTTTCTTTCCAAGAAGTTGTGTATGTGTGTACGTGTGTGTGTGTGTGTGATGGTGATGGGTAGTGCTTACAGAAAAACCTTATAGAATTTGAGGGTGCAGGTCACTGTAGGAAATTGACCTTTTGTTTTGGGCTGGAAGCCTGCTGAGCCACAGAACCCTCAGGTTCACCCTGGTGCAGAAAGATCTTGGAAGACTATTCGGAAAACATCTGCCTAAAGTGTATTGTACTTATTTAGAGTACGTCTTCCATTAAGGAGCAAAGAGTGAGACATTTTACATGCATCTCCTGAGGTTTACAGGGGTCTTTTAAACAAACTAAAGTTCTCTTCAGTTTCAGAGACTTCTGAAGGCAGGAGTATTTGGAATGGTGTATTTGGAATGGAAGCAGGGCTTGAAAAAATGGTGGCAAGATTTGTTTGGGAATAATATTAAGCCATCTCTAGTCTGTGTCCCATATTCTCCACAGCCTTGGAGAGACAAAGAAAAAGATCTCCTCACTTAATTTTACAGTTCCAGTGATGATGCCAGTAGTACTGGGTTAGAGTAGTGAGAAGTGTTGACCTCCAGGAAGTCAAATACTGAGAAAGTGCTGAGGTATGTATTCCAAGCTGGACCAAAGAGAGACAGTGCTGTTATTGTGATAGAGTTCTTACTAGATCTGGTTGTTTAAGAGTGTGTACCACCTACCCTGCTCACCTTCCTCCTGCTCTGGCTATATGAAGACACCGGCTCTGGCTTTGCCTTCCACTATGAGTAAAAGCCGCTGAGGCTTCTCCAGACACGCTTCCTGCAGAACTGTGAGCCAATTAAACCTCTTTTCTTTATAAATTACCCAGTCTCAGGCATTTCTTTATAGCAATATCAGAACAGATTAACGCAGTGTCTCTCTTTCTCCTGCCTGATTTATGACATAGAGTCACAGTCCATGTTCCCTTTTCTCCACTCCAGTCAGCACCACAGCTTGGGAGGAGCAAGAGGTACATTTTGAAGTGTGTGTTGTGACGTCTTTAATACCAACAGTACTGTCTCCTACATTTAGAAAAGGGATTGTGCTCTAAACTAGAAGAGGCAAGTTATGGAACTTGGCAAAGATGTCATTAAAGCATGTACTTCATAGGGTAAAAGACATTTGATTGTACAAATGAAAGGAATGATTGGGGAAAACTATCAAGCCATGTCTTGTTTATACCTTGGTGGTTTGGGACTTTTCACTAAACTGGTATCATTCCATTTGTGGCTAGTTAGCGTTCTTTAGCAATGAGGAAATAAAACCTAGTGTTGCAGCACTATTCACAATAGCCAAAATTTGGAAATGACTTAGGTGTCCATCAACAGATGAATAGAGAAAGAAAATGTGGTACATATATACAATGGAGTAGTATTCAGCCATAAAAGGAATGAAATCCTGTCATTTCCAACAACATGGATAGACCTGGAGGTCATTAGCTAAGTGAAATAAGCCAGGCACAGAAAGACAAACATCTCATGTACTCACTTATTTGTGGGATCTAAAAATCAAAATAATTGAATTCATGGAGATAGAAAATAGAAGGATGGTTACCAGAGGCTGGGAAGGGTGGGAAGGGTAGTAAGGGGGTGAGAGGGAGGGAGGTTAATGGATACAAAAAATACAGTTTGAAAGAATAAGATCTAGTATTTGGTAGCACAATAGGGTGACTATAGTCAATAATAATTTAATTGTATATTTTAAAATAGCTAAAAGAGTATAATAAAAGGATAAATGCTTGAGGGGATGGATACCTCATTTTTCAAGATGTGATTACTACGCATTGAATGCCTGTATCAAAACATGGTACAAAACATGGACCATGTAAATATATATATCTACTATGTATCCACAAAAATTAAAATTAAAAATTAAAAAAAGATAATTTCCAAAATAATGTTCTGTAAGAAATTCTCTTAGAAGAATACTTAAACTAATCTTACCTATGTTTAGGTTGGATACTGAGTATATTTTGGCTTGAAATGAATGAATCAAAAATAATTTTCAGCAGAAAATAATACATTGATTTATAAAGTGTTATTTACATGGTATATATCTAGAAGAACTTAAAGTAGTTTAGTGAATAGACATTTGACCCCTAAGCCTCTGACTGGATTGGAGGAAATATGTTAATAAGAGATGTAGATTTGAGGCTTGGAAACAAATTGAAGACAGATCATGCCCTGACTGAAAAGAACTAGGCGGAGAGGTCAAAAAGAGTAACTATACAAAGGCTGGAGTTTTGACAGCAGGTCAAAGGTAGGGCTCCAGACTATTCATCCAACCCATTCAGACAATGACCCCAGGTGCAAAATGCTTTTAAAGGAGCCATGACTTTCCTGAAGGAAAGAATGCTCTGACCACCTAAAAATAGAGGAATAGGAGATGAAGAAGAAAGAAAATGAGTGAGATCCCTTAGTTTTTCTTAAACTCAATACATTAATCTCTCCCTTTGAGTTATTGGTGTAAAGAAGGGTTTATAAATGTTAAACCATGCTGGTGGGCTAGGGAGAAATTTCAGTATGCTAGTCCAGAAACCATTTTCAGTAATTGTCAAATATTATAAGAATCAAATGATTTTTTGAGTTCTGGTCAGAGAGTTTATGTACATAATATGAAATGTCAAGACAAACGTGAGTTTGACAGTATTCAATTCACTCTTCATTGAGGAAACTGTAGCTCAGAAATGACATGTAATAATATTTAACACTGGTCATTTCACCTACAGTGTGACCACAGGATCACGATTAATCTGAAATTCTTATTCTAGTCATTTACCTTTTTCCACTCTACAAAGTATTCCAGCAAGAAAGCACCATTTAAGAGAGAGTGATGTGTTATGAAAGGAAGAAAAAAATCACTTGCTATGACCGCAATGAGCAATGCTGAAAAGTTTCTCAGCTGAAAAAAAAAAAAAAAATACCGCTGGGCTGTAGATGTGGTCTAATGAAGAATGCAGCTTCTGTCTCATTGTCATGAAAGCTAAGATTTGCCTTCCCACAGTGGTGATGGTCCCTTTGATGACCCAGGTGGCAGTCTTATTGATTTTTATGAGTAAATGAGTTGCTGCAGCTTATATGCATAACTAGTCTTAAATGCTTCCCTGAGTGAAATTGACAGTTCATTTTATTTGGTTTGCACAGTCTTCTTGTCCCTTGCACATCTTATAAGCAACGTGAGAAGAAGTTGATTACCTCCTATTTACATTAGACAGGCAATGTTTACTCTCCAGGGCTGCAGATAGGCTCTGGTGAAGAGGTGGTAAGGTGGGTTGATATTTTCCTAGCAATCATCTTATACTTTCTTTGGGCAAAAGTACTGTGGATAAAGTGCTTTCCCACACCTATTTTTCTATCTATTTCTCAAAATATTTCTGGTAACTCCCCTTTCTTCCTGTTCATCACACAAAAGCTGAACAAGAAAGCAAAGTGATTAAAAGCTTAATTTTGATCTGCCTAATTTCCTTGCATGCAAAACAATTACTGAGAGACTCAGACTAAACTCACTGGGTTAGTCTTACCTAAATTTTAACATTATGCCATCAAGCTAAAGAAAATATTTTAAGACAAAAATTTATGAGTATATATTATAACCTTACATATATTTTAATTTTACCGAATCGTATTTTATGCAATTAGGAATTTGATTAATTTAATGATCTCAGGATCTCTAATCTTTGTCCTTTCACTACATTGCATCTCTCCATTAACGGGCCCTCCCTTCCCCATGGAGATTCTTTAAAATCGACTCACTCTCCTTTTCCCTAAACTACCTTTTCCAAATCTTGTTAAACCTCAATAATGTGATCTCCCAACTCTGTGCTCACTATCAGCAAATAATCTGTTCTCTTTTAAAAAAAATATAAGAGCTTTGTTAAAATATTATTCATATATCATATAATTCACACAATTAAAGTATTCAGTGATTTCCAGTGGACTCAGAAAGTTGTGCAAGCATCACCACCATCACTTTTGGCATATTTTTTTCACCCCAAAAAGAAATCCCATGCCCGTTAGCAGTCACTCATCATCTTTCCCACACCACAGCCATCCATCCCTGGCTTTTGGAAATCACCAGTCTATTTTCTTTCTCTGTAAGTTCACCAATTCTAAAAATGTATATAAATAGAATCATATATTTGACCTTTTCTGTCTTTTTAACAAGGCATAATGTTTTCAAGATTCATCCATGTTTAGCATGTATCTGTACTTTACCTGTTTTTATGGTAGAATAATATTCCATTTTATGATTATATTTACATTTTGTTTAGACATTCATTGCCTGATAGACATTTAGGTTTTTTCTTTTTCTGAGACAGGGTCTCACCGTCACCCAAGCTAGAGCACAGTGGTGCAATTTCAGCTCACCGCACCCTCGACCTCTCAGGCTTATGTAATCCTCCCACATCAGCCTCCCGAAAAGCTGGGACTACAGGCACATGCCACCACAACAGGCTAATTTTTTACTTTTTGTGGGGGTTGGGAGCAGGTAGAGATGGGGTTTCTCCATGTTGTCCAGGTTGGCCTCAAAATCCTAGGCTCAAGAGATCCACCCGCCTGTGCCTCCCAAAGTGCTGGGACTACAGCCATGAGCCACTACGCCAGTCCTGGAATTTTTCTACCCGTTTAGCAATTACGAATAATGTTACTATGAACATTTGTGCACAAGTTTTTGTATGAACATATGCTTTAATTTTTGAGGCATATATACCTAGGAGTGGAACTGCTGGTGATATAACTTTGATGTTTTGAGGAACTACAAGACTGTTTTCCAGAAAAGCTACACCATTTTATATTTCCACCAGCAGTGTGTGGAGGTTCTAATTTCCCTACATCCTCTCCCACACTTTATTATCTTTTTGAATATACCCACCTTAATCTGTGTGAAGTGGTATCTCATCAGGGTGTTCATTTGCATTTTACTGACAGCTAAGATGTTGAACGTATTTCATGTGTTTATTGGTCATCTGAGTATGACTTTTTTGGAAAAAATTTTTGGAAAAAATTCAGACCTTTTGCCTATGCAGATGGTCCCCAACTTAATTATAGTTTGACTTATGATTTTTTTATTTTACTATGGTGCCAAAGTGATATGCATTCAGTATACTCCTTGACTTACAATGGCGTGACTTACATGAAGTGTACTTACTTAAATAGGGTTAAATAAAGTGGAGTGTACTTACTTAAACTGGTTATGTCCTAATAAACCATCGTAAGTTGAAAATATAAGTTAAAGTGCCTTTCTGACTTATAGTAACCCAAGTTTACCTCCGTATTTACATCTGTATGTAAATACATTTGTATTTTAAATGGGTTATTTTCTATTATTGATTTGTATAATTTCTTTGTATGTCCTACATATGAGTTTCTTATCAGATAAAGGTTTTAGAAATATTTTCTCCCACATTGTGAGTTGTTTTTTCACTCTTGATGGTATCCTTTGAAGCACAAACTTTTTGAATTTTAATTAAGTCTAATTTATCTATTTTTCATTTTGGAAGTTGTGCTTTTGATGTCATACCTAATAAGGCTATGCCTAATCCTAAATTACAAAGACTTATTCCTACATTTTTTCTAAAAGGTTAATAGTTTTATATACTTTATGTTTATGATACACTCTGGATTAATTTTTAGTATATGGTGTGATGTAGGGATTCAACTTAATCCTTTTGTGTGTGGATATTCAGTTGTCCCAGCACCATTTGTTGAAAAGACTATTCTATCTCCATTGCTTTGTCTTAGCTCTTGTTGATCCTATTTCATACAGCAAATTGAAGCGTCAATTCTCACTGTCAAATCTGCACAAGTAGCTAGAGTTCTGACCTCATTCTAACATGCTAACATACCTCTTCCAATCTATTTTCCAGATTCCTTCTTACACCTTAAACTATCCCTTCTTTCTTCAACATTGTCGGGTGACCATATATCATCTAAATCCACACACGCTGTGATGGGAAAGAGTCATCATAAATAAGTTGGCAGTAAAAACAGATGTCAGTCTGAATTTTTGGAGAAAACTAGGATACAATGCCATTTTATTGAAGCTCAACCACTTCTCTACTGAAAGCCTCTTAGCAGTATTCAAATATACATTTTCCAGTATCTTCCATCTTAAAATGTTCCAAAGCTAAAATTACCTCCTTCAGTGTCACTACTTATCAAAACTCCTTTTCCTCACACAGCTACATTTCTTTAAAAAGCTGTCTATATTTGTTTTCTTCATGTCTTCATCTGTAATTTATGCTTAAATATGTCTTCAATCTGCATCCTTCCACAAAAAATGTGTCTGGCAAATTCTCCAAAAACCCTCATGTCACTAAACCTAAGAAATATTTTTTCAGTGTTCATTTGCATGAACCCTCATCAGCATTCAAAATTGGTTCATCTTTCTTGATATGATCAAAGCCCCTCAGGGCATGCACCTAGATAGGTTCTCCTCATCCAGTCTGTTCTGCATAGCTCACTACAATGGCTTATATTATCAGTCCTCTGCTATTACTTCTTATTTTTTACCTCCAGTTGGGACCTTCCTCTCAGCATCAGACTCATATCTAATTGAAGACTCACTCAACATCTTGGCCTAGATATCTGACAGACACTTCAAGCTCATTATTGCAGGAAGCTACTCATAATATTACCTGCAAAACCCTGGTCCTCAGCCAGTGTTGTTTCTCAGTCAAGAGCGAATTCATGGATCCAGTCATAGAAGCTAGAATCATTCCTAAACTCCTTCACTTCTCATACCCAATTTTGGACTATACAAGCGATTTTATTTTCTAAACATACCTCACACCTATCTACTTTTTCCTGGCTTGACCATTGCTCCTTTATTTTACCCTCCATTGGACCACATTAATTATTTTCTAACTGGTCTTTCACATCCATTCAGGGCTTCCTCCAATTCACTCTACTCTCTGGAGTGTTACATTAAAAGTCCTTTAAAAATAATGCTTCTGTTTAAAATCAGTTAATTGAAGTTGCCAGAAAGATGAAACATATTAAGTTATGAACATGTTGTCAAAGAGCATAGTCTCACTCCTGCCCAGCTCTCCAGCTTTATGTTTCTCACATCTCCTGCTTGCTGCTCCACATTCCAGCTTCTCTTTCATTTCCTTCAGTTATTTGAACAGGTGTACTCTTCTCCTCCCAGCCTTAGGGCTTGTTAAATATTTCTTTTTCGGATACATCCTAACCCCATTTAGAGAGAAACCCCTTGCTATGGTCTGAATGTCTATATCCCCGAAAGTCCCTATGTTGAAACTTAATCCCCAGTGTGATAAGGATTAGGTGGGGCCTTAGGAGGTCACAAGGTCAAAAGGGCAGAGCTTTTAGGAATGGGACTAAGAAGTCCCACACCCATTCCACCAAGATGGACCCAACTAGAAGGCATCTATGAACCAGAAAGTGGGTCCTCACTAGACAATCAATCTACCACTGCCTTCCTCTTGGACTTCCCAGCCTCCAGAATTGGAAGAAATAAATTTTTGTTGTTTATAAGTTGCTCAGTCTAAGGTAGTTTGTTATAACAACCCAAACAAACTCAGACACCCATACTCATCTTTGATTTCTTAGCCTAAAAATTATACCCTCAAGCATCTGTCTCTGACTAGATCAATTCCCTGTTATATACTCTCAAAGTACTCTGTACTTCCCCTTCATAAAAGTTTGATTTTTTTTTTTGTTTTTTTTTTTTTGAGACACAGTCTCGCTCTATCGCCCAGGCTGGAGTGCAGTGGCACAATCTTGGCTCACTGCAAACTCCACCTCTCCGGTTCAAGTGATTCTCCTGTCTCAGTCTCCCAAGTAGCTGGGATTACAGGCATGCACTACCACACCCAGCTAATTTTTGTATTTTTAGTAGAGATGGGGTTTTACCATGTTGGCCAGGCTGGTCTTGAACTCCTGACCTCAGGTGATCAGCCCACCTCGGCCTCCCAATGTGCTGGGATTACAGGCATGAGCCACTGCACCCAGCCCGAAGAATTTAACTACATAATTATGAAATAAGGAGTTTGCTATCTGTCTCTGCAATAAAATGTAAGCTTAATTAGGAAAGTGACCATGATGGTCTGTATTACTGCATTCTCTGACTAGCAAAGCATCTGACCTAATAAAAAGCACTTAAGAAATATTTTTGAATTAATGAATGAGTAACCCTCCAATTCACTTCACTAGTCATTTAACTTATAACTCCTAGTTATAGGATGAAATAGAAAAAAATAGAAACAGAGTTAGAAAAACGAGACCATGAAAAATCAAAAATGGAAAATTTTGATAGATTATGTCATCCTTAGAACACACATAATTACAAACATATTTAATGTTTCTTAAAAGTGAGGAGCCCGAAGTGCTCATCCTATTATTTAATCTCTCAAATAAGCCTCATCTCAGCCCCCCTTCTCATCCTGCTTTTGCAAAGGTAAATCTTCATGGTCCTTGGTATGTGTACCTTATACCCTTTACCTGGACCCAGCCTTTTTATCTGAGTTCTCTATTTTTATCTGAGCTCACAGCTCACTTTTATCTGTGGTTATCAAAGCTGCAGTCCTTGATAAAATCAATTCTGTTTTCCCTACCCTTGATCCTCATTTTGGTTAAACTTACAGCCTCTTATCTGTCCCACTATTCTCTCACCCATTCCACCAATTGATTCTAAAATTTGGTTTACAAAAATGAAAAGTAACTGATAACCCTGAGTAAGTAAACATAAAAAAGCTTAGATGGAGTTTGATTTTTATCAAGTGTACACATTGTTCTTACAATAAATGTAGTCTAAATCATTAAGTAGGGAACATGCCCATTTCCAGTGCCTGGCCAATAAAATAATCTTGATTTATTCACTTCATTCTGGATTTAGATGGTATTTCACACTGTTTCAACCCAAATTGCTGATAACACTTAAATTTCAGTGCTGCTTGATTGCTTAGCTGTGTTAAAGAGCTGTAAAACCAACAACGCTCAGTATAATGCATGGCTTAGAGTTAACTCTAGGGTAGAAGGAATAGCACTGTATTTAGAGTCAAGAGACCGAAATTTAATCAAGGTTCAACCACCCACCAGGTTTGCTCTGATCTTGGGCAAGTCACTCAAACTTCCTGCATCTTCGTCTATAAACTGGAAATAGAAAAACCTACTTCAGTGGGTTGCTTTGAGAACTTAGTGTAGCCAAAGGATTTGGCACATAGGAATTCTATTATTGTTAGTTTAATGCAAATCATATTTTAAATTCAGCATTTATCTGACAGCAATGTGTCTATTAATGAAGATACTTAGGAGATTTGACAGGCTATCTTTATATTTCTTACCAGCAACTGCCCCCATGTTTAAATTTTAATTCGGAAAAGCTTTTAGCAAAATAATGTATTAATGAACTGAGATCTAAATATTAATGTATCTATCTATATAAACACTTATTGATATTTCGGTAGAGAGGTAAAGTATTGCTAAGTTATTTAACTCAGGGTTTGGCAAACTTGTTTTGTAAAGGGCTAGATGGTAAATAATTCAAGCTTTATGGACCATATGGTCTGTCTCTGTCTCAATTACCCAACTCTTCTGTTGCAGTGCAAAAGCAGTTATAAACAATGCTTAAACCAATGGTCATGGCTATGTTTCAATAAAAATTTATGGAGACAGGAATTTTAATTTCATATAATTATCACATGTCACAAAATCTTGCGAAGTTTTCCAATGGTTTAAGAATGTTAAATAAAATAAATCTTAGCTCACGTGCCATACAGACACCAGTGGCAAGCTTGACTGGGTATACGGATAATAGTTTCCTACTGAACACAAGGTATCATTTACTGAATTGTTATGTTTATTTTTGTTGATCCTCCATACTTCCTAAAACATAAGATCCTCAGGCATAGGGTTGTCTGTTTTACTCACTGATATATTCTGAATTTCTTAAACAGTGACTAGTGTAAGGTGGACTAGCATCAGGTAGACAGTAAATATCTGTGAAAGAACGAATGAATTCAATGTTCTTTTCCCCTGCAAACTTTTTAAAATAGGAATTTCTAGCACTACAAGCATTTTTAAGTGTTTTTTCACCTATTCTCACAGACACAGAGGATCAAAGATGTCAAAAGGTAAATTTTGACTTAATGATTATTACTCCAAACTAGTGTGATAATTTGAATCATGGTAGGAAGAGAACCATATGTCAAAGGTTAATAATCTATTTGTGTGTGGGTAGAGGGTGTGCAATCATGGGTACTACACAGAGATAGATATTTAGGTTGGTACAAAAGTAATTGTGATCTTGCCATTACTTTTAATACGTTTAATGACGAAAACCGCAATTACTTTTGCACCAACCTAATAGAAAGATAATGGTAAATGGATATAAATATGCATAACCATTTTATACACATACACAAGCTCTATTTTGATACCTACATTTGACACATAATTTATATATGGATTTATATACATCATTATGCACATATAAATTAGTTGTTTGAGTATACTTGTTTAATTAGGGCAGCTAACTTGTAATGACACCAATTAATCACAAACTGAAAAAACATTAACCTTAGAAAAACTAACACTATTAAAATTACTGAGATTAATTGGTTTTCTTTTAAAAACACACACATTGCAACGTGATTATCTTAGGACAATGTCAAGTGTCCTGTTGAATCTATGTTTGTCCTGATAAACATAAGGTCCAAGTCACTTACCATAAATCAAAATTCCCATTGGTGGCAGAAAGGAAAAGAGAAATGTTTCTTCACAATATTTATGTGGAATAATTCTCAGAAAAATATAATAAAATACAAGTGTGGAGTTAATCTTTAACAAGTAATATCATCTGCAAATGTTTTTGAATGGATGTTTTCTGTAATAGACCAATTGGTCATGTATAATGTTAGAGAAAACTTAGCATAATATCCCTATCTCAAGTAAGCATTCTTTTTTTTTTCTTTTTGAGATGGAGTCTCGCTATGTCACCCAGGCTGGAGTGCAGTGGCGTGATCTCGGCTCACTGCAACCTCTGCCTCCCAGGCTCAAGTGATTCTCTTGCCTCAGCCTCCCGAGTAGCTGGGACTACAGGCATGCACCACCATGCCCGGCAAATTTTTTTGTACTTTTTTTTTTTTTTTCTGGAGAGACAGGGTTTCACCATATTGGCCACACTGGTCTCAAACTCCTGACCTCAAGTGATCCACCTGCCTTGGCCTCCCAAAGTACTGGGATTACAGGCATGGGCCACTGCGCCTGGCCTCAAGTAATCTTTTGTTAAGAAAAGATGTAATACATTCTGCTGTCAGAATTGTAGCTTTTCTTTAATAAATTCAGTACTAGAAAAAATAAATAGTTCTTAAAATTATTATACAATGGAGTCACTGCTGTGAGATTTATTTAATAATATTAGCAAAAAATCATACTTTAAAAGTTGCAAATCTACTGTTAGAGTTGCATGCTTGAGGAGAACAATTTAATCCACTTTTTAACTCAAGTTAATTAAAATGGTTTTTATATTATATGCAACAAAAGTCTTATGAACATTTTGGCACTCCTTTTGCATCACAACAGTTCTCAATCATCATCTTTTTGTGTTTCTGTTATCACAGCTAGAGAGCTTAGAAAATTCAGTACTTGTTTTTCCTTTGAACTGGAAAAAGGCATTAAGATGAATGGGTTAAATTAAAAAAGTTCCGTGCAACGCTTTCAACGTATTTAAATTAACATCTAGTTCCCTTTCTGGTGGTACTGTTGTCCTCAAATGAGTGAACAGGATAAAAATACCTAAGTCATGCCAGGCGTGCCTAGTAAATGGCACCTGTAGGTTAAGCAACAGATTGAAGTAATGCATGCAGATTAATTATCTAAAATGTAAAATAAGGTTTTACATTTTGAATCATAGAATCAGAGGGTATCAACTGTCATCTGTTCCCCTGGATACTGCATTCCCTTACATGGAGCCACTGTTAGATTACTGTCCAGCCCAAAAATGAGTATGTTCAGGTCAACTATACAATATAGAAACCCTCTACATTGCTTCTCTGTACCTTTTATCCACTGGTGCTTATGTTGGCCTGAGCATTATACTGCAGTGTTCTGTAAATACATCAGTTATTAAAGAAAAAGTATGTTCAAGTAATACATGAATCATTGCAATATATCAAATAATATGAAATATATCAGGATAACTGGGAAAACCCCTCTCTTCATGCATGCACAGGCACACGTATACATACACACGCATACACACCTTATTTTTACACAAAAAGGAGTGTACTTTGTGGATTCTTTCTTATCTTTTCCTTCTCCTTAAAGTTGTATCTTGACAGTTGCTCTGTGGCAGTATTTAAAGTTCTGTGGCATTTATTTTAAAGGCTGGACCATAAATGTATCATAATTTATTCAAATATGTCCTTACTGATGGGAAATTAGGTTTGCCATTTCATAGTGTAGATAGTACAGAATATACAATTCTGCAGTGAACATCTTGTGCATACATCCTGGTCATAATGAGTGACTGTTGCTCTAGGATAGATTCTTTGAAACAAAATCCTAGGTCAAAGGGGATGCACATGTGAAGTCTGAAAATAGTGCTAAATTTTCCTTCAAAAGTGCTTTACTTATACAGCTTCTGCTTGTTTCTATTTTATGTATTATCATTCACAACAGATATTAATCTTTTAATGATGGTCAATTATATGGATTAAAATGATACATTAGTGCATATTGAAGTTATTTAAATATTAGTGTGGCATAGCACCTTTTCTTATAATTCTTGGAAATTTCTATAATTCTTGCTCACTGAACTACCAATTCCTAATCTTCATTCATTTTCTTCATTGGGCTTCTGTCATGGTTACTTTGGTTATGATTCTATGTCTACTATATTTATTAAAAATATTTTAATTGTTCTTTGTATTTTTATAATTATATTTTAACATTGAAAGATATTTAATTTTTGTTTAATCAAATCTGTCAATATTGCTTTCTGGGGTTTCGTTCTTACCTACAAAGATCTTTCCTATCAAATATTGTAAAATTATTTTCCACTAATATTTCTTTTTAAATATATTTAATTTTAGCTCAGCTTAATCTGAAGTGCACATATGATTCTATACTATGTGCATGTGTGTAGTATAAGGAAAGGGTTTAAATTTATTAAAATTATTTATTAATATTTCAATTAATTTATAAAGAATATTCAAAACATCATTTATTGTACAAACCTTCGAAAGTAAATTTCCAGTTTTATCACAAGCCATATACCTGATGAAGACTGTTTGGTAATCTAATGTGTATTCCATAGATCCATTATTTTCATTCATGTATATGGCACACTGTTTCTTTTTATTACAGGTTAATGTGCCTTAGGGGGATTTTATAAGAGAATACCACCATCATTGTATTGGTTTTTCAAAACTACCTTGGTTATTCTTTCATATATTTTTATCCATATGAAATACACAATCAGTTCATATTTCATTAAAAAACTTTGGCTGTTGGTTGGTATCACATTGAACATATAGAAAAATATGTATGTGTTTATATATAAATATATATATGTATGTATATATGTGTGTGTGTGTATATATATATATATATAAAAGGTACATCGCAGGAGCTAAAACACTCTTTACCAGATGCCAATCACTTGCTCACTACGCCTAAGATGCTATCCTGTCATTGCACAAATATAGATTGAATACAGAGACTTACAGTCTCTGTATATATATTAGTTAAATATATATATTAGTTTTATATATTAGTTAAATATATAAAACACAATGCTAATAAACTTTGTGGAAAGGATAATTGAGTGAGTTAAGTCCCATCGTCTTCTACATATTATATTGTCTCAATGTAACAAGCTACAGGGGAACACGAATTATGATAGAAAAGTTGACTGAGCATGAAATAAGACGGAAGTCTGTTACTTAATTCAAATATTTAAAGGCATAATGGACCCAGCTACTCAATGGAAATTCACAAACCACTTGGCCTGGACAGATGAAGTCCCTGCACCAGTTTACCCTCTCCTATGACCATTCTTGGAGGCCTGTTAACAATATTTAACTTTTTTCACTCTTGTATTTATTACTGAGTAGATACAAGTTTTCTTATAGATATTTTGCAACCATTAACTATGTGATTGGCTATAAGTAACTGTAATCCTGATGAACAGCAGTATGAATGGCTCTATAGTGAATGCAGCTAAGAGGAAAATAGCTAGGAATAGGCACAGCACCACCCAGCCCAGAGTATCTGCCATATAGGTTCATGGTTCATCAGGTAATAGCAAATCTCACCAGCCTGGAGGTCACTTCTCAGCTAAGATAAATGAGAATACCAATTCTATAGTGTTAGATATTATTTATATAACTTCAGTAGACATCCAATCTACATTATTTGCAGGTGCTTGAGAAGGACTTCATTAGTTTTCTCATGGCATAGATATGTACTTATATTTTTCTTTCAAATTAGACTTCTTCAATTAATTAAAAAATAATTATCGTATCTCTCATGGTATTATTTTATGTTTTGTGCATTCGTGTATTTTTCAAATATTTTAATATATGATATGATGTCCAGACACATAGTTAGCTACTCTCTTCTGTTTGAACTTAAGTTAGTGGACATCAAAAGCATGGAGTCCGTAACTAGACACAGTGTCCCTATTTAGCTAGTGTATTATTCTGTTTTCACACTGCTATAAGGAGCTCCCTAAGACTAGGTAATTTATAAAGAAAAGAGGTTTAACTGACTCATTTCTGCATGACTGGAGAGGCCTCAGGAAAATTACAGTCATGGCAGAAGACAAAGGAGAAGCAAGCACCTTTTTCACAAGGTGGCAGGAGAGACAGAGAATGAGGGTGGAACTGCCACACACTTTTAAACTATCAGATCTCATGAAAACTCACTCACTATCATGTGAACAGCATGGGGGAAACCACCCCCATGATCCAATCACCTCCCATCAGGTTGCTCCCTCAACACATGGAGATTACAATTTGAGATGAAATTTGGGTGGGGACAAAAAGCCAAACCATATCAGCTAGAAGCTAGCCTGGTGTTGGTTAGCCAGCATGGGTTCCTACCCTTTACTTTGTCCACTGTATGCCCAGCCTATTCTCCTTTCTTTGACATAGTATGAAGAAAGCCCTGGGGCAGAACTTGGCTGGTATGATTTAGGCCTAAATATACTTGTTCCTCCTAAATAATCCTATTGGCTGGTCATAGCTGAGTACACAGGTGAACACCTGGCTCAGGACACTTGCCTTAGAGAAATTACATTCATGAATCCAAACTTATCCAAATAGATTATTTTCAGAAATTTGGAATTGAAAACTAAAAAGTCAGAGACAATTTGATAAATGTCAATGGCAGAAATGAAAGATCTTATAAAACTAGGCCTAGACAAAGTCACATTGATATGGTTTGGGTCTGTGTCCCCATTCAAATCTCATCTCAAACTGTAACCCCCACATGTGGAGGGAGGAGCCTGAATCATGGGGGTGGGGTCCCCTTTGCTGTTATTGTGATAATGAATGACTTTTCACAAGATGGGGCTGTTTAGTAAGTGTCTGGCACCTCCCCCACTCTCCTGCCACCATGTAAGACGTGCCTTGTTTCCCCTTTGCCATCTGTCCCAATTCTAAGTTTCCTGAGGCCTCTCCAGCCACGCAGAACTGTGAGTCAATTAAACTTCTTTGGTTTATAAATTACTCAGTCTCAGAGAGTATCTTTATAGCAGTATGAGAACAAACTAATACACACATGTAATTCAAAGCTCTAGGTATGAAGAAACCAAAGGAGGGAATAGAGTGGTTCTGCAGAGAAAAGCTGGAGAAGGAAAGAGACTTAAAGAAAGAGGAGCTATCTGCCCCTGAGGGCTGTGTGGTGAAGATGGAGCCTTGACTCTTGCCTTTTCATTTGGCCATGGACTAAAAATATTTTGTGGCTTGGATGAAATGAAAATGTTTTGGGTTTTGTCCATGGAAAGCTATAAGCTTCACCTTTGCCCTGTCAATAAAGTCCCTTCTTATTTGAACTGCCTTGATAGGACCTTTCTTCTTTATAATCACATTATGAGTGTATAACTCAGGCATTATGAAAGTAGAGAGAGGTGGCCACTGATTTTGCTTTGGAATATCATAGGATATTTCATTGAGAAATTAGCATTTGTGCTGGTTCTTGAAGAGTAACACAAATTGATAAAGCCATGCAGGGAATAATTCCATGCAGGGAGAAATAATGAAAGACTCTGGAATAGCCAGCAATTGGTAAAGAAAGAGCTGATTACATTAGTTTCCTTGGATAGCCAAAGCCAGTTAAATTCCTACTAGTACCGGACAATGAGCATGTAGTTTTCTTCAAAGACTAGAAAAAAATAAGGGGACAGGGCATATGGATATCTAGAGAAAAGCCCTCCAGCTACAGTGAATAGTATGAAGGGAGCCCTGAGGCAGAATTTGGCTGCTATGATTAGAGAACTACCAGAAATCGAGTGAACAGGGGGAAGTATGGCTGGAAATGAGATCAGATAGAGCTTGATAGCCATAGCATCTCAGTTTTGTAGTCCAATCTAAGAACCTGGGCTTTATGATGATAAACTCAAGAAACCATGGAAGATTTTTGTGCAGAGAAATGATAGGATATGAATTTTAACAGAATAATTTTAAAATGCTCTTAAATAAGTCACAAAATCATAACGACTACTTTAAATTTACCAAAGGCAGCTCCAAGTGTGTAATAATGATGCAATCTTACCATCTTCCTTAGTTGACACACAAGCTGCTGAATAATGAGATCAGTGGACATACTGGATATCCTTCAAGGAATCCACATCCCTTTCTCTATATGAAAATTCTAGTATCAATTTCGTAGCAAATAACATGATATTATATTCTATAGCAAAGACCTAAAGCAAATAAAAAATATTTTTTCAGATTAAGTAAAATCTAACATAAGTGAATCAAAGAATACAAGATAGACTGCCAGCCACAAAAAATGCACAAAATAATGCCTAAGTCTTATTATTAAGTTATGAGCAAATTGACATATTTTGATAACAAGCTACAGAGGTAAAGGATTAGACTGATATTCTATTTTAAAAGGGCGGGAGGGTCGCTGAAGGCCAGGAGTTCAAGGTTACAGTGTGCTACATTTGCATAACTGCATTCTAGCCTAGGTGACAGAGTAAGACCCTGTTTCTAAAACTAAAAATATTTAATTTTGTTTTCAGTTCTTAGTTCATATGTTTATGTTTTACTGTTATGTGGTATAATAGCTATTAAATATTTAAATTAGGACATTAATTGCCAACATGTATGGTCTCTACAAAGCAGGAGCAGATATTCTTTCAGAACTCAGTCAGATATGCAGATTGGCTGCAATTCTATTTTTCTAAATATGATTACAAGCAAAATTCCCTCACTAGATAGCAATGAATTTATTTTTAGGGTTGGCCATGTAGTTTAGTAATAGCATCTTCAAATAAAGTTTTCAAATTATTTTTTAGCAATTAGAATAATTAAGGCTTAATATGTTTCTCTGAGAAATCATACACAGGACAGAATCAAAAACTGAAGGAACTTCTTGTTCATCCAGCCAGGTTTATTTAATTTTATATAGCAGGGAATGAATACCTGTAGAATCAAATGAATTGTGCAACTTCACAATGCATTGCATAGAAAGGAGTTTTTGCATTTTCTAAAGGGAACAGAAGGGTTCAAGATATAAAGAAATATTTTTTCATCTCAGAGTGTCTATAAAGTAAGCATATCTATTATTTATTCTCTGTGTCAGAATTCTGGGGGAAAATTTAAATGAGGGCATTTATAATAACAAAATCCTGAGCAGATTCTTTAACTTGGTAGTATTATTTAATCCTTTATCTGGTTTTGAATATAAGCAATCATGTTAGTATTCAAGTCAATAATTAAATTCAATTAATTATAAGCCATATCAAGTGCTTTGCTAAGATCAATGAACATTACATTTGGGCTTTCTCTTTATAGACCAATCTTTTACTCACCTAAAATAAATTGAAGTTATTTTCCTAAACTACTATTACTTTTCAATAGTTATTATCTTTATCTTGTTCATTCATAGTTTTCTCTTTAAATTTATTACACAATAAAATCAGACTAATCTAATCATTACTCACATTTTTTATGTCTTGATATATTAGTTTTCTATTTTTCCTCAAGTCTTTAACAGAATTTTGTTTGAGAGTAATTTGCATTTTCCAAATGCAGAGCAATGCTATGTATCGATTTGTATAGCTACATATAAGAATGAGACATTATTTATTCGATTTTGTTGAAGAATAATAGAGAAAAAGCATTATTGTGACACATATCTCAAAAGGTTGTATCAAGAGAATAAACCCAGCAATTCTTATTACAAACTTGGACTTAGTATCTAAGAAGGAAATAAGTAATGACTATATTTGAAATAATGGCCTCTTTAATTTAATGAAGGAGTAGTTGGCTTAATATCTCAAAAACAAAATCACATTAGAAAAATATAGAGAACATCTTGTCGAGGCTACCAATGGGCTATTTTATCAGTTAATGGTTAAAAACAACTTTGTTGGCTTTTCCTTTAAAGAAAGGAATGAAGCCATTCAAAGAATTGTCATTAAAAGTAGTCTTACGATAATTTGTCCTCTTTCACACATAATTTGGATTATGTATCTTTGTTAATAAATTTTTACTCTTGTATATCAGCCTAGAAACAGATGAAAGAAATGTTGATGAATTCAATTTTCTATGTCTCCCTGTTGCAAAATGAGTCAAAGAGCTGATTTAGCATCACAGTCACAGAAAAACAGTTTAATTCAGCTGCTATTGGATATTTGCCCATAAACTAAAATGTTACCTTATAGAGAATTTCAAGAACATAATTTTTAGCTTCAAATTTATTATTCAAACCTTAACTAGAAAATGGGTAGTAGAAGTTACTACTAATTAGATTTTTAAAAATCTGCAAAGAGATGAATAATGGCCAGTAAATGGTTCTCAGTGTCCAGTAATTGAGAAGCTGTCTATATTAAAATTTTATTCTTCAAGAATACTTATCAGCAGACAGGAGGGTAAACTCTCTCCAATACGTGGCTGAATTTTATATTCACCTGACTACTTATCATATTGAGTACTCTGAAATTTATATGGCTTTATGTAGTGAGAATTATTGAGATACTTGGCTCTGAGATAAGAAAACACACAATTGACTGGGAAAACTATGACTTTACTTGTGTATATACTTTTGAGTAAACATGATATGAGTTAACTCATACACTTTTATGCCGTGAGGGGGCCTCTATGTGTTAGATTTACCATCCAACCGGCCTATCCTAATGATCCCCACACAATGGAGCAGAGCACCTGGCTCATATTAAGTACAGAAAAATCTTCATGAACTGAGACTCGGTATCTTTTTCCCAGTTGTAAAATGATCTCCAAGTTGATATAGCTCCACATATATTTTGGTAGTGGAAGAAAATTTCTCATTGCTTTAATAAATATAAAAAGGGTTAAAATAGGAAATTTAGGAGGAATTAATGGGTTAGCACAGACATTGTCTTGAAACAGATTAGGTAATGGGATCCAAAATTGGAGTTTCACAGAAAATAGCAATGAATGCAAAGTTTAACCGTACATGCATCTCTCCTGGTGGTTGCCTTGATTATAATAACCTTCTTCATCTTAATTATATACAATAAAAAAGACCCATTTATGTAAAATAAAATCAAATTTATGGTAGAATAATTCACAGTCAAGTTAGTTCCCTTTTGGGAAATATAAAGTGGGTTTGCATGGCATCAGTGCAGAACACAAAGGGTGAACAGTAGGTTAAATAGAAATAATGAACTTAGATAAGCAAATATTTCCTAGGTAAAGAGACCTGGTATATACTTTAATCATAATCTATATGTCTATTCTCTATAAGACATTCCAAATGAGCACAATTAACTCAAGGATAGCTCTTAATTGACTTCAAAATTCTTACAGATTTGTCAAGACCTTCTAACTGACTTTCAGAAGCTTTTTGGCTTCCACTTTGACTCAACGACAAGCCACAAGCCTAACCTATCAATCTATTTTGTGTGTATACACTTAATTCCATCTGTTCTCTCTGATACTTGGAAGGATACCACAGAAGAATAAGGGAAGTAGGTCAAACCTAAAACACCAGAAATTTTCAGCCACCTTCTTCTTATTTGTGCCTAACTTTCCAATAAACGTGTGATTACAGAGGACGTGTAAATGTAGACTTTTTTTTCCCAGTGGCTGAATAGACTTTATAAATACTCAAAAAAGAGATGAGAGTCTAGAAATTTTAAATGCTAGTTTCATATTACTAATTTCATATCCCTAGTCACTTATCATAAATAAGATATAATGTAGAATATTAGGAGCTTTAAATACTTGCACAAGGACAAGATAGCCTTAAAAAGAATTTACTCTTTTTAATTTAAGTTTATATTTCACTTATCTGACTTTGCAGACTCAATGTTCGTGTTAAGGAAGAATGTGAAAATTTTGAATATAAGAATTTTGAATATTAAAAATAGGTTCTATACACTTAAATGTATAGCAAGTCCTCTAATAAGGACATTTCATTCAATGTTATTTAGTTATTATGATGACAAAAAAATGTTGATTCCCAGTTGGGGCCGCTGCCTGTGTTGTTTGCACTTCTCATGTCTGCATGGGTTTTCCACATGTACTCTGGTTTCCTCCCACATTCCAAAGATGTGCACTTGAAGTTAATTGGTGTGTCTACATTGTCCCAGTCATAGCGAGTGGGGGGAGCGGGTGAGTGTGCCCTCCGATGGATGGCATCCTCTCTGGGGTTGGTTTTTGCCTTGTGTCCTGAGCTGCTGGGACACCCATGCCCCTGAACTGGATGGAATTAACACGTAAATAATTACCTTGTTTTTATTATTGTTTCTTAAATGCATGTATAGCTCACATTTGTTTCAATGCTTTATTTTAGAAGTGTTTTGGTCTTTATTTAGAAGTGTAGTGATATTTTTGTAACCAGAAATATGCCATAAGAATTTAATTTGCCTATGGCAAAATCGGTTTCCTTATACATTGTTTTGCTTATACTCCCAGTTTCCAAGAACCTATTGACAATGTTAAGTGAGGACTGTCTATACATTTACAGTATATTATCCTTGATGTACTTTTAAAGTACCACCTTAATAAAGAATTTAAGATGATCATACTTAGGGGTAATATATTTACCCGTATTAAATACCTTCTGTTGAGCTGTCTTGGGGAAACATTGGTTTAGTAGAAAAAACACTGGACTCTGCAAAAGACTGGCTTCAATTCCCAGTTTCAGTATGCCAAGCCCCCAGGAAAGACATTCAGTATAGGCCTCAGTTTCTTTCTGTAAATTAGGAATAAGAATGTAATCCATTTCCCAGTTGCTGTGATGATTTATTTATTAACCAAATATTTGTTCAAGGTCTTAATTTGTATTGGAATTTAAAAATTAATAAATTTTTATTGTATGAATACAAGGAATATTATGCACTCGCTTTGTGCAAGGCATTCTGCTGGATACAGAGTTCAATTATCTTGCTTTTGTCCAATTTTGTTTGTGAAAATGAGCTTTGGATCACTGGGCAGATGGTCCTAAGATTTTCTTCCTTCAATTATTTTTCAACAACTTTTTATTGAGCACTTCTGTGCTTGGCACTGTTTCTAGTTTCTGGTGACACAGAGGTCAACATGACTAACAATGTCCATGCTCTCAGCAACACATTTATCTTCAACTGTTTGAAATTAACAGTAAAACAATCAGAAAATGAGTATAAATCAAAAGGCAAAAAATAAGGTAACTAAAAAAGGAGGATAAAGGGGGAAAGATTACCTATTCTGAAAACATTTTCTGTTTAACTTTTTAGTAATTTCTTGTAATTGAAATCACTCACATTTCAAATATAAAGCAATTATAGAACATTATGAATATTGGACAAGTTAACAGTTAAATGAATAAACTTCTATTTGGAAAACTCATGTGTAACACAATACTGCTAACTAATTTGTTTTTGACAAACAATAATTTCAAATACCTTTTATTTTTAAAAGAAAATGAAATATTTTTTCCAATAAAGTTGTTAATATACGTATTTGTGTTTGTTTCTTTTGAAGAAATTATTAGCTCTATGAATAGTCCCTTTATCATTCAGCAAAATAATGTAAAATCAGCAATAAGGAGAACGTTTATGAAATCTCTATTAGCATTTGTATTATGCCTTTGCAGGTTATTGATAGGAATCTACATCTTCTCTTCTACTCACTAAGAAGAAATGAATAAATATTGTGTAATCATATAACAATGGCTCTAGAATGCCTTAATACAGCGGTCCCCAACCTTTTTGGTACCAGGGACCGGTTTCATAGAAGATAATTTTCCACAGACCCTGTTGGGGGATGGTTTCAGGATGGATCTGTTCCACCTCAGAACATCAGGCATTAGTTAGATTCTCATAAGGAGCATGCAACCTAGATTCCTCACACGCGCAGTTCACAATAGGGTTTGTGTTCCCATGATAATCTAATGCCACTGCTGATGTGACAGGAGGCCAAGCTCAGGTGGTAATGCTGGCTGGCTGCTTACCTCCTGCGGTGCGGACCAGTTCCTAACAGGCCATGGGCCACAGACCAGTTCCAGTTGGTGGCCATGGCTTGGGGACCCCTGGTTTAACATGCTAATGGGTTCCAAGTTGCTTTTATAGTACTTAATGCATAGTTTGAAAAACTACATATGTTTTAAATTGCTTTAAGGTAGTTCACGTAGCCATTAAATCCTTAAACATCCACCATGAATATTTCAGCGGTCCAATACCATTTTTTTGGCATCTTGTCTTAAACTTTGCAAACTTAATAGCATAGAAATGTGTTAGGCAAAGTTGAATATGAGAATATAGCACAACACTTCTACACTGAAATAGAAAATTTGAGTTGTAGCTACAGATGTCTATAGATTTGAAAATAATGAGTTAAAATTTGACATACTTAACATTCTCAGGTAATCATTGGAAAGATTTGAGAAGGCATGAGTAAATTCTTCTTTAGAGAAAAACAAGCAGCGCTATGCTGCTGCAATGAGGAATAAATCTCAAAACTTGCGTTGAGTGGAGGAAAAGCATGAAGAGAGCTTCTATTCCCCCTATGAGTCATCTATGGCACAAATAAGACATGCCAAATGAGCACAATTAACTCAAGGATAGCTCTTAATTGACTTCAAAATTCTTACAGATTTGTCAAGACCTTCTAACTGACTTTCAGAAGCTTTTTGGCTTCCACTTTGACTCAACGGCAAGCCACAAGCCTAACCAAATAGAAAATACAAAGTCAAGCAAACACACACAAAAACATTGTGAACTGTGCATGTGAGGGATCTAGGCTGCATGCTCCTCATGAGAATCTAACTAATGCCTGATGTTCTGAGGCGGAATAGATTCATCCTGAAACCATCACCCAATACAGCTTCGATATTGTTGGACATTATACTGACAATCCTAGGGTGCAAAAGTGGTCAAGATCATAAAGAAAACAAAAAACCAAAAATGTGCATTACCATTATGTTATAAAATACTAATGTGGCTCAAAGTATCTCAGAAACCTGTAGACTAGCAATGTGAAGAATGCTTAGACTCACATATTGATTGCTATGTGGAAAGAGAAAAAAAGGTTCTATGTCACTGCTTATTTATGAGTTTGTTATTATTGTTAGAAAACAATAAAATTCAAGTGTATACATGCTATTTTGTGATTTTGTTTGCCCAAAATCGCTGCTATTAATAAGTGATGGTTGATCTCAATATTAAGGAGGTAGAATATAAATAAAATAACGTTATCTAATACTGGCTAATTTAAATTCTGGCCAGAGTCATATCTAGTCAAACAATTATGCTCACCAACTTCACTCCTACTCAACAAAGTAGAAGAACTCTTTTTCTTTTAGCAAACAGAGCATTCAAATTATTCTTCCTACAAACCTAGGAAGCCTGCCATTGTAAACTAAGCAAGATGTCATTTGAAGCCATTTACCTCTTGACAAAGGAGAAGAGTATGCAACCGAGCATTGGAGCAAAGACCCTGTGTTCTTTTATACATAACAATGTAATGTCTTTTTAGCGTATAGACTCTCCTCAATTTATGCTCAGGTAATTAAAGGCAAAAAGTTGGTATCTCCAGTAAAAGTCACCATAATTACATCAACTTTCAATTCTTTTGAATTGCTGTAAGAATTTCATAATGAAATAACTTCCAGAAAGCTTGCTGTGTATTTCTAGTCTTCTAGACTTTCTCTTTTGAATTTTAATTTTACTGTCCAAAAATTAAGTAGAACTTCCATTTGTTTGTATCCTCTTTGATTTCATTGAGCAGTGGTTTGTAGTTCTCCTTGAAGAGGTCCTTCACATCCCTTGTAATTTGGATTCCTAGGTATTTTATTCTCTTTGAAGCAATTGTGAATGGGAGTTCACTCATGATTTGGCTGTTTGTCTGTGATTGGTGTACAAGAATGCTTGTGATTTTTGTACATTGATTTTGTATCCTGAGACTTTGCTGAAGTTGCTAATCAGCTTAAGGAGATTTTGGGCTGAGACAATGGGGCTTTCTAGATAATTTGACTTCCTCTTTTCCTAATTGAATACCCTTTATTTCCTTCTCCTACCTGATTGCCCTGGCCAGAACTTCCAGCACTATGTTGAATAGGAGTGGTGAGAGAGAGCATCCCTGTCTTGTGCCGGTTTTCAAAGGGAATGCTACCAGTTTTTGCCCATTCAGTATGCTATTGGCTGTGGGTTTGTCATAGATAGCTGTTATTATTTCAAGATACATCCCATCAAACATTCCATGCTCATGGGTTGGAAGAATCAATATCGTGAAAATGGCCATACTGCCCAAGGTAATTTATAGATTCAATGCCATCCCCATCAAGATACCAATGACTTTCTTCACAGAATTGGAAAAAACTACTTTAAAGTTCATATGGAACCAAAAAAAGAGCCCACATCACCAAGTCAATCATAAGCCAAAAGAATAAAGCTGGAGGCATCACGCTGCCTGACTTCAAACTATACTACAAGGCTACAGTAACCAAAACAGCATGGTACTGGTACCACAACAGAGACATAGATCAGTGGAACAGAACAGAGCCCTTAGAAATAATGCCACATATCTACAACTATCTGATCTTTGACAAACCTGACAAAAACAAGCAATGGGGAAAGGATTCCCTATTTAATAAATGGTGCTGGGAAAACTGGCTAGCCATATGTAGAAAGCTGAAACTGGATCCCTTCCTTACACCTTATACAAAAATTAATTCAAGATGGATTAAAGACTTACATGTTAGACCTAAAACCATAAAAACCCTAGAAGAAAGCCTAGGCAATACCATTCAGGACATAGGCGTGGGCAAGGACTTCATGTCTAAAACACCAAAAGCAATGGCAACAAAAGCCAAAATTGACAAATGGGATCTCATTAAACTAAAGAGCTTCTGCACAGCAAAAGAAACTACCATCAGAGTGAACAGGCAACCTACACAATGGGAGAAAATTTTTGCAACCTACTCATCTGACAAAGGGCTAATATCCAGAATCTACAATGAACTCAAACAAATTTACAAGAAAAAAACAAACAACCCCATCAAAAAGTGGGCGAAGGACATGAACAGACACTTCTCAAAAGAAGACATTTATGCAGCCAAAAAACACATGAAAAAATGCTCATCATCACTGGCCATCAGAGAAATGCAAATCAAAACCACAGTGAGATACCATCTCACACCAGTTAGAATGACGATCATTAAAAAGTCAGGAAACAACGGGTGCTGGAGAGGATGTGGAGAAATAGGAACACTTTTACACTGTTGGTGGGACTGTAAACTAGTTCAACCATTGTGGAAGTCAGTGTGGCGATTCCTCAGGGATCTAGAACTAGAAATACCATTTGACCCAGCCATCCCATTACTGGGTATATACCCAAAGGATTATAAATCATGCTGCTATAAAGACACATGCACACGTATGTTTGTTGTGGCACTATTCACAATAGCAAAGACTTGGAACCAACCCAAATGTCCAACAACGATAGACTGGATTAAGAAAACGTGGCACATATACACCATGGAATACTATGCAGCCATAAAAAATGATGAGTTCGTGTCCTTTGTAGGGACATGGATGAAACTGGAAAACATCATTCTCAGTAAACTATCACAAGGACAAAAAACCAAACACTGCTTGTTCTCACTCATAGGTGGGAATTGAACAATGAGAACTCATGGACACAGGAAGGGGAACATCACACTCCGTGGACTGTTGTGGTTTGGGGGGAGGGGGAAGGGACAGCATTAGGAGATATACCTAATGCTAAATGATGAGTTAATGGGTGCAGCAAACCAACACGGCACATGGATACATATGTAACAAACCTGCACATTGTGCACATGTACCCTAAAACCTAAAGTATAATAATAAAAAAAAAAAATTAAGTACAACTTTTCAGGACACCAAAATAATCTCTGTGAAATAAATATATGGCTTCAAATTTTTCTATTTTTATGAATTTTATAGAAATTTTTGTTATCCATGAAATAATTAAATATTCAAATTTGATGTGAATTATGATATCACTGGATAGTAATCCATGGTGGTTTTATTGAGTTGAAGTAAATACATTAGTGAAAGAAGTGCAATATGGTACTTTGATTTCTAATATAGTACGTAGTCATTTTGATTAACTCTTCATTACTTATTTAATATACATCTACACAGGAAAGCTGATAGTACTGTGCACCCAGGAGATATAAAGACTTCTATAATTTCCATAAAGAACGTAAGTATTATGGAGAAGACCAAGATATGCTATTTATTTTTCCTTCAACTTCCTCAAAAAAAAAAAAAAAATAGATGGCTAGGCAAAGAAGAATTAGAAACAAAAGAATAGTAGCCAGTGTATAAATTATTGGCCAATTCAACAGTCTACCATACAGGTCTGTCACTGAAAGCTCCATTTTGGGAACAGAAATATTTCATGATTTTACATCATTATATTTCCTAAATCACATTACAGGGGTGTTTTGAAATCAAAGGCAACAACTTCCATCTGCCTCAGAATATACCTAGGATTTCTCCCTGTCTCAAGGGAAAAAAAAAAAATAAGACCCATCCCAAGAACTGATATCCTCTTTTTATTAACGTACCATATACAAATGTTCAGACAACATTTTATTTGCCAAGCATTTATAAGTTTGAAATGTAGAAAGGAAACATGAATCTGGCACAGTTATCTCTTTATTTTGAAGGTTATTTAATTAACCAAATTATATAAAAGATATTTCTGAATCCTTACTAGCAGAATCAAAACAATTGTGATGTAAGACAATATGATAACTGCTGTAGGAAATGTATACTTGAGTGCTTCGTGAATTTCAAAAGGCAGGAGAGACAACTTTTTATTGCAGAGTAAAAGGGAGTTTCATGGCTGTCATGGCGTTTAGATTACATCTTTAAAAGCACTAAAATTTGGATATATGGAAAGGGTAAGAGAAAATTTTAGGATATGGAACAACATAAGCAAAAGAATAGAGTTTGAAAAAGCAAATGGATTTTCATAGGATGCCCTGGGTAGTGCTATATGGCATGGATAAGTATAAATAATGAGATACAATGTTCTTGGGTTAGTAGGTAAATCATTAAGTGCTATGTATACATATGGATGAGATCTTCCCCTCTGTTGCTGTTGTTGTAGTGTTGCTACTGTTTTTAAGTTATTCTAACAAAAAAGGGAGCTTTTTAGACTATGCATGTCTCTAGATACTTTGGAGCATATCTTTATTGTGGTTTTGTCAAACACAACTTGGTCATACACTCTTAATTGATATTAGTGCTGCTTTATGCTTTATCTCATTTAGGGTCCAGAATCTCATTGATTATGTTAAGAAGATTGCTTCAACACCAATTCTCCTACTCCAGTCCTTTTCAAAATGGACTCTGTAGCAAGAGGCAGTTCACGAAGAAAAATAGCAAGCCATGGCATCTCCCACAAGCCAGGGCTGACTGCAAATTTGAATGATCTTTTTCATAAATTCCACCAATATCTGACCACAAACTGAGTGATGAAAGCCTACAGTCAGTCAACCACAAATAATTTTCTACTACCCACTAGGAATGAGCTGCTATGTTAAATACTCCTGGGAAAACAAATAAGTATCCAGTGTGATGACTGCACTCAATTAACTTAGTTTTTTAGTTGAAGAAATGAGACACAGGCACACAAAGTTAAATAACAATAAGTGAGGAAACATGCTTAGGTAAATATATGATAGACACGAATAAGTCTTAAGGAGCAGCAGTTTCTAAACTGGGTCTCCCACAGGCTTTGTGGGTAATAACTTGCTTCTCCTGAAGCTGTGCTCAGTATTGCAATATGCCTAATGAAAAATGCACATGATCCCTTCCTTTTGCCTGGAATCCAATGTGGCAACACTCTTTATCATTACAGGAACAACAGGCCTCTGCATCACGGTTTTAATTTGTGTGTGTGTATTTGTGTTTTAAGGCGTGAGGTGGCTGGGGGTAATTAGGTATAGTAGAGTAAGAGGCAATTGAGCTTTTACTTGAGGAATGATCTGGAAGGAGAAAGTTGGGTGAAATAATGTCTAAAGCCCCTTCTAGATTTGATTTCCATGAAGGGACTATCCAGGATAATCTATATGAGATCAGATACTCCTCTCGTAGCTTGCTGTCCAATAGCACTTAATAATGGTCTCAGTATTATACTCATCACAGTTTACATTATTTTAAGGGTCTATATTTTATCTCACTAAATTATGAAATTATGTGAGTTTTAGAGTAGGTACCCTAATTTATTCATCTCTGTAACCTCAGCCTACAGTACACTCAGCACACATAGATTGCGTGTGAAATCAATAAAAGTTTGTGAAACAAGTAAAAATGTGCAACCAAATCATGAAGCATATTGAATGTGAATGGGTAGGCTCTTATCTGTATAGTCTTTTGGGTGGTTGTTAGGCTTGAGCAGAGCTCTAGTTTACAAAGATTAATCAGGTAACATCATGAAACACAGGCTGGGGAAGGAAGTAAAGAATGGGAGAGGTAAATGAGAGGCTACTGGGAGTGTAGGAGGCTGACAAGGAGGATCTAGGTTAGGATGGAAAGGTTGGGGAGAGAAAGAGAGATTATAGTAGTAGATTCAGCTGGATTTGTGATTTTCTGGGTATGCAGTCAAGAAGGACAGGATGACCTGAAGCAAAATATTTGAGTTTTTGGAACTGCAACTATGGTTGTACCATTAATAGGAATAGAAAAAAAAAGTTTTATTTGATGAAATAATTTTAGTTTTGGACATATGGATTTTGAGGAACATTTGATAAATCTAGGTGGATATATGTATAGTAGAGTAAGAATCTATTGAGATTTAACTTGAGGAGTGAGTTTAGCAGGGAGTTGAAAATTCCAGAGAAAATATATGAAAGTAAAAAGCACAGCTGTGATAAACAAAGAATATTATTCTAAACATCTAAAGAAAAGGGAGGAAGAGATTGGGAGATGCAGAAGTAATGAGTAAAATTTCAAAGTATTGTGTTATTGTTGTTTTAAACAAATTGAGTGGAATAATTTTTTAAAGTAAATTAATACTGTTTTTAACTTTTTCTAATTCTTGCATCAGGCCACCTTGTAGAACACATATAAAAATATAGTGGTAATCTAAAACTTACTATCCAGACACAGCCTGCAATTTAATATTTCCTATCCCCCTGCCCTCAGATCCTCACTCTGCCCTGAACAACTAGCTGAAATGGTGGCTGTACAAAGACATGGTCATCTGCCTGTATATTTTGATATGGTACACTGTATTTTTATCAAGTACCTATTATGGTACCTAATATAAACTGCAAGATAATAGAATAATATCTTTCAACCATCTGAGATATGTACAAAAATGAAATTTTGTAGGTGAGAAATATTCTTAGGGCTTCACTACAACAAGGACAAAGGAACGACTTGCTGTTTCCACTCCAATAAGTGAACAACTTGTAAGCTGTCGCTTCTGTCCTTACAAGAAGAAAAAAAATGAACAAGCAGAAAATCAATGACTTTTTTTGGTTTCATCAGAGAACTGAGATTGCGGAGGAAACCACCGCCATGAAATTTAGACAGAGAGGCAGATTCACGGAGTTAACAGTAGAGATTTGCTTACCTGGAGCAGAAGCTGCTGAAATCATACAAAGATAGAAACATACTGTATTAGTCCGTTTTCACGCTGCTAATAAAAACATACCTGAGCCTGGGTAATTTATAAAGAAAAAAGTTTAATGGACTCACAGTTGGATGTGGCTGGGGAGGCCTCAGAATCATAGCAGAAGATGAAAGGCATATCTTCCACAGTGGCGGGCAAGAGAGAATTAGAGAGCCAAGTGAAAGGTGTTTCCCCTTATGAAACCATCAAATCTCATGAGAGGTATTCACTACCACAAGAACAGTATGGGGGAACCCCCCCCAACCCCCTGATTCAACTATCTCCCACAGGGCCCCTCCCACAACATGTGGGAATTATTGGGGCTATAATTCAAGATGAGATCTGGGTGGGGACTCAAACGAACCATATCACATGTGTAAGGTAACTTTGACAAATCGGCTAGAGGTTCAGTGGGACAAGTGTTAACAGTGAGAAACTCCTGCTAGAAATCGACACTTTCATGGTTTTATCTCCAGGTACACCACCAAGTGCTAACACTGAAGATCCAAGAAAGATCCCCTCTTGGCATTAGCACATGGAGGGAAACAGTATCATAAATACTGTGAAATATGCCCAGAGTGTTTTCCATAGCAAAGGCCTCCTCTCTAGGGGAAAAGACTTTATTAGAGCGTTTTCACAGCTGGAGAAAGACATTGCTCCCATCAGACTATTCAAACCTTCCTGTCTCACCAAAGTGGGATAAGGAGCTATGCAAAGGTCACAGTCCAGAGAAAGAGGCCCTCCAAAAGACAGCGATTTTATTATAAGATTATAGAAAGCTTAGCTTCCCACCAATAGGCCTCTAAGGCATGTAAAAGGCAAGATAACAACACAGTCCAAAGAGTCAAGGTAACTATCAAAATTAGAATAAATAGCTAATGCATGTGGGGCTTAACACCTAAGTGATGGGTTGATAGGTGGGACCAACTACCATGGCACATGTTTACCTATGTAACAAGGCTGCACGCCCTGCATGTGTATCATGGAACTTAAAATAAAAATTTTTAAAAAGTCATTAAGAAGAAAAAAAAACACAAAAAAACAAAAACAAAATCAGATTGAGATATAACACAAGTGTTGGACTCATCAGATAGGGAACATAAAATAATGGTGGCAAATATGTTAAAAGCACTAATGAAAAAAGCAAACATGACATGAAAGCACATATGAGTAATGTAAGAAAAGAGATGGAAACTCTAAGAAAGAATGGAAAGGAAATGCTACAAATAAAAAACATTGTAACAGAAATAATGAATGCCTTTCATGGCTTTACAAGCTGATTGAATGTAAATGAGGAAAGAATCAGTGAGCTTGCCGTAAGTCAGTAGAAACTTCCCAAATGAAAATGCAAACAGATAAGTTAATGGAAAACAAAAACAAACTATAAAAAAAGAAGAACAGAATATCCAAGAACTACGGGATAATTTCAGATAGTATAACATGTATAATTCAAACACAAGAGCAAAAAAGACACAACAGAATGAAATATTTGAAGTCAGGA
Source organism: Nomascus leucogenys (assembly GCF_006542625.1). Lineage (NCBI taxonomy): Eukaryota > Metazoa > Chordata > Mammalia > Primates > Hylobatidae > Nomascus > Nomascus leucogenys. The sequence goes on along the minus strand of NC_044385.1, from coordinate 117,766,735 downwards.
TGGCTGAGATTTTTCCGAAATTAATTCTAGGTATCAGTCCACAGACACAGAAAGTTCAGAGAACACCCAACAGGATAAATACCAAAAAGAAGCTAATAAAGAAAAATACAGAAAAAAAAAACAGAAACAAACACCTACACAAATTATATTCAAACTGCAGAAAACCAAAACAAAGAGAAAATCTTGAAAGAAGTCAGTGTGGAGGGAACACCTTACTGATATACCAAGGATGAGAAAAACAGTGAACTCCCATTAAAAACCATGCAAGCAAGAAGAAGATATAGGGAAATATGTGCACCATTGAAAAGGGGAAAACAAAAACCCACACAAACCAGCCTAGATTTCTGTATTCACTGAAATTTTCCTGTAAAAGTGAAGGCAAAATAAAGACTTTCTAAGACAAAATGCCAAAAGAAGTTATTTAAAGGGAAAAAAATTATATAGGTCAGAAACTCCACTCTACATAAGGAAGAGTGTTGAAGACAGAATAAAGGTTTAACAACATGTTTTGTATTTCCTTTGTAAATGTACCTGGAAGATGCATGTTTGAAATAATAATAAAGACAGTGTATTGGGTAACTATAGTGTAGGGATAAGGAAAATAAATGACAACAGTGCTATAAGGGACAAAAGGGGGGAATTGGGAATAGTCTGTTATAAGAAACCTACACCACATGTGCAGTGTTACTGTATTATTTGAAGGTGGAGTTAAATTAGTTGAACACTTATATCGGAAAGTCTAGGACAACCATAAAAATAATTTTTAAAATTTATAATTGATATGCTAAGAGAGAAGATAAAGTTGGATCATATAAAATGCTACATTAAAATCAGAGAATATGTAAAAGGAGAGGAGCATGTAACGAGTAGAACAGTTTTGAATATGTTAGATATTAAATGAACTACGCATCAATAATTTCTTAAAGTACTAATGGTTTAATACACCAATTAAAGGAGATAATTAAGTAAATTTTTAAAAGGCCCGATTATATATTTTCTCCGAGAAATGTACTTTAACTATAAAGATTCTGACGGTTAAAATTAAATAGATTAAAAATTTAACACAATAAATGACATGGTTGCAATAAACGACATGGTCATTATAGAATAATTCCTGCAAAACGATGACATTTGTCTACTTTTTTAAAGAGTTAAGAAAAGCTTTGGGTTAAAAAGTTAAAATTATATCCATAAACTAACACTATTTAAATGGATTTTATCATAGAAGCATATAAAGATAAAATTGTTCTCTTAAAGAACTATATACATATGATAATAAAACATATTTTTCTCTTTTAATTTGCTTAAAACATAGAAGTAACTTTCATGACATGAAATGTTTTGAAGATGTGTATAGATGATATGAATATTATGTATCTTAGTTTGTGCTGCTATCACAGGTACCATAGACTGGGTGGTTCATGAAAAACAGAAATTAATTTTTCATAGTTCTAGAGGCTGGGGGTCTGAGATCAGGGTTCCAGCCTGGTTGGGCTCTGGTGAGGACCCTCTTTCATATTGCAGAATGTCAACTTCTTGTCGTATCCTTCCATGGGAGAAAGACAGCTAAAGTGCTCTCTGGGGTCTTTTTTTTTATTAGGGCACTAACCCCATTCGTGATAGTACTACCTTCACTACATAAGTGCCTCTCAAAGCCTTCATTTCCTACACTATCACTTTAGGAGTCAGGACTTCAAGATATGAATTTTGAGAGAACACAAATATTCGGTCCACAACAGTACGTACACACGCACAAAATATGTATAGATGAAAAACAAATGAACAATTTTAGTAGGCTTTCATTTGCATATGTAGATAAGTATAATAATGTACTATATAGCCTTAGATGATTGAATCTTTGGAGGTCCTAAATCTCACTCGGTCCTTCATGGCATTCCCCTGTCATTCAGCCTGTGCCTAGATACCTCCAGGGATGGGAAACTCACTTCAGGAAGTAACCCACTGATGTTTGGAAACAATACTACAAAATTATTCCTGGCAGACCTCTGAGAAGATAACAAGGAAGACAGAAAGCCTCTACTACATACATTTTTTTAATACCAACAAAATTCATCTGAATTAAAGACTATAACAAGAAAAAAATCTCAAGGAAAGTAATACATTTTAATTGAAATAAAAAACAGCTTTTTAGATTTTTATTTTAGAAATAATCTACATGTGAAAGTTTGTCACACAGGTAAACACATGTCATGGGAGTTTGTTGCACACATTATTTCATCACTCAGGTGTTAAGTCTGGTACCCAATAGTTACCTTTTCTGCTCCTCTCCCTCCTCCCACTCTCCCTCATCAAGTAGACCCCAGTGTCTGTTGTTTCCTTCTTTGTGTTCGTAAGTTTTTTTTTTTTCTTTTATACAGAGTATCACTCTTGTCACCAGGCTGCAGTGCAATGGTGCGATCTCAGGTCACTGCAACCTCTGCCTTCCAGGTTCAAGTGATTCTCCTGCTTCAGCCTCCTAAGTAGCTGGGATTACAGGAGTGAGCCACCATGCCTAGCTAATTTTGAATTTTTAGTAGAGACAGGGTTTCACCGTGTTGGCCAAGCTGGCCTTGAACTCCTGTCCTCAGGTGATCTGCCCGCCTTGTCCTCCCAAAGTGCTGGAATTGTAGGTGTGAGCCACTGCACCCCAGCCTGTGTTCATATGTTCTTACTATTTAGTTCCCATTTATAAGTGAAAACATGTGCTATTTGGTTTTCTGTTCCTGTATTAGTCTTTTTTTTTTTTTTAAGGAATAATGATCTCCAGCTCCAACTATATTTCTGCAAGACATGATCTCATTCTTTTCTATGGCTGCATAGTATTCCGTGGTGTATATGTACCACATCCTCTCTATCCAGTCTGTCACTGATCGGCTTTTAGATTGATTCCGTATCTTTGCAATTATGAATAGTCCTGTAGTGAACATTCACATGCACGTGTCTTTATGGTGGAATGATTTATACTCCTCTGGGAATCTGCCCAATAACAGGATTGCTGGGTTAAATGATAGTTATGCTTTTAGCTCTTTGAGGAATCGCCAACCTGGTTTCCACAATGGTTGAACTAATTTACACTCCCATCAACAGTGTATAAGTGTTCCCTTTTTTCTGCAAGCTCACAATAATCTGTTATTTTTTGACTTTTTAATAATAGCCATTCTGACTGGTGTGAGATGGCGTCTCATTTTGGTTTTGATTTGCATTTCTGCAATGATCAGTGATACCGAGCTTTTTTAAATATATGCTTGTTGGCCACGTGTATGTCTTCTTTTGAGCAGTGTCTGTTACTGTCCTTTGCCCACTTTTTAATGGGGTTGTTTCTCTTGTAAACTTGTTTAAGTTCCTTACAAATATTGGCTATTAGACCTTTGTCAGATGCACAGTTTGCAAATATTTTTTCCTATTCTGTAGGTTGTCTGTTTACTCTGTTCATAGTTTCTTTTGCTGTGTAGAAGTTCTTAAGGTGAATTAGATCCCACTTGTCAATTTCTGCTTTTGTTGCAGTTGCTTTGGGTGTCTTTGTCATGATATTTTCACCCATTCCTATGTCCAGGATGGTATTGCCTAAGTTGTCTTCTAGGGTTTTTTATAGTTTTGGGTTTTACATTTAAATCTTTAATCCATCTTGAGTTGATTTTTGTGTATGGTGTAAGGAAGGGGTCCAGCTCCAACCTTCTGCATATTGCTAGCCAGTTCTCCCAACAACATTTATTGAATTGGGAGCCTTTTCCCCATTGCTTAGAAAACAGCTTTATATCATCAAGCTATAGACACCCCTCCCAAAAGTCTCCCATGGGCCATGAGACAAGGTTAAGAATTATGGTTTGAATTTTAAAAGTGGTAAATTATTTTCTGGGATTTAGAAAAACAAGTAATTGTCTATTCAGAAATCAGATCTGTAAAAGTATGACAGCTGCTAAACTAGAACATACTTGGCTTAATTTTTTCCAATTTTGGTGTTTAATTCTATTCCCTGATATAGAAGAGGCCACATATCTGCCCTTTCACAGGCAGAAGTGTCACAAGTATATATTTATCAAAATTATATAACTTTTTCCTTATAGGAAGTCAGTAAAGCAGGGGTAATAAGATCGTTTATAGCCTCATTGCCTCCAAAATCCAGCCATTCCTGCCATCTGCATGGGGCTTTGCTGTGAGAAATCTTCTCTGACCTACATCTTTCCAGATATGACCTTCTAGAAAGTGATAATCAGTAGCCTGGGATTCTATGTGTTCCCCTAAAGGACTTTTGGTGGCCTCTTAAAAATAAGGAAGCCAGAAGAAAATTGGCCAATTTTAGTAGAGAAAGTATTTGCAAAGGTCATGAATAAATGCAGTATTAGATATTAAAGTAAAAATTAGAATATATATTATTCATATAAAGAATCCAGAAGATGGATATCATAATGTTAGTAGCAAATAAATGGATCTAGAGTATAACATTTCAACTACAAAATAGAGCCTTTGGAATATTCCATCACACTTGGGAAGGATTATAATGATGCACATAAAGTCTGAAGGTATTCAGCATCAAAGTTCCCAGGCAAGATGAAATACAAAAGGTTAGGTTTTAGTCAAATAAAAAATTTTACATCATCTTACATTTTGAGCAAATTACTGTGCGAAATTTATTATTGTAGCCTATTACTCACAATAGTATAATCTGTGTTCACAGTTGGACTGTATCTTAATGCACAATCCTATCTCATTACTGGTAAAAATTCAAAACTAATAGAATTGTGACATATCCTTTGTACCTGTGAAATTAGTATCTATAGTTACAAAAGTGGCAACTAAAAAAACGGATTGGATAATTAATGATATTAATGTAAAATGTAATTTGTTTTCTCTGTTTAATAAACACTGAAATAATTATATTAATGAGGAGATTTTTCTAAATGTGATTTGTGATGCCTCTACAGCAATTCAAGGAAGACAACAATCTTGTTTATACAAAGCAAATTAAAAAGTCAAAAAAGTACCTGAAGAAAATAAGTGAACATTAATTTCTTGTATAATTTCATAATTTTATCTCTAGACTTTGAAGTGAAACCATATAATAATTTAAATCCTATTCTAATTCTCAGATTTAAAAATAAAATTAATCTACACATTGAATATGTGACTAATTGAACCAAAGCCCTACATATATGCCAGGTTTTGCAAAAAATAGACTCTGATACACTAATATATACTGATATGCTACTGATACACTACTTTTAAATTAAAACTTCCTTGTTAAAGTTATATATACTTGATAAAACACATATTCATCTTCTAAAAAACTGCTTTTTTTCTCTCTTTTTGGCCACACACATACATATGCATTAAAAAGTGAGTGAGGGCAAGAGAAACATACGATAAATACAAAGAATCACAGAACCAAAAGGAAATCTAAGTAAACATCACGACTAGGATCATAAATACATAGACATGTCTGTAGTAGCCCATTGCAGAGGGGTAAAAAGCACCAGGTGTTTAAACTCGCTTGACCACAAACCCATAAAAGGCAGCTGCTCCTTTGCTCAGCCAATTATGTCATGCAGAAAAGTGGAACACACAAATGTCTCCATCACCCTCATGCTGGTTCATTGTTTATCTTTGTAGAAATCAGCTTATGTTTTTGAAAAAAATCCCTTAGTGGATCAATACCCTGCAGACTAAACAAAACGTGCCCACAAGCCGTATTTTTTTTTTTTAATAGGCTGATGGTTTACCACCTCTAATCCAGACAAGTCACTGGCTCATATAACTCACTTTCCTAACATAAATCTTCTGGGACTAATACTATAGCATTATCTTCATCAGATACTGTAAGGGCTGATATAAAATAATCTTTCTTTAGTTTAATACCAATTTTATCTGCCTTCAGGACAAACTATTACATTAGACTTGTGGTTTGCACTGTAAATTATTTTTTTTCTCTTTCTTGACCACCTATGGTCATTTAAACAAATCCTTTGAATCAAGACAAAATTCTAATAAAGTTATAAAATGGTGATAAGGTTATCATTTGGTTCCTACTTTAAATATATTACCATAGTGCCAGTTTTATTTGGCAAAGCAGTAGAAATTACAAGCAGAAATTTTCTGGATTACAGAATTTTACCTGTTTAGCAACCAACTTGTAGTTCATACTTTTTAGATATACTTTCTTAAATGTATGGACTGAAAAACTGAATAAGATGAATACTATTTTACATTTCTGTAAAAATTTAGGATTATCATGATGACTATAATATCAGTGTGTTCATACATTGATGGCTTCATTGAGTGTCCTGCTTGTCTTTATATTTAGTGCTTCCAAACTGATTTGCTCTTTAAAGTTATGTGTCTATTAATTAGGCTTTTCTGTTCCAGTCTCCCTACTAGCAGTTAGCAGTGTGGAACTCTGAATGTGTAGAAACACCCCCTCACCAAGCTCTCATTTTGTTTTTGGTACACATTTTCTGTGAGCTAGGGCTACTGGTAGTAAGTTTATTAGATCAGTATCTAAAAAATAAGTAGATTCTAAAGAGAGCTAGAATGTTTCTAAATAGGAGCCCTTGATTCCATGATACATGATGTGTTTTTGAAGAGAATTGCCCAGGTTGCTTTGTGTGAAAGGTGTGTGCCTCCCCAGTCTCTCTAGCATGCTAACTGAAACCCATAAAGGAAGTATGTCCTGGTAGAAACAGGACACATCTTGGAGGAAGACTGTTTTGAGAACTCATTGTTCCAAAGGGTGTGATCTTAGGTATATCACTTTATCTCTCTGATAATTTTGAAATATCATCCTTCCAAAGTAAATCACTTTATCTCTTTGAATCTGTTTCCTCCGCTATAAATAAAACTAAGACTTTTGTGCAGTATAAATGTGGTCATGTATTTGAAACAACCAGCACATTCCTTGCACTTAGCTACCATTAAATCAGTATCGGTGTTATTTGTCATTATTTGTTGACTATGAGTATTATGAACAAAATAAGAAAGAGATGTGCAGTGTCTGGCTGCTTTCCGTCACTGACATCTAGACTGGTGTTTTGCTGTAGAAATAAACAACTTCACAGAACATCAACATCGGACAAGGTAACTCTCTGGTGGATCAAGACAAAAACAGCACAACCCCGTAACCATTTTTGAACACAGACAAAAACATACTTCTCTTAAAAATCAAAAAAATAGCCAAACATCTCCCTGTCCTGGCTAATATGAAAGACTGTACACCTCCTTACCAATTACAGTTTAGTTTCATCCTAGTCTTGCCCCTTCTCAGTAAAACTTATTAAAATGCTCAGTCAACATATTACTTCTGCTTCCTGATAGTATCCAATCCACAGCAAAGATCTGCTTCTCCAGCGACTCCCCCAAATCACCTAATGTGAGCCCAAATCTTGTAAGTCTTCCTACTATCATCTTATGGATATACTCCATGGTTCCTGATGGTGTGTATTGTTTCTCATTGCAATGAACAATATATCCAACCTGTTTAATTGCGGGTATATTACTGATAGTCTTTGGCTGGAACAAATACCAGGGAAGTTTCCAAAATGGAGCAACCCTTTTGTCAGAAATGATGACAGATGATGTTAATACTCATGCTGTCTTTGTCACTGTGTGGGTCAGCATCACTTCATTAACGATAATATGTCTTTCCAGTTAAATGTCATAAACTTAGTTACCAGAGATTACAGTAAGGTAATACTAAGCTTATCATTTTATCTAGCAAAAATATCAGATATAGAAATCCATTTCCACTCTCTTATATATATGAATTAGAGATCAAAATAATTAATCAATTTCTTTTTACTTTTTCACTAATGCAAGCAAGATATTAGCAAAATGGAAAAAAGTCACGAAGTTTAAACTTTTAATGTGAGAATTTTACAGTAAAAAAATAAAGTTCAGAAATAGATTTAAAACCATACTAAAGCTATAATTTAAATTATAACTTAAGAAAAGGATATACTTTAAGAGGAAAAGTATACATAAGGTTAATTTTAATTTTAATGATAATTTAATATACTACAATCATCAATAAGTATGAAAAACTTAGAGCAGAACCACATAAATTATAAAATACAGGCTACATTGGGGCAAACCCTTTAATCAGTGAAATAGTAATAATGCCTTACATCAACTGTGTACTGATTATCTGCTAGGAACTATTTTACATGCCTTACACGGAATATCTGAATTAATTTTCAAAACAACCGTTTGAGTTAGAAGTTATAATTATCTCCACTTTACTAGTAAGGAAACCAGAGCTTAAATAGGTTAATTAACTTGTTGAAGTTTATATAGTTTGATGTTTGATGGTAGAGTTAGAATTCACACCCATAAAATCTGATTCGAGAGCCACTTGCTTAATTAAGAATCACTTTTGAACTTCTCAAGGATTCAAATTTCTTCTAGAAACATCGTATATTCCCACACACAGGTAACTCTGTATACAATAACAGGGATTTTAAAACTTTAGAGAACCAGCTTGTGAAGCAACATTAAACCCTCTCAAGAAGTCAGAAAGCGACTGCTCTGTGAGGTTGTACAACTTACAGGCTGGTGTGCACACTTCTGCTTCACTGGCTACAACCTTATTAAATACATTTGCAATCAAGATAATTACAGATATTCCTCAACTTACGATGAGGTTATGTCCTGATAGAGCTATCATAAATTGAAAAGATCCCTATGTTGAACCTATGCAACATGATGGTTTAGCCTAGTATATGGTAAACGTGCTCACAACATTTACATTACCCTACAGTTGGTGAAAATTATGTCACACAAAGCCTCTTTTATACAAAGGTGTTGAATATCTCATGTAACTTATTAAATACTGTACTAAAAGTGAAAAATAGAATGGTTGAATGAGCACTTGAGGTACAGTTAAGTCAAAAAACTATAAGTCAAACCATCTCAAGTTCGGGATCATCTGTATAGGTCATGCAGCACATGATCTTCAATGAAAATTTGATGTTAGGACACATGAGTGTGAGTTCTAATGCTACTAAAGTTAGTGAACAAGTCAAGTAATCCATACTTCTTCAGAGGTGAGTAAACTGGAAATTGAATTCCAAAAGCATTAGCAAAATGTTTAAGTTCAAATTTGGATCTAGGAAGCAATGCACTGCCTAATAACCTGAGATTCTATTTTTAGTAATTAGATGGCTATAGCAGAGAGTATTTTTAAAATATAGTAAGTTTTGAACTGGATTAGAAGTAAAAATGGAAACTAAGTGGAGAGATATGTAGTAATAATAAATAAAAACTTAATTTAAACATGCAAAATCAATATCCTGTGATGAAATGGGGTCATGCTCATTTTTGGGAATGACTGACTGCTTGTTACCACAATATGCAGCAGGTATAGCATCACGAATGTACCCTTCAGAAAACGATGGAAATTTCCCATTCAGTGATTACAACACATTGAAGACCTTTTAAGAAATGACTATTGTGCTACACACAATTGGCATATTAAAAATAAGTCAGCCAGGACATAGTTCACCATCTGTGAGTTACTATTCACAGAGAGTAGGGTAGAGATTTATGCATGACTTGTAGAATCTACCTTTTAACCCTATAGTTATACCTCATAGTTTGATCACATCCAAGTGTCATTCAAAGTACATTGGTCATAGGCAAGTATTATCTATGAATTTATGAAACCAGTAAAAGAGATACGATTAGGATTGCTTTGTTTCTCTATGTAGAGCTAACAAGTTTAGTTTTGCAAAAGGTTTCAGCCAAAATTTCAGAAGCTCATATTATACTTTAAGAACAGCAAATTGCCTGAAGCTTACATTAGCAACTTCTTCATCATGAGTTTAAAAATGCTTCTGGATGCTACACCTTTTGAAAGCTTTCCTAGATTTTTCACAGATCATAACTTTTCTCATATGTTGAACTAAGAATTTAAAAGAAACTATGTCTTGCTAGGTTTGCAAAGCTTTAAATAGGCTCAGTTTAATTTGATGAAGTAGGCAAAGGTAGTTACATCAACGGATATTCTATGCTTCATTACATTATCTTCACTAGAAATAGGATTGTTTTATGGGGTATAACCTCTTCATCGTAAGACCATAGACTACTCTGTCTGCTAAAACTTAAGTGAGTCACTTGGGTATGTTTCTATAGGTCCCTAAATGAAATAGTTATGTTTTATTTATTTTCATCTGAAATTGTATATATATATATATATATATATATATATATATATAGGAAGTGCCTACAAATAGGACTATACTGCAGAAACAGTCCACTGGATACATGAGGAGAGCCAAATTCAAAACTTACTACTATTGCCATAATAGTTCAAATATAATAAAATGTATTTATATAGAATTTTTATTCAGAATTAATTGGCCAGGCGTAGGCTACCATCAGAATGTTTCAACACTTTAAAATGAAGACTAGAAAAGGGAAGTCCATATCTGGGGAGAGTTTTCATATCTCTTCTACAGAAAAAAATAAAATATTGTTTGTTTTAGTCATCCTGTAATACAGGTAGGTGCAGCAAACTGGAATCACCAAGTCATTACGTCTTTACATTGAAGATCCAGGTAGATCAGATCTTGTGTGCCATTTTCCTTAGGAGTGCTTTCAAAGTCAAAGGTGGTGATGGGTAAGAGAATTCTGGCATCACTGAATATATATTTAGCAATTTTAGAGGTCATGTTTTATGAACACCATACAATCAGAGACATCATTAATGCATGATTCCATCTAGATCACAATGGCACACAGGTGAAAGAAGACAACAATCATTTGTGGGGAAAATGCTGCTCTCTCTCCAAATTTCTCACACTTCCTGCTCCTATTCATTTGGTACCACTTCGTGTTGCTCAGATGAAGGTAATGCTATTTGTGAGGCTACCTTACTCCCCTCCAATCTCAAAGTTTACATGCTGGAATTGTCTGCTTTTAAGATCACTCTGCGGGATTTGTTTAAAGGAAGAGAAAAGGTACACATTGTCTTTGTACCACTGAGATATTTATGTTTCAGAAAAATATCATAGAATAAAACTATAAGTTGATTACATAAATGATGAAACTGTAATTCGATTTCCTTTAAGTCATGCTGTGTCTTAATAGAACTGACTAAAATAATTTGATTTTTTAAAAGTGAATTTTTGTTCAACCTAGCAGGAAAAAACAAACAAAAAATTATAAGAACAAATGAGTTCCGTGCCTGTGATATCTCATCTTGAGTCTCCAAGTGAATTTCAGAGTCTTGCAGCAGGAAGATGGGATTGATTACAAACTGGGCACAAATGCTGTATTTGCAAAATCATCCATTTCTTGTACAAATAGCTGCCCCATTTCCTGTGAGACTTGGCCAAGTTACCAATTAGTTCTAGCTACCTACCAATCAGATAGCAATGAAAAGAACCTGGAGTGAAAAAAAAAACTATAAAAACAATACGTGTATCTATCTTAATACGCCAATCTTTGTATATGCTTAATTGAAAATATTTCTCTCTTTGCTGCACTAAATCCCGTATTTTTTAACTTTCAAACTGGAGAAACTGAACAAATGCTGGAGAAACTGCTGAACAAATGGCCTTAATTAACTGAATTGCACTGTAGTGGAGCTGATGAGTACTTAGCACTTTTAAATTTTAAATTTCTCTCAGTATCTAATTTCATTCTCTGGGGAAAAGTGTTTATATTCTGACAGTTGCATTCTTAGAGTTACTATTGGTATTTCTGCAGTTATGCTTTGTAATCTGAGATCATTTTTTCCCAAAAACTTTTTAAATAGAAAAAATTTTAAGTTAAAATATAATTTATTATTTATACTTAGGACATGAGTCGTTAATTGACGTATCTTTCTCATGAGCATGAAAGCAGGCTTTGCTGAAATAATTACATAAAGAGATATTCATGACAGCTACTAGGATATCACTGAAATAGTTTGTTGACTAAAACTGTTTGTCCCAGCATTTCCTGTCAGTGTTTCTTTTCTTTTCTAATACTCATATTATCAGAGAATGCAAGAAGAGTCCATATACCTGTGTATTAAACCAAAAATAAGCACAGCGTAACATGTTTTAGTCATCTATCATTTACTCTTGCAGGTATGCAAAATTAAATAATATCACTATTTCCTTTGTTTATAATGTTATACAATTATGTGAACATCAGCACTAAAGACAAGACAAATGTATTAGAGGTCCTCTTTCCTGTTAATTTTGAAAGGCTATATTATTCAAATAATCTATCATTTAGTTTAAAAACAAGTACTATAATCATTTTATGAGCATATGCTTGAATATTAACATTTAGTTCTCTTACACACCATGGTAATTTCTCCATCGGATGTTAACTTAAACATCTTTTACATTAAAAAATAATAATAAACCTGCCTCTTTAATGTTTCCTTTGGGAAATGAAACGACAGATGAAGAGGATGTCAGAACAATGACTATCATATATATTAATATGAGATTGTCCTTTTTACAGCCAATGAACTGAACACTTTTGTCTGCTATCTTGCAATTATGAAAGTATTCTCCATATAATGCGATTTCTTATGATGTGCATTATAATGTGCCTGTTCTATTAACTGATGAGAGCTAACTGTGGGTACAGTTTTCTTGTATAAGCACTTTGCCAACATGTTTGCTTTCAGTTACACTTTAATTGTTGTTGATATAGGGAGTCTGGTGTGCACAACTTCAGTCAAAGAAGTTTTGAGAAATCTATTTAAATTTACCCAAGAATATGCTCTTTTCATGGTGAGCAGTAACACGGCAATTAAAGTATAAAATACAACAGATCATTGTGACCACTTCCTAGATTAGTGAGACAATCTAAATCCCCATTCACATTATAGAACAGACGTGAAACCAGGCTTTTCTTTTTATTTTCCATAAGTTATTGGGGGTACAGGTGGTATGTGGTTACAGAAGTTCTTTAGTGGTGATTTGGGAGATTTTGGCGCACCCATCACCCGAGCAGTATACACTGCACCATATTTGTAGTCTTTTATCGCTCACCACTCTCCCACTCTTCCCCCCAAGTCCCCAAAGTCCACTTTATCATTCTTATGCCTTTGCGTCCTCATAGCTTATCTCCCACATATCAGTGAGAACATATGATGTTTGGTTTTTCCATACCTGAGTTACTTGATTTAGAATAATAGTCTCCAATCTCATCCAGGTCACTGCACATGCTGTTATTTTATTCCTTCTTATGGCTGCATGGTACTCTATCAGATAGATAGCTAGATAATATATATATATATCATATATATGATTATGTATGAAATATCTATCTATCTATCTATCTATCTATCTATCTATCTATCTATCTATCTATATCACAGTTTCTTTATCCACTTGTTGATTGGTGGGCATTTGGGTTGGTTCCGTGATTTTGCAATTGTGAATTGTGCTGCTATAAATATGCATATGCAAGTGTCGTTTTCTAATCATGTCTTCTTTTCCTCTGGGTAGATACCCAGTAGTGGGATTGCTGGATCAAATGGTAGTTCTACTTTTAGTTCTTTAAGGAATCTCCACGTTGTCTCCCATAGTGGTTGTACTAGTTTACATTCTCACAAGCAGTGTAGAAGTGTACCCTGTTCACTGCATCCACGCCAACATCTACTGTCTTTTGATTTTTTGATTATGGCCAATCTTGCAGGAGAGAGGTGGTATTGCATTGTGGTTTTGATTTGCATTTTTCTTATCATCAGCACTAATGATCAGGGAAATGCAAATCAGACCTTTCTAATGTTCATCTATCCATTGAACATCACTGCCAGGTAGGAAAGATACAACCAATGTCACTATCAATGCAAGAAATCAAGCACCTGAGAACAAACTTGGTTTGCAAACCTAGAGGCAGTTGGTATATGGCAGCCCCTAGACCTCCTGTAACATTCTGTGAAACTTTGTTATGAATAGAGAAAGACAAAGTTTAAGGTACAATGCTCAGACCAGGAAGAAACTGATATTTTGAATGTTTCCTCACTAGCCCTACATCGATTTACTCTAGTAACACTGTGTTCACATTAAAATATTTAATTATTTCTGTAAGAATGGACTTATAAAGCTTACTATTTAAACAAGGGTGCCATATTCTGTAATAGAATGTCAAAAGGAAGTTTCATGTGGTCATAGAAAGGGGATAAAGTCTCAAAAATGAAATCCTTAGGTATGCTTGCATTCTAAAGAGCATTAAGGAACTATCAGACCCATCTCCACAAAACCTGCTAAGTTGGCAGAGCTGGCCCTGTTACCAGCAGCAGACAACACTTCTTCAGTCTACATGAGCAGAGCTATGAGGAGAAAGGAAATTTGATGAGTTTTCAGGAATGTAACATCTCACTGAGAGATTATTTGGGGATGGAGAGGGTTGCCTCTCCAAGAGGCCAAGCGAAGTGAAGAGGGCACAGCAACAGCATCATTTCCTGGAAAGAGGGCTGCTGGAGAAAAGAGCACCAATATCTCATTTGCCTATTGGAAGTCTGCTTATGCAGTAGCCTTGCTAATTCTTTGTACTCTGCCAAGCTAAGAAGGAATTAATTAGATTAAAATGGCAGGCTGAAGGTAGCTTTGCATCAAAGCAGCCTGCACAATAATATTAGGTTGGCATAAAAGTAATTGTGGTTTTTGCCATTAAGTGACATGGGAAGGGTGAGTGACCCTTGGATGGGTAAAGTGAACACTGTTGACAATAACCAGGATTGAGCCATCTTTCTGGTACCCAAACGAATAGTACCTGCTACTAATCAGGTGACGGGCTGTCAAAATAGGTATCCACTAGCTGAATGACAAGAAGTGGCAAAACAAGAAAATATCAAGCCAGAGAGGATCTTTGCTGTGAGCCATGTGTAAGTGAGAGAGGCAACATTTGAGGACACAGAGAGGAACTAATAGTGCTAATTTGCAGAGGGCACAGAGAGGAACTAATACGCAGAGGGCACAGCGAGGAACTAATAGACAGGGGGCACAGAGAGGAACTAATATGCAGGGGGCACAGGGAAGAACTATGCAAAGGACACAGAGAGGAACTAATATGCAGAGGACAGAGAGAGGAACTAACATGCAGAGGACAGAGAGAGGAATTAATATGCAGGGGGCACAGAGAGGAACTAATATGCGGGGGGAACAGGGAAGAACTATGCAGAGGAAACAGAGAGGAACTAATATGCAGAGGACAGAGAGAGGAACTAACATGCAGAGGACAGAGAGAGAACTAATAGTGCTAATTGTGCAAATGGCTCTTGCCCCTTTTCTCTAATCCCTCCTTTTTGCCCCAACAATGGAGGAATCAGGACCAGAGAAGAGGGGTAAGAAAAATAAAAAAGCGCAGCTCCTCTGCATTTCAGGTCTCTCAAGCTGGGGCCTGGCTGGCATCGGAGAGAGGAAAGAATATGAGCTCTGATTTAGAAGAGACATTGATTAACTTAACCAAAATGAACTTGACTAGAAAACCAGAAGATCTCTGCCTCACATACATCAATGTGTGGGAAAGGGAGTTTCAACAGAATGTCTCTGCAAATATTGCCTGCAGAAATAAACGAGTTACGTCTGAGCCCCACCAAATTAATAAACTGGTTTCACAAGTAATCTTTGACCAGTTACTCAATATCACTGAGCTTCAAAACTGGGCTACCTCATTTAAAACACTGAGGTGCTAGTACCCCACCTTTATACATGTATTATGTAACCTCTATTAACTGCATATCATATGGCTGATGTTCTTCAGACACAAGGCTGATACATATGATTAGAGACTGGCAGTTCTATTATATGGCACTGCAGAAAGTCAGAGTCCTTCATCAAGCAAAAACCTTTAAGAAGTCAAAGCAAGGTAAGGAATATCCATCATTTTTTTCTCATATACTATACGCCAGAAACTATATTATACACTTGGGAAAAAATATCCCTGTGCTTAAGGTGCTTACAATATAGAGGTAAAAACACACACATAGATAATTATGTTTTAATTGTAATGAACGCAATGATGGAGTCATAGTTTCCATTTCATATATCATTAAAACTCTATAAAAAGGTCTCATTAAGTTTTAGTTTTATAGATGATAAAATTAGGTCATGGTACTAAGAAAAGTTCTATCATGCTTTTGAATAAAGGTCTCCTTGGCTCCAAAGTCCACGCTATTCTGATTACATCATTAATCATAATCTCAAGACAAAACAGTGTGTCACATATCCAATTTATAACCTCAAGTTGGGCTAAAGCCTGGAAATAATTGGTTTAAAAAGTGTATTTCTTTTCTTTAATAATGGGTTAAGGGAAGCTAAGGATATGTGAAGAGTAATTCCAACCTCCTTTTCATGATGAAATGATGAACACCGATGGTTTTTGTAGTGGACTCCTTTGTATAATACAATCATCTCATTGTCATTCTTAATATGTTTTAGTTGGTTATTAATCCCCACCCCTTAATTTCACATTTATTATCAAGAGTACTCTGGTAACTGTCATTTGTTAAGGGCAGGGCAGGCTCTGGGACTGACAGGACTAGCAGGAAAGTGGCATTTTCTTTGAGTTGGATCCCTTCACATGACAATGATTTAAGCCTAGAGCTCTAGTGGCCATCTGGTGGCTATATTTTCCAACTTTAAGGAAATATGCCTGAGAATAAGATATTAGAAAGAGAAAAAGATATGGTAAAGAGAAAAAGAGAGAATATATGAGAAAATAAACCTCTACATGGCAGAGATTCAACCTCTAAATCATTAGAAATAAAATTTACAGCTCATATTCAGGATACAAGAAAGTAAACTATTTTATACCTAATTTCCAAGATAAATTTTCTGTGCATACATATAAATGTGATGATGTATGTGTATATTCACAGGTATATACACATACAATCCTGATGACCCATAGAAAAATGAATTGTCCAAACCTGAGTCTTGGTTGGCCATTTAATGTTTTCCTTGAGCATCAAGAGTTATTAATCATCAAAAGAAAACAAACAAAAAGCATTATTAATCAAAGACAATCTATTATTAAGTTAGAGTAAACAATGTGTGATATATGGCTGTAGAAAATTCAGATAACGACATAAGAATTTTTCATAAGTTAGTATGCTTTTGCTTAGGCTGGCATATTCTAGCAGTTGGTGCAGGCCTTACATATATTAGGTGCTCATAAATCCTTGCTCGATGCATTCCAAGCTGGAAAAGCTGAACAACTGAAAATAAATTATTACTAAACTTTTCTTGTTAAAACTTCCATATTATATCACAGAGATACTTAATTTATTCCTTCACTTCCATATCATTTAATATTTGAAATGTATGCCTCATGTATACAGTGAATCTAGGCCTGCCAATCCTAGCCAACAATCCTCAGCAATCCTTAGAATACTGTGCTAATTTAAATGTAATTCAATATACACTTACTAAACAGTGTACTAATTTTGTGCTGTCCTCAAGGGGCTCACAGTTATCTCATAGTAGGGAACACAGGCATGCAAAGTGTAATGAAACTTCATAGTGAAAACTATAGCACTGCAAGCATAGGCAAAATATGATGGTAGCATTGAGTGATTCATTCCATTTGGAGGCCTTTAGAAAGATGTCATGGTGGCATTGATTCAGGAACTAAGGTTTGAAAAATAAAGAAAAATTTACCACATGACTGTTTTACTTCAGTCAGGGAAGTTTCTTTTTTTGTTGTTGTTGTTTTTGTTTTTTATTTGAGATGGAGTCATGCTCTGTCATCCAGGCTGGAGTGCAGTAGCACATCAGCTCACTGCAACCTCCGCCTCCTGGGTTCAAGTGACTCTCCTGCCTCAGCCTCCTGAATAGCTGGGATTACAGGCATGCGCCACCATGCCCAGCTAATTTTTGTGTTTTTAGTAGAGGCATGGTTTCACCATGCTGGCCAGGCTGGTCTCAAACTCCTGACCTCGTGATCCGCCCACCTTGGCCTCCTAAAATGCTGGGATTACAGGTGTGAGCCACTGTGCCCAGCCCAGTCAGGGAAGTTTCTGTACCTTGCCCAGGTTTATCAGAAATCCTATTGGGAACCCCATTTTTGGATCCAACCTCAAAACTGAAACTTATTAACACAATATACTGTCATTAACTTAAACTCTCCTTTAGAATATAGTTTTCTACTTGAGGTAAAATTAGCCCAGGTAGAGGAACTTACTGCACTTAATAGAGCTCATCAACAATCTAAGACCAGAAAATAAACCTCTATGCAGACACTAGGCATGCTTTCGGAGTAGTACATGAATGTGGGATGCTTTGGAAACAAAGTGATTCTCTCACTTCTGCTGAAATCCCCATTCAAAAGGTGACAAGTTATCTTTACATGCACTCCTACCTCCTACAGATGAGAAGCCCATGCAAAAATTGATGACATGAAAGCTAAAGAATATGCTCCACTAGATAATTATGCAAAACAGTTTAGCCAACCTCACAAACCTCGACTAAATCCTCAAAGAATAAATCTCTGAAGAAATCAAAGATGCTATTTTAAAATATCAAAGTTTAGCCCCAGATTCTGAAAATGATGAATGGAAATTATATGGTTGTGTCCTTCATTCAGCTCAACTCTAGTACTCCATAGGCAGAGCCCGGCTGGCACCAGATGATTTCAAATGGGTATTATCAAAATTTCTCAATGAAACTACTCATCATAGTACACACTAAAATTGGTTACTATTTTAAATCAACTTTAAAAAGACATGTGAGGTAATTTTCCATTCCAACTTTAAAAAGACATGTGAGGTAATGTGTCTCCCATCAACATAGCTCTGCAAAAAAACTATAATAGGAAGACTTGGCAATTGATGGTATTTTTTATGTAACACTTGGCTAGGTTACCTTTCTCAGGTAGTCAATCAAATTCTAACCTAGGTATTTCTGCAGAGGTATTTTGCAGATGTGATTAAATGCCATAATCAGTTGACTATACTAAATTATCTCAGTGGGTCTGATTCAAGTATTTGAATGGCTTTTTAACAGCAGAAAGAAGACAAAATTCTGCTTATGAACAGCAGCTTCAGCCTGTGCTTGAGAGTCCAAGCCTTCCGTTTTGGACAGCCTGCCCTATAGATTTCAGATTGCCTCTCCAGAATCCACAATTGAATAAGCCAATTCCTTTCAGCAAATCTAATATATATCATATACAGGCCTATTTCTCTGGTTGAGCTAAGATTGATACAGCGAGAAACCAAAGCCTGCTGGGGCACTTTGAACACCTGCAGATGGATTTTATCCAGCTTCTATTCTCCATGAGGTTTTACTTATTGTATGTCTATTTTTAAGATGAGCTGAAGCATTTCTTTACTGAAAGGCTACAGCCTTTACAGTTGCCAACATGCTGCTTAATTTTGTGTTTCCAAGCTAGAATATTTCAACTTTCATATCAAGTGACTAAGGCACACACCAAGGAAGTCACCTTAAAAAAAATCTATGTTCAATTCCCACCTATGAGTGAGAACATCAACAATGAGAACGCTTGGACACAGGAAGGGGAACATCACACACTGAGGCCTGTCATGGGGTGGGGAGAGCGGGGAGGGATAGCATTAGGAGATATACGTAATGTAAATGATGAGTTGACGGGTGCAGCACATGAACATGGCGCATGTGTACATATGTAACAAACCTGCACGTTGTGCACGTGTACCCTAGAACTTAAAGTATAATAAAAAAATAAAAAATAAAAAAAGAACTACCTATAAAGGAACTCTAAAAAAAAAAAAATCGATGAGACCGTAAGACATTACTCAAAATGACATTTCCTTATCACCCATAATCTTCTGTAAAATTTGTAATGAAGACAATGTCCTTAGCTTAAAATTTACAAAACTTTCAAAGATTCTCCCTTAGCCAAAGATACTACCACTAGTCTTTAGGACCATATAACCCACCCTCTAGGGAACACATTAATTATCCATCTTTGATCTTATAAGTAAAATATGCTTTGGGATTTTAGCTGGTAATAGGCATTGCCCTGCTACAGGCAGACATGTCGAAACACTGCAAGGAACTCATGTATTATATCCTTAAATCTGGATATAATACTCTAAGGGAAAGCAACTATTTAAGGCTGCCCTCCCATAGAATCTTCCTAAACAGATTCTTGCTATTGCAAGAAAATCAACAATCCATTTTGTTTTTTATCCAGGAGGAAGCTCCTACTAGGTAGTAAGAACCAATTGTGCATGTATCTTATTAACTAGGAGTTCAGTGACATCATGTTGATAGTTTGAAATCAGTCACTTTGGAAGTATTTACATTACAGAAATCAGTAGATACTAGAAATCAGAGCCTCCCATTACTGCTCCCAGCTATGGAATAGGCATACCAAGGGTAAGAGCTCATTTTATTAAATCTCATCCAATTCGAGGTGTGATATATTCAGTTAATAAGGAATCTGAACTCATAAATGTTACCCTATTTCTGAAACTTTCTACTGGTTTATAGCAGTGTGATTTGTAAATAAGGTTTGAATCTATACTATGGTTTCTTTTAGCTAAAGGAAGAATTTATCAAGTTCGATTCCATAGTTGTGGAGAGTTAATAAAATAAAATTTATATTAAAGCTCAGGTTTTGTTTCATTTGTAGGATATGACAACTCAAGGTCAAAGTAGTATGCTATAATATTAATAGAATTATTGAATAATTCCAAGAAAATGTAAATGGCATTTTAGTAACTACATTCAGCAACATTATACCAATCATTATTATGAATTATTTATCAGTTTTGTGAAACTAACCATTCTCCTTCCTACACTGTTAATCAGATGAAAGGACATTACTGTGACCTTGGCTAGTTGTGGCAGAATTTGTCCCTTTTAGAAAGAGTGAAATGAAACTAGCTGGAGCTGATTACGATTAATCTATATTGAAATTTTCACTCGTATGGATGTTGTGATATACACAATTTCACTTTTATAATCTTCGTGCTCTGATGTAAAAGAATTTTTCCATGAGATATGTTCAACAACAGAATATTATCAGGGATATGAATGCCTGGAAGGTAGACAGCGATTTATAATCACAGAATATGAATAAAGCATCCACCAGAAAACAAAATACAAAGATGAAGCTTCCTAAGAAGTTTGGACTCAAAGACCCAGGAGTTCTCCCTGGGCTTCTCATGTGAGAACTTAGAATCATTGTAGGATGGCAGAGATAGAGACTAGCTGTTGGCAGGATTTCTTGGCTTCAGTTGGTTCAGTGGACAATGGCTAGCATTTCTACAGAAAGAACATGAATCTATAGTTTATGGAGAAATATTGGTATCAATCACACAGAAATCTGCAACAGAATATTAAAAGCAGTTCACATTAGCATAACATATACTACCCATTTTTCTATTTTTTCCTTAAATCATTTTTCACACTAGTTATATATGTGCTTTAACATAGTAAAACTAGAATGTGTTCTAGATATTCATGTGTTGACCTAGCCAATTGTGTTGACACCTGTACTTTGTGAAGCCTGGAGAAAGCTATATTAAGGAATTACTCACATGTAATCTATTAGCTTCAGAAATAGGAACAAAATAATATACATACTTAAACAGCTACCCTAGATTTAAAACCAATTACTATTTCCAAAGTGTTATAATTTATATCAGATATTATCTACAAACTGTAAAACAAGGAGCAGACAACATGTAATGATGGAGTTATTTCCCTGTTCTATAACATAATACAGGCACAAAAATAGTAACTGAAAATGTTCATGGAGTTCATCTAGTTCAGATAGCTTTTCTTAACAATGACTGAAGTGATCTTTAAGCCTGAGAGTAATTACTTGAGCCCACAGTACTCAAACAATGTTTCTCCTTTTTAGTTTCTCTGTCTCCCAATACAATTGGCCTCAACACAAGAAAAGATCATCCACAGAAAAATAGGACAGAAATATAACAAAGTCAAGGTTGTGGTCACATATTTGGCATGTGGCATTTAGTGGATTTACTCCCACCTCAAGTATTTTCAGTAAAGGGAAGTGGAATCCAACGAATAAAAAATAAATTATCTGATCTATATTATAATTTTCAAATATCACAACAAACAGTAGTTTGACTCAAAATAATTCTATTTAACTGAGAGGAGTGTCACTGATATCATAAAAAGAAAATATTAAAAGCTTGGTTAAAATTAGTAATGTTTTTGGAAGATGAAGGTTGTTTATAGATATTTGTAATATCCTGAAATAATCTATCAGATTTTCACATTTTAAAAATTATATAATATTCTATTTCACAGAGGATAAACTTTTTGCTAAAAGTTTGCAATCTAGGGTCTTAAAAAAAATTGAAGGCCACTGTAACAGTATTCTACTGCTGCTGTAACAAATTACCAAAAATTTAGCCTCTTAAAACAAATGATCATCTCATAGATTTGGTGGGTCACAAGTACAGAGGCCTCTGCTAGGTGCTCTGCCTAGAGCGTCGCAAGGCTGAACTTAGTGTTGGCAGGGCTGTGTTCCTCTCTGGAGAACCTAGGGGAGGATTTCCTTCTTGTTCATTCAGATTGTTGGCAGAAGGAAGCTCCTTGTGATTGTAGGACTGTGGTCACCATTTTCTTGCTGGCTGTCACCTGAGGGCCATTCTCCACTTCTAGAGGTCATCCGCATTCCCATCCCAAGCTCCTTCCTTTATCTTCAAAGCCAGCAATGGCAGATTGAGTCTCTCTTATTCTTTGAGACCCTGCTGCTATTTCTTCTATTACATCTTTCTGACATCCATTGATATGGTTAGGATTTTTGTCCCCACCTAAACCTCATCTTGAATTGTAATCCCTAGTGTTTAGGGAGAGACCAAGTGTAAGTAATTGAATCATGGGGGCATTTTCTCCCATGCTATTCTCGTGATAATGAGTTAGTTTTCACCAGATCTGAAGGTTTTATAAGGGGATCTTCCCCCTTCACTCAGTACTTCTTCATGCTGCCTTGTGAAGAAGGTGCCTTGCCTCTCTCACCTTCCACCACGATCGTAAGTTTCCTGAGTCCTTCCCAGCTATGCAAAACTGTGAGTCAATTAAACCTCGTTCCTTTATAAATTATCCAGTCTTGGGTGTGTCTTTATAAGTAGTGTGAGAACAGACTAATACACCCATATTTTTGATACTCTGAAAGCATACTGCTGCTTTCTTCTTCTATTTTATAAGCCCGTATGATTACACTGGGCCCACCAGATAATCCAGGATAATCATTCTAAGATATCACCATAATTTCTTAAAATCCCTTTGCCATGTATCATCCACAGATATAACACCAGAGGATAAAGAATATGGAAGCCAAAATCCTGCCTACCATATTTAGTTCACAAATAATGAAATAACATACTAAATGCAAAGAAATAAAATGCTAAACAGTTTTTGGTGATGAAAAACAAGATCTTTTGTTTTGTTTTGGTTTTGGACATGGTGTCTCACTCTGTCGCCCAGGCTGGAGTAGAGTGGCATGATCTAAGCTCACTGCAACCTCTGCCTCCTGGGTTCAAGCAATTATCCCTGCCTCAGCCTCCCAAGTAGCTGTGACTGCAGGCGCTTATCACCACACCCAGCTAATTTTTTTATATTTAGTAGAGACAGAGTTTCACCATGTTGGCCAGGCTGGTCTCGACCTCCTGCCCTCAGGTGATCTGCCCGCCTCAGCCTCCCAAAGTGCTGGGATTACAGGTGCGAGCCACCCACTGTGCCCAGCCAAGAAGATCTTTACCAAAAGAAATGTGTTCTGAAATATAAGTTTTGGTGTTCAAGAAAACAATATGCATTTCCAACAAAATATAATAAACTAATCATATAAAATATATCTTATAAAAAATTAAACTCTTTTGGGTAAAAATAGTCATGATACACTCAATGTACTATGTACAGTAGTTGCCTTCTAAAAGAGTAAAACATCTAAACAAATCCCTAGTAAATGGAAAATTTACTATTTTTTCAATCATATTTGGAAGTGACTCTGAGTTAATTTTTCATATTTTTTTTCCATTTAACAGAATATTAGATAGAGATGATTGACAAGCTGTTTTTTTTCTGTTTCTTTGTATCTTCGAATCTTTAAAGCAAACCACTAATGTCTTGGTTTTAGAGAAAATTAAGTAGGTGGAGGTTTTAGCTCATATTAAGGAATCATCAATTTTGCTGACATAATAGGCTTGCTTATCCCATCTAGCAATAACTCCAAGGTATTAATTCTCTGTGGATTTTACAGTTCAGAAACTACAAATCTATTGACCACATTATGGAAAATAAATTAAGCAGTTTCTGTCAAGGCTCAGGTGAATAATGCAATCCTCCTGCTAAAACTCACGCACCTAAGAACCAGATACTGTCACAATGGACTAGAAAAAAACACATTTTTAATGACTTCTCCTAAATAAATGTCCACGAAACACTGACCTTGCAGATATTCCTGCGTATTTCATCAAGATATTTCCTATTCATCTTTTGTATGTATTTCTGAGTTTGTTTTAATCAAATTAATTTTCTAAGAAACTAATCAGCCTTGACTTGAAAGATGGTTTCAGTGATTCTAACAGAGAAGGAGCGATCTAAGGAGAATATTTACTTATTTACTAAAGTGGTCTTAAAAGCAAACCTGCCTATAAACACTAATGAGATGAATCATATATAAGCGCCATACTACACAGGTTTATTAACTATTTGTTGACTTTCCTTAATAGAATTGTAGAGTTGACATTTAAAAGTAGACAGTAAATTCTTGTTGGCCTTTGGTAGAGGACTTATTTTGGTATCTTGAAAAAATACACTATAAAAATTAATTCCAGTTACTATATGTAATACAACACAGGCAAAGATAAGGAAAGGAAATGTTATGGTATGTGATTAGGCAGTGACCTGCAAGGATTTTTATGATAGGAAGATATGAGATTTGGTGTCATCACTTATTCATTTACATTGACATTCATCAAGCAATAGTTCAAGCCTCATAAAGTAGTTTTCCTACAACAGTTTGTAATATTCATCTCCACTGTATCATTCATTCAGGCTTTGCTTATTGAGTGCATACTCTTCAATTTACTATATTGAATACCAAAGAGAAAACAACCACTAAAACATTAAAAACAGCTCTAGGCTGAAGGTGGTGGCTCAGATCTGTAATCCCACACTTTGGGAGGCCCCGGTGGAAGGATCACTTGAGGCCAGGAGTTCAAGACCAGCCTGGCCAACATAGCAAAACCCCATTTCTACAAAAAAATTTAGCCAGGCATGGTGGCACACACATGTCATCCCAGCTACTCAGGAGGCAGATGCATGAGAATTGTTTGAAACTGGAAGGCAGAGGTTGTGGTGAACTGCACTCCAGCCTGGGTGAAAGAGAAAGACTCCGTCTCAAAAACACAACACACACAAAACAAAACTAAATACAGCTCTAAAGGTGCATTGATGATATCATATTCACAGCTGATGTTTAACTGTCATATCTTTTTTACTAATTGAAATCTTTGTGAGAATAGAGATTGCATCTTATTTGTTATTGTGAACGAATTTCTTTTGTGAATGAATACATCCAAACATTACCTTGACAAATACCAGTAAGACAGTATACAGCTGGAGAGAAAATGCAATAGACTCATGCTTGACTGCACCACTTCACAGTTTTTCCTCTCATACTTAAAAAATGATAACGGAAAGCCAAAAACTACCCTTCTCCCTAGAAAACCAAAGGGATTTCTTCCTACAAAAATGCATATGCCTGGCTTCAGTTAACTTAATTAGTCATATATCAGGCCTTCAAAGGCATCTAAAGTTAATACATTCTTTTACAGCAGTTTGAGCTGTATTTTGCACATGTACTATTTGATTACTGTCACAAATTTCATAATTCAGATCGAAATTTCAAAATAGCATTTCCACATTGTAACTTTCAGTTTTTTTTTTTTTTTTTTTTTGTGAGACAGTCTCGCTCTGTCAGTCAGGCTGGAATGTAGTGGTGCGATCTTGGCTCACTGCAACCTTCAACTCCTAGGTTCAAGCGATTCTCCTGCCTCAGCCTCCTATGTAGCTGGGATTACAGGTGCCTGCCACAATGCCGGGCTAATTTTTGTATTTTTAGTAGAGACAGGGTTTCACCATGTCGGCCAGGCTGGTCTTAAACTCCTGACCTTAAGTGATCGGTCCGCCTTAGCCTCCCAAAGTGCTGGGATTACAGGCGTGAGCAACCACGCCCAGCCCTATTTAATCTTTAGAGTTGTATTTCTGAGGCTAGGAGTATAGCCTCCAGTTTACTGGTGATAATAAAAGGTTTTAGGGCTGGGCGCAGTGGCTCACACCTGTAATTCCAGCACTTTGGGAGGCCGAGGTGGGCGGATCACTTGAGGTCAGGAGTTCGAGACCAGACTCTGGCCTACCTGGTGAAACGCCGTCTCTACCAAAACTACAAAAATTAGCCAGGCGTGGTTGAGGGCACTTATAATCCCAGCTACTCGGGAGGCCGAGGCAGAAGAATCGCTTGAATCTGGGAGGCAGAAGTTGCAGTGAGCCAAGATCACACCACTGCACTCCAGGCTGGGTGACAGAGTGAAACTGCCTCACCACCTGCCCCCGCCACACACACAGACACAAAAGTCTGTACTTTAGTAATTTGAATGGTTTACTGTTGACCATTTCACAAGTGTAACTGATCAACTCCAGAAGAAGGACTATCTTGGAACTCCACCCACCTGCACTGTCCTCATTTCCAGTACTGAGGAAAACTCAACACCTTCCAGTTTTTTATATTTCATTCCAGGTCACTAACACTCAAGGGAAATTGTGTTTTTCACAAAATTGCCTTAGAAGTGAGGGAGGGAATGGGAAATATGTTTTTAAATCTTTTACGTCTTCATGATAAATCATTCCATTTACACAGTTAGATAAAGATATAAATTTAGAGTTTTTAGATCTTTGGGGATGAAGGTAAAAATGGTAAAATTATTTTCAGCAGAGAAAAATGGCATTATCACTAAATTTGTCATATATTGGGTACAACATATCTCTTACCAGTCTCACTCTTACATCACTGATAATATGAAACAGGTAAAAAGTGGCAACAGTTTGGACAGACAAAAGCTAAAGTAACAAAATGCTTTTGTTGTTGAAGATATTGGTAAGCAAATCCATCACAAAGAAAATTCTTCATAGAGGAGTTTTATGGCAACAGGCTTTTCTGTGTAAATGATCTAAGATCTAGAACATCACTCTAAAGGAAAGCATCATGCTTATTAAAATTAAATGTTGTTTGCATGTGATATTAAGATCATTTACAAAATAACATGGAACGTAAAATAAATGAAGTCTCATGGCTATGAAAATGCCACTCCCTGTTTTAAAAGCAGATAGCTTAGTATAACCGGCTATCTGCCTGAGGATTTTTTTATTAATGTGATTTTCCCATTTTCCATTTTGAATTTAGTTGTTTCTTGGTGTTCCTTACGGGTGCAGACTTTGACGTGTAGTAACAAACTGAATAGATTGTCAATATAACTGTCCTGTCTGAAATAGGTATAAAATAAGAATTCAGTCTGGAGAAGTTCAAACTATGCTTTGAAGAAAAATAAACCTAGGTAACAATAATGCTGAAAGTACACCAAG
Organism: Nomascus leucogenys; assembly: GCF_006542625.1. Taxonomy (NCBI): domain Eukaryota; kingdom Metazoa; phylum Chordata; class Mammalia; order Primates; family Hylobatidae; genus Nomascus; species Nomascus leucogenys. Next base: position 117,739,193 of record NC_044385.1, on the reverse strand, counting down.
TAAACTGCAAATTAAATATTTTTGCAATAGGTCAATTCCAAAATCCCCTATCTTACTTTTCAAATACGAAAGTTGTATTCATATGTATGATACGTGCACTAGTCTTGAAGTGTTAATGCCAATGTCTGAATAACACTATCAGAGTTTCAATCAAAAAATGAAATTTGTATTGATGTTGAAGCGACATTTTTTCTTAAGTGTAGTGATGAATTTACCAGGCATATGAAGGAAAGTAATCCTCTGCCTTTTTCTCTGACAAATATTTAATGGAACAGCAGTAGCTGTAAATGCTGGTGGCCTTAACTTTAAATTGAAATGTCAGAATATAACACCCAAATCTGAGAATATCTGTTCAGATAATACATTTTTAAAAACAAAGAAATCAGAGTTACCCTTAAAAAAAGATGTCTTAACATCTACTAGTGCACTCAAGATGTAAAGAATTTCAGAAAAATAAACTTCTTAATCATGCAATAATGCTAAGGTTACTGTAGGTTGCCATTAGTTGTGTTTGCCCGTATCAAAGTTATGTATGAGGGATCCATTCCTCCTAGTACTGAGTTGCTAGGCAAGTGGAAAACAAAAATATTTTTTAAATTGGAAAATCTCTCAGATCATAGTGGGGAGAATAAACGAGAGAAACAGGCAAGACCAGAATTAGAATACAGAGAATCTTGCTGCTACAAATGTTATTTTTAATGAATAATCTCAAAGCTTTACTTGTTGTCTTTTGTAATATCTACAATCATGTGCCACATGCAATGTTTTGGTCAACAACAGACCACCTATATGACAGTGGCCACATGTCATCTCATGATAGTGAATGAGTTCTCACAAGATCTGGTTGTTTAAAAGTGTTGTGGCACCTCCGCCCTCTCTTCCTGCTTCAGCCATGTAAGATGTGCCTCCTTCCTCTTTGTTTTCTGCCATGATTGTAAGTTTCCCAGTGCCTCCCCAGCCATGTTTCCTGTGCAGCCTACAGAACCATGAGCCAATTAAAGATTTTTCTTTATAAATTACCCAGTCTCATGTAGTTCTTTATAGTAATGCGATAATGAAGTAATACAGAACATTGGTACTGGGAGTGGGGTATTTCTATAAAGATACCTGAAAATGTGGATGCAGGTTTGCAACTGGGTAATGGGCAGAGGTTGGAACAGTTTGAAGGACTCAGAAGAAGACAGGAAGATGAAGGAAAGTTTGGAAATTCCTAGGATTTGTTAAATTGTTGTGACCAAAATGCTGATAGTGATATGGACAGTAAAGTCCAGGGTGAGGTAGTCTCAGATGGAGATGAGGAACTTATTGGGAACTGGAGTAAAGGTCATTCTTGCTATGCTTTAGCAAAGAGACTGGCAGCATTGTGTCCCTGCTCTAGAGATCTGTGGCATTTTGAACTTCAGAGAGATGATTTAGGGTATCTGGCAAAAGAAATTTCCAAGCGGCAAAGCAGTCAAGTTGTGGCTTGGCTCCTTCTAACAGCAAATATTCTTATATTTGTGAGTAAAGAGATATGAAACATATGAAAAAATGCTCAATATTACTGATCATTAGAGAAATGTAAGTAAAAACCACAATGAAATACCATCTCACACCAGTGACAATGGCTATTCTTGAAAAGTCAAAAAGTAACAGATGCTAGTGAGGTTGCAGAGAAAAAGGAACACTTTTACTCTGTTGGTGGGGGTGTGAATTAGTTCAACCATTGTGGAAAGCAGTGTGGCAATTCCTCAAAGAGTTACAAACAGAACTACCATTCAACTCAGAAATCCCATTACTGGGTATATACCCAAAGGAATATAAATCATTCTGCCATAAAGACATGCACATGTATGTCCCTTGCAGTACTATTAACAACAGCGGAGACATGGAATCAACCTAAATGCCCATCAATGAAAGATTGGATAAAGAAAATGTGGTACACCTTATACAAAAATTAATTCAAGATGGATTAAAGACTTAAATGTTAGACCTAAAACCATTAAAATCCTACAAGAAAACCTAGGCAATACCATTAAGGACATAGCGTGTCAGGACTTCATGTCTAAAACACCAAAAGCAATGGCAACAAAAGCCAAAATTGACAAATGGATCTCATTAAACTAAAGAGCTTCTGCACAGCAAAAGAAACTACCATCAGAGTGAACAGCAACCTACAGAATGGAGAAAATTTTGCAACCTACTCATCTGACAAAGGGCTAATATCCAGAATCTACAATGAACTCAAACAAATTTACAAGAAAAAAACAAACAGCCCCATCAAAAAGTGGGCAAAGGACATGAACAGACACTTCTCAAAAGAAGACATTTATGCAGCCAAAAAACACATGAAAAAATGCTCATCATCACTGGCCATCAGAGAAATGCAAATCAAAACCACAGTGAGATACCATCTCACACCAGTTAGAATGGCCATCTTTAAAAAAGCAGGAAACAACAGGTGCTGGAGAGGATGTGGAGAAATAGGAACACTTTTACACTGTTGGTGGGACTGTAAACTAGTTCAACCATTGTGGAAGTCAGTGTGGCGATTCCTCAGGGATCTAGAACTAGAAATACCATTTGACCCAGCCATCCCATTACTGGGTATATACCCAAAGGACTATAAATCATGCTGCTATAAAGACACATGCATACATATGTTTACTGCGGCACTATTCACAATAGCAAAGACTTGGAACCAATCCAAATGTCCAACAACGATAGACTGGATTAACAAAATGTGGCACATATACACCATGGAATACTATGCAGCATAAAAAATGATGATTGTTCTTTGTAGACAATGAAACTGAAAACATCATTCTCAGTAAACTATCGCAAGGAAAAAAAAAACACGCATGTTCACTCATAGTGGAATTGAACAATGAGAATCATGGACACAGGAAGGAACATACATCCAGGGACTGTGGGGGGGGGGGGGGAGGGACAGCATTAGGAGATATACTAATGCAATGACGAGTTAATGGTGCAGGAAATCAACATGGCACATGATACATATGTAACAAACTGCACATGTACAAAAAATAAATAAAAAAAAAAAAAAAAAAAAATACATTATGAAATATAAGAATAAGAACAAGATCAACTCCTTTGCAGGAACATGGATGGAGTTGAAGGCCATTATCCATAGCAAACTAATGCAGGAACAGAAAACCAAATACCACATGTTCTCACTTGTAAACGGTCACTAAACGATGAGAATACATTGACATAACAGACCATGGGGAACAAAAGACACTGTGGTCTACTTGAAGGTGGAGTGGGGAGGAGGAAGAGTATCAAACAAATAACTATGGAGTACTAGACTGAGTACCTGGATGATTAAATAATTTATACAACAAGCCTCTGTGAAGTTTCTCTACAAGTTTACCTACGTAACAAGCCTGCATAGTACCTCTAAACCTAAAGCAAAAAATAAATAAAAATTGGTCCACTCTTTTTTCCCCTTCTCTGAAAATGACATTTTCCTCTTTCTAAACCAAAAGTTTCCTTTCAATCTTACCTCTCCACTTCATAATCTGAGAAAAATTGAGATTCTTTCCATTCCCGTGCTTGTCCTTTCCTTACTTTCTTTATAGTCAGATATTACTTTATATGAGAGATTTCATGATGCATGCAATCTTTGAGAACATACTTTTTCTATATTTTTCAAGATAAATCCATGTTGTTGTGTACCATTATATTTCTTTTTTAAAAACTCGTATCATCATATGACTATCTGGCAGTTACTTCGTCAAGTCTCCACTGATACACATTTCAATTGCTTCTAGACTTTTGCTATTGTGAACAGCACCACCATCAATATTTTTTTTTCATTGTCCTCCAATCCTATTTTGCAAACAGGCATACATGGGCAGGCATTGTTCTTGGATATATACCAAAGATGTCTGAGCTTTCAAGTGCATAAATATTTTAATTTTCATTGTTTAGAAAATAAAACTATTTCCAAAACTGGTTTACTAATGTATACTTCCACCAGTCATATATCAAGACACCATAGATACACATCTTCTCCAACATTGTTATTCCAGACTTCATATTCTTAAATATACAATAGGTGGAAAATGGCATCATATGGCTATCTTGATTAGAATCTTCATGATCAGTAATGTTATTGCCTATCATATGTTTATTGATCACGTGTGTTTTCATTTCTGCAAAATATCTACTTATATCTTTTGGCAGTTTTCCATTGAATTATTAGCATTTTCTTATTCATTTTTAAGAGTTCTTTATGTGTTCTTGACACTAATACTTTGCTAGTTGTGTACAATTATCCAAGTTTGTAACATAGCTTCTGGCTTAGTTATGGTAGCATTTTAAGAATTCTCTTAATATAATTAAACGCAACATTTCCTGTTATAACCAACCTTATATGAACATGTATTACTTGAATCTAATAATGTTCATTTATATTTTTAGCCACGTTTTTTGACATTTTTACATAAATGATTAATTTTTGGTGTCAATATATGAGTTATTCAGTTTTTTTCATATGGTTTTCAGGTTCATTTGTGGAATAGCCCCTTCCCTGTCTCACTGATATGGCATGGCAATTTTGTTATATAATGAAGTTCCACGCAAGCATGGTTCTGTTTCTCAGCATTCTGACTGTTTCTGCACCTATGCCACACTGAGTAACCAAAGCTCAAGAGTTAAGTCATCTGGTTTAACAGGTATCTCATCACTTCTTTTCTTCTGATCATCTTATATATTCTTTGTACTTTACTCTTCCACAAAAATCTTAAAATCACATTCTTGAGTTTTATAAATAATTACTTTGGAATTTTGATTGGAACAACACTGATCAATTTAGAAAGAATCACTATTTCACACTATTGTCATCTTGCCCATGAACGTGATATGTCTTAATTGGTTCCTCTAATTCGTATCATTTTCTCTGTATTTTTTACATCATAGATTTATTCTTAGATACCTGATATTCTTTCATACAATTTTAAGTTATACATTATCTTTAAACTTCCTAGTTTGCTACCTTTGTACAGAAATGCAACTGAAATTTCTATACCAATTGTCTTTATGCATCAATTTTTATCTACAACCTTGTTAAACACTTATATCAAATAATTTGTAGGTGGATTCTTTTTGTTTTTTATGTAAATAACATCATATGGAAAAATAACTTTTTTTCCTAAATTACAATCCTTATACTCTTATCTTTATTTTGGTATTGCCTGAGGTAGGGCCTCAAAAACAATGTTGAACAGAAAGGTTCATTGTGGACTTCACAACCTTGTTTCTGTCTTTAAAAATATTGCTTCTAATATTTTAACATTAAACGTAATTTTATTCCATATTTTTAATAAATATGCATTAAGGAAGTAGAAATCAATGCTGATAAATTGTGTTATTTCAAAAGTGTATCAATTTTACCTAATTTTTAAAAATTATAATATACTATTCCCATACTATCACTAAAATCTCTACTTTGTATGCAGTTAGTATCTTTTCATTTGTACGTTTGTTATTTATTTTTTGTCTTTTCCTGATGATCTGAATAGAAAAATGTATATTTTGTTAGGGTTTTTAAAATATTTTAAAATAAATATATTATTGAAATAGAAAATAAAAACTGATTTAAAAATATTAACCAAGTACAAAAAAGTTTTTCATTGTGGATATTTGTGCAGCAAAGCTTCTGAAGACTTGTAGGCTAGAGAAGAGTGGCTATATGACTTTATACTTGAAATAGTCTTTTTTGTATACTATTTTAACTTCTGTTACTTTCCTCAAAACTTTGAAGTTATTACACCGTTGCCTTGTTTCCAGTGTCTGTGTTGAGAAATTTGGTATCTATATAATTTTTATTCCTTTATAGGTGACTTATTGTCTCTCTAAACTTTTTGAATTGTCTTGGTCTTTTAAAAACTATTTTATTGTAAACTGACAATTTATAACACATGTTTATGGAGTAAAAAGTGATGTGATGATTTATATATACAATGTGTAATAAAATTAAGCTAATCAATATACTTATCCTCTCAAACATCAGTTGTGTGGTGAGAACTTTTGAAATTTACTCTTAGCAATTTTGAAATTACAGTACATAATTTTCAACTATATTCACTACGCTGTGCAATAGATCTGAGCAAACAAGAACTTCCTTCTGTCTGAGATTTTGGGCCATTTGACCATAATCTGTCTATTCTTCCCAGCCTCCAATCTCTGTAACTATCTTTGTGCTCTCTGCTTCTATGAGTTCAATTGTTTTAGATTCTACACATAAGGGAGAACATGTATTTGCCTTTCTGTGCCTACTTTATTTTACTTAGCATAATTCATTTCTCTATTGACTAATTGTTATAGTAAGGACTTTCAATACTATGTTGAATAGGAGTGGTGAAAGTAGACATCCTCATCTTGTTCCGGATCTTAAAGGAAAGCTTTCCAATTTTTTACCATTGAGTACAGTGTTAGCTGTGGACTTCTCATATATGGCCTTAAATGTGTTAAGGTACATTCTTTCTATACTAAATTTGGTGAGTTTTTATCATGAAAGAATGTTGAATTTTGTCAAGTGTTTTTTCTGCATCTAATAAGAGAATGATATGGTTTTTGTCTTTCATTCTGTTAATGTGATGTATCACAGTTACCGATTTACTTATGTTGAAGCTTCCTGTGCCTCGGGAGAAACACCACTTGATCATGATGGATGATCCCTTTAATGTGTTGATAAATTCAGTTTGCTAGAATATAATGGAGGATTTTCATATCTATGTTCATCAAGGATATTGGCCTGTAGTTTTATTTTCTTGTAATTTCCTTGTCTGACTTTGGTATCAGGGTAATGGTGACTTGATAAATGAGCTAAAAAAAAAAAAAAAGAGTCCCTCCTCTTCAATTTTTGGGAAGGCTTTGAGAATTAGTACTAGTTCTTTAAAAAATAGATAGAATTCAACCACAAGCCATCAGGTCTTGGGTTTTTCTTTGATGGGAAAATTTTTATTACTGATTCAATCTCCTTACTTGTTATTGGTCATTTCAGATTTTTTATTTCTGCATGATTCAATCTTGGGAGGTTGTATATGCCTAGGAATATATTCATTTCTTCTAGGTTATCCAATTTGTTGCTATATATTTATAATAGTTGCTTATGATTCTTTCTATTATGTGGTATCAGTTCTAATGTCTCTGATTTCAACTCAGATTTTGAGTCTTTTTTCTCGTTAATACAGCTAAAGGTTTGTTCATTTTGTTTGTATTTAAAAATAATTAAAAAAAGAAACCTGGTTGGGTGCGAGGCTAACACCTGTAATCCCAGCACTTCGGGAGGGCAAGGTGGGCAAATCACCTGAGGTCGGGAGTTCGAGACCAGCCTGACCAACATGGAGAAACCCTATCTCTACTAAAAATATAAAACATTAGCCAGCCGTTGTGGCGCATGCCTGTGATCCCAGCTACTTGGGAGGCTGAGGTAGGAGAATCGCTTAAACGTGGGAGGTGGAGGTTGCAGTGAGGCGAGATCATGCCATTGCACTCCAGCCTGGGCAACAAGAGTGAAACTCCATCTCAAATTAAATTAAATTAAAATTTTAAAAAACCTGACACTTAGTTTCATTAATCTTTTGTATTGTTTTGCTAGTCTCCATTTCATTTACTTCTACTCCAATCTTTATTATTTCCTTCCCCTATCTTTGCATTTAGCTTTTCTCTGGCTCCTTGATGAATAAGATTAATTGTTTGAAATCTGTTTTTTTTTTTAGGTAAACATTTATTGTAATAAACTTTCCTCTTAGAACTTCTTTTGCTGTATTCCGTAAGTTTTGGCATGTTGTGTTTCCATTTTTGTCTCAAGATATTTTTAAATCATTGTTTTAAAAATTGTATTGACCCATTAGTTATTCAGGAGCGTGTTGTTTAATTTATATGTATTTGTGAGTTTTTTGAAATTCCTCATTATTGATTTCTAGTTTTATACTATTGTGGGTCAGAAAAGATTCTTGCTGTAATTTCAAACTTCTTGAGAAAACTCAGGCTTTTGTCATAACAGGTGATCTATCCTGGAGAATGTTCTCTGTGTGCTTGAGAATATTGTGTATGCTGTTGCTATTGGATGGAATGTTCTGTGTATGTCTGTTAGGTCCATTTGATCTAATGTGTTGTTCAAGTCCCATGTTTTCATATTAATTTTCTGTATGAATAATCAATCCACTGTTAAAAGTGATATATTAAAGTCTCCTACTATTATTGTATGACAATCTCTCTCTCTCTCAAAATCATTTCCTATTTGTTTTATATTTTTAGGTGCTCCAACGTTGAGTATATGTATATTTACTATTATTACATCCTCTTGATAAATTGACCCCTTTATTATCATATGATGTTCTTATGTGTCTCCTATTTCAGTTTTTGAGCTCTTCTTTTTGTTTTCATTTGCACGGAATATCTTTTTTCATCCCTTTATTTTCAGTCTGTGTGTGTCCTAAAATACAAGGTGAGGCCCTTATAGGCAGCAAATAGTTGGGGCTTGTTTATCCTTTCAGTTACTTTCTTTTTTGGAGAATTAACACATTTATATTCAAGGTAATTATTGATAGGCAAGGACTTACTATTACCATTTTGTTAATTGTTTTCTGGTTGTTTTGTAGATACTTTGTTTCTGCCTCTTATGCTGTGTTCCTTTATGTATTGATTTTTAAGAAGTGGTATGCTTTGACCTTTCCAGTTTTTTTGTCCTAATAACTTTTGCTTTGTGTTTCTCATGAGGTTTACATATAAGATATCTATATATGTAGATCTCTAGAGAGATCTCTAGAGATCTCTAGAGATCTATATAAAACAGCCTATTTCAAGCTGATAAAACTTAACTTGCATACGACTCCACGCTTTTGCTCCTCCCACACACATTTTATGTTGTTGAGGTCAGAATTTATATCATTTTGTAATGTGTGTCCCTTGATGATTTATTTCAGCTATAGTTTTAATAGTTTTGTCTTTTAATTCTGGTACCAGGGATAAAATTACCTGTGATCATTAAAGTACTTGAGTATTCTGAATATGGCTCTGCTTTACTTATACCACTGAGCTTTGTAGTTTCATATGTATCATTATTAATTTGTGGCTTTTTGTTTCAGCTTAAAGAAGTCCTTTAAGCAACTCTTACAAGACTGGCGTAATGGTTATGACATCCCTTTGCTTTCATTTTTCTGGGAAAGTTTCTATTTCTTCCTCATTCCTAAAAGACCAATTTTCTGATTAAAGTATTTTCAGTTAAAAGCTTGTGTTTCTTTAGCACTTTGAATATGTCATCCCACTCTTTCCTGACCTGCAGTGTTTCCCCTGAGAAATCTGCTGATAGTGACACTTCTTGGTATGTGATGGGTTTCTTATTCCTTGCTGCTCCAGAATTTTTTGTCTTTGATTTTTGGTAGTTTGATTACTATGTGTCTTGATTAATCCCCCTTTCGGTTGTATTTGAGTGAAGACTTCTGTGCTTCCTACACCTGGATTTTGGCATCTATTCACAGAATATGGAAGGTTTTTTTAGCCCTTATTTCTTTAAATATGCTCTACGGCCCTTGTTCTCTTTATTCACCTTCTGCAACTTCTGTTGTGTAAGTTTGGTCTCTTCATGGTGTCCCATAATTCCTGTAGGATTTCGTTACATTTTTTCAGTCTTTTGTCTTTTGGCTCCTTTGATTGAATAATTGGTAAATTTTGTTTTCCAGCTCACTGATTTTTTTCTGCTGCTTAATCACATCTTCTGTTGAATCTATTTTCCGTTCAATCATTGTTTTCCTCATCTCTAGGATTTCTGTTTTTTAAAATTGTTTCTATTTTGTTGTAAAGCTCACTTTGTGAGTTGTCTTCCAAATTTTACTTGATTTTTTATCCATATATTCTTATAGTTTACTGAACTTCTTTAGGAAGATTATTTGGAATTGTCAGTCATTGCAGAGATCTCCATTTCTTTAGGGCCCATTACTGGAGCTTTATTAGTTTCCCTTGGAGTGTAATGATTCCCTAATTCTTCATAATCCTTGCGCGCTTGCATTGTTTTCTGTGCATTTGAGGAGACAGCCTCCTCTTCTGGTCTTTTTAAGTGTTATTTGGCAGGAATAGACCCTCGCTATTTAGACTAGCCTGTGACTCTGGAAAGGCCAGTTGGTGACAATCCCAGGCAGGCAGATCTTGTTACGTGTTCTCTAATCCATGGGCTCACTGACTTTGCTCTAACGTCAGGTGAGGCTGCTAGCTGAGTTCCGCCATCAAAGAATTGCTGGCAAGATTCTGCTGTCAGGCTAGGAAGCGGATGTATTTCCTGGCCAGGAAATTCTACTGTATGGGATCTGCAGTTGAGCAGGGCTACGGGCTGTGCTCTGAGATGTCAGTCACTGCTTGGGACAGGCAGATCAGAGGCTATGCTCCTTGGAAATACATGACTGAGGATTGCCTCCCACTCAGATGGAGGCCTGTGGTGAGCTTTTGGCTGAGTGGCCATTTGATCGCTCAGGTCAAGCAGGTCTAGCCTCTATACTTCTCCAAAATGTATGGCTGTGGGAGTGTCCCTGCCTGGGAAAGGTCATTAGGTCATGCTCTGAGGCGAAGTATGGAGATTAGCTATCTAGAGACTCAAAGTAAAATGAACTGCTTACCTTACTTATGAAGGCAATCAGCTCAGTTTTAAAGAGTGGTTATAAAGTCAGCTGGTATCACTGATTGAGCTGTCAAGAACACAAAACTACCAGCGAGATCTGTAGGCTGGTCACTATGAGCTCTGCCTCCTTTGTTTCTATCTGACCTCAGGCAGTTTAGCTATGCCTTTAGCCCCATTGTTCCCCATGAGTTGAGACTGAAGTGGGCTTTCTGGGAAGTGTCTCAGAATGCTAGGGAAGATTGGATGCCTCCAGTTTTCTTTCCCCCACTGTAGAAACTGTGGGCCCAGGGAAATCCTCTGTCTGGCATTGTGCTGACTGACTTCAGGGGGGATGAAGGACAGCATCATAGTGAGATCATTCCTACTCATCTAATTTGTTTTCATTCAGTTCCACAAATGACGTGGGTGTCTCAAGATAGTTGCCAAGTATCAAGGTTTTCAAAAAGATGCATGGTCTGTAGATAGTTGCTAGCTATACTTTCTGTGGGTGTTGGGTGGCATGGGGGATTGGGGGCGGTTGGTGGAGATTGCAGCCTGAGACTTCCTATTCTTCTATTTTGCTGACGTCATCTCCATTTCTTTGTCTTTTAAATGCTACTACTATGTGTGGGTTTTTAGTTATTTTTTCTCTTTCATACATTAGAAAGTATATATTATACTACATATATTCAATCTGCCTTTTATATTTTTAAATGCCACAACAGTCATTATGATTACTTTTCACATAGTTCTTCCTCACAATTTTATTTCTCTTTCTGTGATCTTTTGAAATATTTCTTTGGTCTTGTTTTTTGATTTGCTTATTTTGTTATATATATTACTATGATATTCTGAATTTATTTTCTTGAATGTTTCATGGATCATAATTATTCTGGTAATTCCTCATGCACTTTTATTTAATATTACTAACATTTTTCTCTTGATACATTATGCTGTTGTGTTTTTGTTATGCTAATTCAAAAGTACTGGTCCATCTGTTCTTACAGTTTTGTTTCTGAGGAAATCAGTAATCCAGCATACTCCTTTTCTTTTGAAATCAATGATGTTCTCTTCAAATGTCTCATGTTTTGACCTGTTTACTCATATTCTCATATCATATAATCAGTCAGCTAACATATGAAAAAAGACCAAACTTCAGTCTTTGGGAAGAAAAATGCATTTAGTAGATAGTTGTTGTAATCAAAAGTTTGACTATGGAAAACTTTTAAGATTCACCCCTCTTTCTGCCCCACATGGTTGCAAGCTGTTGAGAGAGCCTGATGCTTTCTCCTCTGGTGCTGGCAGGAGGTTCAAAACTACATAAGACCCTGCCTGCAGTTGTGAACCTCACTTTGACCACTCCCCCAAACCACCATAAAAATTCCAAACCAGTATTTTTCCTTTTTTCATTTTTGGACCAAATTAGGAAGACTGTCCTGCTCTCCCATAAATCCTCATTCAGTAATAAGCCTGTTTACATAATTTTGATGTATGTATAGCATCATCAATCTTCTCATCTGAACCAAATTTTGGGCGAAGCCCTTCTAATTCTGTAGGGTGGCCACTAAACAGTGATAGATGATTATATGGTTTAGCTGTGTCCCTGCCCAAATCTCATCTTAACTTGCAGTTCCCATAATCCCTGCATGTCGTGGGAGGGACTTGATGGGAGGTAATTGAAACATGGGGTGGTTACTCCCATGTTGTTCTCATGATGAGTGAGTTCTCAGAAGAGCTTATGGTTTCATAAGGGGGTTTCCCCTCTTTACTTGGCATTTCTCCTTCCTCCTGCCACGTGAAGAAGGGTGTGCTTGCTTCCCCTTCTGCCATGATTATAGGTTTCCTGAGGCTTTCCCAGTCATGCAGAACTGTGAGTCAATTAAACCTCTTTTCTTTATACATTACCCAGTCTCAGGTATTTCTAGAAACCCTAGAAGGAAATTCTTCTTAGATTCTAACCTCCCCACCCCCCAAATGTTGAGGTTTGAAGCAGGCTGGGTAGGAAAACAACTATTAAAAATTATTCCTCAATTATCTATTATCTCAGTTCCCAAAAAACAAGCTTCCACCATTTGTCCCAAAACAATGAAAGAGAGAAGACAATAGATTACAGAAGACAGGAATGGATAATAAGATATGCCCTGAAAACTTTTTGATATGGAAGGAAATCAAATGTTTCAAATTAATTTTATAAATAGGTTTTAACGGAATATAAAATCCCACTATATTTTATTTATATTAATCAATGAAGATTATGCTGATCAGTTCAAATGTTGGAACTGTGATTTTGAAACCACTAATATTTTATTGAAATGTGGTTAGAGTTAGAAAAAATTATTGAAAATTTAATTTTATAAAAATTATGCTAAGATCTGTCCACTTTAAAAATAGAAGCATTATTATAAATCAAGATAATTATATTCCTGTTTCAATACATTTCTGATTCATATCTAAATAGCCTAGTTTGCCTAGTTTGTGAAAAGCAGAATTTGAGAACTCACATAATGAAATAAGTAGCTGTAAGAAAAATAAAATAGTAATATACCATAAAGTGATTTCAGTTCCATTTCAGAGGAAGGGAAAATAAAAGGAGCAGTTTAAGGACAAAAATATTAGCACAACTACAAAATCAAACCGAAAGCATTATACACTTTTTCATAATATAGGGCAACTGAACCTCACTTGCTCTTCCAAATTCTATCACTAATTTGCAATTTCCTGCTCTACTGGCCTCCTGGGATGAAGGCACAGACATATTGATCTAACCGACGGTGAAGTATCACTTTGCAATAAGTGTCTAAGTGGTGTGGCAACACCCAGTGCTTTCTGATAGCTACAAAGGAGGACACTACCAGGTCTATCTTGTTATTTAGAAATAAGATAAATGTTTTTATGTAAATGAAAAAGAAAACAAATTATTGTTGCAAACTTCACATCTCACTATGGTATAGTTTCACATATTATCTATTCAAATTATTTTAATTGAAATGGTAAATATACAAATATCTTACGTTGTAGATGGTGAGGCAAAATATAATTTTCTGAATAATGTCCTAATATATGAAAGGGAAGTGCATGGAGATATTTGTACATAAGTATGATAAAATAGTATTTATAGATCTAAATAAATACCCTGAAGAGAACTCTGAATCTCTGACCAAAGCTAAAGTAATACAAAGTGGTTATATGTTTTTGGATTTGTTAGAAATTAGAACATTATCTTAAAATCAATGAGAATTAATGAAAGTTTTTTAATCCAGAGGCTGGAATTAAAATACTCATATTTTTCAAAGAATCAGTTATGATTGTCTTAGACTATTTGGGCTACTATAACAAAATACCTTAAATTTGGTAAATAAAAAAAAAAGAAATTTATTTCTCATAGTTCTGGAGGCTGGGAAGTGCAAGACCAAGATATGAACAGATTCATTATCTGGTAAGAGCCTGTTCCTCATAGACAGTAACCTATGTGTGCCTTCACATGGAAGAAGAGGTGCACAAGCCTTCTCAGGTCTTTTTGATAAGGACACTAATCTCATTCATGAGGATGGGGGACTCATGACTCAAACACCTCCCAAAGACCCCACATTCTTAATGCCACAATATTGGGGATGGGTTTTAACAACGAACTTCATACACAAACATTTAGACCATAGCAGACATTGTGAACAATGTCCCACAGTAGTGAGTTCATGGAAATGAGTTAGGAGGCCACTGCAATATTCCAGGGAAGAAACAGTGCTTTGCTGAATGTAGAGTGAAGATTAAAAAGTAGAACTCTGAGCAGTGGGCACCATGACCCAAAGCAGGCAACTGAATAGGTCAAAGCTGAGCAAGTAGCTGCAAAGGTAAGAAGATGTGGCCTGATTTAGGAATCAAACAATTTGAAGTGATGAAAGTGACATTGGAAGTGTGTGGCTATGGTGAAGTAGAGGAAAAGATCATTGAAGGTATCAGGGAATTGAGAAGCCAATATATTAAACCAATCATCAAGGTAAAGAATGAAAATTTTAAGATAATAGTAAGACAAATTATTAGCTTGTATGTCCTACGTAAGAAAACAGTATTTCTTCTCAGAAACAATCTGCTGCAATTTCCTGTTTCATAATGGCATAAATTGTATTGTCCTTACATTTCGATTTTTTATTGGTAAAGATTTCCCCCTCAATAAATGCAACAGCCTAGATTTTCTTAACATTTTATTGACTATACTACATTTTTTTTTTTTTTTTTTTTTTTTGAGACGGAGTCTTGCTCTGTCGCCCAGGCTGGAGTGCAGTGGCGCTATCTCGGCTCACTGCGAGCTCCGCCTCCCGGGTTCACGCCATTCTCCTGCCTCAGCCTCTCTGAGTAGCTGGGACTACAGGCGCCCGCCACCACGCCCGGCTAATTTTTTGTATTTTTAGTAGAGACGGGGTTTCACCGTGGTCTCGATCTCCTGACCTCGTGATCCACCCGCCTCGGCCTCCCAAACTGCTGGGATTACAAGCGTGAGCCACCGCGCCCGGCCGACTATACTACATTTTTATATTATGTAAATAACAATAAATCATTTTAATAAGTTTCACTATGTTGTCCTTGCTAAGGCTGGTCTAGAACTCCTGGACTCAAGCAATTCTCCTGTCTCAGCCTCCCAAAGCACTGGGATTACAAGCATGAGCCACTGCACCTAGCTAAGGTTTTAATTAATAAAATTTTATTTTTTATACAAACTTTATTTTACTAAATCAGCAACTCACCTCTTAATTATGCAATCAATATATTTTTGAGGAAAATTTACAATTTTTTTTCTGTAAAACAAGTTTCTAAAACTCTTATAGCATTACTTCGAAATTATTCACACAAATAATTTCATTTAATCTTATAGATTAATTTGTATATCATCTTCTATAATCTTTATCTTACAATTTAAAAAAATCTTTATGTCTCTCATATATCTCTTACCAAAAATTGGAAGTTGACAATATATGACAGCATGCCTTTAAAGATTAGTCCCAGTATAGATGGAACTAGTGACTGAATTTATTTTCTCCATACATGCTTGATAAGATAAAGTTTATTGTGAAACACCGAAATAAAGCCCCTTTTTATTAGGAAAAATTTATGGAAATTTAATTATGCCTGTAATTTGATATTTTTTAACTATTTTATCACCTAATCTCTACTTGAGAATGTGGACATACTTTTTATTCAAACTTTCCTGAAACTAAAATAAAAATCATTATTTTCATCATGTTGCCAGCAAAGATTGCTTAAAATATGTCTATTATTACCAAATTTTTTCAAAAATGAAGATGAACTGTAGTAAGCAAATGCAGTTTTGAAAACCACGTGTTAAAGAGAACTCCTTTGCTGCTTTAGTGCTTTATGAGAGAATAACATTCATTAGATAGTATTTTTGATTTTACAACCAATTGGCCTATCCGATGACACTAAATGCTATATAGTACACAATATAAGGAGGCAAATGGTTTCATTATTTTATGCATAAAACCCAGATTGGGTTTTTATACCTGTTAGGTCTAAAAGCCAAATATTTAGGCTCTTTTAAAAGCTACAGAAGTGGTTTATTTTATAATCAATACAACCATTTGTCTGATTTTTTATTTTATATCTTAACAGTTTCAAGTTCAGCACTTTCAAAAATCAAAGAAAAGACAATTAAAATGACATTGCTTAAAATATTAGGGGAATGTTCCCAAGTAAAAATTTTTAAGGTACTTGAAAATCCAAGACTATTTTCATTTTGTAACTATTTTCAAATGTATTTAACATTTAGGTTCAAAGCCAGGGGCAGTGGCACAGCACCTGTTGTCCCAGCTACTTGAGAGGCTGAAGCTGGAAGATCACTTAAGGCCAAGAGTTCAAGACCAGCCTGGATGACATAGAGAGATTCCCATCTCTTTTTATTTTTTTTATTTTTTTATTTTTTATTATTATTATACTTTAGGTTTTAGGGTACAAAATCTCCCATCTCTTTTCAAAAAGTTAAGTTCAGTCAGATTTCAGAAACTGGGAGTAGACACTCTAGGATTTGATTGCATTCTCTTGCTTAATGTTCATTTTTGGCTTGGATCATGAACATAGTCTTTGAATGAAGGGTTACTTTCCCCAATTTGACTTGTTTTCATCACTGTATACCATTACTGTCTCCTTGAAAATAAATTACATAATTACCATTTTTATACCACTTTACTATGGAAATGTGTAATATTTAACTATTTCCTGATTGTGTCCTTAATTAATAATCCAGAATTCCATCTCTACTCAAACAACATCAAATACTAAGGCAGTATTAATTTTCGTAAAATATGTAAACATCTATCTTAGTTTGCTATAAAAAGTAAACACTTAGCTAACGTGCTCATTTTCATATATATGTTTTTTTGTTCATAGGTACAGATACCCTGCATATTTTTGGCCTCATATGAAGAAAGAAATGTTTTTGAAAATTTACATGTGTGCATTTATCATCATAAATACATTTAATTCATTGTAAAGACATGGCCAGAAAGATAATCAGCTATCTGATAATTATAAGGTGCTGGTTAGAAAACAGGTACTTACTTTAAATAAAATTGTTATATTAAACTATCTGGCTTTACCTGGCCTTTAATGCCTTTTGAGAATGTCAAGATCTGCAGAAACATAGATTTATTTAAATTAATTCTGAAATAGCACAGCATTTGCAGTGGTTTTGGTAATTCTCTAGCTCAGATGTATAAGCTCAGATTTGTATATACATCCACTGAACATTTTTCATTGTGTATGAGATCAAAGATTCTTAATCATACTCCAAATTGGACACTGCTAGCTAATTGGGTAGTTATAATACCATTTAGTTCATTTCTTAATGGAAAGTTGGAATAAACATAGCAGAAGTGTAGTTAATGTTATAAAGGATGATTCTCTGTATATATTTCTCAATTTTGATGAGATAAGATGAGCCCGTCTTATCCAAAGCACTTAATGGCTTCTTAAAGAGATCCTTGATTACTCAAATACACAAGGCATTCTTATTGGAAACCATATCAAAGTAAATATTCATAACTGGAAAACAATTCCCCAAAATTAACACATCACAACATAATAAAACATTTTGCCCTGAGGACTGTCTTTATTACCAGCAAGACAAGCATAAAGAAACACTGGAAAAAGAGAATGCTGTAGTCAAATAGCATAATGTATATATTGTATATAATATATAATATAAATACATATGATACATACATACAATATATGTATGTACTGGATTCACCTCTATGATCTATTCTTTGACTAGAAATATTTTGAGATGATCTAGCTTATGTCAAGCCATCGCTTAATACTTACTTTTTTAAGAGCAGTTTTAGGTTACAGCAAAAATTGAGAGGAAGATAGAGATTTCCCACATACCTCCTGCCTTCACACATGCATAGCCTCCCCCATTATCAACATCACACACTAAGTGCTTTTAATTGATGAATCTATATTGACATATCATAATCATGCAAAATCCAGAGTTCACGTTAGTATTCACTGTTGATATTGTACATTCTTTGGGTCTGGACAAATGTAAAATAACATGTATCCACAATTAGGGTACTTGGAAAACGATTTCAGTTCCCTATAAATCATCTGTGCTCCATCTTTCATTCCTCCTGCTCCCCAACCTCTAGCAACCACTGATTGTTTTTTAATGTCACCACAATTCTGCCCTTCCCAGAATCTCATATTGTGGGAATCACATGGTATATAACCTTTTAAGACTGGCTTCTTTCTCTTAATAATATGCCTGTAATGTTCTTTCCATGGCTTCACAGCTCATTTCTCTTCAGTGCTGAATAATATTCCACTGTAGGATGTACCACATTTATGTGTTTACCTACTGAAGAGCAACCTGGTTGCTTCCAGGTTTTGTCAATTACAAATAAAGCTGCTGTAAATATCCATGTGCCAGTTTTCATGTGAATTCATTTGGGTACTGTGATTGCTGGAACATATAAGAGTATATTTAATTTTGTAAGAAACTGTCTTCCAGACTACCATTTTGCATTCCCAGCAACAATTATTGATAGTTCCTGTTGCTCCACATCCTTGCCAGCATTTGGTGTTTTGAATTTTGACCATTCTAATAGGTATATAGTGGTATTTTATGGTTGTTTTAATTTGCATTTGCCTGATGATTTAAAATGTGCAGCATATTTTATATGTTTATCTTTCATGAGGTGTCCTTTGAGGTCTTTGGCCAATTTTTTTTTATCAGGTTGTATGTTTTCTTATTGTTGAGTTTTATGTATTTTTCTATCTTTGGGATAACAATCCTTTATCTGTTGTATCTTTTGCAATTATTTTCCACCAATTTATGGATTCACCTCTCATTCTTTTGTCATATTCTTTCACAGAGCAGAAGTTTTTAATTTTAATGAAGTCCAGCTTACAAGTTATTGCTTTCATAAATTGTGCCTTTGGTGGTATATCTAAAAAGCCTTTTCCATAACCAAGTTCAGCTAGAATTTTACCTATCTTCTAAGAGTTTATAATTTTGTGTTTTACATTTAGGTCTATGGTCTATTTTGAGTGAATTTTTGTGAAGGGTGTAAAGTCTGTGTCTAGATTTTCTTTGTAAAATTTTGCATGTAAATCCAGTTGTTCCAGCATCATTTCTTGAAAAGACTATTTTGCACCATCGCATTTCCTTTGCTCTTTTGTCAAAATCAGTTGACTATATTCATGTGGGTCTATTTCTAGGTTCTGTATTCTGTTCCACTAATCCATTTGTCTATCATTCTTTCATCAGTACCACACTGTCTTGATTACTGTGCTTGATAATACGTCTTGAAATCTGGTATTGTCAGTCTCCAACTTTGTTCTCTTTCAGTATTCTCTCCTTTGTAATTCTCCTTCAATATGGCTACTGTGTACCTTTTGCCTCTCCATATAAACATTAGAATCATCCTGACAATATAAAATAGCTTGCTGGGATTTTAACTGGGAGTGCACTGAATCGATCCAGTTGTGAAGAACTAACATCTTCACACTATTGAGTCTTCCTATTTATGAACATAGACTATCTCTCTCTATTTGTGTAGTTCTTCTTTGATTTATCATAGTTTTGTTGTTTTCCTCAGATAGACCTTGAAAATATTTTGTTCAATTTGTACCTATTTCTTTTTCTGGGGGGGGTGGGGTGGGGCTGATAACACAAATGGCATTGCATTTTTTATTTAAAATTACATTTGTTCGCTAGAGCTGTATAGGAAGTTTATGTCATTTGGCTGCTGTGACTCTACCCAAATCTCATCTTGAATTGGAGCTCCAAAAATACCCATGTGTCATGGGAAGGACCAAGTGGGAGATAACTGAATCATGATGGTAGGTTTTTCCCATGCTGTTCTCAGGATAGTTACTAAGTCTCATGAGATCTGATGGTTTTATAAAAGGCAATTCTGCTATACATGCTTTCTTGTACATGCTGGAAAATCACTTGAGGCCAGGAGTTCAAGACCAGCCTGGGTGACATGAGAGATTCCCATCTCTTTTTTAAAAATTAGGTTCAGTCAGATTTCAGGAACCAGGAATAGATACTCTAAGTTTTGATTGCACTCACTTGCTTAATGTTCATTTTTGGCTTGGATTATGAACATAGTCTTTGAATGAAGGGTTACTTTCCCCAATTTCACCTGTTTTCATCATTATATACCATTATGGTTTCCTTGGAAACAAACTACATAATTACCATTTTCATATAACTTTACTATGGAAGTAATATGTAACTATTTCTTGATTGTGACATTAGTAATCCAAAATTCCATCTCTACTCAGACAACATCAAATACTAAGACAATATTAATTTTGGTAAAGTATTTAAAGATACATCTTAGTTTGCTACAAAATGTAAACACTTAGCTAACATGCTAATTCTCATATGTTTTTGTTCATATGTACAAAAACCATGCATATTTTTGGCCTCATACAACTAAAAAAAAGTTTTTACAATTTATGTGTGTGTGCTTTTAGCATCATAAATATATTTAGTTCACTCTAAAGACATAGCCAGAAAAATAATCAGCTACGTGATAATTATGTTACTGATTAGAATATATGTATTTACTTTAAATAAAATTGTTATATTAAAATACCTTGCTTTACCTGCCCTTTAATGCCTTCTGAGAATGTGAGATCTGTAGAAACATGGATTTGTTGAAATTAATTCTAAAATAGCATATTCGCAGTGGCTTTGGTAATTCTCTAGCTCAGATGTATAAACTCAGATTTTTACATACATCCAATGAACATTTTTCAGTGTATATGAGACCAAAGATACTTCACAATACTCCAAATTGCCCCTGCTAGCTGGAACTACTACATTGCAGCAGAGAAACAGGAAGAGGTTGGAATAGTTTGGAGTGCTCAGAAGAAGACAGGAAAATGTGGGGAAGTTTGGAACTTCATAGATACTTGGAGGGCTCAGAAGACATGAAGAGGTTGGAAAGTTTGGAACTTCCTAGAGACTTGTTGAATGACTTTACCAAAATGCTGAGAGTGATATGGACAATAAAGTCCAGGCTAAGGTGGTCTCCGATGGTGGAGACAAGGAACTTGTTAGGAACTGGAGTAAAGGTCACTCTTGCTATGCAAAGAGACTGGCAGCATTTTAACCCTGCCCTAGAGATCTGTGGAACTTTTAACTTGAGAGAGATGATTTCGGGTATCTGGCAGATGAAATTTCTAAGCAGCAAAGCATTCCACAGGAAGCAGAGCATAAAAGTTTGAAAAATCTGTACCCTGACAAAGCAGTAGAAAAGAAAAACCCATTTTCTGGGGAGAAATTCAAGCGAGCTGCAGAAATTTGCATAGATATTGAGGAGCAGAATGTTAATCACTAAAGCAATGGAGAAAATGTCTGCGGGGCACGTCAGAAGCCTTCACAGAAGCCCCTTCCATCATAGTCCTAGGAGAGAAAAATGGTTTCTTTGACCAGGACCAGGGCCCCCCCTTCTGTATTCAGCCTTGGGACTCAGTGCCCTGTGCCCGAGCCACTCCAGCTGTGGCTAAAAAGAACCAACATACCGCTTGGGCCGTGGCTTCAAATGGTTCAGGCCCCAAGCCTTGGCAGCTTTCATGTGGTGTGGGTCCAGCAGGTATATAGATGACACGATTTGAGGTTTGGGAACTTCCACCTAGATTTCAGAGGGTGTATGAAAACGCCTGGATGTTTAGGCCGAGGTGTGTTGCAGGGGTGGAGCTCTCATGGAGAACCTCTGCTATGGCCATGCAGAAGGGAAATTTGGGGTTGGAGTCCCCCCGCCAAACCACAGAGTCCTCACTGGGCACTGCCTAATGGAGCTGTGAGAAGAGGGCCACCATCCTCCAGACCCCAGAATGGTAGTTCCACTGACAGCTTGCACCATGCACCTGGAAAAGCCACAGACACTCAGCACCAGCCTGTGAAACCAGTCAGAACAGAAGCACTGTACCCTGCAAAGCCACAGAGACAGAGCTTCCCAAGGCCATGGGAACCCACCTTTTGCTTCAGTGTGACCTGGATGTGAGACATGGAGTCAAATGAAGTCATTTTGGAACTTTAAGGTTTAATGACTGCCCTATTAGATTTTGGACTTGCATGGGGCCTGTGGCTCCTTTGTTTTGTCCAAATTTCTCCCATTTAGAATAGGTATATTTACCCAATGCCTGTACCCCCATTGTATCTAGGAAGTAACTACATAGCTTTTGATTTTACAGTCTCATAGGAGGAAGGGACTTACCTTGTCTCAGATGAGGCTTTGGACTTGGACTTTCCAGTTAATGCTGGAATGAGTGAAGACTCTGAGGGACTGTTGGGAGGGCATGATTGTGTTTTTGTGTTTTTAGTTGTAAGGACATGAGATTTGGGAGCAGCCAGGGGCAGAATGATATGGTTTGGCTGTGTCCCCAGCCAAATCTCATCTTAGATTGTAGCTCCCTTAATCCCCATGTGTCGTGGGAGGGACCTAGTGGAGGTAATTGAATCATAGGGGTAGGTTTTTCTCATGCTATTCTCATGATAATGAATAAGTCTCATGTGACTTGATGGTTTTATAAAGGGGCTGTCTCCCTGAGCATGCTCTCTTGCCTGCTACCATGTAAGACATGCCTTTGCTCCTCCTTCACCTTCCACCATGATTGTGAGGCCTCCCCAGCCATGGGGAACTGTGAGTCCATTAAACCTCTTTTTCCTTATAAATTACTCAGTCTTGGGTATTTCTTCATAGCAGTATGAAAATGAACTAATACAGAAGGCGATTGACTATGTATATTCCTACAACCTTGCTATGATCAATTAGTTCCAGGGTGTTTTGTCAGTTCTTTCAGATATTTTACACAGACAATCATGTCATCTGAGAATAAAGACAGTTTTATTTCTTCCTTTTCTAGATGTATATATTTTATTTCCTTTTGTCTTATAGCATTTGCTAAAGAAAAGGAAATAAAATAGATACATACTGAGAAGGAAGTATTATGTTTAAAAGTAGTATTTCTTCCAGTATGATGCTAAATGTTCTCCATTTGTTTTTTTTGTTTTTTTTTTTTTGCTTAGGATTTCTATCTCTGTTTAAATTGCCCATCTGTTCTTTCATGTTGTCTACTTTATGTATCCATTAAGAGCCCTTAGCCTATTAATCATATTTGTTTAAATTCCCAGTCTGAAAATTCCAATATCCCTGTCATGTCTGCTTGCTCTGCCTCTTCAAATTGTGGGTTTGTTTCTCTTTTTTGCCTTTTGGTATGTCTTGCAATTCTTTCTTGGTAACTGGAAATGATGTAGCTAGTAGCATGTTGTAGTAAAAGGACTGCTATAAACAGGTCTTCAATAATGTAGTAGTAAGGTGTCAGGAACAGGAAGCATTCTACAGCCCTGTGATTCACTCTCAGTCTTTTTTTAAGCCTATGCCTCCAGATGTGAAATTCAGAAGTGCTTCTCAGCACCACCACCCCATAAATAGAAAAGGAAGGCTAGAGTAGGCCAAAGATGGGTATTTTCCTTCTCCTTTGTGGATGGTTAGAGTGGGCTGAGATTCTGTATTTCCCTTCCTCCATGTAAGAGGATATAAGTGGCTGAAATTGGTCATTTCCCTTCCTCTAGGTTCTGATAAAACCCAAGAGGATAAGCTCTGGTTAAAGAGTTTCTCCTGAGTGCAAACCTTTCTAACAGAATGCTCTGGCATATTCTGAAGTGGTTTCTTTTCCTATCCCCACACCAGAACGATGAGGAGACTTTTCTCTGATACTTACTGAGAGAAGTGGGTAGAGTTCCTGGAGGTAAATCTCACAAAAGTGTGAGCTCCATTTTGTGGGTTCCCCTGGAGTTTTTAATTCTCAGACTTGTCCACTTTGTGCCCCCACCGATTCATCAACTATATTTCAGGTTTGCAACCCCAGTACTCATTCCTGCCAAGGTTTTCACTGGTGAGACTCTGCTCTGGTAATCTGTGACTCAACGTATTCACTTGTCTGTCTCTCCAATCTCCAAAACAGTGAAGACAACTGTTTTCCATCACCTCTTTTATTGATCTAATAAAAGTTGACTTATCAGTCTCTCCACTTTTTGCTGTTGTTAGAACAGAGTGGTGACTTATAAGTGGAACTGGAAACCAGAAGTCTCAGCACTTTTAATTTAATGAATGTTCTAGGAAAAGAAAGTATCTACTTTCTTGTCCTCTCCTTTTCATTAAGGCAGAGCCTATATAAGCAATCAAATTCAGTGTAACAGGGTGATTGTGAATAGCTATTTTACTGGACAATAGTCTTTTTCTATTTTTGTCTAATTTGTAATTCAATTCCAAATTATATCGAAATATTTGTAAGTGGTTGAAAATTATGTTCATTTATTTATGTTATCTATATTAATAGTTATTAACATATGTTGATTGCTTATTGTACATTATGCTATTATTTCTCACAATATTTCTATTGAGTACTTGTTCCTGTAACTCTAGTTTTATAATTGTGAAAACTAAGGATTGAGGCAGCCACATAAGTGAATTGTCATAGGCTATATTAGTGTTAAATGAAACTAGGATGGGGTAAGATCCCTATAACTTTAAATCCCATGCAATTAACATTATTTTCTGTCAATTATCTTTATTCCTCACTGCTAAAAGCCACTTGTTGGTAAAAAAACAGAGAACAGAAAAACATTACAGAAGCTATCAAACCGATATCCTCAGTTTGTTTATTCTAGTCCCATTAAGAAGTACTATATTGCAGAAGGCACAAGCAAAATTCAAATATATCCTGCCTAACTTAGGAAGTTCAGTTTAACATTATGTATTCGACCAAAACGTCTGAAAATTTATTGTTTAAAAATCTGAAGGATTTCAAAGTTATTATCACCAAAGAAATAATTTGAGAAGGTTTGGGGGACAGTGGAGGGGAGACTGCTGATGTTAGCAATGAGCTGTTTGGAAAATATTTTAAAGATTTTTAGTGCTATAAAACGGGAATACAGAGTTTATACATTGAATTGCTTCTGTATTGTTGAAAACTGTAATTACTTCTTACTTTGCTTAGTAATTGAAATTTTATGCAGGGCTCCATTTTTTTCTTATTTTTTGTTATCGGATTGAAAGGATAACAATAAAGAACCCCCAACTGAGTGCATCATGGTAAGCATGTACAATACTCATCTTTAATAAAAGTTGTAACAGTCTGGCAAAGATCTGCGACCGTGGCTTAAATCAGACTGCTTTTTTGTTGAGAAAAAGTTTGGATGTGCTGATATAAAACATGAAATGAAGTAAAATAGATATTCAGCTCTGCATTCAGACAAAAAAAAACCTTATATATATTATTAATCATTTTTGAGAAAAATTTTATCTCAAGTTGAGTAAATATTTATACCTGGAGTAATGAAGCGCAACTAGGAGGGATTTTGAAATCTTACCAGTTGTTAACACAGCCAGTGTTTATATTGTGCTTATATTTGAACTAAATATCTCAGTTGCTATTTTGCTTTATAATTAACATTACCGTGAATAAAAAAACTGAGAAAACTATTTATTTTTCAATTTAGTCTTCTCTTTTGTGAAACTTCAAATTTCGGCATTCATCAACTTCTCATTATGTGACAAAGGATCCAGAGACAAAGAGAAGATCCAGATGAGAGGAAATAGCTTAAACCTGCAGACGTTATTCATGTAGAGAAGATAGAAACTGGAAGCATTTTGTAATAATTGTGCTTTAGAATATATTTCTACTTTGTTTTCTGCTTCACTAAACTTAGGATATAGTCATGTGCATTAACTGATTGAGGGGAAAAAAACAGAAAAACTGGATCATTGAAGAAATTATTCACTCAGATTTCACTCAAGACTGAGCAGAGATAATACACAGGTAATTAGAGATTCAACATGTACAGATCCTTATTAACGTATTTAAAAAAATCTATTTAGACCTTTTCTTGTTAAATTGCCTAAGATGAATTTGAAATGATGGGATCAGTACAAATTAATTATAATTTAAGTGACCCTAAGCTATAAAATATGAAAATAACTGCTTGGTATTTTTGTTTAGAATCAATCAAGTTTGAAAAATAAAAAAGATGGCAGGTTATTGTTCTGAAAGCAGAAGAAGAGGAAAGAGCAAGCCACTGTGGAATGTCCTGGAGTGTGCTGGTCAGCCATTGTTTACCTCGGCTCCACCATGGCCCACACCTGAGTTAGGTGCTCTGTGTTCTGCAAGAGGTGGCCCGGTTTACCTTATTCCTAAAATAATATGTTATCTCTAGCTTCAGCGTCCTGTCTGGGAAAATTGACAAGACTCTTAAGAAAGATAATTACTCTTAAATAGAAGTAATACATAAATATGTTTTTAATAAAATCCAACGTTTTAGAAGAGGTTTAAATGACAAATTCTCTTAACAATTTTCCAATTCCTGATTCTACTCTTGCCAGGGCCAGGGAAACAATGCTAAGAATATTTTTATATATTTCTGCAATTTCCACACAATGAACCTACATTCACTACCTGCTTAATGTATGTAATCCTATGTAATACATAAGGATTACAATATACATGGGAATTGCTTGTTAGATGGATGAATTAAGGAAAGAGTAAATGAAGGCCCCACCTGCTGCAAGAAATTGTTTCACCTCTAAGATATGACCAGAGATGTTGTTATTATTACTTCAGAGTAACTGAGGTTAGGGGACTTTGGAGGACAACTAAACAGAGGTAATAACAGAACTTGACCACTGGCAGCCTCCTTTAATCAATGAAGAGAGGGAATTTGGGGATTAGAGTTGGAGCAGTCCTACAACTTCCCTCCAGGCTAGAACTTGAGCCTTCTCAGTTTACCAACCTATTGCTAAACACATTCTCTTTTCTCCAAATGGTGATTGATGTTATTCCTGGGCTCTTAAGTATTCAATCAGCTTTCCAACAACTCCATTAGTCCTCCATCTGACTAATTAGGAAAAGTTGTCTTGGGGCATGAATATGCATTTTTTTAAAAAAAGTTTTTTTTGTATGACTTAAGAGTCATAATGTGTTTTCTTTCATAGAAGGAAAAGTGAAAAACATCAAAGCCTCTTCTAACTCAAGAACAATTACAGAGAGCACAATTTGTTTTTCTAGTTGAAGGAAAGCACCCTCCTTGGGAGATCTTCACTCTTCACATCCTCATCTGATTACAGCTTGGTAAGCCAGCAAACTGTGGCTGTCCTATGATGTTTTCTTGGCCGGTGTTCATAGACTCCTATCACCATGGTTTTCTTGCCATTGAAAAACTCCATGTTTTTATTTAAATAAACTCCTCAAATTAAAGTGAATGAATAAACACAGAGAGAAGAACGGCAATTCCTCTCTAACTTTTATACTATTTGAATTTTGTCTTATGGTGGCAGCAGAAACTAATAAGATGATACTGAGATAACCAAAGTAGTCCTTGATGTGTGTTTGGAGAGGACATAGTTTGGATGTTTGTGCCCTCCAAATCTCACGTTGAAATGTGATTCTTAATGTTGGAAGTGGGGCCTGGTGGGAGGTGATTGGATCATGGCAGTAGATCCCTTATGAGGGCTTAGCACCATCTGCCTGGTGATAAGTGAGTTCTCACTCCATTAGATCATGTGAGATCTGGTTGTTTGTACGTCTGGGACCTCCATCCTCTCCTCCCTCTTGTTCCTGCTCTTGACATGTGATATACCTGCTCTAGGTTCATCTTCCACCATGAGTAAAAGCTGCTTGAAGCCTCCCCAGGAGCTGAACAGTGCGGATGCCATGCTTCCTATACAGCCTGCAGAACCATGAGCCAAGTAAGCCTGCCTTCTTTATCAATAACCCAGCCTCAGCTATTTCTTTATAGAGATTCAAAAATGAACAGGAGGAATGTTTTAAGAAGGATGATTATAACCGCTTGACTCCTCTAGAATACTGCACTCACTTAAATTCTGAGTCCCTTCACTCAGAAATTTAAGGTCATAAGCCCTGATATAGTTTGTACCATAAGCCAGTAGAGGGTGAACCTAGAAGAGAGCAAACCAGGAGTTGCTTGGCAGCTGAGCAAATAAATTCAAGGAGGAGGAAATGAAAAGCAATATCTGGTGGGGGAAAAGCACCATGCCATTGTTTCAGAAGTCCTAAGTAGAGAGTCAGTTATGGATTAAAAATAGTAACAATGAAAACAACTAGCCCCAAACCATAAATATATAGAAAACACCACAAGGACCAGAAACTTTGAAATAGGTACAGGTGCAGAACCTAAAGTAACACCCTGAAGTGTGGAACTTCAAGTGACAAGCCTTTTTGATTACCATTTTTCTTTCCATGAACATGGAGTGATGCGAATAAATTGCAAACGACATGGACACCTTGAGCTAAGTCTGCTCCTAGTCGGGGTTAGTGCACCATCTCTGGTACCTTGTTCCTTGTGTCATTTCGACAATGAACTCTCGTTCTCTTAAAATAAGCCACTCTAACCTTATAGCCTAGTTCCATTAATTGATTCACTCTTATTCCTCTATGTCTAAGACCTTGATTGATACTTTCCCTAATATTCCTGTTTACTTGGGACTAAAATTCAGACCTTTCTTACTTGTTCTCTTAGGAATAGACAAAAACTCTAATCACCCCAGATTCTATATTTGGTTCTGTTTGTTTGCATTTTTCTCCCTTTTGGGAACTCCCTATCTGGTTGTACATTTGCATTTTGCAGTCCTCCAGATATTTCTGTTGCCACAGTCCATTTGCCTACCCAAGAAAATCGCTACATAAGATTTTCACTTACTCCTTCCACAAATATAGATTGAAGATCTATTGTGATGTGCCGGGCATGTGCACATATCTAGAAGTACAAAGTGAAAAAGTCCTATTTCCTATTCTCAAATTTCTCACTTTAATGAGAATCACTTGTTAACAACTCCATGAATCACAGTGCCACAAGAGGTGTACACAAAGCTCCTTTTGCCCTGAAGCAGCACAGTAATATTTCCAAAAAGTACATTTCAAAGAGGATCAGGCCTGGCTAGGAAAAGTTTCAAAGAAGCCTGTGCTGGGCTTTGGATTTGAGGGAAAACTTTGCTTAGTGAAGACAAGATGGAAGCATCTCTCAGACATATAAGAAGTTGCACTGTTACTGGCCTGGAAGAATGAGAAGGCTGTGTTTGGGAAGTGAGCAAGAAAGAGGAGAAAATGATGCAACAAATGTGGTTTGGAGACAAAATAAGGGCTCTTTGAGTGTCATACTGAAAAGTTTTGATTTCGTTGTAAAAGAAATTGAGGAGCCATCTATAGCTTTTCAAATCAGAAATAGTACAATTATGTCAGTGATTCACAGCGATAACACAAATGATGGTGCTAAAGACCACTGTGTATGTTAAGACCCTCACCAGCCCTCATTACTGGTTCTTCTGTTATTATGTTAGCTATTGCAGAAATGAAACAGACTATTCTGCCTGCTCCAGCAGATGCACCGTTTTCCCTGAACCTGTCCTCCTGACCTACAGCCAAGGCAGCCATTATTTTGATAGGCTGAGTACTGATTATCAGGTAAATCTTACCTTTCAAAACATCTAAGAGAACATGCTAATTTCCTGAACTAGACAAGTCTAATTTCCTCCAGTGTGTAAGACAGTAACACAAGCATGTGTAATACACAGCAAGAGAACAGAAAAGAGTTGAAAGTATTTTACAGTGGAAAGTGTTTTGAAAAGATAAACTGGGCTACTCTGAGAGTATAGCGGCAAGTTTGAATTAAGCAAGGGCATTGCAAATTAAACCTGGGCGTTCAGCTCCTTGCTATCAGTTGGGAGCAAAAGATAATGATTTGAAGAAGGCAAAGGCAAAAACTGCAGTAAAACAAGTCTTGGTCCCTGAAGTGAAATATCATTAACAAGATTTTGTAAAGAGACCATTTTTCCCTGCTAGAAATCACCAAACTAGGATAAACATTAATTCTCAGGATGTAGTGAACAAAGAGAACACTGAAACAGATTAGGTCAGGAAGATAGGGAGACAGGATGAAAATGTGAAGGCAGTATTCAAGGTGAGACTACCACTGGTCACTGCAGCCAACGTCATCAGCTGAGCAAGAGAAAAATGTTTATGGCTAGTGAGGGGCATTCCTTCCTGACCATAGAGCCTGATGAAGATGGTTGTATGACCTGGTGTCCTTGGGGAAGTCAATAGAAAAAGATAGTAAATAGAAAAATAAAACAAAAATCACAGGGAAGGTTTAAAGAATTACCCAAATTACTTTAGACAAATATGTTTCCTTTACTTGACTTAACCAAGTATTAAACTGGGCTCTTACATTATGATCCCCGTTCATTTGTTCTTTGAAGAACTAGACCAGTTATTATAGTAGAAGCAAGTTATTATAGTAGGAGATGTTATCCTACTGAAATGCCTATAGTTTGCCAACTTGCAGAAAACATTATGTCCAAACCATTTATGTTGCATTTTTTCATAGAAGCATAAATGTTCTATCTCTATTGTAAACATGAAACAAAGACTAATAGATTTATGAGTTTTTAAAGCAATCAATAAACTACCAATGGTAAACATATATATACACATATACATACTGGCTTAAGTTTCTATAAAAATATTAGAAAATTGAGAAAAATTTCAATAAATTTTTAAAATTCCCAGGCTATCTACATGTAGGTTCTATATTAAAAGTTTTAGTGGGAGAGAAGAAGGAAATATACAAACCCATACTTTCTCTTATTGTACAAGTCTGAAATTTTTATCATAGTTGTAGGATATACTTACCGGTAAGTAGAATTACACCTGAATGAGAACATCAGAAATCTGACTTTTTTTTCCTTTTCTTTTGATAAATAGCTTTATTCTTCACTCAGGGTGGCAACATCTACATAATACAGTAAATAATATTTTTCACCTAAATGATCTCAATGATTTTGAAAAATCTTAAGATCACATTTGTGATTCAAGGATTCCTGATCAAACGGACTCTAGAAAGTCTTATTTTTATTAAAGTACCATTGACATACAATGAACTACACACATTTAAATGTACCATTGATAACTTTAGCATACATACACACTTCTGAAACCATAACCACTATCAAGATAATGAACCTATCCATCAATCCCAAAAGTATAGTGAGGCCCCTTTGTAACCTCGCCCCCTCTGTGCCCTGCCTCATTCATAGGAAACCACTGATTTTCTGTCACTCCTTATTGGTTTGTAATTCTTAGTCTTTTATATAAATGAAATCATAAAGATTTTTGGCCAACTCCTTTCACTCAGCATAATTAGCTTGAGATTCATCCACTTTACGTTGTGTATCAAGAGCTCATTCTCTTTTATTACTAAGAAGTATTCCATTGTGTGGCTCTACTACAGTTTGTTCATCCAATCATCTGTTTGCCTAGTGAAAGGACATACCCTATGCTTCCTCCTATTAGCATGTCTTCTCTGTTTCTCCTCTTGATATGCTCCACCACACTGAATAGAATCACCCTCAAGAATCACAACAACAGAGCTAATTGGTCTCTGGTACTGTATATTCATTTAGGATATAATGACAGGAATAATACAGCAACTGTGGGAGTATATTGGATATTTGTTTATGTTTTGCCTCCATTTAGCAAGTTCAGTTTGACTGGTGTCAATGTTATTACAATCTCCATGATCTTCTTCATTTACTATCCAATCTGAATCGATATGTACTTTTAAAGGCATTGACTGTCCCTTCACTTTCCTCTGATCCATAGTAACTTTCTATATCCACTTAATTATATTAAAACCATTAGATTGATGTGTATACGGAGACTCTTATTAATCTGAGAATATGTATAAACATGCTTAGGTTTTATATATATGTGTATATATACCTATGTGTGTATGTGTGTCAGAAGTTATTAAAGGTATGTTCTCTCCTTCAGATTGACTTCCATTTGGAATCTTCCTTTGTCTCTTCCAAACATATAACATATTTTACGTATTTTGCAAAATCACTTTTTCCTGATGCAAATTAAATGATGTCATCATGCTCTCAGTCTATAATTTTTTCAGATTTGTTTTCTAGAATATTAAGTATTTTGGGGGTGCCAAGATAATGATAAACTATTTCAAGAATGACTCTAAAACTGATCTTGGTCGAAGTCCATCTCCTTTTATTTGTGAGGTAGAAATATATGGTAGCATTTTCAGATTTCTAAAATCACTGTAGCAAAAATGTTGAGAAAGTCAAGTCACTAACATAATCATAAGTAGAATGATATATAGTACAGCTATATATCTACATAATGTAGTACTACATAATGATATGCTGTACTACATAATGATACGTAGTACAGCTATTCCATTGAATTTGACTTTCAGTTATTTATTATGCCAACCAAACATTTAAAATATTTTATCTTTATTAAAACATGAAAACTTTTGTTTTCTCTTAAGATACTCTTAGGCATTAATATTCAAGTATGGGGGTTTTTCTTTGATGTTGGCCTTCAGCAACCATTCTATACCTAATCATAAAACAGAAAGCAAATGTGATTCTAGAAAAATGTATTTTATCCCTCATCACGCACGTCATTTTGTCCCTGTTTAAGAAAACTACCACCACCATTTGGGGGTTAACATTGAAAATATCAAGCAATAGAGGTTTTTGGTATTTCACACTACCAAATACATTCATTCCACAAGTATGACCACATACTGCTTTTGTTAACATATTAATTTTCATTATTTTTATGTTACTATATCCTATATATGCAAACATACTTTACTGTGATGTGTGTTCCCTGTCATATTATAAAGTAAACTCTGCATGAAAGGAATAATTTTTCTTCACTGACTTATTCATTCATAAATCTTTACTAAGTAAATCCAGAAAATTCCATAGGTTACACTTGACATGATTGAATGTCTTGAGAAAGGAGGATGTTAGTATTTATAAACAGAAACTACATCAAAACAACATAGAACACACAATACAGCATGCAAAAGAACACTGTTAAAAACCAACTCATCTTTATGCAATTTGTGTAAAGTACTACTTTTTTGATATGAGTCATTGTCATATAGCTTGAAATTAGATATAACTAATGGATTCCCATTTTCCAATATCCTATCATTTATATTTATCTATGAATTATATTTTAAGTACATTTTGTATATGAGAAATATGAATATTAGAACAAATGACTCATTTATTGATTTATTGACTTTACAAACTCTATTCTTAATATTGGGAATCATGCATAAACAAACGGTCCACTTCTTAAAAATTTTCGGTCTTTCTTTTCTATTCAAGTCCAATTTTAAACACAAAACTTACGTTTTACCATTAGACAGATTAGAGATCCAGTATATAAGAAAAAATAAATTGTTCTTTTGAGATAATACAATGCGCATAAAAATATATATGCCTACATTTATTAATTTACATAAGAAATATTAAATGCCTAAAGCATGCCAGCTCTTTTAAATATTTTTTCCTCATCTAATCAGTTCAAACTAGTTAATAGGTATTTTTTCCCCATATTTTACCAAAAATACAACATGTACATATATATACACAACATATACATATATGTATCTGTTATATATGTATGTA
The DNA here is from genome assembly GCF_006542625.1 of Nomascus leucogenys. Classification (NCBI taxonomy): domain Eukaryota; kingdom Metazoa; phylum Chordata; class Mammalia; order Primates; family Hylobatidae; genus Nomascus; species Nomascus leucogenys. Next base: position 117,705,542 of record NC_044385.1, on the reverse strand, counting down.
TTTTTATATATGTATGTTGTATATATATGTTGTATATATATGTCTTTTTTGGTAAAACATGGGGAAAAATACCTATTTTGTATATGTATGTACTTTTTTTGTATACATATCTTCCCTAAGTACCAAAAATACTAAGTACCTTGTTTGGATGTCCAGAATTAGTACCTAATGAAGTTGATATTGAAACTGTGACTTCTTCGATTTCATAGGCTTATTTTTTTTCATTATACCACTTCCTTCAGAACATGTTAAATTATTAAGAGATCAGTATATAGATTACATAATATAGATTATAAGTATTATATATTTTTTAGGAAGATTGGTAGTAAGATTGAATTTCTCCTTTTCTGTAGTTCATAAATTTCCTTGCCTTTTTTTTGTCTCCTCCTTCTCTTTCCCTGACAGGTAGAGGGCTGATCCAAAGCTTGACTGCACTCCCCCTTTCCTGGTGTGAGATGCAGATGCTTCCTTGTTAGTGCAAGGGCCTTTTCTTGTTTAATAATGCTTGTGATGGCAAATTAAATGATAATTACCTGAAGTGGCAAAACTCATTAGAAGGTAAATTGAGTCTTCAAATCATTTTGTTTATGACATAAATTGAGCATGGAACCTTATTTCTTCAACAATGAAAGGCACACTGGACTTCAGCTTATGAAATATATTTCTACTTAAGATATTTCATTACACACACATTAAAACGTTAATAAATTTATAAGTATTTATTGAATGCCTACTATGTTCATAGCATTTCAGTTCATCTATAGACAATAGCAAAGAGATGCAACCTAGCTAGTGAGATTGCATCAAGCAATAACAAAATATATGAGCCTGTGTGTGTTCTTTCATTCTGTTTAGAATGCCAGAATTTTCCAGTAATTTCTTCAGGTTTCTACAGAAATTATTTTCCAAACTATGTTTTATGTTTAAGATTTCTCAAAAATACTACCTTTTCTTTGTCATACAATTGTGGTCAAATGTCTCATATAATTTGCTTTTACTTTTTTCTTTTTATTTTATGCCCTAAATTTAGCCAGATCTAGTGTTAGCTCACAGTTTGTGAGCTTTTTATTTTTCCCCATTCACCATCTACTTGGTTACTTGCTTGCTCATCTCTCCTTTAAAGCCATAACTAAAGCTCTGCACTTACTATATGCATGACCTGTACAAGTTATTTAACCTTTGTATGCCTCAGTGTCCTCACTTGAATTAACAGAGGTTATATATTAATTTTCTTTTATTTAACTCTTAAGGTCAGGGGTACAAGTGCAGATTTGTATATATTAATTTTCTTTGTACTTCTAAGATTGGCTGATATGTCATGCGTTACATAAATTTTTGTCACAGAAATAAATTCATTTAATTATTGCTCAGGTTATAAATTGAAATGAAAATATAGATTATTTAAAGTTACAAAGACTGTTTTGCTATTATTATATTTATTTCTGATTGTTGATATAAAGTATGACAACTAAAACTATTTCAAAGGAAGTGGACCAGCAATACAACATATTTTCTCAAACTCCTCTAAAATGTTTGAAAGAAAATAAATAGAATGAACATGTAAGCTGAATTACAACAGAAAATAAAGAAATTTAGCAGCATAATCAGTATACTGTAACTTATAAAGGCATAAGGAATAATCTTTGTTTCTGGATCTTTTTCCCATCGATAATTTGATTTGACTAATAATTCTATTGTATGTATATATGTATGTTTGAGATGGAGTCTCGCTCTGTCCCCAGGCTGAAGTGCAGTGGCGTGATCTCAGCTCACTGCAACCTCTGACTCCTGGTTCAAGTGATTCTTCTGCCTCAGCCTCCTGAGTCAGGCTCCTGAGTAGCTGGGATTAGAGGCATGTGCCACCACACCCAGCTATTGTTGTATTTTTAGTAGAGACGAGGTTTCACCATGTTGGCCAGGATGGTCTTGCTCTCCTGACCTGGTGATCCACCCGCCTCGGCTTCCACAAGTGTTGGGATTACAGGCATCGGCCACCACGCCTGGCAATAATTCTATTTTAGACTCATCTTTAACTTCAGCTCTTTTCAATTTATGTATTTCAAAGTTTTTGTGTTTTCCTTATCTTACATTTAAGTGTAATTTACTTAGAAATGCATTGCTGTAACAGCATAACAGTAACTAAACCAATAATGTATTTATCTACAAAGATTTTTAAACTGGCATGTTGTCAAGCCATCACCATGTGTTAAAAGGTAGCCTGAGTAGCGGATCACGAGGTCAGGAGATCCAGATCACCGTGAAACCCCGTCTGTACTAAAAATACAAAAAATTAGCCGGGTGTGGTGGCGGGCGCCTGTAGTCCCAGCTACTCGGAGAGGCTGAGACAGTCGAATGGCGTGAACTCGGGAGGTGGAGCTTGCAGTGAGCCGAGATCGCGCCACTGCACTCCAGCCTGGGTGAGAGCGCGAGACTCTGTCTCAAAAAAAAAAAAAAAAAAAAAAAAAAAAAAAAGGTAGCCTGAGTAACTTACTTCAGAGATATCTTCCACATACTTTTTAGGAAGGTAGTTTCTAAGAATATCCTACATTGTATGAAAGAAAAAAAATCTGCAGTAATTTGCTAATATCAAGTAAAATAACTCATATTACATTTCAAATTTAATAAGATACCAGGGATTCATTGCCAAGGGTCAAAGATTCAAGAAGAGTGTTGGTTTATATATTTGGTAGATCATGATTGATTTTTAAAATCCACATTTAAAAAATCTTCAAAACAGTCGTTTTTCATAAATCATGTGGTGGTTCAAAATCTTGAAAACAACTTTGTGTAAGTTTAAGACATTTGGGGGCCTAAATTAATTTTCTGTCTTACAGTTTTTCTAGTTGTTAATCAGATTTGGCATTTGCCTTATGTTTAGATAAGAAGGTTGCCGCTTTGATTAGAAAGAGAGATTTTAGACAAAAGTATATTTTCCCTTATCAAGGGTCATTAAGAAATAAGGCATCCAACAAAAGACAAGCTGGAACTCATTAGTTAGCTTAGTCAAACACTTATGAGGAACACTATGTACTAAAGGAATGACTATATTTATACGGCCTTTTAAACAAAGCAAAGCCAAAAATTACAAGCAAAATGACATAAAATAGATTGAAAGGTAAAAGTTGAACAGCTAGAAAAACCACCTGCATGTCATTATGCTATGTATTATAGAAATATGTTTTTCTTCAATGGAGTAAACTAGGACTTTATAAAATTTATTTAATCCTATATCAAATTTTAGTCAACACAATGGTTGATATTTGGGTTTTGATTTTAACTTTCCCTCAAGTGAAATATTTGAGATGAGAATTTAAGTTTCCTAGACTGTTAAATGCAAAAATGCATGAAACTTCATTATGCTAACATGCCTTTATGTTTCCTTCATACTTGGGAAGAAACATTGGAGCCATAGCAAAAGAAAATAGCAGTACTTTTAATCCTAATGTATAAGCAATATCCTGCATTCATTTTTTTTCTAATTCAGACTACCAGAGAATTTCTGTTTTTCAAAAATAGGTACATTAATTACTTTGAAGTAGAACTGTTTATTAATATGTGCTAATGATTCTTAAAATAGAGAAAAATATATGGATGTTGAATAAGGTAAATGAAGTTAAAGATCAATAATTTTCATTATACACACAAAGCAATGACAAATTAAATGACTAATGTGTATATTGTTTCATGCTCTAGAGCACTTGTTTTCACAGCTGGTTGAGTTAAAAAATGGAATGGGATTTGGTACACGATTTTTAAACTTTTTGAAAATTCTCTGGAAAATCATAGCAATAACAATGTGGATGCACTGTATGTGTAACATGTGTGATACATAAATGTATGAAAATACCTAACAACAGGCAAATGGTATACGCTTCAACCGTGCAAGCTACTTATTATATTAAGAAGGTAGCTTATTTGCCTAAACAAATCAATTATCACTAGAGTAATCATAAAATGCTAGCCTGAGAAGGTTCAGTATTTATGCAGAATATATGAAGGCTATGCTGACGTGTCAGACAACCTGTGTAGGTGTGTAAGTGGATCATGCTTTAGATATGAGAAGTGGTTCACAGTGGAGGGTAAGGGTAAGTGATCTTATAGAGAATACATTTCCACCTTAATTCATATTTTCTAACTGAATTTTTTTTTTTTTTTTTTTTTAGTTTTAGAGATGCGTTCTCATGGGGGAACAAAAAATACATTGGCCCCAAATTGTAACAAAGCTCACAGTTAAGATTCCTGATGTTTTTACAGGAGTGTTCTACCTTAGGCAATGTAAAATACATATATATTTAATTCAATAATATCAATCTTGAAAAAGATGGTGAGAAAACAATCAACTCTAACAATTGCATATTCAAATCCTCACTTGTTAGAAATACAACAGATATTATTTCCACTTTAATGACAGTTTTTTCTGACTCAGAGCAACCTGGATGTTTATACTGCTGCCCTGGCTGAGACATTCTTTCAGTTTCCACCCTTCGTCCCACCAGCTGGAAGAGAAAATAGAGACAACCTTGCAGATAATGTTTAAGGGTCTCTGCCCTACTCTCTTCTTCAATTAGCCCCTGTGTCTGTTTGTCTTTTATTCATTCCACCAACCAAACAACAAACACTCACTGAAAGTATCCTCTCTGCCAGATACTGCATCAGTTTCTGGGAATGTGGAATAAAACAACAACATTTATGAAACAAAACAAAAAACAAACAAAATCCCCCCAAAAAATCCACACCTACCCTCTATTTGAATATTTCAGAGATTAGTGGGGACACATATAGGAATGATAGTACCTTGTGATCATTTCTGCCATAAGAACATATATGCAATTCTACAGGAAAACATGAGAAGCAAAGACCAACTTTATAACATTAACTGATTGATAACTGACTACTGCTTATTAAGATGGTATGAATCATGCATCTCGCATGAAACAGAAACAGTATTTCTATACTTAAAAAATATGTACCACTGGTGTGCTGGCATTTGTCAAGGGTTTTGGGAGCCAGTGATTAAACACAGGCATTAAAAATAAATAAATTAGGTATACTTACAATTAAGTAATTTATAATAAAAGCAAAGGCAATACATACTCAAAAATCACAGCTTCCTACTTATTTGTTTAATTTTACAATTGTCTATGCTCTGGAGGTTATTTAAGTCTATATGGGGGAGATAATGTAGAAGGCTGTGTTACTACACATTTCTCCTTTATTCCACATTAAGTGATGACATGTTGGAAATCTGAAATCAGCCATGATAGCGGTGTTACAACACAGGTATTGGCAAACACTGCAATTCAGGTGTGTGGTGTGTTCTAAGCAAGCCAGTTAATACTTTTCAGCACACCACCGACGGCACTCACAAAGCAACACAATTGATTCACAGTCATATCGGTAGTAAAAATTGAACGTGAATGGAAAGGATGCTAAATCAAGTTGATTTTTATACTTAAAAATGTCTTGAACATAAAACTTCAACAAAATAAATCTAATTTTCAAATTGTCTGATTTGAAAAGCTTCTATCAGGCAAATGAGGAATTTTTAAGAATAAGATTTTCACCACTTTCAGTAGTAACTTTCTGATAGGAGACCACCAAACTTGTATTAATAATTAACTTCTGAAATATAATGTATCCACTGAACTTCATTCACCAGAATTGAAATTTGTTAAACTTGAAATGCTTAAAATTTTTATACTGTCGAGGTATTCCAGAATGCTTTAACAATTAGAGGAGCAGAGTCCAACTAAAATGTTAACTGGAAACTCTTTCAAACACAGAAAAGGAGCCGGGTGCGGTGGCTCATGCCTGTAATCCCAGCACTATGGGAGGCTGAGGCTGAGGTGGTGGATATTTGAGGTCAGGAGTTTAAGACCAGCCTGGCCAACATTGTGAAACCCGTTTCTAGTAAAAATAAAAAAATAAAAAAATTAGCAGGCATGACTGTTCGTGCCTGTAATCCCAGCTTCTCAGGAGGCTGAGGCATGAGTATCACTTGAACCCAGGAGGCTGAGGTTGCCGTAAGCCAGGATCACATCACTGCACTTCAGCCTGGACAACAGAGTGAGATTGTGTCTCAAAAAAACAAACAAACAAACAAACGAAACCCAAAAAATGGAAAAGGTAAAAACAAGAACACATAAAGGGTAAGTCACATAAAAACTTCTCTTCTCTTTTTAATTTTCTATAATCCTGAAACTCTCAGAAAGCCTTCCCTCTCTTTGAATAACTCTCTTTTCACCCATTATCTTGGACCCTTTTCCCACCCTTCCACCCAGAGCATTCCAGACTGATGACAAACACCCTCCCCTTGCTGCCAATGGCCCCTGGACACTAGGGTCTGATGTCAAAAGCACACTATCTATCATGATGATGGCTTTTATCTCAAGAATCCTGGCCTTTGGGCGACTTCCCACATACATTACTGGGGGTTGGAGAAGGCTCTGGACAAAGGCACATTAATAATTTTTGGTCGAAATAACAATGTAAATTTGGACACATCTAACATTTAGAAATATGAGAATTTATGAATATAATTGCCTGTAGTATGACTTGAAATAGAATTTGCTGTAGTTTATTTTTAAGATAGAATAAACAAGAAAGATCCTATGCAGACAAAAGATAACAGTTCATTAGCACATTATGGAGAATACAACATAATGTATTTCACATTCAGAAGTATGAACAATTTATGAGTGATTAAGAGAAAAACACCATGTATAAAAATTTTAGGTAATTAAAAGTAACTTGCAACAAAAAACATAAAAGAAATAAAGCTCAACATCGAAATTTGACCCAGAACCCCTTTTCTCTTTCAAAATATTATTTTTAAAACTCTGATGCAGATACATATATAATTTTTCTTCAGAAAATTTATGTTGAAGATGGCCGAATAGGAGCAGCTCCAGTCTACAGCTCCCAGCCTGAGTGACACAGAAGATGGGTGATTTCTGCATTTCTGTTTGAGGTACCGGTTTCATCTCATTAGGGAGTGCCAAACAGTGGGTGCAGGACAGTCAGTGAGGTGCACTGTGCTCGAGCCGAAGCAGGATGAGGCATTGCCTCACTCGGGAAGCACAAGGGGTCAGGGAGTTCCCCTTCCTAGTAAAAGAAAGGGGTAACAGACGGCACCTGGAAAATCAGGTCAGTCCCACCCTAATACTGCGCTTTTCCAACGGGCCTGGAAAACGGCACACTAGGAGATTGTGTCCCGCACCTGGCTCGGAGGGTCCTATGCCCACGGAGTCTCACTGATTGCTAGCACAGCAGTCTGAGATCAAACTGCAAGGTGGCAGCGAGGCTGCGGGAGGGCACCTGCCATTGCCCAGGCTTGCTTAGGTAAACAAAGCAGCCAGGAAGCTCGAACTGGGTGGAGCACACCATAGCTCAAGAAGGCCTGCCTGCCTCTGTAGGCTCCATCTCTGGGGGCAGGGCACAGACAAACAAAAAGTCAGCAGGAACCTCTGCAGACTTAAATGTCCCTGTCTGACTGACAGCTTTGAAGAGAGTAGTGGTTCTCCCAGCATGCAGCTGGAGATCTGAGAACAGACAGACTCTCTCCTAAAGTGGGTTCCTCACCCCCAAGCAGCCTAACTGGGAGGCATCCCCCTAGTAGGGACAGACTGACACCTCACTCGGTCGGGTACTCCTCTGAGACAAAAGTTCCAGAGGAACTATCAGACAGCTCAATTTGTGGTCTCACGAAAATCCGCTGTTCTGCAGCCACCGCTGCTGACACCCAGCCAAACAGGGTCTGGAGTGGACCTCTAGTAAACTCCAACAGACCTGAAGCTGAGGGTCCTGTCTGGTAGAAGGAAACTAACAAACAGAAAGGACATCCACACCAAAAACCCATCTGTACATCACCATCATCAAAGACCAAAAGTAGATAAAACCACAAAGATGGGGAAAAAACAGAGCAGAAAAACTAGAAACTCTAAAAAGCAGAGCACCTCTCCTCCTCCAAAGGAACGTAGTTCCTCACCCGCAATGGAACAAAGCTGGATGGAGAATGACTTTGACGAGTTGAGAGAAGAAGGCTTCAGACGATCAAACTACTCTGAGCTATGGGAGGAAATTCAAAACAATAGCAAAGAAGTTAAAAACTTTGAAAAAAAAATTAGACGAATGCATAACTAGAACAACCAATGGAGAGAAGGGCTTAAAGGAGCTGATGGAGCTGAAAGCCAGGTTTCGAGAACTACGCGAAGATTGCAGAAGCCTCGGTAGCAGATGTGATCAACTGGAAGAAAGGGTATCGCTGATGGAAGATGAAATGAATGAAATGAAGCGAGAAGGGAAGTTTAGAGAAAAAAGAATAAAAAGAAATGAACAAAGCCTCCAAGAAATGTGGGACTATATGAAAAGACCAAACCTACGTCTGATTGGTGTACCTGAAAATGACGGGGAGAATGGAACCAAGTTGGAAAACACTCTGCAAGATATTATCCAGGAGAACTTCCCCAATCTAGCAAGGCAGGCCAACATTCAGATTCAGGAAATACAGAGAATGCTACAAAGATACTCCTCAAGAAGAGCAACTCCAAGACACATAATTGTCAGATTCACCAATGTTGAAATGAAGGAAAAAATGTTAAGGGCAGCCAGAGAGAAAGGTCGGGTTACCCACAAAGGGAAGCCCATCAGACTAACAGCTGATCTCTTGGCAGAAACTCTAAAAGCCAGAAGAGAGTGGGGGCCGATATTCAACATTCTTAAAGAAAAGAATTTTCAACCCAGAATTTCATATCCAGCCAAATTAAGCTTCATAAGTGAAGGAGAAATAAAATACTTTACAGACAAGCAAATGCTGAGTGATTTTGTCACCACCAGGCCTGCCCTAAAAGAGCTCCTGAAGGAAGCACTAAACATGGAAAGGAACAACCGGTACCAGCCCCTGCAAAAACATGCCAAATTGTAAAGACCATCGAGGCTAGGGAGAAACCGCATCAACTAACGAGCAAAATAACCAACTAACATCATAATGACAGGATCAGATTCACACATAACAATATTAACTTTAAATGTAAATGGGCTAAATGCTCCAATTAAAAGACACAGACTGGCAAACTGGATAAGGAGTCAGGACCCATCAGTGTGCTGTATTCAGGAAACCCATCTCACGTGGAGAGACACACATAGACTCAAAATAAAGGGATGGAGGAAGATCTATCAAGCAAATGGAAAACAAAAAAAGGCAGAGGTTGCAATCCTAGTCTCTGATAAAATACTTTAAACCAACAAAGATCAAAAGAGACAAAGAAGGCCATTACATAATGGTAAAAGGATCAATTCAACAAGAAGAGCTAACTATCCTAAATATATATGCACCCAACACAGGAGCACCCAGATTCATAAAGCAAGTCCTTAGAGACCTACAAAGGGACTTAAACTCCCACACAATAATAATGGGAGATTTTAACACCCCACTGTCAACATTAGACAGATCAACAAGACAGAAAGTTAACAAGGATACCCAGGAAATGAACTCAGCTCTGCACAAAGTGGACCTAACAGACATCTACAGAACTCTCCACCCCAAATCAACAGAATATACATTTTTTTTCAGCACCACACCACACCTATTCCAAAATTGACCACATAGTTGGAAGTAAAGCACTCCTCAGCAAATGTAAAAGAACAGAAATTATAACAAACTGTCTCTCAGACCACAGTGCAATCAAACTAGAACTCAGGATTAAGAAACTCACTCAAAACCGCTCAACTACACGGAAACCGAACAAACTGCTCCTGAATGACTATTGGGTACATAATGAAATGAAGGCAGAAATAAAGATGTTCTTTGAAACCAACGAGAACAAAGACACAACATACCAGAATCTCTGGGACACATTCAAAGCAGTGTGTAGAGGGAAATTTATAGCACTAAATGCCCACAAGAGAAAGCAGGAAAGATCCAAAATTGACACCCTAACATCACAATTAAAAGAACTAGAAAAGCAAGAGCAAACACATTCAAAAGCTAGCAGAAGGCTAGAAATAACTAAAATCAGAGCAGAACTGAAGGAAATAGAGACACAAAAAACCCTTCAAAAAATTAATGAATCCAGGAGCTGGTTTTTAGAGAAGATCAACAAAATTGATAGACTGCTAGCAAGACTAATAAAGAAGAAAAGAGAGAAGAATCAAATAGATGGAATAAAAAATGAAAAAGGGGATATCACCACCGATCCCACAGAAATGCAATCTACCATCAGAGAATACTACAAACACCTCTATGCAAATAAACTAGAAACTCTAGAAGAAATGGATAAATTCCTGGCCACATACACCCTCCCAAGACTAAACCAGGAAGAAGTTGAATCCCTGAATAGACCAATAACAAGCTCTGAAATTGTGGCAATAATCAATAGCTTACCAACCAAAAAGAGTCCAGGACCTGATGGATTCACAGCCGAATTCTACCAGAGGTACAAGGAGGAACTGGTACCATTCCTTCTGAAACTATTCCAATCAATAGAAAAAGAGGGAATCCTCCCTAACACATTTTATGAAGCCAGCATCGTCCTGATACCAAAGCCTGGCAGAGACATAACCAAAAAAGAGAATTTCAGACCAATATCCTTGATGAACATTGATGCAAAAATCCTCAATAAAATACTGGCAAACCAAATCCAGCAGCACATCAAAAAGCTTTTACACCATGATCAAGTGGGCTTCATCCCTGGGATGCAAGGCTGATTCAACATATGCAAATCAATAAATGTAATCCAGCATATAAACAGAACCAAAGACAAAAACCACATGATTATCTCAATAGATGCAGAAAAGGCCTTTGACAAAATTCAACAACGCTTCATGCTAAAAACTCTCAATAAATTAGGTATTGATAGGATGTATCTCAAAATAATAAGAGCTATCTATGACAAACCCACAGCCAATATCATACTTAATGGGCAAAAACTGGAAGCATTCCCTTTGAAAACTGGCACAAGACAGGGATGCCCTCTCTCACTACTCCTATTCAACATAGTGCTGGAAGTTCTGGCCAGAGCAATCAGGCAGGAGAAGGAAATGAAGGGTATTCAATTAGGAAAAGAGGAAGTCAAAATGTCCCTATTTGCAGATGACATGATTGTATATCTAGAAAACCCCATCGTCTCAGCCCAAAATCTCCTTAAGCTGATTAGCAACTTCAGCAAAGTGTCAGGATACAAAATCAATGTACAAAGATCACAAGCATTCTTGTACACCAATCACAGACAAACAGAGAGCCAAATCATGAGTGAACTCTCACTCACAATTGCTTCAAAGAGAAAAAAATAGCTAGGAATCCAACTTACAAGGGATGTGAAGGACCTCTTCAAGGAGAACTACAAACCACTGCTCAATGAAATCAAAGAGGATACAAACAAATGGAAGAACATTCCATGCTCATGGGTTGGAAGAATCAATATCGTGAAAATGGCCATACTGCCAAAGGTAATTTATAGATTCAATGCCATCCCCATCAAGCTACCAATGACTTTCTTCACAGAATTGGAAAAAACTACTTTAAAGTTCATATGGAACCAAAAAAGAGCCCATATCGCCAAGTCAATCCTAAGCCAAAAGAACAAAGCTGGAGGCCTCACGCTACCTGACTTCAAACTATACTACAAGGCTACAGTAACCAAAACAGCATGGTACTGGTACCACAACAGAGACATAGATCAGTGGAACAGAACAGAGCCCTCAGAAATGATGCCACATTTCTACAACTATCTGATCTTTGACAAACCTGACAAAAACAAGAAATGGGGAAAGGATTCCCTATTTAATAAATGGTGCTGGGAAATCTGGCTAGCCATATGTAGAAAGCTGAAACTGGATCCCTTCCTTACACCTTATACAAAAATTAATTCAAGATGGATTAAAGACTTACATGTTAGACCTAAAACCATTAAAATCCTACAAGAAAACCTAGGCAATACCATTCAGGACATAGGCGTGGGCAAGGACTTCATGTCTAAAACACCAAAAGCAATGGCAACAAAAGCCAAAATTGACAAATGGGATCTCATTAAACTAAAGAGCTTCTGCACAGCAAAAGAAACTACCATCAGAGTGAACAGGCAACCTACACAATGGGAGAAAATTTTTGCAACCTACTCATCTGACAAAGGGCTAATATCCAGAATCTACAAACAAATTTACAAGAAAAAAACAACCCCATCAAAAAGTGGGCAAAGGACATGAACAGACACTTCTCAAAAGAAGACATTTATGCAGCCAAAAGACACATGAAAAAATGCTCATCATCACTGGCCATCTGAAAAATGCAAATCAAAACCACAGTGAGATACCATCTCACACCAGTTAGAATGGCCATCATTAAAAAAGCAGGAAAAAACAGGTGCTGGAGAGGATGTGGAGAAATAGGAACACTTTTACACTGTTGGTGGGACTGTAAACTAGTTCAACCATTGTGGAAGTCAGTGTGGCGATTCCTCAGGGATCTAGAACTAGAAATACCATTTGACCCAGCCATCCCATTACTGGGTATATACCCAAAGGACTATAAATCATGCTGCTATAAAGACACATGCACACGTATGTTTATTGTGGCACTATTCACAATAGCAAAGACTTGGAACCAACCCAAATGTCCAACAACGATAGACTGGATTAAGAAAATGTGGCACGTATACACCATGGAATACTATGCAGCCATAAAAAATGATGAGTTCATGTCCTTTGTAGGGACATGGATGAAACTGGAAAACATCATTCTCAGTAAACTATCGCAAGGACAAAAAACCAAACTCCGTATGTTCTCACTCATAGGTGGGAATTGAACAATGAGAACTCATGGACACAGGAAGGGGAACATCACACTCCAGGGACTGTTGTGGGGTGGGGGGAACGGGGAGGGACAGCATTAGACGATATACCTAATGCTAAATGACGAGTTAATGGGTGCAGCAAAACAACATGGCACATGCATACATATGTAACAAACCTGCACATTGTGCACATGTACCCTAAAACCTAAAGTATAATAGAAAAGAAAAAAAGAAAATTTATCTTAAGTTGCTTTATTAAATGCAATGAAATTCTTAGAAAGAGTATAATTTTGTTTAATTCCTTACACATTTGATATATTACTTTGAGTCTATTAAACAGGCCCTCGGTACTTATTCAGTAAAATTAATAGGCAGAACTCATACTGTGTCCTTAGTTTTATTGTACTTTTCTTTATGGAAAGCTATTTAGTAAAAAATAATTTGAAAAATCTAGATACTTAAGCAGCTATCATTTCATGGCGAAAAAGTAATCATCCTGAAAGCCAAGTAAATATATGAGTGTACAAAATGTGACTGCTTAATGCTAAAAGCTAAAGAAATTGCTGCATTAAGGAAAGCATAATTATCTGTATATTTGTCATTCTTGAGTATTACCTTTCCTCCTAATTTTTGAGGAGAAAATCAATTATTTTATACTTAGTTATCCTGAAGGTATTTAAAATTAAAATCGCAACCATTTACTGGATAGAAAGAAAAAGGTGTTGGTCAGCAATTCTTTTTTAAGTTTATATAATTACTATTCTGATTTTTATTTTTCATGGGTTTCTACTACAATCTCTTACTTATCATTGCATTCTCAGCATTATACACCGGTTAAGATGTGAAAAAGAGAGAAGTGTAATCAATGAGCAGAAAGATTTTAATTACAGTAAAAACCCTCTAATCGAATTCTATCTGACCTGTAGTCAGTTAGTTGAAGTCAGTTAAAGTGGGGAATTTTTTAAATATTATACATGAACAACTTATTCTTTTCTCTTTTATTATAACCATGTAAGGGTTATACCTATTTACTAGTCTTTTAAAGTAAGGCCAACCAAGTCTTTTTCAATACCTTCACTGAATGACTGAGTTGTCTTTGCATAAACCACGCCACAGCAGTCATCTTTTTCATTCTGATTTTACTTTCTTTAAAGTACAGCAATAAATGAAACACTTGAAAAATAGTTTGAAAAGAGTCCTTCTACATTTACTAATTGTTTTTCCAATCCATATCTCATCCAATGAAATTCGTTTAGCAGTTTGTCTTGATTGAATTGTCCTAAAACTTGAGTTTACATTTTTATAAGAAAATCTCTCTGAAGTTTCCCTTATTCCTTCATCCTTAAGTTTTCATATTTCACTAAACTAGACACTTGTAATACACAGACCCATGACCAAGACACTTGAGAACAAACACAACCAACTGACTTCGGAAAGTATAGAGTTCAGGAGGTCGACAGGCAGAAATGATTGGGGCTTTTCAAACCCTGATGCCCAAATCACTATGGGCATGAGTCAGAATGTTTTCTAGAGTGAACAGGGAGACTGGGTAGAGTTTCTAAAGTAGCTAAAATGGAAACTTGAGAGGGAGTCCTTACCAATTATTCACATCTGAAAACAGAAGATGATTGAGGAGCCCAATGTATCCTACCCGAATCTCCCCAAAAACCTCCCCAGTCCCATTGCTATTACTTTAATCTGAGGAACCACAATCTTGCTCCTGGGATTATTCCAGAACTTCCCAAAGAGAATTTCCACTTCTATCTGTAACGTTCCGAATATATCATAACCCAGAAGTTAATGACCTTTTATTAAACCTTATCTACTCATGTCACCCTTGAAGTTAAAACAATTTCTCTCAATTGAGGACACTCTTCTGAGCCAGGAGCAGTGGCTCATACCTGTAATCCCAGCACTTTGAGAGGCCTAGGCAGCAGGATCACTTGAGCCTAAGAGTTCGAGACCAGCCTGGGCAACATAGAAACACCCCGTCCGTACAAAAAAGCATTAAAAAATTAGCTGGGCATGGGGCACTTGCCTGTAGTCTTAGCTACTCAGTAGGGTGAGGTGGGAGAATCGCTTGAGCATGGGAGGTGTTGAGGCTGCAGTGAGCCATAAACATGCCACAGCACTCCAGCCTGGGTGGCAGAGCAAGACTAGGTCTCTGAAAATAAATAAATAAAAATAAAAATAGAACACTCTTCTGGACACTTACTCAGTTTCTCCTCTCTGGTCTTCATCTGCAGAATTCAATGTATCAGATGTCTACTTACAGTTATTTCCCTTACATCCTGCAGTAGATGGATTGCGCTATTTCTTTTCACATTCCTATAGAAACACATTCTGTCCCACAACATGACTGGAATTGGCCTTTTTCCATTTGCTGCCCCAGCGATGCTACACATGGAATGCCTAAACAACTGTGTTTAATTAATCAAAGAAAACATGTAAGTGGCAAAATAATACGATGAATAAATACTCTTAGAATCATAGTTACTATTCAGTAACTGCCATATGTGAAAGCATTTAACACCATTTCTCTCATCTAGCGAAGTATTAACCAACTTTATCTCTTTGGGGTGTGACTAATGACAGAAAGTAATTTTGCTACAGTTATTTCTGTAGTTGAGTTTTTCCTTCCAAAGTTGGGGACGTAACTTGAAGATATTTTGAGAGTCTAGAAGGTGTAAGAAACTGACACAAGCTGTGACAAAAGGGATTGAGAGAGAGGAAAGGTACAAGATACCTGGCAACCACCTAGCTGCCCTTGCTTCCAAGAAAATTCAAGAAAACGACATGTGTGGGTGAAAAAAATAGAAAGTATTGCAATATGACATGTGATATAATTCTCTCCTCCATTTGTCTCACAAAACCTCACAAAAAAATCTATGAACCTCCATTATTTCAGTTTGTATGCAATTTCAATGCAATTAGTGTTTTGAGGTAATTGGTAGAATGACTCATGATGAAACCGGCCTCAAGACAGGCTAGACAGGCAAGATGAGTGAACATTTATCTAGGTGGTTACTATATCTGGATATGGAAAAATCTCCCATTTTCTTCACTCTTGTGTGAAAATAGCATTCTGATGCTAAAATGGAGCAATTGGTAAGAGTATAGGAGATAAAAGAAAGGTGTCTAAACAGGACTCCTACCTGGGCCCAGATTAGGATATTTAGACATTAGGAAAATTGATAAATTCTGGAGGAGTAGTCCTTGACTCTGATTAGCTTGTGTTGATGAGAACAGACCAGGGATTTTGGTCGGGAGGCTCATCCAACAATTTGATGGAAGTGTCCTCTATAGCCTCTGTGTCACATTACTCAGGCAAAACAGAAACTGGCTGTATGAAATCTTTTGGCCAATGCAAGGGAAACAACTTCTGGCACAATCAGAAAAAGAACCTCAATTTCTGGAAACAGTAGATTTTGGATACATCATTTTGTTTTAGTAATTATTTCATTTCTGCTATTTTTCTTGGTCACAAATTACTTGTAAATGTCTGAAGTATACAAGGGTACTTGTCCTTGGGTAAAATTCAGAGACTATGTGACTTTTAGGTATAAACGATACTGGGTAGATTGGGATTTTTGAAAGTCTGTTACTCTTCTCAGCATGGTTCCCAGGAATCAATATTGGTGTGTTATTTCTTGGAAAGTGGAGAACTGGCATGAAGTTCTACTTCAGTCACCTCTGCTGGCTAGAAAAATGCTCACGTATATGAGCTGCTTTGTTATAATTTTCTCCCTCTCCTATTCATATTGGCTTTCTTGTTCTACTTTCTTTGGCCATAAAACATTTGGAATTACCATTTCAGGGAGAGAGAGTTGACAGAGTTTTGTTATTTAGAAAACTCACTCTTTATATGAACAAGTAGGTGGCCCACATCATTAAGTAGGTGATCCCCATCATTAACTCCACATTAATATTTGAATTAAACATTAATAAGCCTTCTAGAGGTACTACAGGCAGCCCATTTCCTCAAGAAAGGCATTTGAAATTAATTAGTGGTATTGAAATTTATTACCCATTTGTATTACAATAACTAGTTAATTCCTGTACCACAGATGATATTTCAGAAATGGCTTATGTATTAGACATTATAATCAAGAACTGGAAAAAAATTCAAAAATTTAATTCAAGAGATTGAAGTCATTAAACAGAAATGTTACTTGTTCATAAAAAATGAAGATAAAATTACACTCACAGACAATTCTGCCCATGCCACTTTAATATGTCAACAAATGACAATTTTATGATGAATTTTGAAAGAAATTTTATAGGAGAGGAAGACTTGATGGATTTCATTCAACTATTAATCAATATTCAGTGTAAAATATTAAGCAGTCACTTAAATTATGAAAATAATATATGTTGAAGGCAAAATATAAAATAGTCCAAGTGCGTACGAAATGAAAATGCCTTTCTCATATAATCAACCTCCTTTATTTTTTGACATAACCACTGTTATGAATTTATCTTTTCAGAATATTACGTAACACACATGGAACCTTAGTTTTGCACAAATTATTTTGATACACTCTCTTATAACTTGTTCCCCCTCCACTCAACAGTATGGACTATATCATATATCATATAGTCCATCAGCACACACATATTGAATCTTTTGGAAAGAGAAAAGTGAAAAGAAACTGAAGATGTTCTAGAAAGAGGAGTTAAAGAAAGGCTTTGAAATCCGTATTCTTTAAAATCTCGAAATGTTTTAAACCTAACTTAGTCTCACCAAGGCCCGTGTAACCTCTTAAAAAAGTAAATCTTATCTCCTCATTGTCATGGTTAAAATCCTTTAAATAACCTATTTAAAGAACAAAGCCTCTTTAAGTAAAGATCAAAACCCTTTAGGTGGTCAAAATAGCAATATTTATTGTTCCTATATAATCTGACTTATTCCGTTCTCTCCTTGTTCTCTCAGCTTTGCTACTTCTAAATTCCAGGAAATTCTCTGCTCCTTCTCTTTCGAGGGTCTTTACACATGCTTTTATTCAGCCTGAATTACCTCACCCTTTGCTCGCCGTACACCATTTTCATTCTGCAGACATCAGCCAAAGGTTATTCTCCCAAAGAACAATTCGCTAGTGATATGGTTTGGCTGTGTCCCCACCCAAATCTCATCTTGAATAGTTCCCATAATTCCCCCATGTCGTGGGATGGACCCAGTGAGAGGTAACTGAATCATGGGGGTGGTTTTTTCCCATGCTGTTCTTGTGACAGTGAATAAGTCTCATGAGATCTGATGGTTTTATAAAGGGAAGTTACCCTGCACATGCTCCCTTGGCTGCTGCCATGTAAGACGTGACTTTGTTTGTTCTTTACCTCCTGCTGTGATTGTGAGGCCTCCCCAGCCATGCTTAACTGTGAGTCAATTAAACCTCTTTCCTTTATAAATTACCCAGTCTTGGGTATGTCTTTATTAGCAGAGTAAGAACTGACTAATACAAGTAGCATTGAGACCAAATCAAATTCTGCTCCTATGGTTTCCCTTTTATAAAATGTATAATGAGTAATTGAATAAATAATGTATGTAGTTGTTAAATACCTAATTCCTCTAGCAGAAGATGAACCCAATTCACCTTCTGAAATGGCCCCAAAGGGCAGGAGCCATCTTCACTGCTCTTTTCTCAATGGCCAGGAGAGTTCCTGCACATGCTAGCTGCTTGACAAATAGTTTGAATAATGACCCTCTTTCACATTTTTAATTGCTATATGGACATTTTATAATTTAGCATTACCTCAATTAATATTTTCCATGGATTCCCGTATGTGTTCAATAGATTTATGAATTTATAGCTTTTTCTGTTTTTCTTGTTTTTCCATAAAAGATATAAAGTGGCTCTTTCCTGTGTGAATCTTTCAATTTTCTTTTTTCTCTCTATTTTCAATTTCAGACTACTTTAACATTTGAATGCTGAAAATTAGCTGCCATTGACATAGAAAATATTCGTGGAATAATGATATAATACATTCAACTTGAATAACCATCCAAAGTTGAGTATTCACTCTGTTAGATGTTTCTTTCAAAAACATTTTTATTATCAATGCTATGTTTATGGATTAGCAGATAGCCATTCAATATTTTTACCCTATAATGTGGTTACTATTTGTTTACCAAGTGTAAGTTAAACAGTTTTTACAATGCTTTGTATACCTATGTAGATGCCTAGGAAAAGGCAGTAGGGAGGATTGAAAATAGGATCTTAAAAGTTTTAAAATAGAAAATGAGAGAAGATAAAAACTTTATAAAACAATTGGGAAGGCCTATCCCTTTCTATGATATGGCCAGTCTGCAGATAAAGTATAGGTTTGAGTTTCCTTCTGGTCTACTTTCACGGGAGTGTGTACAAATAGTTTTACGGAGGCCATCAAATTCAGCCAGCATGAAATGAAATGCAGTGCAACAATTAAACCACATTTCTGTTTTCCAGAAAGGTAGAGCTGTTACTGTAGACTTAACTTTTGGCAAAAGTAGATGTCTGTTTATGTTGCACTATTGGTGGATATAAACAAATAAATACAGAAGTAATATGATGAAAGAGTCAATACAAAAGCATTCAGCAATTTTGTTTTCAAGAATATTGTCTATTAGAATATAACGGGAGAAAAGTAGCCTCAAACATATGCGTGAAAATTAAAAATACATAGATAAAAGATGAAGACGTGATACATCGTTATTTAGAGGGGTGTTAAAAATATATTCACAATAGCCAAGATAAGGAATCAACCTGTGTCCATCAACAAATGAATAAAGAAAATGTGATATAAATACATATATACATAAACATACATATACATACAATGGAATATTATTCAGCCTTAAAAAAGAAGGGAATCCTATCATTTGTGACAGGATGGATTAAAGTGGAGGACATCATGGTAAGCAAAATAAACCAGATTCAGAAAGGCAAATAATGCATGATCTTTCTTACATGTGGATTCTAAAAAAAGTCAGACTCATGAAAGGAGAGAGAAGGTGACTGCCAGAGGATAAAAAGTAGTGGGTTGCAGGGAGAGAATGTGGAATTGTTGCACAAAAGACACCAAGTTGTAGCTGAACGGGTTAATACATTCTGGAGATCTATTGTATAGCATGATGAATATAAGTAATAATATTCTATCGTACACTTGCAAATTGCTCAGATAATAGATTTTAAGTGCTCTCACCATAAAAAATTTTTAAAGATAAACATGTGAGATAATGGATATATTCATTAGCTTGATTGTGGTAATCATTTTACAATGTATGCACAAATTAAAAATCATGTTTTATATATTTAAAATAGACAAATTTGTCAATTATGCTTCAATAAAGTAGAAAAAATAAAAATGTCATTAAATATTTTAAATGATGTTTATATTTCTTAGTTATTAGTCAACCAATAAGCAAAATGAATAAACTCAATCAAAACAGTGATCTGAATTAATAGTGACAGACATACTAGGTTAAATAATTTTGTGTATGAGTAAACACATTCAAATTTCTCTAGTCTTATAATAACACAATAATCCATATGTTTAATTACATCTACATATTTAGTCATATCTACCTCTAGTCAGATGTGTGAAACAAGCCTTGAGAGATCATATAATTATACATATTTCAGGACTGAGTTATTAATCCTGTGCCAGATTCCTAGTGAAGGAACTATGTATATTTTGCTTCCTCAATCATTGCAGTATACCGCAGCTCTTACAATCAGAAAATTGCACATTTTACCTTCAATTACTGCTTCCTATTGTCTAAAGAAAATATACTAACACAATGTGCACAATAGGGTCTATATTCACTTTATTCTGATGCAGATGCTATCTTATTTTCAACAGTTTTATTTTTTAAAAAAGGGCTAGTGTTGTTGTTTTTCATTTTATGAATGTGCTCAGTATTTGCATAATGATTCCTCTCAAAAGATGAGAGAATGAATGAGGAATAAATAAATTGCAACCTCCCTGCATAATGACTCTACCTTTAAAGATGGATCACACATGGCCATGCTTGAATGCATACAGTATATCAATATTTATTAAGCAGACAGAAAGTCAATTGAACCATAACTTGCTTTGTGCTAAGAAAGAAGAAACCCAGAAGAGGATATGGGAGGATTATTAAAAAGAAACTTAAGAACCCTACCCAAAGTCAATATCAGAAGCTCCCATCGAGTCTCTTTTCTTCACAGATCTTTATGGAATTGAATACACTATCTACACAGGAAACTGGAAAAGATAACTAAATATGAAACGGCCATGCCCTGTCAAAAAACCTTATTGAGCTCTTTAAACAAGGCTCTTCAATCTCCATTTGTAAAAATGTTCTGTACCATTTGCATACATTGTGCAAGAATTACTAGTTAGTTATTATAGATATACCTTTCATTTCTCCAACTGGAATGCATTCTTAAGAACAAGGTCATTCTTCTTATGTATTTTGAGTTCTGCAGAAACATGTTTAATGAATATAAACTCGTAGATGTTGAAGAACTGATGCAGTGCATTTGAGATGCATCATTCATATACATAAAAACAAAAACAAAATGTCACTTCTAAGTATGGCCTTACCTCCTTTCTTGATTATAATAAGAGTAATATTTGTTGAATATTTTGGGTCCCAGGCAGCACAGTGCAAGCACATTCCCTAAATTAATTTCTTAATTCTGACAAACCCTATGAGTTGGGTTTTATTATTTTCACTGTACAGATAAGGAAAATACGGTTGGAAACATCACATCGTTTTGCCCTAGGTTACAAAAGTAGTAATAGAAAATCGAGACATCGAACAAAGTTATTTTTTCTGATCCCACAAACCATACTTTTAGCCACCACACTACACTTCTTGGAACACATAATGATTACCTTGAAAATGAGCTATATGAGCATGTTTAATTCATTAAGAGACTTAATCGTTAAAATAAATCCTCAGCTGTCACTCTCCATCCGACAATAAAACATGTAGCCCCACCCATAGTTAAGGCATACACTTACGTGTATTAAACATGGATATAACAAAAGTTGGAAGTATTTATGCCTAGATGGTGACAAAAGGGGGCAAGTAATTTAACCACTTACTGCCTTATAGTCACATCTGTAATATGAATATAACTTGAGGATATTACTTTAGATTTTCTGTATGTGTTTCCTTTCTTTGTTTTCTCTTTTTCTCTCCCTTTATCCCAGCATCTACCTCATTCATTCTTCAGGGGAGGTTTGTTGCAGGGCAGATGAGAGAGAAGTAACTTTAATTCTTTATGACTTTTGTTTTACACAAGTTTGAGCCCTAGCGGGAGGAAATTCCTTTGGCCAAGGCCCAAAATGCCTCATTTCAGATAAGAATAGCCAATTTTAGGAATGTAAAGAAAAAATATATTGCTAATATAAGTATATGAGAATAACCTTGAAAAAATACTTATTTTTATAGGAGAACAAATTTCTTTCTTTCTTTCTTTCTTTTTTTTGAGACAGAGTCTCCATCTGTTGCCCAGGCTGTAGTGCAATGGCATGATCTTGGCTCACTGCAACCTCTGCCTCCTGAGTTCAAGAGAATCTCCTGCCTCAGCCTCCCAAACAGCTGGGATTACAGACGCCTGCTACCATGCCCAGCTAATTTTTATATTTTAGTAGAGATGGGGTTTCACCATGGTCAAGCTGGTCTCAAACTCTACAAATTTCTTAAACTGAAATATATATTTCAAAAATGTCTATTTTACTTTTCATATCAACAGGAATAATCTAATGGCTGAGAAAATGTGCAAAATTTCAACTTCCTTTGAAAAGTTACATTTCAAAATGAGGCAAAATGAAAGTTAAATTTCAAAATGTAGTTAAGTAGCAGATGTTTCCCATATCCTGTGAATCTTCTTTCATTGGCTCTGGCTCTTGCTCTCTACCATAAAATCTTTGTCCAGAAGAAAAAAAAAATATTATGTTATGCTTCTCTAAATTAATTAAAGAAATTAATGAAATCTTATGTAAAATCCTGAAACACACAAGAAGTAGGATTTTTAATCCCTCCTTTCCTCACCTGTGTAGCCTGGAGGTCTCAGACTCAGTGCCTATGCAAAGTAATTTGCCAACTAAAGGTAGACCCTTCTTTTGAGATGTTTAACAGGATAAGAAAGGAAATAGAATGAGGAGCACAGGAGATGCACAGCAACTGATGAACTAAATGCTAATGAAAGAGTTCCAGGAACTGTGAACAATCACGCTCCAAGGTAACTATGACATAGGTTGAAGGTGAGATAGTGACAGGGACAGAAAGTTTTGAGATTAAGTTAGGTAAGGCCCTCTGGGGCCACCATTCACTGCATGCTTTCAGCTTAGATCAAGAATTGAGAATAGAATCTGGGTGGGATTAGCTTTAAGAGCAGTAAAAAGGACACATCTGGCTAGGGTAGAGTCTACATTAAGCTGCCTCCAATGGGAAGCCTTCACTTGAGACGTTTCCGTGTCACAAAAGATCCCTCAAGCTCTCCTTATTTTTCCAGTTGAGCAGTTACTGTGCATCCCCAGTGCTCCTCTTTTTACTATTTCTTTCCTTTCTTAGCGTGTTAAACATCTCAAAAGAAGGTCTACCTTTAATCTGCGAATTATGTTGCATAGGCATTGAGTCTGAGACCTCCAGGATGCCCAAATAACGAAAGGAGGGATTAAAAATCTAACTTCTTATCTTTTTCAGGAACTCACACAAAATTTCATTTTTTAAAAAATGGACTTCCACTTTTGCACACACAGAAACATTGGTCTATTCACACTTCATTTAATTTCTTACTGTTCATTTACTCTATAGCATCTTACAATCTACTTTCCAATCTCACTACTCAATTGAAATAATCTCTTAAAAGTCACAGCTGGACTTAATGGATAAGTCCAGCTCATTTGCTCTTCTCCGTCTACGTACTTTCCCATCTCTCTGCATCATTTGAAATAACTGACAGTACCCTCCTTTTAAAGAATTCTTCTTTACTTTGCCTTTCTTGGGCAATCTACTACCCTAGTTACTTCTGGCCACCCTAAAAGCTATTCCCCTGAATCCTTTGCTGAATCTCATTACTCCAGCCACTCTGTATAGGCAAAGCAACATATGGCAGGGGAAGAAATTGTGGACTTTGTAGTCTAAAGGCTTGGGACCAAACTTAGAGATTTTTAGATTTTCTACCAAACATAATTAAAACGTCACAGGGTCTTGAACACAATAGGTGCTTAGTAGCTAGTTGTTAAAGAAAAAGATAAAGTAATATACTAAATGAAAACACCCTCAGAAAAATTGTGGACATACATTTAATATGATAGATTTGCTTTGGAATATTTTTTTCATGATGTTCTTCAAGTTGAAATTCAGTTAGTTTAAAAATTTTGGTAATCCAGTTTTACAGTCCATGAAATTTCCACAGTAACCCTGTGTGAAGGAAAGATTTTTTAAAAAACCAGTTGATCAAATTTAAAAAAAAAGGTAGAGGCTGGGGTACAGATATTTTGTTTTTCAGTGTATACTGTAACACACAGTTTTGTTGACTGAAATGTTTTAATGCCAGGTTAGTTATTTGGGACTTTTTCCTCAGAGTCTATATATATTTACATACCTTTTAAAAATAAATTAAATAATAGATTAAATGGATATATATGATGGGTTAACTTTAATAATTCTCAGCTCTCTTTTGAACACATTTTCAGACTTGAATTCATCTTCTATATTTTGAAGGGACGGTGATGTGTGTTGGTGTAGTGTTTATCTTAACTCAGATTTGATGACTGTTTCTGATGACAATAGGACATTCTTAGTATGAATAGTTGAGCATGAGCAATGAGTTATACCGTTATTCTGATAATTACATCAATTAGCATACTTAAACAACTTTGAAAATAAAAAGATTTTTCTATTGACTCTAATGGGTCTATGGTGATACCACCCTGAATGCACCTGATCTCATCTATTTATTGTAATGGTTAGGGTGTATACACTTCACATCACTTTTAAGGGGCACTAAATGGTTTAACAAAGATCTAAACTATGGGAAATGGATTTTTGAAATCATAAGCCATATCTCAGAATCAATTTTCTTCATTTCAACATAACATCAGTGGGTAAAATATGCCAAAATTTTAGAGGAGAGAAACAAGTTTTCTATTTATACAAAGTAACATACAAACTTATAATTTTTGAAGAATGTATTTCAAATGAATATTGTTAATGAGCTTGAAAAATTACAAGGTAAAATATTTATGTTTAACTTACATATTTGAGGAAGCATTTGAAATAATTCCACTAGCCACTCAAAGAATGTATTCATAGGGGCTAATTATCTTCACAATAAGCAATAACTAGAATTACCATAAAGATGATATCTCTTTTTATTAGTTCCCCCAAATGAGGTTCCAAGAAACAATAAAAGTTGAAAGTAAATGAGGGCGGAGCGCAGTGGCTCACACCTGTAATCCCAGCACTTTGGGAGGCCGAGGCAGGTGGATCACGAGGTCATGAGGTCAGGAGATCGAGACCATCCAGGCCAACATGGTGAAACCCCATCTCTACTAAAAATACAAAAAATTAGCCGGGCGTGGTGGTGGGCGCCTATAGTCCCAGCTACTTGGGAGGCTGAGGCAGGAGAATGGTGTAAACCCGGGAGGCGGAGCTTTCAGAGATCCTGCCACTGCACTCCAGCCTGGGCGACAGAGAGAGACTCTGTCTCAAAAAAAAAAAAAAAAAAAAGGAAAGTAAATGGTCATATCAAAGCCTTTCATTACATTTTTTGAGAGCCCATTACCTGAGAGCAGGAGTAAAACCTACAAGACATGGAGTTCACCATATACAGCCAACCATCATGAGGCCAGAAAAGTTACACTTAATGATGTATATCTGCTATACCTCAAGGGTAAACAATAGAATGGAATCTATGTAGAAGCTGGTAGACAGACATCAGTTACAGATGCTACCTTATCATGTTGAGAGTCTTCTAATAGCATTTTTCGTACTGCTGTGAAGTTATTTATTTATGTGCTTACCCTCCTAGTTTATGCACAACTTATGCTGGAAAACCGGCTCTTGCTAACTGTTCTGGTCCCAGGACCCAGCCCAAAGCCTGCCACAAAGTAGACAGTGAGTATTTGTTGAATGAATGATGGATTAATATATGAAACACTGTATGAGTATTATTTCTTCATCATTTGCTTTCTGATTTCAGATTTTCTATGCATTATGACCTTGGCAAGGCTTCAAATCCTTGCTGATCAGCTGCTTTTGGTTTGTGTTGGGGCAATGCTGCTTGGTCAGTACTGAATCCTTGATAGCCACCATCTGGCATTTCATCACCAGTGACCTAGCTCAGTTCCTAGATTCCTTCCTTGTTGCTTGCCTCTCAGGGGCTTTCTCCCTGACACAATTCTCTCTGGCCACATAGATGTATGTGTCTTAAATTTTTAATATTATTTCCACCATTTTTTTTCAATTACTGACCTGTTTGGAATCCTAACTTCTGCTCATTCCCACCCTGCATTCTTAGGCTTTTGGGCTTGGTCTACTTCAGAATGAGACATTCTTCACTTGCTTTTAACTTCTAAACATTAAACCTTTTTGGTTATAGTAAACTTCACTTCTCTAACAAGTACAAAACTCAGGCACCCTTTAGACCACCACGGAGACTCTGGCGTAGTGCTTTTTGCCTCTCTTGAGAACAAGGATTATTGAACCTGAGCCCAACCACTGTTGCCCCTACCTGCAATTTCATACTCACTTGTTCTATCCCATCCCTCTCCCAAGACCTGTTCTGGTACCTGTACATTTCAAAGCTGTAAGAAAAGAACTATAGGGGGAAAAAAAACAATGAAAATGTTAGAGGGGAAAAAGAGAAAATAGAGGAGTTACAAGGGAAGAAGATAAAGATTAATTCTAGATCAGAAGTGATAAAGTAATTTTGGATAATAGAAATAAAGGTTTTGAAAATGAAAACAAAAAGCTTAAGAATGAGTACAGAGATAGTAAAAAGGTTCAGCCTTCTCTTCGCCCCTTTGATCCTCCCATAAGAATAAAAGGAGGGAGGGTTTTATTGCAAGAGAGAAAATTGAAAGAGAGGAGATTGAGATCTTAAGGAGATGGAAGATGTCTACGAAAAACTGCTGCAAATAACTCCCCAGGCAATCAAGATGTTTTGAATTAAAACAAAAGAAGAGGGTTTAGTCCAGGTGATGTTACACAGCATAAACTGCAGTTAGCCCAATCTTATTATCATAAAATGCTGAGAATGGTAATGTACTTGCTAACTATTCCTATACAACAAAATAGCAACAGATGTTATTATAATCATGATAGGCTTAATAGACTTTTCTCATAAACTACATTTAATAATTTCTAAATAAAGGAATAGTCAAACAGAGAATACAAAAAGTAGAAAAAAAATAAATGCAGTACCCAGTTTAAAAAGCAATTTTTTTTTTATTCTCGGTCTGCTACATTCTTTCCCATAAAGCTAACTACTATAACAAAAATGAAGTTGGCATTTGGGTTATATCCAAGGGCACTATTCAATTTCACAATTTCCACTGTAGTTATTGTACTGATATCATTTAATTCACGCACATAGAATCACTTTAAAAAATCAATGTCAACAATTAGGGTCCTTTATTCTTTTCCCTATGAGTATTATCTTGCCTGTCCTCAAACAACATAATAGAGAAAAAAATCACTGTTAAGTATAATACTAATTAAAGTGCAGAAAACCAGAATCAACATTGCACTTGCAAGGTCTGGAATGGATGACTAATGTATAGAATACTATATAATGTCCAGGGGCAAAAACTCATGTATATACATTACATGGTAGATCTACTTCTCTACTGCATTATATATATTCAACTGGCTTAAGAATAAGTTAAAATAAATGAATACATTTAAACTATAGTCACACAAATAATGCAAATCACATAATCCTGGACTCATATAATTCTATAATTTATAAAATGTTTGAGAGCTGTGGTCGATTCTTATTTATTTATTTATTTTTGAGACAGAGTCTTGCTCTGTTGCCCAGGCTGGAGTGCAGCGGCACGATCTCATTTCACTGCAACCTCTGCCTCCTGGGTTCAAGTGATTCTCCTGCCTCAGCCTCCCGAGTAGCTGGGACTACAGACGTGCACCACCATGTTCCACTAATTTTTTTTTTTTCTTTTAGTACAGACAGGGTTTGAACATGTTGGCCAGGTGGTCTTGAACAACTGGCCTTATGTGATCCATAAGCCTTGGTCTCCCAAAGTGCTGGGATTACAGGCAAAAGCCACTGTCACCTGGCCTGTGATCATTTTGATAAATGATTTTTACAACAACCCAGTGGAATTATGCTCACTTTAGAAGTAAATAAATGGAATCACGGACAGGTTAAGCAAAAAGTACTAGGTCAGAAAGCTAACAAATGAAGAGTCAGTATTTTGCAAGAACCTAAGTCCTCTAACTTTCAGACAGTTTTCTTGCTACTTATTTTTTAACTTTTTAGTGCTTATCTACACATCAGTATCATCTACAAGTTCAATGAGACCCTTAGAAATCTTCTTTCATGTCTTGGCACAGTTCTTCCTCCAATTTCCAATGATAGAGTCTCCAAAGATTCCAAATCTTCAAGAATGTTAGCCTACTATTCACTTCTGTCTGGAAGACGATTATATGATCTACCACTTTGAAAAAATTGTAAGTTAGGAATAAGTACCCAACTTGATATCTATAAAAGAACCTATAACTTTAGTCTCAAGATTTCTTCTAGACAAATAAAACAGAGGTTTTATTTGCAGATAATTGTATTCCATTGATGTTATGTTCTTTATTGCACTTTCTCCTTTTTCACATACTATGTGCTACTAGGTTACTCTGTTACTTCAATAGGAGAACAGCAAACTTTCTGTCACTACTGCTGTTGAAATTTCATTGACAATTCTATTATCCAGAAATCCAGTTTTTACCAGTTTTCAATGAAAAGGAACAGGATCTATATTGGGACCACATGACATTTGCTGATGCTTCAATTAGCTAATCTTATCTGACAGTAGTGAAAGTAAAGATACTCACATTTTGCATTCCTACATCACTTCCTAAGGAAGATAAGTTGTTGGCTGTTAGACTAACTCAATATAAATTCAAACTAGAGATAGAAGAAAAGCTTACACAATATTGCTTAAGATAGGTACCTCAAGTATAATGAAAAGGCTGAATTTGGACATGTTTCATTTCCTCGTTACACTGTCTTAAAAGATGTGAGTTAGGAAGCCTTTAAATTAGTCCAGCACATTCTATTTATCTAATTCTCACCACTGCCTATTGATTTTATTTTCCAAGGCTTTTTGAATTAACTTCTCTTGACTGATCCATAAAGAGATTTGAGTTGAATAATCAGACTCATGTGTTAGGTTAGCATAGTGCCTGAAATAGCAACATCAGTGTCATTGGAATTTGTTAGAAATGCAAATTTTAGGGTCCACTCTAGGCCTACGGAACCAAATACTGATGACAGAGCCTAAAATCTATGCTTTAACACACTCTCCAGGTGATTCTACTGTAGCTAAAGTTTGAGAACCACTGCTTTAGTATTAAAAAGGTGGAATCGGAGAGAACCCAAACTCTCTAAAGAGAGTTTTGGAAAGAAAATCAGAGAAATTGGTGTAGTGTGTTTTGCAATGTAGGTCTTTAGGAACCAAGCTTTCCTGTGTATGTGTTTACCCTCACGACAACATTCTGAGACAATATTCATTGTTCTATAGTCTGCAAGTGGAAAGTATGCTTCTAGAAAACCTGTGTTCGGAAGAGAATAAGGAGTTTCAACTTTATGTGGTTTCTAACTAAAAGGAATATAGTTTCATTCCTTAGGGAGAGATTAATCAATTATTTTCAGAAAGAGTTTGATTTAAAAAATAGTAACAACGGTTTGGGGGTGAGCAAAGTAAGGAAGGAACCCTCCTTGCAGAACATCCTGACAAACCTCCTTTTTCACAAGCCTCAGGCTGACAGCAATATAATTTGCATATTGTAAAAATGATACAATATAATCATATACTAACAGCTTAGAAGCTTTTACTATGTATAAAATATTTAGATTTAAAAATCCACTTTCTGCAACAAAACTCAAAGAAATCATTACTGATGACTTCTTAGTAAGTTAAATGTACACAATTTTAGATACATAGGATGACAACACATGGTTACAAGAATTTTTAAACTAGAATAGTGATCCTTTTACTTTTTCGGGGGCTTCAGGAATAATTATAGTTAAAGATCATCTTCTGAAAAAAAGATAAATCTTCATATAAATTTTAACTGAATTATGTCATTGGTTTTTTACACTATCTACATAAGTTTTTTGTAATGACAGAAATATGTTACAACTAGTATGATCATTCTTAGACATTTTAGTATTTTCATTTACAAGTAGTTGTTAGTATTAGAAAGTGGCATTTATAAATCTGAATGTTAATTACAGTCATTACTCATAGTTACTTCTCTTTTGGAGGTCTGGATAACGACCCTAGTGTTTCACCTTTCTTTGAATAGACAATGAACCACCAAAGGCTTTCTCCTAAGTAAATGAGCTGCTGTCAAGAGACTTTCATTATTCCAAAAATTGACTAAAATGACATATGGTTTGTCATGTGGAAGTTTGCTTCGAATTTCTGAACTATGTCTTTAAAAATCAATATCCATAAAGGTCTTTGTTGTAAGTTGTGGGACAAAAAAAAAAAAAGGCTTTGAGGCCTTTTAAGAGTTGGAGTGATATATACATCACGTATTTCAAACTTTTATTTCCATTTCCCTTAAAGGCACTCTTTACAATTCCATAAGTTATTTTAACACATTGAAAACCAAAATTTTATAAAATTTTCTCTAACTATGGATCTAATTAAGAGATTTCCAATTTCAGATTCACAGCTTATTTTTATTTCTATTCAAAAAAAATTGCTAAAATTTGTTTTCATCAGCAAGTGTCCAAAGTAAAAAGATTGTTTCACCTTAATTATGATTTGCATTTATGGAAAAATGCTGTAAATAAAAATAATGTAAGTCAGCAGATCATGGCGGGCGAGAGGCAGGAAGAGATTACAGCTCTCACTGGGACAGACAGCACAGCATGTGGAGGCTCGTCAGGAATTTTTGCTCCAGAATGACTACAGGAATAAATCAGGAAACCTGAGAGGACCCATACACTCCCTAAAGGAAGCAGATTGCTCCTGCAGGACCCAGGAGATACCCCAAATACTGTGAGTAACCAAACTGTGGAAATGGGAAAGGGAGATTGTCCTCTCCTGAACACACACCCCCAGGGGGAAAACTGAAGGCCCAGATTATGGGAGATGATTTTTACTTTACCTGGAGCTGAGTTAATTTAGAGAGCCAAGCCAAACACAGGGGTAGAGGAAGCAGTGGGAAAATCCCTGTGGGCTTGCTGAGTCCCCTAGCAAGCTGTTTTTGCCTGGCCTCACAAGGGTACTTCTAGAGGGTGGCCAGAAGCACTGGGAAAAGTCCACAGGGAGAAGGAAACCTCCGGTTGAATTTTGTAACAATTTGAACTGATTGAGAATCCTCCTGGCCAGAACTTGGGGGAGGGCACGAATCTGGCGTGCAGAATCCACAGTCAGGGGGAGGAGGAAAGCCATATTTACTTTCGCAGCTGGGAGGCGGGGAGCCTAGGACAAGTTCTCAGCCCTGCTCCCCCACTGCCTGGAAACAGACTTGGTGCTGTGGGTGAGGGGGCACGACAGGAGTGAGACTGGCCCTTTGGATTTTGTGGGAGCTGGGTGAGGCCTGTGAGTGCCGGCTTTTCCCCACTTCCCTGACAACCTGCGTAACACAGTGGAGACAGTCATAATCCTCCCAGGAAGGTAACTCCATTGACCTGGGAATCTCACCCCATCCCCCACAGCAGCCGCAGCAAGACCTGCCCAAGGACAGTCTGAGCTCAGACACGCTTAGCCCTACCCCCACCCAATGGTCCTTCCCTACCCACCCTGGTAACTGAAGACAAAAGGTGTATACTCTTGGGAGTTTAAGGGCCCCTCCCAGTGTTGTTCCTCCCCATACTACCACAGCTGATGCCCCTGGAAAATGCCACCTCCTGGCAGGAGGCTAACTGGCACAAAAATAGTGCATTAAACCACCAAAGCTAAGAATCCTCACAGAGTTCATTTCTCCCCTCTATCTCTGCCACCAGAACAGGTGCTGGTATCCATGGCTGAGAGACCTACAGACAGTAGGTGTTATTCTATTTTGCACATCAAAATAGAACCTCTCTAAAGCATAAATCTCACAGGACATATAAAACAAAAATACAATTTAAAAAACAAAAAACCAAGGTATACAGGCAACAAATAACAAGATGAATGGAATGGTACCTTCATTTCAATACTAGTGTTGAATGTAAACAGCCTAAACACTCCACTTAAAAGATACAGAATTGCAGAATGAGTAAGAATTCACCAACCATCTGCTGCATTCAAGAGACTTACCTAACGCATAAAGACTCACACAAACTTAAGGTAAAGGGGGTAGAAAAAGACATTTCAGGCAAATGGACACCAAAAATGAGTGGGAGTAGCTATTCTTATGTCAGACAAAACAGGCTTTAAAGCAACAAGAATTAAAAAAGACAAAGAGGGACATTATATAATGATAAAGGGTCTTGTCCAACAGAAAACTATCACAATTCTAAACATATATGCACCTAATACTGGAGCTCCCAAGATTATAAAACAATTACTAATAGACCTAAGAAATGAGATAGGCAGCAACATAATAATAGTGGGGGACTTCAATACTCCACTGACAGCACTAAGACAGGTCATCAAGACAGAAAGTCAACAAAGAAACAATGGATTTAAACTATACCCTGGAACAAATGGACCACACGGCACTTTCTCCAAGAGAGACCTATGATAGGACACAAAATGAGCCTCAATAAATTTCAAAAAATTGAAATTATATCAAGCACTCTCTTAGACTACAATGGAATAAAACTGGAAATCGACTCCAAAAGAAACCTTCAAAACCATGCAACTATATAGAAATTAAATAGCTTGTTCCTGAATGATCATTGGGTCAAAAATGGAATCAGGATAGAAATTTAAAAACTTTTTGAACTGAATGACAATAGTGATGCAACCTATCAAAACCTCTGGGACACAGCAAAGGTGGTGCTAAGAGGAAAGTTCATAGCCCTAAATGCCTACGTTGAAAAGTTTGGGCCAGGCTTGGTGGCTCACACCTGTAATCCCAGCATTTTGGGAAGCCAAGGCAGGTGTATCGCCTGAGGACAGGAGTTTGAGACCAGCCTCGCCAACATGGTGAAACCTCATCTCTACTAAAAATACAAAAATTTAGCCAGGCGTGATGGCAGGCACCTGTAATACCAGCTACTTGGGAGGCTGAGGCAGGAGAATCACTTGAACCCGGGAGGCAGAGGTTGCAGTGAGCCAAGATCATGCCATTGCACTACAGCCTGGGCAACAACAGTGAAACTCAATCTCGAAAAAAAGAAAGAGAAAAAGAAAGAAAGAAAGAAAAAGAAAGAAAGAAAGAGAGAGAGAGACAGAAAAAAGAAAGAAAGAAAGAGAAAGAGAAAAGAAAAGAAAAGAAAAGAAAAGAAAAGAAAAGAAAAGAAAAAGAAAAGAACACAGATGATCTAAGGTCACACCTCAAGGAACTAGAGAAACAACAAACCAAACCCAAACACAGCAGAAGAAAGGAAATAACCAAGATTAGAGCAGAACTAAGTGAAACTGAAAGAAACAAAAAAGACAAATGAAGCAAAATAGCTGGTTCTTTGAACAGGTAAATAAAACTGATAGGCCATTAACAAGATTAATCAAGAAAGAAAAAGAAAATCCAAAAAAGCTCAATAAGAAATGAAACGGAAGATATTACAACTGACACCACAGAAATACAAAAGATCACTCAAGGCTACTATGAACACATTTACATGCATAAACTAGAAAACCTAGGAGACATGGATAAATTCCTGGAAAGATACAACCCTCCCAGCTTAAATCAGGAAGAATTGGATACCCTGAACAGACCAATAACAAGCAGCGAGATTGAAATGGTAATTTAAAAATTATCAACAACAACAACAAAAAAATCCAGGACCAGACGGATTCACAGTTGAATTCTACCAGACATTCAAAGAAGAATTGGTACCACTCCTGTTGACAGTATTCCACAAGATAAAGAAAGAAGGAACCCTCCCCAAATCATTCTATGAAGCCAGCATCACATTAATACCAAAACCAGGAAAGGACATAACCAAAAAAGAAAACTACAGACCGATATCCCTGATGAACACAGATGCTAAAATCCTTAACAAAATACTAGGTAACCAAATTCAACAATGTATCAGAAAGATAATCCAACATGATCAAGTAGGTTTCATACCAGGGATGCAAGAATGGTTTAACATACACAAGTCAATAAATGTGATATACCACATAAACAGAATTAAAAACAAAAAAATCACATGATCATCTCAATAGATTCAGAAAAAGCTTTTTGACAAAATCCATTATTGCTTTATGATGAAAACTTTCAGCAAAATCTGCATACAAGGGACATAGCTCAATATAATAAAAGCCATCCATGACAAACCCAGAGCAAACATAATATTGAATGGGAAAAAGTTGAAACCATTCCCTCTGATAACTAGAACAAGACAAGGATGCCCACTCTCCCCACTCCTCTTCAACATAGTACTGGAAGTCCTAGCCAGAGCAGACAAGAGAAAGAAATACAGCGCATCCAAATTGGTAATGAGGAAGTCAAAGTGTCGCTGTTTGCTGACGATATGATCGTTTATCTAGAAAACCCTAAAGACTCCTCCAGAAAGCTCCTAGAACTGATAAAATAATTCAGCAAAGTCTCTGGATACAAAATTAATGCACACAAATGAGTATCTTTTTTTACACACTGACAGCGATCAAGCTTAGAATCAAATCAAGAACTCAACCTTTTACAATAGCTGCCAAAAAAAAAAAAACCAACCAACCAACCAACCTTAGGAGTATACCTAACCAAAGAGGTGAAAGATCTCTACAAGGAAAACTTCAAAACACTGATGAAATAAATCACAGATGACACAAACAAATGGAAACACATCCCATGCTCATGGATGGGTAGAATCAATATTGTGAAAATGACCATACTGCCAAAGCAATCTACAAATTCAACATAATTCCCATCAAAATACCACCAACATTCTTCACAGAATTAGACAAAAAAATTCTAAAATTCATATGGAACTGAAGAAAAGCCCACATAGCCAAAGTAAAACTAAACAAAGATAACTAATCTGGAGGCATCACCATTACCTAATTTCAAATTATACTATAAGGCCATAGTCACCAAAACAGCATGGTAGTGGTATAAAAATAGACACATAGACCAATGAAACAGAACAGACCACCAAGAAATAAACCCAAACATTTACAGCCAACTGATATTCAACAAAGAAAAGAAAAACATAAAGTGGGGAAAGGACACTCTTTTCAACAAATGGTGCTGGGATAATTGGCTAGCCACATGTAGGAGAATGAGACTGGATTCTCATCTCTCAACTTATACAAAAATCAACTCAAGATGGATTAAGGACTTAAATCTAAGACCTGAAACTACAAAAATTCTAGAATATAACATTGGAAAAACTCTTCTAGACACTGGCTTAGGCGAGGTTTTCATGACCAAGAACCCAAAAGCAAATGCAACAAAAACAAAGATAAACTGCTGAGACTTAATTAAACTAAAGAGCTTTTGCGCAGCAAAAGAAATAGCTGAGTAAACAGACAACTCACAGAGTGGGAAAAAATCTTCACAATGTATACATCTGACAAAGGACTAGTATCTAGAATCTACAATGAACTCAAATCAACAAGAAAAAAAACATCCCATCAAAAAGTGGGCTAAAGACTTGAATAGACAATTCTCAAAAGATGATACACAAATGGCCAACAAACATAAGAAAAAATGCTCAACATTACTAATGATCAGGGAAATGCAAATCAAAACCATAACGCAATACCACCTTACTCCAGCAACAATGGCTATAATCAAAAAAATAATATATGTTAGCATGGATGAGGTGAACGGGGAACACTTCTACACTGCTGGTGGGAATGTACACTACTACAATTGCTATGGGAAGCAGTGTGGAGATTCCTTAAAGAACTAAAAGTAGAGCTACCATTTGATCCAGCAATCCCACTACTGGGTATCTACTTAGAGGAAAAGAAGTCATTATATGAAAAAGATACTTGCATATGCATGTTTATAGCAACGCAATTTGCAATTGCAAAAATGTGGAACCAACCCAAATACCCATCAATCAACAAGTGTATAAAGAAACTATGGTATATATGTGTCCGGAATTGGTGGGTTCTTGGTCTCACTGACTTCAAGAATGAAGCTGCGGACACTCGCAGGGAGTGTTACAGTTCTTAAAGGTGGCGTGTCTGGAGTTTGTTCCTTCTGATGTTCGGATGTGTTCGGAGTTTCTTCCTTCTGGTGGGGTTCGTGATCTCGCTGGCTCAGGAGTGAAGCTGTGGACCTTCGCAGTGAGTGCTACAGCTCTTAAGGTGGTGCGTCTGGAGTTGTTCTTTCCTTCTGGTGGATTCACGGTCTCGCTGGCTTCAGGAGTGAAGCTGCAGACTTTCATGGTGAGTGTTACAGCTCATAAAGGCGGTGCGGACCCAAAGAGGGAGCAGCAGCAAGATTTATTGCAAAGAGCAAAAGAACAACACTTTCACAGTGTGCAAGGGGACCCTAGCGGGTTGCCACTGCTGGTGGGCACCTTGCTTTTATTCTCTTATTTGGCCCCACCCACATCCTGCTGATTGGTCCATTTTACAGAGAGCTAAGTGGTCTGTTTTGACAGGGCACTGATTGGTACGTTTACAATCCCTGAGCTAAACACAAAGGTTCTCCACGTCCCCACTAGATTAGCTAGATACAGAGTGTCAACACAAAGGTTCTCCAAGTCCCCACCAGAGTAGCTAGATACAGAGTGTCGATTGGTGCATTCACAAACCCTAAGCTAGACACAGGGTGCTGACTGGTGTGTTTACAAATCTTGAGCTAGATACAGAGTGCCAATTGGTGTATTTACAATCCCTTAGCTAGACATAAAGGTTCTCCAAGTCCCCACCAGACTCAGGAGCCCAGCTGGCTTCACCCAGTGGATCCCGCACTGGGGCCGCAGGTGGAGCTGCCTGCCAGTCCCGCGCCATGTGCCCGCACTCGTCAGCCCTTGGGTGGTCGACAGGACTGTGCACCATGGAGCAGGGGGCGGTGCTCATCGGGGAGGCTCGGGCCGCACAGGAGCCCACGGAGGGTGGGGGAGGCTCAGGCATGGCGGGCTGCAGGTCCCAAGCCCTGCCCCGAGGGAAGGCACTAAGGACTGGTGAGAAATTGAGCACAGCAGCTGCTGGCCCAGGTGCTAAGCCCCTCACTGCCCTGCTCGGAGTGTGGGGCCTGCGGAGCCCATGCCCACCCGGAACTTGCGCTGGCCTGCAAGCACTGCAGGCAGCCCTGGTTCCTGCCCGCGCCTCTCCCTCCACACCTCCCCTCAAGCTGAGGGAGCCGGTTCCGGCCTTGGCCAGCCCAGAAAGGGGCTCCCACAGTGCAGCGGTGGGCTGAAGGGTTCCTCAAGTGCCGCCAAAGTGGGAGCCCAGGCAGAGGAGGCGCTGAGAGCAACTGAGGGCTGTGAGGACTGCCAGCACGCTGTCACCTCTCATACATATATACAATGGAATACTACTCAGCCATAAAAAGGAAAGAGTTAATGGCATGCACAGCGACCGGGATGAGATTGGAGACTCATCATTCTAAGTGAAGTAACTCAGGAATGGAAAACCAAACATCATATATTCTCCCTCATAAGTGGGAGCTAAGCTATGAGGATGCAATGACATAAGAATGACACAACGGATTTTGGGGACTCAGGGAAAGGGTCAGAAGGGGGTGAGGAAAAAAAGACTACAAATAGGGTTCAGTGCATAGTGTTTGGGTGATAGGTGTGCCAAAATCTCAAAAATCACCACTAAAGAACTTACTGATGTAACCAAATACAACCTGTTCCTCAATAACCTATGGAAATTTAATAAATAAATAAAAATATAAGTCAAATCCATTTCCTCATACAAATTAGATGATACAGGATTAGATTCCTCACTAAGTGTCTATTGCTTAAGTTTTTACACCAATAGCCAAAAGTATGTTGCATAATCAACTACCTATCTGTAGATTTGATTTTGTTGAAAGTCCCACATATATAAAGCAGTTCAAAATTAAGAACGTTACCTTAAAATTGTACAACAGTTTTGAAGTCATAGCACTATCAGACACAAATCCCATAATGGCCAGTTGAATAAGTATTTAGTATGGTTCAGTATCATAAACTGGATGTGTGCATAGTGTATATTTTTTAAAACCAATCTTCCTGTTCCAGCTAGAATTTTCCCACAACAATTTAAAAGGAATATAAGGTTTGGTATAATAAAATTTAAAATATTTTTTTTAGAATGGATATTTGTTAGGTCTCTTTGAAAAATACTTCAGGGAATTTTTAGGCAGATTATGAGCTTTTGCAAAATGGACATAAAATAAAAATATAAAAATATATAGAGAAGAGTGAATTTCACTAGTGCTTAAAATATTAGTACTATGGAAAAAGGAGGATGATACTTTGATATCAGCATATCTACTTCATTATTAAGTGGATGACATTTATATTGAGAAAAGTTAGTGGTGAAGTGTACTCATCCTCATAGATTTACTGTGATTATTATTTGAGATAATCTATAAAAGGCAATTAACATAGTTCCTGATATATAGTTATTATTAACTAATATTAGAATTATTATTCATAAACATATTGCAGTATATATGGTAAAGAAATAAAATGTTTTCACAGAATTCATGTGGCCTTAATGTATATGTTATTTTAAAAGTTATTAAATATGTTATTAAATAATTCATATTTAACATAAGTCATTCATAAGCCTTAATTCACGTTATTTAGAAAATAAATTAAATCTTTGATAAATGGTGTTTATTAAATTCTATATTCTCTTTCTCCTATTTAATGGAATTATCATTATTATAGAAAGAAATACTTAAGCAGGGCTGTTGGCAGGGGTGGGGGTTGGGATTGGGGTGGAAGGTAGAGGCAGATGGATAAATACATTCTAAAATTAATGCCATTAAATTTTAGCACCTACCAATGAGTCTTCCAATGTAATTACCAGTCTTTCATTCATTTTGGTATTTATATATTAATTTAGGCCAGATAGCTTCCAATTACTTCCTTGAATACTCGTACTATTATTAGGGCTTTTCTTTGGTAATTTATTATTCTCCTGTTGAAATAAATGGAAGAACTAAAAGCAAGAAAACACAGAGATCACTTTCAGTGTTCACAGATGACATCTACAGGTTTTCCTACAAACCTATAGAGAAAAATGGTAAAGTTGATAGTAATGGTTCAACGAGGTATCACATGCCTGGGTGGTAGAAAAATTTCCTCTAAATAACCTCCTGATACATGTGGAGGGGACTTTATGAAACCAGTTGATGGTCTTGGGAAATTGTTATCAAGGGCCAAATTTTAGGTAAGCATAAAGAACTAAAATATTAATCTAAGTGTGTTATATACTGTTTTTTAAAATGACCATCACTTTTTGATAACAAAAGTGTTTTGGCAGAATGATATCATAGAAGATGGCATGGTAGGAAGTATCAATAATCACTGCCTCCCCAAAACATCTATTCTGGTGGCAAGACTGTCAGAAACAACTACTGAGAAACTCTGAAGTAAAGTCAAACGCTGGTATTGTCCAGGGGAGTGCCTGATTAAGATAGAGGCTGGTATTTTAGGAATTTTCTGTCAAGTCACTTCGTTAGCTGTCTATAGTGACAATAGAGGAGATTTCTGTGACCACATATGACAATGAATATGGTCCTTATGAAAATAGTTTGGAAAAGTAACTGAACAAATGATGACATGGGACAATGGGGTTTTCTAGATATACAATCATGTCATCTGCAAACAGGGGCAATTTGACTTCTTCTTTTCCTAACTAATACCCTTTATTTCCTTCTCCTGCCTGATTGGCCTGGCCAGAACTTCCAACACTATGTTGAATAGGAGTGGTGAGAGAGGGCATCCCTGTCTTGTGCCAGTTTTCAAAGGGAATGCTTCCAGTTTTGGCCCATTCAGTATGATATTGGCTGTGGGTTTGACATAAATAGCTCCTATTATTTTGAGATATGTCCCATCAATACCTAATCTGTTGAGAATTTTTAGCATGAAGTCCTGTTGAATTTTGTCAAAGGCCTTTTCTGCATCTATTGAGATAATCATGTGGTTTTTGTCTTGGTTCTGTTTATATGCTGGATTACGTTTATTGATTTGTGTATGTTGAACCAGCCTTGCATCCCAGGGATGAAGCCCACTTGATCATGGTGGATAAGCTTTTTGATGTGCTGCTGGATTTGGTTTGCCAGTATTTTATTGAGGATTTTTGCAACGACGTTCATCAGGGATATTGGTCTAAAATTCTCTTTTCTTGTTATGTCTCTGTCAGGCTTTGGTATCAGGATGATGCTGGCCTCATAAAATGAGTTAGGGAGGATTCCTTCTTTTTCGGTTGATTGGAATAGTTTCAGAAGGAATGGTACCAGCTCCTCCTTGTACCTCTGGTAGAATTTGGCTGTGAATCCATCTGGTCCTGGACTTTTTTTGGTTGGTAGGCTATTAATTATTGCCTCAATTTTATTGGTCTCTTCAGGGATTCAACTTCTTCCTGGTTTAGTCTTGGGAGGGTGTATGTGTCCAGGAACTTATCCATTTCTTCTAGATTTTCTAGTTTATTTGCATAGAAGTGTTTATAGTATTCTCTGATGGGAGTTTGTATTTCTGTGGGATTGGTGTTGAGATCCCCTTTATCATTTTTTATTGTGTCTTTTTGATTCTGCTCTTTTCTTCCTTATTAGTATTACCAGCAGTCTATCAATTTTGTTGATCTTTAAAAAAAAAAAAAGCTCCTGGATTCATTGATTTTTTGAAGGGTTTTTTGTGTCTCTATTTCCTTCAGTTCTGCTTTGATCTTAGTTATTTCTTGCTTCTGCTAGCTTTTGAATGTGTTTGCTCTTGCTTCTCTAGTTCTTTTAATTGTGATGTTAGGGTGTCCATTTTAGATCTTTCCTGCTTTCTCTTGTGGGCATTTAGTGCTATAAATTTCCCTCTACACACTGCTTTAAATGTGTCCCAGAGATTCTGGTATGTTGTGTCTTTGTTCTCCTTGGTTTCAAAGAACATCTTTATTTCTGCCTTCATTTCGTTATGTACCCAGTAGTCATTCAGGAGCAGGTTGTTCAGTTTCCATGTAGTTGGGTGGTTTTGAGTGAGTTTCTTAATCCTGAGTTCTAGTTTGATTGCACTGTGGTCTGAGAGACAGTTTGTTATAATTTCTGTTCTTTTACATTTGCTGAGGAGTGCTTTACTTCCAACTATGTGGTCAATTTTGGAATAAGTGCAATGCAGTGCTGAGAAGAATGTATATTCTGTTGATTTGGCATGGAGAGTTCTGTAGATGTCTATTAGGTCCACTTGGTGCAGAGCTGAGTTCAATTCCTGGATATCCTTGTTAACTTTCTGCCTTGTTGATCTGTCTAATGTTGACAGTGGGGTGTTAAAGTCTCCCATTATTATTGTGTGGGAGTCTAAGTCTCTTTTTAGGTCTCTAAGGACTTGCTTTATAAATCTGGGTGCTCCTGTACTGGGTGCATATATATTTAGGATAGTTAGCTCTTCTTGTTGAATTGATCCCTTTACCATTATGTAATGGCCTTCTTTGTCTCTTTTGATCTTTATTGGTTTAAAGTCTGTTTTATCAGAGACCAGGATTGCAACCCCTGCATTTTTGTTTTCCATTTGCTTGGTAGATCTTCCTCCATCCCTTTATTTTGAGCCTATTTGTGTCTCTGCATGTGAGACGGGTCTCCTGCATACAGCACACTTTTGAGTCTTGACTCTTTATCCAATTAGCGAGTCTGTGCCTTTTAATTGAAGTATTTAGCCCATTTACATTTGAGGTTAATATTGTTGTGTGTGAATTTGAATCTGTCATTATGATGTTAGCTGGTTATTTTGCTTGTTAGTTGATGTGGTTTCTTCCTAGCATCGAGAGTCTTTACAATTTGGCATGTTTTTGCAGTGGCTGGTACTGGTTGTTCCTTTCCATGTTTAGTGCTTCCTTCCTGAACTCTTTTAGGGCAGGCCTGGTGGTGACAAAATCTCTCAGCATTTGCTTGTCTGTAAAGCATTTTATTTCTCCTTTACTTATGAAGCTTAGTTTGGCTGGATATGAAATTCTGGGTTGAAAATTCTTTTCTGTAAGAATGTTAATATTGGCCTCTACTCTTTTTTGGCTTGTAGAGGTTCTGCTGAGAGATCTGCTGTTAGTCTGATGCAGTTCCCTTTGTGGGTAACCCGACCTTTCTCTCTGGCTGCCCTTAGCATGTTTTCCCTCATTTCAACTTTAGTGAATCTGACAATTATTTGCCTTGGAGTTGCTCTTCTCAAGGAGTATCTTTGTGGCATTCTCTGTATTTCAAGAATTTGAATGTTGGCCTGCCTTGCTAGGTTGGGGTAGTTCTCCTGGATAATATCCTGCAGAGTGATTTCCAACTTGATTCCATTCTCCCCGTCACTTTCAGGTAGACCAAACAGATGTAGATTTAGTCTTTTCACATAGTTCCATATTTCTTGGAGGCTTTGTTCATTTCTTTTCACTCTTTTTTCTCTAAACTTCTCTTCTCGCTTCATTTCATTCGTTTGATCTTCAATCACTGATACCCTTTCTTCCAGTTGATCGAACCGGCTACTGAAGCTTGTGCATTCATCACATAATGATCATGCCATGGTTTTCAGCTCCATCAGGTCAGTTAAGGACTTCTCTACACTGGTTATTCTAGTTAGCCATTTGTCTAGTCTTTTTTCAAGGTTTTTAGCTTCTTTGTGTTGGGATCAAACTTCCTCCTTTAGCTCAGAGAAGTTTGATCGTCTGAAGCCTTCTTTACTTAACTCATCAAAGTCATTCTCCATCCAGCTTTGTTCCATTGCTGGCAAGGAGCTGCATTCCTTTGGAGGAGAAGAGGTGGTCTGATTTTTAGGATTTTCAGCTTTTCTTCTCTGCTTTTTACCCATCTTTGTGGTTTTATCTACCTTTGGTCTTTGATGATGGTGACATACAGATGGGGTTTGGGTGTGGATGTGCATTCTGTTTGTTAGTTTTCCTTCTAACAGTCAGGACCCTCAGCTGTAGGTCTGTTGGAGTTTGCTGGAGGTCCACTCCAGACCCTGTTTGCCTGGGTATCAGCAGCAGAGGCTGCAGAACAGAGAATATTCCTGAAGAGCAAATGCTGCTGCCTGATCGTTCTTCTGGAAGCTTCATCTCACAGGGGTACCCAGCTGTGTGAGGTGTTGGTCTCCCCCTACTGTGGGGTACCTCCCAGTTAGGCTACTCGGGGGTCAGGGACCCACTTGAGGAGGCAGTCTGTCCATTCTCAGATCTCAAACTCTGTGCTGGGACAACCACTACTCTCTTCAAAGCTGACAGACAGGGACATTTAAGTCTGCAGAGGTTTCTGCTGCCTTTTGTTCTGCTATGCCCTGCCCCAGAGGTGGAGTCTATAGAGGCAGGCAGGCCTCCTTAAGCTGCAGTGGGCTTCACCCAGTTGGAGATTCCTGGCCGCTTTGTTTACCTACTGAAGCCTCAGCATTGGCGGGCACCCCTCACCCAGCCTCACTGATGCCTTGCAGTTCAATCTCAGACTGCTCTGCTAGCAATGAGTGAGGCTCTGTGGGCGTGGGATCCTCTGAGCCAGGCATGGGATAGAATCTCCTGGTGTGCCATTTGCTAAGACCATTGGAAAAGTGCAGTATTAGGGTGGGAGTGACCCGATTTTCCAGGTGCCGTCTGTCACCACTTCCCTTGACTAGGAAAGGGAATTCCCTGACCCCTTATGCTACCCAGGTAAGGTGATGCCTTGCCCTGCCTTGGCTCATGCTTGGTGGGCTGCACCCACTGTCCTGCCCCCACTGTACGACAA
Organism: Nomascus leucogenys; assembly: GCF_006542625.1. Taxonomy (NCBI): domain Eukaryota; kingdom Metazoa; phylum Chordata; class Mammalia; order Primates; family Hylobatidae; genus Nomascus; species Nomascus leucogenys. Next base: position 117,661,631 of record NC_044385.1, on the reverse strand, counting down.
GCCCCAGTGAGATGAACCCAGTACCTCATTTGGAAATGCAGAAATCACCTGTCTTCTGTGTCGCTCACACTGGGAGCTGTAGACTGGAGCTGTTCCTATTCAGCCATCTTGGAACCACCCCCCTCCACCCCACCATATTTTCTTATTAGAATACTAGTCACATTAAAATAGGGACCAACCATACGATTTAATTTCACCTTAATTGTCCCTTTAAAGACTCAGTCTTCTAATACAGTCATACTCTGAGGTACTGGAAGTTAGGACTTCAGCAAATAATTTTTTAGTTCGTAGTAAGATCAAAGAACAAATAAATCATTTGAGATAAATAAAAATGGAAACAACATACCAAAACTTATGGGATATAGCAAAAGTAGTGCTTGAAGGGAAATTTACAGCTATAAATGCCTGCATTTAAAAAGACAGGATCCAATATTGACAACATAACTTAATGCTTTAGCAAACTCGAAAAAGCAAATCAAACTAAACCTAAATCCAGCAAAAGGAAGGAACTAATAGGGTTTAGAGAGGAGAAATCAAAGATAAAGTATAAAAATAGAGACTACATACAGAACCAAAGTTGTTTCTTTGAAAAGATCAGCAAAATTGATAAATCTTTATACGAAGACGACAGAAGACAAAAACCACTAAAATCAGAAATAGAACTACGAATATTATAGCAATTACAAGAATTGCAAGAGAATAATTATATGACAACAAATTAGATAATCTAGAGAAATTGGAAAATTTTCTAGAAATACACATTATCAAATTTAGAAAAAAATTATCTCAAGAGAAATATCAGTAGAAAAATTGAATAATCAAAAACCTACCATCAACAAGAAGGCCAAAATTAGATAAACTTCTCTAGTGAATTGTATCAAATATTTAAAGAATTAACACAAATTCTACTCAAACTCCTGCCAAAAATGAAAATAAAATAGAGGAAATACTTTTCAACATGTTCTATGAAGCCAGAATTTGACTGATATCAAAATCAGATACCATAAGAAAACTACGGAAAAATATTTCTTATGAATGTAGATGCAAAAATGCTCAACAAAATACTAGAAAACCAAATCAGGTATCATACTGAATGAATTATATACCATAGCAAAGTGGAATTTATTCTAGAAATGCAAGCTTATTTCAATATAGGAAAAGTAATCAATTTAACATAATATATTTTTAGAACCAAGGAAAAGAAAACTCATGATCATCTCAATAGATACAAATAAAGCAGTAAGATAAAATTCAATACCCTTTCATAATAATAAAAAAATACCCAGCCTAGTCAATGGTGAAAGACTGAAAGCTTTGCTTTTAGGGTCAGGAACAAGACAAAAGACAGAGATTCATCACACTATTTAACATTGTACTTAAAGTCTTATCAGGAGTAATCAAATAAGAAAAAGAAATAATAGACATATTAGAAAAGAAGTAAAAACTATCTCTATTGCAGATGGCATGATTTTCTATATTAAACAATATTAAACAAATCCAGTAATTTTTCAGTGCACAAGATGAATATAAAAAACTTATTTATGTTTATATACAATGGCAATGAACAATCAAACACAGAAATTAAGAAAATTCTATTTATCATAACATCCAAAGGGGAAACAATACATAGGAAGAAGTAGGGTAAGGAAGTACAAGGTATGCACGCTCAGAATTACAAAACATTGCTGAAAGAAATTAAAGAAGGCCCAAATAAATGGAAATATATCCTGTATTGGTAATCAAAACTCATTATTGTTAATTAAGAGAACAAAACTTTCCAAAGTAATCAGAAGATTCAGTGCAACTCAATCAAAATCCCAATGGCCCTTCTTGCAGAAACGGGAAATCTGATTTTCAAATTCATGTGGAATCACAAGGGGCCCTTAATAGTTAAGACAACACTGAAAGAAAAAAAAAAATGATTTAAGACTCAAATTTCCCAATTCCAAAACTTACTACAAAGTTTCAGTAGTCAAATATAGTACTAGCACAAGGATAGACATAGACAAATGGAATAGAATTGAGAGTCCAGAAATAAACCCAAGCATCCAAGACTAATTGATTTTTGACAAGAGCATCAAGACAAGTCAATGGGGGAATGAGTGGTCTCTTACAAATAGTGGTGGGATAACTGGAAAAACATATTCTAAAGAATAAAGGTGAACCCCTTCCTCACACCCAACACAAAATTTAACTCAAAATGCACCATAGACTAAATGAAGGTCTAAAAGTATAAAACTATTGAAAGAAATCACAGGGTAAATCTTCATGATCAGGCAATGGATTCTTGACACCAAAAGCATGAACAACAAAAGAAAAAATAGGTAAGTGGGAATGTGAAAATAATCATAAAAGGTACATTGCCTATCCCAAATTATAGAAGTTGTCTTTTAGACTTTTTAAATATTGACGCTAATTTTGTGGCATTTGTATTCTCTGTAAGAATCAAGTAATATTTTTAATTTATTTTATTAGTCACAACTATGTCTCAATCCACAAGGAAAATATTCATGTATGAGTGTAAGGTATATTTTAAATTCAGATTGGAAGCACTTCTTGCTGCATACATAGATTTATTATCGAAGTGGTTATGGTCTTTAAGTTGGCAATTACTGCTTTAAATGTGTCTGCAAACAAAAGTAGTTTGAATATCTAAAAAGGTTTAATAAAAACATTAAAAATTTAAATATGTAGACCACACTTTGTTTACCAAAAGGCAAACTTTCTTTATACTAATGTTAAGTAATATTTGTATATGTATAGTTTTATAGTTTAAAAATTAAAACTAATATTTGCATTTCTCATTTTTTCTTGAGAGTGCTGGGATCTTTGGTTAACTCCAGATAGTGATAGCCTAAAATTCCAGATTCTTAAATAAAAACTTTTCATTATTGTTTATTTAGAATCTACTTGTTTACTATATATATAATTAGTTTTAATCAAATAGAATATAGAGACCATAGTAAATTAAGTGTATATGACTATATTTTTCTAATGTCTAAATACCATCAAGCCAGGAGTTGGACCTTACTGCCCATCATATTCCGATGACTAACAGATGTTCATGGACTACATATTGATTGAATTAACACTTTTTCACAAATTAGTGTAGAACTTGTTTCTACTAGAGAAATAGAAACAAGTTGTCTGCAGTGCCATTTTTGTGAACAAAATTTTTAACAACTTCAGATTTTGAACATAAAAACTGTCAACCATTTAGTTTTACAAGGGCCAACAGCAACTATAAAAAACAAAGTAAAAAAATTCTTCGTATTAAATTTTAATATATTCTTATTCTATTGATCTTTTTATTAGCAGCAGAGGAGGGAATGCATCATCAATTTACATATACTCTTGAACTTGAGGAGATGTTTTCTGCACTTGGGTAAAATAATAAGTGATGTACAATATTACCTTCCACTAATTACAAGCTATCCTAATTGTTGACCAACCTCGAACATACTCATTACTATAATTATGCGATAAATGCAAGTGCATTTCTTTTAAAATAATTCTAACTGATTTCTTATTGCTACCTTAGAATGTACATAAAATGATGAATATGGCCTGTAACATACTTGAAAATTTGTGGATTTTCCCCCAGAAACCTCAGCACCATCTTAGACTTTCCCTTCTTCTCTGCTTCTCAAAAACGCTCAAGCTGTTACATGTTCCCAGACCCATGGTGGGTGTCAATTCCCTACAATCTTGAAGAAAATATGAAACAGAATTGTGAAACTATTTCAATGTTATATTACTTAATAATAATAATGGTAAGAAGGCAAAATTTGTATCATTGAATTAGCCAGGCATAATTGGAACCTATGTGAATGTTGTAAGCAACAGAATGTTGCTTTAGCATTTCCTGTAAATTTGAATTAAAGCAAAAAAAAAGAGAGAGACTAAAAGTAATGTTTACTTTTCATATTTCCAGTGTACTAAAGTAACATGACTAATACAGACCTCCTCTGGATGAGTAAGATTCTACTTGCATCATCCTTTGAAATTCTTTCCTGTAAAACTTATACTGAAATTGTATCATGCAATGCTTTCAATTCCACTGAGGAAAGATATTAATTTATGGCAATGTTAATAAACAAAATCTATAGCAGGTCATTATACATCTATTGGATCATTGCATCTTAGGATATTGTATAGTAATAAAAGACTCTTAATTCTGATGAAATAATTCATAGAGCAAAATATAGTGTAAATGTTCCTTGCAAAGTGTTCTGAAAATTGCTAGGTAGCTGAAATAATATCAATGTAATAAATAAGAAGGTAATAAATCTAGCACTCATGAATCACATTTTTACTTTTCCAGAAGCCCAGGAAAATGTAATGGTCACCTTAATGCTGAATTATTTTTGTTTGTGATTCTAAATATGAGTAAATATTGTGTTTTTTGAATCTTTTAACTGTAATAATACTACAATGGCCTCAAAGAAGAATAGTCTTGTCAAAGAATACATTAGCTTTTGAAGGAAAAACTGAGATAGTCTATGAAAAATTAGAATTTTAGATGGTAAGAAGAAAGTATAATGGCAAAACAAACCATTCTGAGAAAATCAGAAAGATTAGGTGCACTATGGATCACAAATTATTGCACTTTAATTTTTAAATGAGTTTAGACATCTGTGAAATTTAAACCCCAGGGCCAATGATTTGTGTGACAGTATGTTACAAAAGTAACAAAACTTTGACATGCAAATTCCAGCTTTATGTTGTATCAGCCCAAGTAACCTTGCAAACAACCTTCACACACACACACTGGAAGCTGACTGATGCCTCCCATATGGGTCCATTCTTTCTTTCCCCTTCCCAATCAAGTTGACAGCAATTCTCAGTTCATTTTCTAAATGAACTGATAAAAGCTATGCCAGGCCTGTACCTGTTATTAACCTCCCTTGCACTATTATTACTCATATGTTTTCCTTTGAGATAAGCAGCTAAATGCAGAAGGTGATCTTTGCATATGGTGGGCTATTACCCCCAACAAAGAATTGCCAATGTCAACCTATTACTGGGTCATGATATTCCAGAATTTGATGTTTTTAACCTTTGCAGACATTAACCCATATAGAATACAATTTCGAAAAGACTTTATTTATCCTTGGTAATGATAGATACATGCCCCAGAAATATTGTCCTATAATATTAGGTACTGTATATTTGGCAAGGATCATTAAGTATATTTATGTAACCATTTCCTGCAGCTTGGTTTGGCCCTTCATCTATTACTTTACAGAATCCAAAATTATGGGTGAAAGAAATGTTCAGATGTCTGAAAGAAGAAATCAGAAATAAAACAGAATGTAATTGTGTTCTCTTTTATTATAGAATTACTCCCCAATTCTGACTTTTTGTTTAGACAAAGTTTGCAAGGATATTATCTTGTTTATTTTTTCATTGAAAGTCAAAATTATGTCCTGTTATAAAATTCAGCAAAGTCAATTTCATTGCATTAAGTAGTTTTAGTGTGTATCATTAAAGTTACATTTCAAGAGGTTGAGGCAAATATATGATGAAATCCTTTAAATGGATTTTGCATAGCTGTGGCGAGGCTCACATTGTTCTGGATCCATGTTGTATTTGTAATGTAGATTTCAAAATATTAGAAAAAATACAGAAGTCCGTGTGTATTTTAAAGAAAATTATGTAAAGTAGGGTTTTAATGAGTCAATTAATTTGTATTACAATTGTTTTGATTTTTAGCTTAACTGACCATGTTTTATGAAAATATTTTGAAAACCAGTGAGCAAGAATAAGAAAGAGAATCTATTCAAAGTGAAAAAAATATGAATAAAGTGAAGCAAATTCATCTATTATCTTATGCTCAAAGGAAGGGATTTTCTGCATATTTCTGTAAGATAGTCTCTACATAAATCATATATTCATTAATGAATCTTTCATTTATCATCCATCTTTTCAGTACCTTATTCTACAGCTGTCCCAGGCACTACAGTGGTAGGCAGATTCCAAGATGGTCCCCAATGTTCCCCATCTTGTGTAATTCTTCCTCTTGAGTGTGGATGGACCTGTGATGTTCTTCTAATCAACAGAATGCATGATTATACTGCATAAGATTTTAACTTCCATTTGGCTAACCCACTCTGTTGTCGTCTCTTCAGCCCATCTGCTTAGATAAAGCAAGCGGCCATGTTAGAGAGGGTCACGTGCTATTGACAATGGTGTGAGCTTATACATGGATCCTTCTCCATTTTACCTTTTCAGTGAAATCCCAGCTCTTACTGACACCTTGATTGCAACCTTCTGAGAGATCCTGGAGTGGAAGAGCCAGCTAACCAACGTCTAGACTCTTGATCCACAGGTTACCAAGGCTAGACCATAGGGACACAAATCCAGAGAATGGAGTTTAAAGATCCTGAACAATGAGGAAAAGCTGATATTTAAACAATCAGTATGGGTTACTCAGGAGAAGAGTGGTATGTTTTTATGCCTCATGGAGATGGTAGATGATGTTGGTCTGGAAAAGGACACAACAAATGAAAATACATAGAAGTAAGAAGGTGAGAAAAAGTTATGGCCTGATCTACTGTCTGTGATGTTAAAAGCAAGGCAAGGAGTAGTAAGAGATGAAGAATTCAAAATGAAAGATAAAGAAGATGAAAAATTAAGCAGAGACCAGGGTCATGAATAGCCGTGTAATCCGTGTCTATAATGAAAATCGTAACTAGAATAAAATTCTAAGGGCAATATGAAATCAGTATAAACTTTTACAAAATTATTATGTGCAAAAAAGCATATGCTCCAAAATATTTTATAACCACTTTCAGAAAGTATAATTTTCAAGTGAATAACTTCATTGTCACCAGTTTTCTACAGGTTGGTATCTACTCCTACAAAGTTGTTAAAGAAACTAGTCAATTAAAGAGCATAGTCTTGTATAGTTAGGTGATTCCAAGAGGGCCCTCTAGACTATGTTGGCAGTCTACTGAAGGGTCACACAGGATTCGTTTTGGTTATATGCAGGTATTGGATAATTTTTCTTATTTTATTGCATATGATACAACATCTTTCTCTTCATTTATGACTGTCATTTTCCTACAGATTAAATACTTGGGTCATAACTATTTCCCCTGAACCTTGGATTTACTGTTCCTTTTTCTCCTGGCACTTAAATTCACAGAGTAGAAGTTTGAGCTTCCTTTCCATAACATTGTTTCTTTATTGCAAACTCCATTTTTTTGCCTTTTTAAATTGTTTTAATTTTCTAAATATATATAAATATCTCACCAGAGCCTGTTCAGGGAGGTGAATTTCCTTTGTTTTGGTAAGGGTATCACATCACCTTCATTTTTATACCTAGTTTTCTTTTGCTGTTTTAATATAATGACAATTGCTAACATTTACTCTGCACTTATTATTAGAATAAACACTTTACACACCTTATCCCTGTAAATCTCATAACATACTTAAAAGATATTATTATTATCCCTGTTTACAAATGTGAAAACTGATGCATAAGAGGTCACTGGCCATAGCTAATGAGTATGGAGATTAGAGACGGACTCAGACTGACCAGCTGTGGAGTTATTGCTTCAGGCTTATTTTGATAGTATAAAAATCATCATCCATTGATTAATTCAAATAGATAGTTGCAGGATACTTACAGTATCTAGTCATGGTGCTGGGAATTGGGAATACTGTACTAAACAAGATAACTCTGTAGTCCAGAGCTATTTTAATGTTATTTTAAATTTAAAAATAAAGGAAACATTGTGACTACGAAGAAATCAAAACAACAAGAAAAAGTCCTGTTTATTTTCAAGTAAATTACCACCAAATCTCAAAGGAAATCTCAGTGAATGGTATCATCTCTCCCAGGGTCCCCACCAGTTAAGCTCTCCAATTTCTCTTTCACGGGTTGACTTGCTTTACTCTCTCATCGCTCGTTTTATATTGTTATATTTTTGCCACCATATGGCTTTCTATCCTTCTCAATTGGAGGCCATGCTATGTCTCCAGCATCCTATCAGGATTGTCAAATTGTTTTCTAACGTGTTCTATAGAAAATCATTTATAGAAGTGTATATTTCTCCAAGTCTCACAGATTCCAATTCTTCCACTTTGTTCTGTAATATATGTATGCTTTCTTTTAAGCTCCATGGTATTGGGATCCATTACTTTTCTCATCGTCAACAAGGAGGGGGCTATGTAACATTAACATCAGTTTTTGGCTTTGATCAATGGCCAGGTAGGTCCCAGGCCCGCGTTGAACTTTTCATAACATAATGGGGCAAGAGACTGATAATTACACTTTCCAATGCCATTCCTTTGCAGAGTCCTGACTGTGCAGGCATTATAATTTCTCCTGCACCTGTCCGGTCCTCTGACAAGTTAGTAGGGTACTCAGTGGCTGTGAGGGTAGAATCACTATCTTCCTATTGTCTTTCAAATAGGAGTATGAGTTCTATTTCATAAATCAAAACATTGCTAGATGGTTACGTCATAGGCAGTTTTCTCAATGTAGCCCCAAGTACCTCATGGCTAGTGGATATTCCTCTCAGGAATGCAGTAGGCTGACTCTCAGCCAGCCTATGTGTTCTATGATGATGTGACTTTCGCTTCTTTCCTGTGTTTCTACCTTTCTTCTTCCCTTCCATCCTTAGATTTTTACAGGTAAATATTGGCTAAAAAAATGTGGGAATGGTATATTAGGATCAACTATTCAAATTGCATTTTAAATGAAAGAACTTTATTCAAATGTTAATCGTGACATGTTAGGAAACTTACTAACTAGAGATTCAGGTGCCCATCCCTGCCATCAATGGCTGAGTATAGTGAATAAAGTTGACAATCAGAATGGAAAGGATGTAGGTTTGCCAAATAAGACTTTGAGCCCCAAAAGAAACAACCAGATGATTGACTCCCGTTATCCTATTAGGCTCAATGTTGCTGATTTGAGGCTTTATTTTTTTACTTATGCTTAATCTTATCTTCATTTTGTATTTTTAATTTATTTACAGTCATCTTATTACTGCCTAAGAAACATTACTCTGACCATATTTATACTGGAGGATAAGAAATCATTTCTGCAGTGTAATTTATTTCCTACTTATCTAGTCACATACACTAAGCATTGCTGAACTCCTACTCACCATTTTCATTTATCTCTGGAGCTCTACCTTCTTTCTGACTCTCCTTTCTCCTCTCCAGCTTCTTTCACAACTCCACCCTGGATTTCTTTATCTCAGAGGAATATCATTATGCCTTACATCCTTACTAAATGTGTCTATTAATATATTTAGAGGATTACAACTTATAACATTCTCTTTTTATTTCATATATAAGTTGTTGCATGATATTCCTATAGTATCCTTTGTCATCAATCTCTTTCTCAAAAAGGTGGCTTTAGCAGCTAACTTTATACCTGGAAATATATAATAACAAGCTGTAAAAGACTGGTTCATGGAAAACATGTCCCAAGGGTGTTAACAAGTAACGTATAAGCCATAAAAGGGTGGAGTTAGAAACAGATTGTTCATTTATCATGATCCCTGGGAAAATATTTTTGCTAGAAGTAACAGGTAGCTCTCCTTTTACACTTAGTTAAAATGTGAAGCTAAAAATGACTGTACAACATGTTCCATGTCTCCCCAAAAATATCACCTTTGGGAAAGCATAGTAGATGGCATGCCCTGGCATTGCTCTACATAGAAAGTTACTTGGACATTGTTCAGAAACAAAGGAGAAATCACATATTTATCTCACAGCACTGAAGCTCCAGGGAATTGGGCTCTAAATTGTTTCTGTGGGTGCCCTGGAAACAATAGTTTACATCAAGTGATAGGTCAGCTCCCAAACTCCCAGTAGACCTCATAGAGCATCTATGTCTTTTGAAGGCCAAACCAAGTATTTCAAAAGGTGGTGTGCTTGAGCATGATTCATAAAGACCACACATAAGCCAACAGAAATAAAATAGCTCTTTCATATTCAAATACAAAGCAAGATTATGTATTATATAAGCACAGAAGAGATCCAAGGCTGTTATCTTTGCAAATGTAACTCTAATGTCTATATTTTTAAAAAGGAGTTTAGCTTTCTTGATCTGCCCAGAAAAGGATTTAAATAAATGAACTGATTTCAGAATCTGCATGTAGGGATTTTCTATTATGAAACAGCAACCTATAAAAACAAAGATATTTTCACATTATCCTCTTATTTGCAATTCATGTTATTTGTTACTACCTAATGAGGAGTAATTTTTAAGGGTCCACATTTTCTAGATATATGTATTACTCCGTTCTTGCATTGGTATAAATACCTGAGACTGGGTAACTTACAAAGAAAAGAGGTTTAATTGGCTCATGTTTCCACAGGCTGTAAAAGACTCATCTGCCCGACTTCTGAGGAGGCCTCTGCAAACTTATGATCACAGCAGAAAGTGAAGGGGGAGCCAGCACTTTACACAGGAGCAGGAGAAAGAGAGAGGTGCGGAGGTGCTACAAACTTTTAAACAACCAGATCTCATGAGAATACACTCACTGTCACAAGAGCAGCATGGAGGGGGAAATCCACCCCTATGTTCCAATCACTTCCCACGAGGACCCACCTCCAACAGTGGGGATTACAATTCAACATGAGATTTGGGCTGGGACACAGATCCAAATCTTATCAATATATAATGGGAAGAACCATTACATTCCACTTGCCATTCAAATATCTCCTTCTTACATGATTTCCTCACTACAATCAACAACTTTCAAATTCCCATCATGATCCCTGTGTTCCTATTTCTGTAATATGTGCCTGAGGACATGTGGGAGCCTCCCCTTCCCCACCACCCTCCTTACCCTTCCCTGAACCACAGTTCCCATGTGAGCTTGCTGGGATCAGAAAAGTACAAGGGTCTCCACACGGCAAAATCACTCAGAGGATATAACTATAGGTTACTTGCATTAAAATAGACTTTGGTAGGGATGCTTACTAATTAGCAACATAAATGAGAAATGCTGATAATGTCTAGTACTAAAATCACCCATCCTAGCCATGAGCTCTTCTATAAAGCAAGAAAACAAGGAAAACAAAACAAACAAAAACCAAAATCCTGCTCTAGCTTTGGCAGACTTCTGTGTTCTACAAGACAAGAGGACTCAGGCTGTATTGGGGTTAGGATTTAGGTCAAAGGACCCCTTCAGGCCAGGTGTGGTGGCTCATGCCTGTAATCCCAGCACTTTGAGAAGCCGAGGCCAGCAGATCACGAGGTCAGAAGATCGAGATCATCCTGGCTAACACGATGAAACCCCGTCTCTACTAAAATTACAAAAAATTAGCCAGGCGTGGTGGCAGATGCCTGTAGTCCCAGCTACTCGGGAGGCTGAGGCAGGAGAATGGCGTGAACCCGGGAGGTGGAGCTTGCAGTGAGCTAAGATAGCGCCACTGCACTCCAGCCTGGGAGACAGAGTGAGACTCCATCTCAAAAAAAAAAAAAAAAAAAAAAAAAAAAAAAAAAAAAAAAAAAAAAAAGGACCCCTTCACAGAGGATTTGTTATCTACTTTACATCATTTTAAATTCACTTCTGTAACTAGTCAATCAATATGTCAACATGAACTATAGTTTGTATAAAAACCTTTTATCAGTGTTTGAGAGAAATAATAACTTTATTATTATTTCTCTTTGACACGTTACTTGTCTTTAAAAATACCATTCATATTATTTTATATCATTTTATATCACACTTATTCTTATTTATATAACATATTATGCTCACTACACTAGAATGTAAGTTATTTAAGGATGAACTTTTTTCTCCCATTCTCTACAGTTCTTAATACAGAGTCCTTCATATAGCACATGTTCGATAAAGAATTATGGTGTTCAATATATTTTTAAGTATTTAGCCAACATAGAACAACAGAAATTTCAAAGAGCAATAGAGTTCCAAGTCAATAAGTCAGACATAATTTAGTGATAAAATCTATGTGTCAAACCCACAGTAATCCTAGGACCAAAGAGATTAGTAAAAGAACCCTTCTCACTAAGAATTTAAATCTAAATTTAATGAAAATCAAAATGTAGAAACAGATGTCTAGGGCTGGGCACGGTGGCTCATACCTGTAATCCCAGCACTTTGGGAGGCTGAGGTGGGTGAATTGCGAGGTCAGGAGATTGAGACCATCCTGGCTAACATGGTGAAATCCCGTCTTTACTAAAAATACAAAAAACTTAGCTGGGCGTGGTAGCACATGACTGTAGTCCCAGCTACTTGGGAGGCTGAGGCAGCAGAATTGCTTGAACCCGGGAGGCGGAGGTTGAAGTGAGCTGAGATTGTGCCACTGCACTCCAGCCTGGGTGACAGAGGGAGACTCTGTCTCAAAAAAAAAAAAAAAAAAGAAAAAAGAAACAGATGTCTAAAAAAATAAAGCTACTATAATTAAAATTGTTTGACATAGGAACATAATCGACAAATAGAAAATTACAACCTAATAACATACAGAAGTAAAATCAGATATATAAAAATTGGGGTATTTCAATTTAGTTATGAAAGTATATGCTACCACCTAGCATATACAAAAACAAATTTCAAATGGATAAAGGATCCAAGCATTATATTAGAAAATCAGAAAAATGTTTATATTCTTTGAGTAAAGCCCTTGAAAAGAAATCAAGTAATGCATCATTTCCAGAGATAAAATAAGAGTAATTATGAATAATGTCTACTGATAAAATATAAACTTGGAAAAAGCATTTGAAGAGTATAAACAGACCAAATGGTTATTTATCTACTAAATTGAGAAGTCCTATATATAAATATGAATATAAAAACCAAATAGACAAATGAAAACTTAATAAAGATCTGCAATTAATAAAAACATGTATATAAAAGGCAATTAAACATACTAAAAAAAGTTTGAAAACATGAATCATAAAATTGTCAACTTTGAAAGATTAGTTACATCCGTTGTTGACAATGACAAAGTATTCACATACATTTTATTCTGGACCAAAAGTTAACCTGATACTGTTTAGACATAAAGCAAAGGACACATATTTGTCTCACAGCCCAAATCTATGAGGTAATTATAAGATAAAAAATTCTTACAGAATAATTTTGTAGCTTCAAGAAAAATGGCTACAAAAATTCTAGCAGAAATAAAGATAAATGAACAAAGTTGTTTATGAGAGTGTACAATAGCAAAAGAAAAGATATTACCTAAATATTCATCATATAGAGCTGGTTAAATAATTTATAAACATCTCCACCAGGAAATACAATGTCACTATTTTACAAAATAAAAATGTGTAGGTACCACAGAAGTGAATTAAGGGTATGTATTTTTAAATCTGATTTAAAAACTGTAGGATATTATCCTATTTTGTTATATATCTGTGTCTCTATCATTTTTTCCATGAGAATAAAAAAGTATAGAAAGAGATATATACCAAATCAAAGGGCTGAAATGGGAAGAATAATTTGTACTTTATATATGTCAAAATGAAAATAGTAATATTTGGGAGAAATTTTAATTTCCTTTTTACTTTTTTTGAAATCTCAAAAAGTTGAGTGAAATCAAGTAACTAAAATACAGTGAGCTATATACAATATTAGAACAGTTTACATGATAGCACATAAATAGTAAGAATCATTTGGGATTTTTTTTTAAAGTCTTGAAAATAAGGTGCCTTATCTGTTGTGTTTTGAAGGGTAAAAATACAATTTTCCGAGTGATTACAGTTTCTGAAAGCATATGATACTCGAAAAGTTATAACACAAAGTTGTAAAACATTCAAGGAACCACAAGTTCTTTGGCACTATTAGACTAAAAATATAACTGTGAGATAAACCTCAAAAGAGTGTTAAGAAACAGGTCATGAAAAGCCTTATGCTAAAAATTTTTTATTCCATTCTAGGGGTTGAGAGTTTTCTTCTTATAGGGTCAGATAGTAAATATTTTAATTTGGCCTCTGTCAGAACTACCCAATTCTGTATTGTAGTCAAAGCAGTGTGACAATGTATAAATGAACAAGTGTGGATGTATTCCAATAAAACTTTGTTTACAAAAAAAGAGTAAGCGAGTTCACAGAACGCAGTTTGCCATGTTCTAGGCCATGTGGAATCCATAAAATAAGTTATTAGAGACATGACCTAATTTTAAAAAGCATGAAATTATCTAAGAAGAATGTGAAGAAAAGGAAGTCTCAGGATCAAGTCCCAGGTTTTACTAAGATTTGGAAATTGTATAATGAGGAGTAACCAAGGATTCTGAGAAAGACCAGCCAATGAAACAGAATGAAAAACCCAGAGAGTGTGGTATGGCAGAAGCCAAGAAAAGAAATACAAAGAACAGAATGTTCAGTATTGTAGAGGGCTGCTGAGTCAAATAAAATGAAGGAAGACATTTTCTCATGGATGTACAGGATGGAAATTATTATGAGAAAATTCTGAAGTGGTAATGATTGAGAACAGGTTAAAGAGAAACTGGAAGATAATAAAGAGCATATAATCTAGCAAAATCTTAAAAACAAAAAAAGCCCTGCTATGAAGACTAGGCAGGTAAAATAATAGCCAGGATGTATGGAGGAAACATTATATTAAAAAAGAATGTATGTTTGGTTAGTTGTTTTTAAGCTAGGCAATATTTTATTCGATGTTTACATGTATGCTTATTAGAACTGGGAGAAAGAAATGAATTGTGCAGAAGAAAGGAAGCAAAATTACATGAAGCTAAAACAATAAAAGACCCAATTTTAGCAAAGAAAAAATAGCTCTAATATTTATAGAAATAAAGTTTTGGTGGGAGGACACAAAAAGCAAAATTTATCCTTCAAAAACCGAACTTCTGTTTTTGCAGTGCTGCATGTCATTAAGTTTTTTATTTAACAACAAAAAAATAAAATTGTGTTTTTCTATGTTTGAAAATAGATGTCTGCTCACTGATGTTTTTAATTGCACTATCATTAGTAAGAATAAAATAATTTGTGCCTTCATTTCTTAAAACTAAAATGACATTAAATTTATGGGAAAATGCCAAAAATGTTATTTCTGCTAATGATATTTGAAACTTAAGATGCTACATTAGTGTCATTAAAAGTTAACTTGGTTTCCAACTACAGTGAAATAAGCACATTCCACCCAATCTCTCCCTTTGATTATAAGACTTGGAGACAATATATACAGCTTCTATCAGAAGACTCTGAAAGGTACATAATAGCAAATAGACTGGTTAGGGAACACAGGACCTGAGGGATGACTCAGCAGTGAATTATCTGATGTTTTCTGTTTTGTCTTATTTTTTTGCTTCCTATATCCTATCTGGGGCTTTAAGTGAACTTAAATCCTGGAAGTCTGAATGGATGTAGTTAGAAAAAGCTCCAGAAGAGAACATCTTCCTCTAGCCAGAAAATCAGGTGATAAATAAATTATCCTTAAAATCTTTCCATTTGGAGTGAAATACTTAGATTTAAAAATCTAAAAATCTAAGAAATAAAGTGAACTCTAATCCATATAAACTGAAAGATAATCACACTCAAACATATTAGAATCAAACTGCTAAAAACAAAGATAAAGAAAAAAACAAAGAAGTTGAAAATAGTGGTGAGAAGAACCCAGTTGTGCTTTAAATGTGTCCCCTAAAAAATATGCATTGGAAACTTAATCCCTAATGTAACAGTGCTGGGAGGTGGGGGTTACTGAGAGGCAATTAGGCCATGAGGGTTATATCCTAATAAATGGATTAATGCTATTGTTAAGGGAGTGTGTTCATTATTATGCGGTTGGGTTTGTTATAAAACAGCAAGTTCAGTCCCCTCTTGCTTTCTCTTTCACCTTCTCTTTGCCCTTTCACCTTCACCTTTGGGATGATGCAGCAAGAAGCCCCTTGCCAGGTGCGGGCCCCTCGATCTTGAATTTCTCACCCTCCAGAACCATAAGCCAATACGTTTCGGTTCACTGTAATTATCCAGGGTCTGAGGTATTCTCTAATAGCAGCACAAAATGGACTAAGACAAACTGGTACTGGAGAAGTGGGACGCTGCTATAACAAATACCTGAAAATGTGGAAGCAACTTTGCAGCTGGGTAATGGGCAGAGACTGAAATGACTTGGAGAAGCAGGCTGCAAAAAGCCTCTATTTCCATGAATGAGGCACTAATGGGGATTCTAGTGAGAGTTCAGAAGAGAACAGCTGTAGGGAAATTCTGAATCATCTTAGAGATTACTTAAGTCATTGTTATCAGAATATTGGTAGAAATACGGACAGGAAAGGCCATTCCAAAAAGGTCTCAGAGATAAATGAGGAAAATCTTAGTGAAAAATGGAGTGAAGAAAGACCATTTTTGTTACAAAGTGGCAAATAATTTGGCTGAATTGTGTCCATTCCCAAAGGCTTTATGAAAGGCAGAATTTAAGAGTGATGAACTAAACTATCTGGAGAAAGAAATTTCTAAGCAAAATATTGAAGCAGCTGTGTGGCTTCTTTTAACTGGATATAGTAAAAAGTGAGAGGTGAGAATTTAAAGATGGAATTTATAAATTAAAAGAGAAGCAATTTGGAAAATTCTCATCCTGGCCATATAAAGAATTTTAAAACTATTTGAGAGGATACTAAGTGTATGGCCAAGCATCTGTTTGCTAAAGAGATTAATATGGATGGAAGGAAGTCATGTTCTATTCATTAAGACAATGGGAGAATGACACCAAAGTCATTTCAAAAATTTTCTAAGAAAGGTAGGCTCTTGAGGGCAAAGTTTTCAGAAAGGTGCTCATGGGACCTCACCATTCATGCCCTAAACTGCCTCAAATCTCTGCTCTCTACATTTCCGTGCAGCCTTGACACTGGAATGCAATGGAGTTGCAACACATACACATACACACACACACACACACACACACACACACACAGAGAGAGAGAGAGAGAGAGAGAGAGAGAGAGAGAGAGAGAGAGAGACACCCTGAACATACGCAAGACCATAACAAAAAGTTTCAATAATTTGAAAGGACTTAAATCCTACAGAGCATAAAGTGTGAACATTTTGTTATGAGCTATAAAATCCCCACCTTCTACCCCACTATATATTATATTATACTTCCTGGAAGACAGGACAAGAAGAAATGTAAATGATCTAAGAAGGGAATATTATACTTAGAGAGCAGAATCTTTCTTCTTTAAAAATAGAAACAAGAGAGGAAAAGTGATACAAATAAATGCTGTATTGGACAGGAAAAATAAGGAAACACATGTCCTATGATATTGACGTTGACTTTCCCAGCTGAGTGGGAAGCACATTTATAATGCAAGTATGAAGTGTGTTGCTTCAATTCAAGGAGGCATCTGTGCTCTGAGTAGCATGTGTTTTCACTTTAATATGTAAAAATGTAAACACTATTCAAGTGACAACTTTTATTCACATGATTTACACATGATAAATTTGTTTCCTTTTCTTCTGTTGTATCATTTATAATTCTATAATTATATAATAATTTACAAATATAACATTATTATTCTATAATTTAGAGTGATATTGTTTCCAGCTTTCATTTTTCTGTACAATGAAGACAGACTTTGAACTTCTCCACAATAAGTTAAGATGGCTACTCTCTAGGTCATAAAAATATAAACCAAGGTGTTCCATCTTTATGACAATGTATAAAATATTGGGTCCATGCTAATAGCTAGAGTATGGAAATGGTAGGATAGAGAATAACACTGGGATAAAAAGACAAGAATAGCTTGATTCAAGGCTTAGTATACTCAAAGGATAAACTAATGAAGCACATGATGAGAAAGAGCTAACAGGGACTAATTCTCAATTCTTTAGTCTCAACCTTTTTTAGTTTTTCTCAAGACTTTGCAAGAAGCATATTTAAGTTACTTTTAACTTGAAGTTATATATTGTGTGAAATGTGTTTGAATAAAACTGTATACATTAAGTCACTTGTAAGGTAACAGGATATGGAAATCCCGATCCATTTCTACTATGTTGCAACTGTCTGAATTCATGACTTGTTATTCTCTAGGCTGTAATTTATTGGTAGCTACCAATTGCTCGTTCAAATGAACACATTAAGTATGCCCTGAAAATACGTGAGCTCAAATGCATGGCATTAATGCTAAATATAAAGATACTTTCAGTTTTTTCTTGGCCTCCTGGCTCAAACTCCTTCACTCTGAAAGAGAGCTAGAGAATGGCACATCTATTTTCTTTGTTATATCAGGTCTTAACCCAACATTAATATCAATTGAATAAAATCAATTTTAAAACTTCCCCTAAATGTCACATTATTCAAATAGACCATGTTGTCACAAAATGTACTATCTATTAAAGCAATAAAAGTAAAACACGAATGCCCTGTGTTGACATTTCACTGCATAGCATCTCCACTAATAAGATTTTGGTTCTGCTTCTAGTTATAATGCACTTGTGAAATACTAGAAACCAAATATAAATCAGATGTTATAAGGTAGCTCCAAGGTCCATGGCAGTACAAGGACCTGCAGAGAAGTACTGGAAGGAAAGGGGCAGAGAAGTTTTGTTTCTTTTTCTCCCTCAAAGATAGGCAGGTATTTTCCTTATCTTCTTCTTTTACATTTATTACATTAAAGCTGTAATTTTTTTTGGGAAAAAAACCTGACTACAAATACTGGACATATGGCAAAACCTCAGTAGATATTTTCATTTGCATACCTATCTCACACCATTTACAACAGTATAACAAATGCCAGGTAGAGAGGCCAACATTTACAAATGAGATTGCACTTAAGATTTAGATATACCATTTTATCCTATGTTTTATGCAATATTTAATCATATGCTCTTTTAAATTATTCTGTAGTTTTCATAATTATTGTTAATGATCCTTTTGTTCTCCAAACCTTTATTAAAATTTAACTAATAAGCTATTTTTTCCAATATTTACACAAAGCACTATATCATCAAATGCAAAATGTGTCATGAGTTAATGTCTTTTTAATATGAAAGCAGTAAAGTTTTCCTATTCACCTGTACATCATTATGCTTACTGGTATAATTAGTGGTAATTAAATATTCTCTCTCTTAATCATTTCTTTAAAGCTGGCAAGAATCAATTTCTAAATCCTTATTTAGATGAGTAATGCACACTCTACAGAGATTTTTTTTTTCCTATTAAGGTGAAGGCATTATCCTTTTAGAAACTGATCCATTCACTACACTAAGAGCTGCCAATCCATTCACAACACCAATAATTACAATATTTAATTTCTTATTACAATGTAGAAACTTATCTGAGGAGTCTGACTTCAAATGCATTCTTGAGCTTTTGATTGCCTTGTGACATGTAACACACTGAATAGAAAGATTGTAAGATTGTATGACTCTAAATAGTTTGTCACATGAGGTTATGCTAGCAAAATTGACAAAGATTGAAAAAGAACAAAAAATAACAAAATTATTTGATAACTAGCGTTCATGTGTCACTTTTCTAGTTTTTTCATTTAATAATACATAATTCTTTCCATAGAATTTTAAACATATGTAATTTAATGACTTTCTAATTTTAAATAAGAAAGATGCTTACAATATGGTTATAATGTTCTGATGTTTAGTCACACAAATGTTATAAGTATTGGGATATTAGTTTTGAAAATTTATATGATGTATAATTCCCAGTAATATTCATTATTTCAACTACGATAACAACTGAACTTTGAGGTCTTAAGGGCTGATTCTTTTAGGAAGCAGAATTAAACATTTAGCTTTTCATGCAAACTAAATATAAATGTCTTTAAGAAGAGCACATCTAAAGTCAAGAGAGAACGAGTTGGTTTTTCAATTCTCATGTTAATTAAATCAAGTAATAAGACAGGAATAGAGATGGCTGTTTTATCAGTCTTTCTGCCAAGAAAATATAAGAGTGCCATAAACAAGTGAGAAGAGACGGGGAAAGGGACTAAAACCATGGGGGATACTAGTAACCAAACCCACCCTACTTATTTCCTATGGCTATGGGTAAATTTTTGAAATCTCCGCGGGGAGTTGCAGACATGACAAGAGGATGTCAGATGAGCAGAAGCCTCCGTTCCGGGTGCAGTGGGAATGAAAACAGGATGTAAGGCAAGGAGCACAGACCTGAACAGAGGGAGCTCAATGAAGGCCTGCCTCAAAGAGCCGGGCATGATGCAGATCTACAGAACAGTGTTCTTAACTTGTGCTGCCATGATAGTACTTTCATATTCCAATGGGGTATTCAAATAGGATTCTTCTTGCCTTGTTTTCGGCTGAGGAATGAAGATGAGAGATGCTATATTCTAAAGAGAGTTAGATAAACCGCATTACAGTTTCCAAGAAGGGGCTTAGAAGTGAGTTAGGAAACTTATCCACATTAGGTTTTTGGAGATTTCAGAGAGTTTCTGAATAGAGTTTCTGTGAGGAGCTGCTGTTATATTTTTAGCATCCTCACCATACCCAAGGTAGAAGAGTGGCCAAGAGTTATCTTTTTCTTCCAATTTCAGTTAGACAGACTTTAATTGGATGTTCCAAAGAACTGAACATGAATCCCAGCCTTAGTGAGTAGAGAGGATTGACTTATGTACGAAACAGAGAGGAATAAGCAGTTTAGTTACTAAGGCTGCAGATTAGAGGGAAACTGCCGTAACAGTGGGTTTATTTTCTCAGAGTTTGTTGGGTCTAGAATTACCTGTCTCTATGAGATTTGGGTCCTTCTCTTGAGACAGCTGGCAGGAGTATTTCCTTGAACTCTTCCCACATGGGCCACTTAGAGGGGTGATAGAGCCTGAACAGCCAGAAGCTAAGGGTGAATTTCTGATCTGCAGGGTTACAGAGGCAGCAAAGCACAGAGTTACTGGAAAATGCTTTGCCCAAGTCAAGGGAGCTTTAAGGGAGTTCCCCAAACTGATGAGATCACATGTTCCTCGTAAGAGCAAAACTCAGCTCCAAGCACCTGCCAGATCCAGGCATGTTAGAATAAGTCAGGTAAGAACATTAGCCGCTCCCACACTCTCTCTTTAATTCTCTATTAGTTACCAATGATTAGTAAGATGAGAAACAGAAGTCAAAGTGCAAGGCAAGGCAGGATGCGAATGATAGGGCTGACTATCCAAAGAAAGAATCAAATCTGTATTTTCCTCTTAACTCAACTGAAGGAGTTTTATTATCCAAGAGTGAGTAGGAAATAGGACCACTGGAGTTTTCAATCAGGAGTAGGGGAGGCATTTCCTCCACAGAACACATTTTAAAGGAACAGCAGGAGACAAAAATTTAAGTCTTTTTTTATATCCTATGCATCTTGCTTATTCAAAATATTACATAAACTGCTTGTCCTTGGAGGCCACCCAGCCATAAACAACGGAAAGCAGAACGGAGAATAAAACTGAATATAATTAAATATTTAGTCCATAGAAAACAACTTAAAAACCAGAAGTAAATGTGGGAACTTGAAGTGACAAGTGTAAATGGTTCCTACCAACAGCAGAAAAGGGAGCATGGAAACAAATTAAATTCCGCTTAAGATAGCAATGTCATATGTTCTATCTATCCAAGGTTCTGTAAACTCATCATTGCTGGAGACATATTGTCAAAATAATCAAGCAGCATTGTAATTTTAAACTCCCTTGAATGGTATATGAAGATGCAAAACTCATTCTATCTCACAAGACATAAATTTTAAATTTTAAATTTTTTGAATTTTACATTTTGTTTTAGAGACAAGGGTCTCCCAGACTGGAGTGCAGTAACTGTCTTTACAGGCATGATCACAGTACACTGCAGCCTTCAACTCCTGGCTTTCAGCCATCCTCCTGCCTCAGCCTCCCAAGTCGTTGGGACTACAGGTGCATTTCCATGCCTGGCTGTTTCATCAGTTTAATGGATAAAAAATAGAAACTCAGTTTTATTTGCCAGGAAGTCACATAATTGATTTATGTAGTATGTGTGTCTGTGTGTATGTGTATTTAGGATGAAGGCTGTTTTAGGGTTTACCAATTACCGTTAATGACATTTTTTTAAGATTGAATCTAGACTATTAACTCCTAGTTACAATGTCATATATTTAGAGCTATCTTATAGAAATAAATCCAAAAAGTGTTTTACCTTTGCACTAGTTATACCTTAAAATGGAAAACTCTTCTGATTTACTCTTACTGATATTAACACATTGACTAGAATATATATTTATATGTACATTTCAGTGAATCTAACCATTGGACTGCACCCACATTGATAAAGCACTACAAAGGCCACATCACATAGTCATTATAGCAGGTATTATAGTTGTATTTATTACAAGCCTACAAAAGAATTGGATCTTTTGCCAGGTTTCAGGATACATTTCAGCACAGGTTAGAACATGGCTGACAGGTTTTATTTAACCATCTCAAGAAATAGCACGTTTTAGTGCTGTTAAGGTGTATTGCCCTATTTATAAGTGAATTTGCATTAGAATCTCCAAATAAATTAAATTTTGTCTTCTAAATGTTATTATGAAAAAGAATCCTAGGCATTTAGGTCTCAAAAAGTAATTCATTTTCTGCTATTGTTTTTTTCCTTTTAAACTATAACTTCTTTGATATTTTAATTCAACAAATATTTGAGAGGCAATTAATGAGCAATGTAATCATAATAAATTATACCTTTTAAATAAAACATTTTATTACTTCTGAGTAATTTGGTTTAATTACCAGGAAAAGGCAAGTTCACTTCATTCATGAGTTCTGCAACTCAAATGACTCTTATCTAAACACCCCTGTAGGCCAGGCATGGTGGCTCAGCCCTGTAATCCCAGCACTTTGGGAGGCTGAGGCAGGCAGATCACGAGGTCAGGAGATCGAGACCATCCTGGTCAACATGACGAAACCCCGTCTCTACTAAAAATACGAAAATTAGCCAGGCGTGGTGCGCCCACCTGTAGTTCCAGCTACGCGGGAGGCTGAGGCAGGAGAATTGTTTGAACCCAGGAGGTGGAGGCTGCAGTGAGCTGAGATTGCACCACTGCACTCCAGCCTGGGAGGTAGAGTGAGACTCTGTCCCCCCCACCGCACCCCCCCCCCCAAAAAAAATCCCTGTATCAGAAATCTCTCACACTAGCTGAAAGGTTATAACTATAGGCTAAGTGCACAGAATCTTGCACATAATAGAAACCAGATGTATTTTTCTTTCAACATATGAATTAAAATATAAGTAAAAACATTAATCACAATATCTCTGAACAAAATTTTTTCATATTATCATACCTAAGTATCATATATTATGAAAACCATACACTTGTTTCATTAAACAGCAAAACAGCTCCAAATAGTGTAAATATGCAAAAGGTTAGGCTCTCATTTTTTTCTTACCACTAGTGTGGGTATATTCACAGCACTTAAAGAATCTATTTTGTTTTGTTTGATTAGAAGAAAAAAATCACATTTCAATTACTCAAGATTAAAAACTATGAACAAATATTGCCTATCATATTTTCTACTTCAAATAGTTATTTGACTTTGTTTTGGTTCTTTTCAACAATTTACCTGAAGTTAAATATCTGGCTTAAGCCAAACAGAATTTTTTTTATATTTGAGTTTTATTTTATTTTATTGGTAAAGTAAGAAAGTCACAAAAAGACAATTACTGCATGACTATTTTAGATATCTAAAATAGTCAAATTCATAGAATCAAAGAGTGGCATGGTAGATGCCAGTGGCTGGGAAGAGAGAGAAACTGGGAGCTACTAAGCACCTTTATTTACTGCTGTGTGTTTTTTCTTTCTCAAGCACATTCAGTAACTATTTCCTTTCTAATAAGACTTTTAAAAGCAAAATTAGTAATAATACAAAAGAAAGGTCAAACAAAGCAAACTTGATTCCATGTTTTCAAAACGATGAGGGAAAAGGGAACACATGGGAATGCGTTTTTTTTTAATGGAAGAAAACAATATAAATCAATTCACTTCAGGAAATATTGACTAAGATATTGCTTTTAACTGGTACAGATTCATATTGAACTAGGTAAATATCTTAATATTACATCTCTTCCTTGTCCATAGAAAACCAATAGGTTAATGTTAGATACATGTTACATTTCGGAAGCGCAGTGTGAAACAATAGCTGAAAAATTATAAATAAAAAAGAAAAGCATACAAAAATGCTCTAAAGTAAATGATAGAACTCATTTCATCTGTAGTTGTAGAAAGAATCAAATATTGCTAACTCTGGATGACCTCTGACAATATTTTGGGTTTGAAAATGTTTCAAAACACAAACTCCTTTGAGGAATTTGGCCATGTAATTTAACCTATTTGATCTCATTTTGTTGTTGTTGTTGTTATATTAAAGTATATCTATCCTAGAGCAATCTTATAAATATTCGAGCTCATAGAGAACACTGTATATACAATAAGTTATATAGTCCCATATTCATGGACATTCAACATTCAATAGAGGACGCCATCTTGGAGTGTCTTCCATGTGTCAGTAATTATACTACAAAAATAGTTATATATTTGTATCCCTCTCTATATTACATCTATATTATATCTCTATATTAAAAATTGACAAGTTCTACAAATAAAGCCTTTATCAAGAATATATGAAGAATTATAGATATGACAATATTTTAGAAAAAGTAAAATATAGTTTAGTAACATCAATGTTGTTGGACCCACTTTAGAGAATCATTAATTTAGAATATAAAGCCTTAATTATTTTCATTCTAAATTATTTTGAAGTGACCCAATAAAGGTATGCAAAGAAATTCATTTAGAGTCATTCCCTTCCTTCCAAACACTCTATACTCATTTTTTAAAGCTAGCGAGTCTGTGAAAATCCTTGGAATAGGACTAGAGACAACATAAACAAAGAGATAAAAAATGGATAAAGAAAATAATGACAAAACTGAAAGAAACAAAATCTTGTGAGTGTTCCAAATACTTGGAAGCCAAGAGCCCCAGCTGTGTTACTGCAGAAATTTATCTCTATGCTAACATTCAGAAGTCTACTAAGAGATCTAATGAAGAAATCCAGACTAGCAGTGATTGCATAAAGCAAACATCCGCCTGAGCAACTGTGTTTATTCCTTAATATAAAGCCTAGAGTATATTTTAAGTTCATATATTCTTATTGAAATTTCAAGTTTATATTTTTAAATATTAAAAGATATATGCCATTAAAATAATACTCTTATTTTTCAAGTTTATGCATCTAGATACATAAATTTGGAAGAGACAAAGTTATCCCCATCTAGAACCTGAAGGAATCTATATTTTAAGTTAGATGTTCTTCCATGCAAGTTTACTGACTCAAAGATGGTTTCTGAATTAAGACAAATCACATTGTTGTTTTATGTTGAGACAGAAAGCATGTTTAGCTCTTTGATGCCCCAGTCTAATTAAGTATAGAAGTTTTTGTGGTCTGCTTTCAGCATTGTTTCACTGCCATGTTCTTTTCCTTAGTAAGTACCCTAGTATAGCATAATACAGTTATCCTTCACATCCCTGGGAGGTTGGTTGCAAGACTCCCAAGAATATCAAAATCCATGGATGCTCAAGTCTCTTACATAGAACAGTGTAGTATTTGCATACAACTTACACATCTCCTCCTGTATACTTTAAATTGTCCGTAAATTACTTATAATAGCTAATATGTTATACAAAAAGTAGTTACAGTGTATTTTGATTTGTAATTTTACTGTTGTATTATTATTTTTGGGTGTTTTTTGGTCTGATTATTTTCCATCCATGGTGATATTGTCTGGCTCTGTGTCCCCACCCAAATCTCATCTTGAATTGTAATCTGAATTATCCCCATGTGCTGGGGGAGGGACCCCATGAGAGGTGATTAGATCATGGGGCAGTTCCCCTATGCTGTTCGTGTGATGCTGAGTGGGTTCTCATAGATCTGATGGTTTTATAAGGGACTTTTTCGCCCCTTCACTCTGCACTTCTCTGCCCTGCCACCACATGAAGAAGGATGTGTTTGCTTCCCCTTCTGCCATGATTGGAAGTTTCCCGAGGCCCCCCCAGACGTGTGGAACTGTGAGTCAATTAAACCTCTTTCCTTTGTAAATTACCCAGTCTTGGATACATCCTTATAGCAGCATGAGGACGGACTAATACACATGGTTTTCTATTCATGATTCTGAATCCACAGATGCAGAACTCACAGATATGGAGGGCTGACTGTATATAAAAATCAACAATTCTTTTCTATTTTTCTGGTACAAGTTGTTCCCTTTTCTGGTCAAAGAGGTGAGAAACTAATTTCAAACTGCTTTAATGTGAATCTATACAAACTTCATTAAATGTAGAATACCTGTCATAATGCACAGATTCTTCAAAGAGGTTTCCACTAATTTTTGAGAATGCCTGGTATATTCGTTAGTGAATAGAGTATAATTATTTAAATGTCAGTGCCACCAGCACTTACAAATTCTTAAACTCTAAGGAATACCTCAATGTGTTCCCATGCTCTTTGGCTTCCAGTTGGTTAATCCAATGGGGAAACCCAACTAGATACTGTAGAGTGACATTCAATTTTTTGTTCCCCTGGTTTACTCCCTTGACTTTCTCTTGTGTTGAACATGGCCTTTGACTACCTTCAGGCAGCTTAGCTATACAGAACTTTTTCTTCTTCCATCTCTATCTCCCCTCCTCCACTCAAGCTTAGGAGTGTAATCAGCTGGTCTTGGGTTCCTTGTCTTGCTCTGAGTTCCTATAGAACCAGTTGTGGTTCCTTGACACTCTGTAGACATTCCAGTAATCATTTTGTAATAAATCCTCTTCAAACTATCCTAATTTATTCCTTTTGGGACCCTAATAATATTTCAATCTTGGTCTCTCTTAAATGAAATTCACTAATTTCCCCAAAATATTTTCGTTCTTTTTTTTTTTTTATTTCTGCAGCTCTGTTAATAAAATAGTACCATCTTTCAAGTCATGTTATTCTGAACTCTCATAACAAAACTAATATTATTCATTTACGTAGAGTATTTTCACTAAAATTCCACTTTATGTACATACTTTCATTTAATCTCATAACAACCTATACCCCATGACTTCTATTGCGCACATGAAGAGATCCTCTATGCAATGCCATGGCTGCATCCATCCAGAATGCTATCTTAGTACTGGTGCATTTGATCTCTGCTACACACAGGTGACTACTCTTTCCTTATCTGCATTACTAACTCCTAATTTATTTTCATTCTATCTCTGTAGTGAGTCTCATATCTATTTTTTTAACTCCTGTTATGTCTACCTACAAACCACTTAAATAAAGTCCCGGACAGGTCTCTCACCAGCCATTTCTAGCGCTCCTCGCTCATGCCAGTTTATGAGATCTCATATTCATGTGAGGTCCAAACCCTTCAGAGACTTCTCATCACCCATTAATATCTTTCCCAGTCCACAGTTGTCTAGTATGGTTAAAATGCTCACTCTTTTCTTTGTTACCTCCTGCATTACAGTCCACATAAATTACTACAAGACAATTGTACCTGATTTTTCCTATTCACCTTACTCATATTTTATCCTATATGGAGAAATTCTCACTTTTTCAGAAACTGGCAAAATACTCCCCATCTTACCAGGCTCAATTAAAATTCACAATAGATTCCTTGGACGGAAAGAAATCACTTTGCACTCTAAACTTCCATAGCATTTCCACTTTCTGCCATTCTCCTTGACACACTGCACTTCTACTTTGATTGTCTATGTATGTATTTTTATGGCCATTCCATTTGTTAGACCCTTAAGCTAAAGGAATGTGTCTTATGCACTGTCGCAGTACTCGGGTAGTCACTAACTCTTTATTGACTGAAAGAATGAGGTCCAGAGAAAATGACATTTGTAATTGTTTTTAGGAGTGTTAACTCAGCAACTTATAAACAGCAATGTTCCTTTACAACTTTTCAATTGCTGTTTTTAACTGTGCATTACCAAATCCTACTTTCCATTTTTAAAAATATCTGAGGTAGATTATGTAATTTTCTGGTAACTTTCAGCAGTTAAAATATAATCCCAAGTAACTGTTTTTATAGAATTATAATTTTTATCTAAGAAATGGTAAAAGCATAAGCCTAGATATGTAAATACATATCTATAGATGTATTTTTACTCTATTACATTCTTACCCCAAGAATGAAGTCACCATTGTGCAGTTTCAACTGAGGTAATGTAAAGTGAATAAGCACAAAAAATAAAAAAAGTATTTTTTTCTAGTTTCTTATTAATGCTGCAAAATCTGTCTTTAACACAGTAGATATATAATAAAATTTCACTGCATCTACGCAGGGAGCTTCTTTCTCACATGTGTTTGCATTTATTACTTTCTGTTAGTAAATGAGTTATCTATAGTTTATCTAAACATCAGTTAACCAAAAATATCCATTGCTTATCCAAACATGAATCTCTTTGCTTTATAAATAAAAACATAATCTTCAAAAGTGTAAGTCTTCTTTTTCAGTTTTACTCTCTTAAAAAAAAAAGCACACGCCATACTGTTACAGAGGCCAGTTATGTGTCACTAATGCTCTCTCAGTCTTGAGTGCTACCTCAATTCAATGTTGCTTAATGTTTCAAGTTACTTAAGCTCTATCCTTTCTCAGATACTTTATCTCTTCAGATGAGACATAACATTAAAGAATCTAACCACACTGAACAGATTATTTTACCTTTTGACTGCATAAACTCAGTTTGAGATAATTACATTAGTGTTTGATGTTCTTTCTGCTTCTAACTACATTTATCCTTGCTCTGTGTTATTGGATAACACTGTGCCGTAGATGGGAACCAGCTTCCTCTGGATCACACATGATTTAAAAATGAGCCAGAATAAATACAGCCATTTGGGGCTATTAGGAATGTTCACTTAAGAGGCTATGGTTAAACACATTTTCCTATGTTCTTTCAGCAGAGCTTCCTAAAAATCTGGTTTTATTCTTCCCATCCCACTAACACACAGTTTAAAAGGAAAAAGACATTGTCATTCAGGGTCTTGTATGTGCTAGGCACTGTGCTATGATATTACACTCATTACTTCTTTCTAATTCCTTCAAGAAAAAGCCAATTTTATAACTGAAGCTCAAAGAAATTAGCTCGTTCCCATGATCGTGTAGGGAGCAAGTTGGTGGGGTGGGACCCTAAAGACCACTCTTTCCCATTCCTCAGGCTGCCCCCCAAGGATAATCCAGAGATACTGAGAGTGAAGACAGCGCCCACAAACCCCAGCATCTTCTCAGATATATCCAGTGATGTGCTGGTGAATAAGCCCAAATAAGCTTTCATTTGTAGCATTTAGAGATTTATGTGGAGCCACCTTACACTGGTAATTTTTCCCACCGCAAAACTCAGCCTAACATGTTAACGGTGCCATCACCCCCAATAATTTCATGAACTCTAACAGTTCTGTTTTAAATACCCACTCTTTTGATACGCCACATACCGTACATCCAGCCTGTTGACTTCAGTATTCTTAATTCATCAATCATCAATCCCACCCTTAACTGCTTCCCCAGCTTCACTTCCCTATATATCAAGGTTTTCTGGGGCTTTATGTGGGATTGTAATTTAATTGATACTTTGTGGCAGCTGTATTTAAACATAGAGTACACGAATAACAAAGAAAATAAGGGATCAGGGACTATGTAGAATCCTAAACATAGGTTTTAAACTTTGAAGGCATTCCTGTATTTTCTGGATTTAAATTATTTTAACTTGGATTTCTGATCCAATGCCCATTTTTTCGAACAGATTTCTTTCATTTTCATACATGCTGTATAAACATCCTTTCTTTTCAATCAATAAAAATGACCTGCCATATGCCATCATAAAGCTTCTCAGGCTTTATTTTTATTAGTTTACATTACATCCTCACTTAGTGGGATCTGGAAAAGCCTGAAAATCCAATTATATCAGTTAGCCAAAACTAGTTTTTAGATGCATTAATAGATTTTACGTATTCCAGCTATAGTTATTTTTTATAAACAGGAAGAAATTATTGTTTCGTGTGTCAAAAGTAATAATTTTAAAGCAGAGAAACCCACAGCAGCGGGGATCAAACAAGCTA
The DNA here is from genome assembly GCF_006542625.1 of Nomascus leucogenys. Lineage (NCBI taxonomy): Eukaryota > Metazoa > Chordata > Mammalia > Primates > Hylobatidae > Nomascus > Nomascus leucogenys. Next base: position 117,631,631 of record NC_044385.1, on the reverse strand, counting down.
TTCCTGATGAGCCTCTCCATGGAATGGCCTGCAACTTTGAGAACTTACTCTTTGCCCGAGTGTTTTTAAACCCACAGCTTCACCATAGCCATAAAGAAGGGTAAGACATATGTGAACTCTGCTCAACTCAAACACATGGTAAAAAGAGCACTGTATGCTTGAGGACCTTTTTGTACCACATTCAGTGACAGCTGTCAGCTGCTAGCGTAATTATAAGTTTTCATTATAGGGTTTAATTCAAACCTATCTTTATTTATTTGAAGGCTAATATTGAAATGGGCATGTGAAAGTTGCACGTATTACGAGCGAAACTCTGCCTAAAACCATACATATGAACCTAAACACTCAGGCATACACATAAAAAGCCATACACATCTGTTGTATGCACACACACAGAAGCTTTAAATTGTCTTTATCCTCTTAATTTTTTTTTTTTGGCTGAGCACGTATCATTGAATTGCTATAAAGTAAGTGTTTATGGAGCTGTAAGACAATTCATAATCTGATTACTACTTGTGAGACCAACAAAAATAGAATGTATCCATAAAAATGAAGAAGTATTATCCATTGATCTTTGTTACTGTATATTTATAACTGAGTTATATTGATCACTTGTTTAAAGTATGCAATTATGTAAAATATGATTTTGTTAATGAAATAATATTTATCATGTATGACAGCTACCAGAAGAGTCATTGTACTGGAAACTAAGAGAGGTAAATGGATAACACTTACACTATACAAAGTTTCCACTACACATGTCATTAATTTCTCTAGTTCCTAGACAATATTTTCAGGTAGAATAAGATGTCGACAAAACAGAAGCAATTAAACAACCAACATAGATTCCTGAATTGCCTGCTCTGCTCTGCATTCTCTACTCACCCTCACCTCTACATTCTGCCACTAATTCAAATATCCTAAACCATTGCGCATGCCATCAATCCCCCCACTAAAAATTTTCAGTCAGACTCAGACAGATGCCATCTGATCATCCCCTCAATGCTAATCCATAAGAAAAGAAAAGTGACAGTAGGAAAACATCAGGATAAACACACATAAAGAAATTCTTAGCCAGCTCTGACTTCTGCTTATATGGACCAAGCAGGGTATTACATAAGAGGAGCCACACAGAAGAAATGTAAGGGACAACTCTTTGAATTGTAGTTGGAGAGATACTGATCACAGGTACCACTGTTACTCACACTCCTTTTATTGGCCTCCATAGCGTCTGTTCAAAGAAAGCATCATGTTTACCAAAATTTAGTGATCTCATGAAACTTGAAGACTTTAGGAATTCTGCCATAGAACTCCAATGACTAGGAGGCCGTATCAGGCAGCCTTCTATTGTTTGCAGTGGCAAAACTATAGTCAACAATAATTTATTGTACATTTTAACATAACTAAAAGAGTACAATTAGACTGTTTGTAATACAAAAAAGGTTAAACGCTTGAAGTGATGCTTGCCCCATTTACCCCGATGTGATTATTATATATCATATGCCTGTATCAAAATATCTCATGTACCCCATAAATATGTGCACCTACTATATACCCACAAAAAATTAAAAAAAAATTATTTTTAAAACATGAAATACCAATAATAAAATATTTGCTGCAATAAAATAATCCTTGTCTCTGCTCCCCACGTAATGAATGAACATCGCTACCTGGGAGACCACTTAGGGAAATTTACTTTTGCTAAATGTAAATGGTGTTATTGATTAACCTTGTCAATAAACAGAAATGAAAATGATTAATAAAAAACACACAAATGAGCAAACAAAAACACCAGTGAAACAAGAGTTTTCCTGATCGAATCCCTATCTCCTCACCCTGTACTCAGCAACTGCCTTATGCCTTTTGCAGGTTAGAATCCTAGAATTGAGAAATAATAATTGTTTGGTGAATTGAGAAACAATAATTGTTTGGTGAATTGAGAAATAATAATTGTTTGGTGAGTGGAGAAATAATAGTTGTTTAATTTTAATAAGAGTTTCTACTAAAGCCTTTACATACATTTTCTCTTTTTATCCTACTGCAACCCAATGTAAGAGTAGCATTATCACCATTTTACAGATGAGAAAACTGAGATGCTGGAGGCTAAGTAACTTGGTGAAGGTTATGCTGTGAAAATTTAGTAAGACTAAGATTAGAAGGCAGTCCATCTGGTCCCAGAACCATAAGTTTTAACTCCTGTGGCTAGGTTCTTACTATGAGCTGCAGATTTATTTCACATTTGAACTTTCACACATTATATGTGGGCAAATTGCCAGGAACCTAAGCTTGATGTGTTGGTACACCACCTTCCATTCCAAAATGCCTGTAGCCAGCCCTCCTTAATCCCTCAGCCTGTGGAGCTAAAAATCTGTTTTTTTTCCTATGGCCATACCTCTATTTTACATTTTGTCAACCTGTCAAGGTATCGTACAGTATTCATCTATAGATCTCCCTCATGTCCATATTACACCCTGTGGACTTGCAGAGGTTGCACATTGAAATATGACTTACCCTGGTAACTTGCCTATTATCTATATCCTCAATGTCCTGATAACTCATTTTTTTCTCATAGTGTTATTTATCATGTTTATGTGTGCTAGCTGTTCATTTGGATTATAAATGTGTTAAGAGTAGTCTTATATATCTATAATTTCATAGAACCTATCAAAGGATACTGCATATATCACTAACTCAGGTTAAAATAAGTCACATAATATGGATGAATGCTGCTTCCATATTGTTATTATTTGGTGAGGAACTAGGCTGTTCATAGACAGGAAATGTTCAAGTGGGTGTTAAGAGGTTTTCATTAAGAAAAGCTAGTATTCTATTATATGGTAGTTAAACATAAGATGAAACCAAAATGACATTTTCTGCTTAGGAACAACAGTATATTTCACAGACACACACAAATCACTCATTAGATTATATGACTCCATCTTAAGTCCTTTTGATCACCCCCTATGTATTACATATATTGCAACAAACATAAGGGGCAGTGTATGTTCCATAGACTATATTATACTAAATTCTAATAGAGAATTTCTATTTACTGTTGAACTATAGTCATAATTTATACTTGCCTGATTTGTAAACAAGGCAATCTTAACAGCAACCTAAACAGCATTAAAGAATTATATACTAGTGTCACCAAATATAGAATATGGTGACACATTTGAATTACAGTTCAGCTATTAAGTGATTGCTCAGTCTTAGATAAGACAGTTAACTAATCCACATCTTAACTTATTAACAATACCCGTCTCAATTAATACCTTCTTCATGCAGTTCTCATAAGGAACAAATACCATTTCAGACAGATGTCACTTATACACATACATATATACATGCAACTGTTTTGTAAGCTGAAAGGTATTTAACATTATTCATAACTCTGGAAAGAGTCATCTTTATTTTCTTTTCTTCAGAATTATTAGATTTTAGGGCAAAGCCACATTATAGCACAGATGACAAAATAACCTAGATGATATAATTGTTTAGTTTTACACAATGTCCTGCACAAGTCTGTGAACACTGCTGGTCTTTAATAATCCCACACAGGGCAACCATTGTCCTTGTGGGAGAAGCATGACATAGCACGGCAAAAAATTGAAAGAGAAATATTTCTACTACACAAGAATACCTGAGTATGGATTTTATCACAGACACTTGGGGATTTTTGTCTACATAGTTAATTAAAAGATTCAAGTTAGTGTACTCAACCTCTTATAATTAACTAATTTAAAAACTAGTGTTGAAAATTACCATTAAAAAGTTGAAAAACATTACACTGTGTCTAACTGTGATAAACTCTAACAGAACATTTGATGTATTTAAAAGAAAAGCATGCTTTCATAGCCAGTGACCAGATTTGAAAATGGAACTCTATACTGTTGGAGGTTTCTCCAGACTTTATATTTTAGTAGATTGCTTTTATATATGAAGGGCTGACCCCTGCAACCTCAGCTAAGTATTTGTCATTTTTCAGAAATGGTAGGAAACAAGGATGAGTTTTTCCACCTCTTTCCAAGTCTTCTGTGTGGCAATAATATCAACTGACAGTATGGTTTGTAAAGATGGGGTGTGGCTTATTGGCAAATGACAGAGAGATCTATCTTTAGAGCCGAATTCCAAGCCAAGAACAGATAAGGACAAACAGCTAAGATTCTGCCTCCTACCATCAAATATTTTGACAATTTCTCACTGATATAAGTAGACATATTATCATAATGAATTCAATGAATATATCCTTGTTATTATTTATTCACTGAATATATCCTTGTTATTATTATAGAAATAAAGAACAAGATATTTCAGAGCTCTCTAACCAACACACCAAGATCAAACACAAAGGTCTCTAGCTTAAAATGAAGGATGCCTTTTAAACTTGACTTTCCTACGTTGCTACTTTGGAATAGGTAGAGTGATGTGTAGTACAAAATATTCAACTCAAAAAGAAAAGAAATTATTTCCAATTCTTGTCTCTTACACTCAAGATCTCAGAATCAATGAGTTGATCATGGGTGATACGATGATGTTTTTAATGATGAATTACCATATTTTTACAGTAAATGGGATCTACTTTTCACTCCTTTATACTAAATAAGAAAATGAATAATATAGGGCCCACCCTATTCATAAGAATATTCAAAAGAGAATGCCCAGTTAAGACAATTACCAAAAAAATTAGAACCTAAGCAACAAGTATATTCCACACAAAGATGTTAAAATAAATTTTAAGAAACAATTTTGACTACATATAACTGAAGCAACTTTAGCGAGGCTAGGATCCATTAGATTTATAGATTTAATATGCAGTGCCAACATTATTTTAAGAGAAAATAAATAGTAAAATATATTTTCTGTTATATAATATTAAGACACTAAATCTGTATATTTCAAACTCTACAGCTATAAAAACATATGAAATCATTATTTATATCACTTGACCCTAAAAATATTCCTTTTAAATAAGTAGGTATTATGTCCACTTTCTGTATAAAGAAACTAAGGTTCAGACATGTTTAATTATTCATTCTTCACCACAATTATTTAGTGCCTGCCATAGAGTAGGTGCCACACTAGTTATTAGGAATAGTCAATAAAACAGATTAATTTTTTACTTTTCGAACTTATTCTTAGAAAAGTATGTGGACGGAGAGACAAGTTAAAATTTCAAGCGGGGATAAACAGTGGAAATAAAAATAAAACATGATATGGAGATAGAAAGTAAGGGGATAGGATGCGGAAGCTACTTCAGATAGGGTAGTCATGGACAGCCCTTTGAAATGGTGATATTTTAACAGGGACTGCAATAAAATGAGAGTGAAACATGCATGCACTGGAAGACATTATATTCCATAAAGAGAGGACAGTAAGCTCAAAGACCTTAAGGTGGAAATAGCTCAAAGATTTTGAAGGACAACTGTGTTTTGCAAGAGACAAGCGTCCCAGAAGCCTGGGAGTGTGCCTGAGAACATTTAAGTAGAAGGACAATGTGCAAGTTTTGTTTTGTTTTTTTTTGTTTTTTTTTTTTCAGATGGAGTCTCGCTCTGTCACCAGGACTGGATTGCAGTGGCCCGATCTCAGCTCACTGCAACCTCCACCTCCCGGGTTCGAGCAATTCTCCTGCCTCAGCCTCCCAAGTAGCTGGCACACACCACCACACCCAGCTAATTTTTGTATTTTTAATAGAGATGGGATTTCACCATGTTGGCCAGGATGGTCTTGATTCCTTGACCTCGTGATCCGCCCACGTCGGCCTCCCAAACTGCTGGGATTACAGGTGTGAGCCATCGCGCCCAGCCAACAATATGCAATTTTAAGTCTTTTTTTTTTTACAATGGTATACAATGATTAAAAATTATCCCAGCTTTAGAGGAAAACATGTTACATGTATAAATGCATTGTGCGAGGGGTTTGGGAGTACAAAAATTAAAAAAACATACACCTATGTTCCAGAGTTCTCTGAGTAAGAACATCACTCAAGAGAGTGAAACGCAAGCCAATAGGAAACGTATCTTGGAACTAGATTGGACCATAACGTTATAAATCTCTGGAAATTTACTGGAATGTTAGGGAACACAGTGGGTTCTAATACAATGTAGAATATTGACTCTAGTCCATGCTATTTAAATATTAAAAAACTGGCCTATGTTTGCTGAAACTTAGGTAATACATATGAGGTTTCATTACACTCTAATATTTTCTAATGCAGATCAAATGTCATAACATCAGATAACAATTTGGCAAAGTTTACTATTCTGGAAATCAGAATTAAACATAAAATCAATGCTGGGATATTAAAAATAAAATGTACATACCAGGGTGAACATCTACACAAATTGTTTCTTTTAACAATCGTTAAGTAATCAGTGACAAGTTTAAACCTATACTAAGGCCTGAAGTTCAAAAATGCAACCATAAACTTTAACCTTCAGTTCTTATGAAAGAGTACCAAGAATGTTCATCTGCGTGACACACTTCCCTGTCCAGAGTGTAATCTTCTGTCCTATCTTGCCTGATCTCTATGCCTCATTCTACACAGTTAACTTTGCCTTTTTGAAATACTTTTTCACTTTCTGACTCTGTTACCCATGATCTTTCTTCTTTCTCCTCTCATCGTTTTCTCAGCTTCCTTTGCTCAGAATCTTCCCAATGGTGTACCCCAAATTTTAGGTACCAAAAAGAGTAGGTCCTGGCTGCCGTCTCTTCTCTAGCTATATTCTTTCCTTACGTGCACAGATCTACTCTCAGGTTTTAAAAAGTATCTATAGACAACCCAATTTATATCTGTAACACAGACATCTTCTATTAATTCCAGGCTCTTGAATTTTACTTTCTACTCCATTAGAACTAAACTTCAATTCAATGAAAATATTTCTATAAAATATATCTTAATTTCCTATCACTCCTATCATTTCTACACTTCAGTGAATGACAATATCATCCACAAAAGTAATCAAACTAAAAGCGTGGAGTAGCTTTTGATTCCTCTTTCTTTCACCATTCCACCAATCCTATAATATCAGCCTTTAAGATGTGTCTCATATCTAGTTATTTTTCAGTTTCTATTGACAATAACCTACCTAGCCCAAGCCATGCTCATGCCTCTGTCCTAGACTATTGCAATAGGCTCCTAATTGGTCTTGCTATTTCTACTCTGACTTCTCTTTAATCTACTTCTTGAAAACTGAAAATTTTCTACAGATTACTTATACTGCAGTGGGAAGATTTCTCTTGAATATACAAGTGAGTTTTAGGGAAGTGGATCATCTGAGAAATATTAAGCCTTAAAGTGATCCAAACAGAAGGGAAAGAGTTCAAAATGCAACAATGGCACAAAATATATAGTTGTGAAAATTCTGTGAGAAATGTTTTGAGTTGCAACAGAAATTAAAATGAATTATTTGTAATAACAAGTCAAATTAAGTCTCAAACAAATACAGGCTTGTAGCGAGGATCATTTTCAAACTAAGGCTTAAAATCAGAGCTAAAGGAAAATTTAAGTTTTAATGTAACTATAAACAATGTGAGAGAAAACTATCAGTCAAGACTTTGGACGGAAAACAAGACTGAAGTGCAGAATGTACTGGATTTTTAAGTTAAATACTTAAATTACTTGGGAATGGTATTGAATAGAATGTATAATAGTAAGAAATTAGACACATAAAATCCTATAGCTTTAATATTTCTTTCTTATAGATTGTTGACTATAAGGACATTGAAGTAACAGGTCATCGTATAAAGACAGTAACTCTTTAATAAAATGCCTAGTATTGGGGCTAGTCTGTGTAACATAAAGACTAATAGGTTATAATTTTTGTGCATGATGCATGGCTTTGTCTCCAAGGCATGAAGTACTAATGAATTTTCTGAATGATATCTGAGATGACTGAAAAGAGATAAACAATAGCTTAAGTGGGACTAGTTTAGGTTTGTCATGACTTTTTCTTTATTTTATATAATTTTTTTTTAATTTTGTGGTTACATAGTAGCTGGATAGCTTTTGGTATATAAAAATGAAGCTTGAAGTTTATTTCAAACCTGAAGAGATTAAAAAATGAAGAAGATTTTTCTATAGGTAGTAAGAAAGAACTCTTAAAAAATAGGATCAGAACAAAACACGAAAACAAATTCTGAACAGGCACATTCAAAGATAAATGCATGTCAAAATGGTCTACAAGTAGGGTTGTTGACGCTGATACTAAGGTCATTTAAATTCAATTAGATGCTGTCTTAAGGGAAACTAAATTTAGTATCACTGGTAATAGGAAAGAAGGCTTGGTGGGCTTGGCGAACTGAATAATTTTTTTTTTTTTTTTTGAGACAGAGTCTTGCTCTGTTCCTCAGGCTGGAGTCCAGTGGTGCAATCTAGGCTCATTGCAACCTCCGCCTCCTGGGTTCAAGCAATTCTCATGCCTCAGCCTCCGTAGCAGCTGGGATTACAGGTGTCTGCCACCAGGTGTGGCTAATTTTTGTATTTTTAGCAGAGATGAGACTTTGCCATGTTGGCCAGGCTGGTCTCGAACTCCTGACCTCAGGCAATCTGCCCGCCTTGGCTTTCCATGGTGCTAAGATTACAGGCAGGAGGCCCCATGCCCAGTCCCTGAATACATTTCTAATTCTTCTTCTTCTTTTCTTTGGCTACAATAGCTTCTGCAGTTACAGCATTTGAATTCACAAAGTATTAGTTGCCAAAAGGAAATTTCTTTTAAGGAGCTAGTATATGAGCCATAGAAATTGTATACTAAAACTCAAATAGAGTACTTGCCTAAGAATATTTTCAAGTCAATTTTTAAAACCTCTCTACTTTTAGATGAAAACAGAGAATAGCTACCTCAAAGACATATGAATTTTCCACTGAAAGGTGACAATATCAAAACTCACTTGTAAGTTATTCTCTATTTTCAGAATATAAAATGACATTTCAAGCCTCTCACTAAAATTGCTGTAGTCATAGCCAATCCCTCAGAAATAAAACCATCTAAGGTAATGACTTTCAATCTATGTTCCAAAAAAGGAGCTGGAGTATTCAATTTTTTTACTCATGATGCATTTCAAAAAACTATTCCCTTCTATTTCTTGAACTAACATTACTGTGAACCGCTAAAACTCTGAAATCTCAGACTCTAATTGTCCAGTATTTGCTCATAAAATTTTATCCTTCTAGGCTTATCATGCAAATAATATTACATCTCAACTTTGCTGAAACCTCCATCCCCCTGAAGAGTTCCATTCTCTTCCATTTTTTTTGCCCTTCTCTCCCATTAACTTCTTTCCATTATCTTTTACATAAAAAGCCTATATCTTCAACTACTTATTTTTTAGTGTGCACATACTTCTTGCCCCCAAAGACTGATGTTCGTCTTCTTTTATTTGATTCTACACCAATAATTCTGCAATGGAATCAAATTTGGGGAAAGAATTTTTAAAGATGGTTCTTATACTAGATATTTGTTAATTGGGGCCCTGCTTAACTGACAGGGAGTATTTCTCTAAAGAATAATGTAATAAACTTGGTTCTTGGCAAAAATGTAGTAACTGAGTTTTATGTATTAAGAATATATTTCATATAAATAAGATAATATTTTCTCCCTCTAGCTATAGGTATTCCACCTAATAACCATGACTGACTAGTGTTTAATATACAGATGTCTTCCAAGTCTTCTCCATTTTTTTCTTCCACACTTTTTAACTTTCTCTTTCTGTCTCTAGTTCACTTTTTGATAGTTTTAAAAAACCTCCAAAGGATGGCCAAGCATGGTGACTCACACCTGTAATCCCAGCACTTTGGGAGGCCGAGGTTGGGAGATCACTTGAGGTCAGGAGTTCAAGACCAGCCTGGCCAACATGGTGAAACTTGTCTCCACTAAAAACACAAAAATTAGCCTCCCATCGTGGTGCATGACCATAGTCCCAGCTACTCGGGAGGCTGAGGCAGGAGAATTGCTTAAACCTGGGAGGTGAAGGTTGCAGTGAGCCGAGATCACACCACTGCACTCTAGCCTGGGCAACAGAGCGAGATTTCATCTCAAAACAAAACACAAGAAAATAAAAAGATTATAAATTTATAATTATTTAGGAATGCAACCTTCTTTTAACAGATTCTTTAACTGTGATGAGTAGAAATACATTTTATTGCCAAGTAGTATTACACTTAAAGGCTAGGTAGAGGCTTCAGAGTCAATATACATAAAACTATAGACAATTATGCAAAGACTTGCTTATTATTGGAATATTTTTTCCACAAAAAAGACACCACTTGGTGATCTGAAGTTCGTTTCCAAAAATAGAGAAGAAAATGGTTCATATTTTTAGTCAGTCTGTATAGCTATACTTTAAATATTATTTCAGAAATATATGAGATATAGGATCAAATAGATATAATCTACAACATCAGTATTAGAATAGTATTGACAACGTTTTTATAACCATAGAGTTTTGCTGTGTCACTGAAGCACCGTATCAAGGAAGTGCCCTGTCATTTTCTGTGAAGTTTTTCATATAAAAAAGCTAGAATGAATTTATAACAATTTTTGTTTAAACAAATTTGAAAATTTATTCTTTATATGGACAAAAAAACTGAAAAAGTAAAAGATGTATTTCTTATATATATATAGAAATATCAGGGATATTAATATGAAAATGCTTATCTTAGGTGATCTATTAAATATAATAAAGCTAAAATGGTGATAAGGTAAAATGCATATTTAAATATACCTTAATATGTATAAAAGCAAATCATTGGCAGGTGGAAATCTAGCCTAGAATATCACTGAAATATAACGGACCTCATATACAATATAATTCCCTTAAATTATAATTAAGGTAAGATAGAGATTATAACTATAATAATTTCTTGAGATATTTATATATAATGAATCTGATATATTGTTGTTTTCACTTGATTTGTCTTTTTAAACAATGATTTAAAATTCAATGGCAGCATATTTTATGACTAATTTCAAGGACAAATGTATATTTCTTAGAAAATAATAATATATGCAAAGAAGGTGTATAGTGGTGTGTTGTATATATTGGAACCGAATGACCATGCAACACTATGGATGGTTTAATAACAATAAACAGGAATAAGTTATAAGAATTGTGTGGGTATTCACTGAATGATTTTGCATCAATAAGTAATGTTGTTTTATTAGAAACATTGTTGATTAAAATTAAAGGACTAAATAAATGTAAAAACATCCCTTGTTCATTTTTAAGATGGCAAAATTCTCCTATTTATTGACAGATTCAGTAAGAATCCTACTAAAAAGTCAGCTTGCTTCTTTACAGAAATTGACAAACTAAACTAAAAGTCATATGGAAATTCAAGGGAAATCAAATAAGCCAGTAGAATCTTGAAAAAAAAAAAAAAAAGTTGAAAGACTCACACATCACAATTTGAAAACTTACTACAAAGCCACAGTAATCAAGACAGTGTGGTACTAATGAGAGTTTACAAATAAAATTTCACATTTATAGTCAATTACTTTTTCAACAAGGTGCTAAGATAATTCCATGGAAAAAAAATAATCTTGTCAGCAAATGGTTCTGGGACAAAACATGCAAAGAAATTAAATTGGAGCCCTACCTCACACCATATATAAAAATTTAGTTAAAATAGTTCAAAGACTTAAATATAAGAACTAAAAAAACCTGTAGAAGAAAATATAGGCATAAATCTTGATAACCTAGGATTAGGCAATGATTGTTTAAATATGACACCAAAAGCACAAACAATAAAAAGAGATAAATTGAACATCAAAATTAAAAACTTTTGTGTTTCAAAATAACCCCATCAAGATAATGAAAAGTTAACCCAGACAAAGGGAGAAAATATTTGGAAATTATATGTCTAATAATGGACTTGTGTTTAGAATACATAAAGACTCTTATAACTCAATAACAAAAAGATAAATAAGCCAATTTTTAAAAAGGGCAAATACACTAAGTAGATATTTCTCTAATGAAGAGATACAAATTGCCAGTAAGCACATGAACAATTGTCAACATCACTGGCCATCATGGAAATGGAAATCAGAGCCACATTGAGAAATCACTTTACACAAACTAGGATGGTTATAATCAAAAGGATAGAAAATAAGTATTGATAAGTATTGGTGATGATGTGAATAAATTGGAACACTATACATTTCTGGAAGTAATATAAAGTGATGAAGCTACTCTGTACAGCCGTGTAGCAGTATCTCAAAAGGTTAAACATAACCTTATCATATGACCCAAAAATTCTACTAGCTATATAATCAAGATAAGTAAAAACATGTCTACACAAAAATGTGTACATAAATATTCATAGGAGCTTTTTATAACAAACAAAAATAGAGGTGACCATTGAATGGTATCCACTGAAAGAAAAATGGATAAACAAGATGTGTTATAACCATACAATAAGTTATTCAGCCATAAAAATGAGAATAAAGTATGGCATGGATTAACAAGTTACAGCATGGATGAAATTTGAAAATAGTATGTTAAATTTAAAAAGTTGGTTATAAAGAATGCTTATTATATGATTCCATTTACAGAAATATCCAGAATAGGCGATCTATAAAGACAGCCTAATACTGGGAATGAGGTGGAGAGATATTGTTAATGGGTAAGTTGTTTCTTTATGGGGTGATGAAAATGTTCTAAAATTTATTGTGGTAGTGTTTGCACAACGTTGTGAATAAACTAAGAAAGCACTGAATTGTGCACTTAAAGTGAATACATTCTATGATTTGCGAACTCTATCTCGACAAAGATGTCATAAAAAATTAATGATGTTTTAAAACACATACACAAGAAATACAAGTATGTCAAATATACACATACTTGGAAAAAATAATTATATGATCATGATTTTTCTATTAATGCTAATGTGGAAAATTTAAAAACACAAGACTGTCAGGGCGCAGTGGCTCACACCTGTAATCCCAGCATTTTGGGAGGCTGAGGCAGGCAGATCATGAGGTCAAGGGATCAAGACCATCCTGGCCAACATGGTGAAACCCCGTCTCTACTAAAAATACAAAAATTAACTATGCTTGGTGGTGCACGCCTGTAGTCCCAGCTACTCAGGAGGTTGAGGCAAGAGGATCACTTGAACTTGGGAGATGGAGGTTGCAGTGAGCCGAGATTGCACCACTGCACTCCAGCCTGGCAACAGAGCAAGACTCCATCTCAAAAAACAATAATAATAAAAAAACACAAGACTTTTTATTTTTGTACAATTGTTATTATTAGCAAAAGACAATAATGCAAAAGCTAAAGTGATTTGCAATGGCATCTGAGCTCATGCAAAAGCTCAAGAGAGTTTTCAGAACATGATGTCAGTTCCCTAAGGTTAATACCTCAGGGCATTAGTTGTGGGGTGTTTTCATTAATACTATGATATGCAACCAGAGAAAAGGAAATGTATTAACATCTGACATTAACTAAAGAAAGTGATTTATATCATTCTAATTATATAACATTATGCATAAGATGACAATCAAACAGTGCAAGGTCAATGATTTGAGAAAGAATGGAGGCAAAGACAGTGATTGCAGAGGTAATCAAGACAAAAAAAATACTGATAAATATATAGAGCCCTGTGAACAATTCTAGGGAACTTGACTTGGTCTCAAAGACCTTTGTGCTAATTTTATTATAAACACTTGAGGTCACTAAGTTAAATCAACATGATACACCATTTGTATTTTATTAATTTGTGATGACATGTGCTGAATTGAAACTTACTAATATAAAGTGTCTAGTTCTCAAAGAATGTTGAAAGGTAAAATAGAACAATTAAAATTAAGCATCCATGAAATTACCTTAGACATTCATATTGAAATAACACTAAATAGTTGTTTAAACTATAATATTAAAACATATATGAAAAAAAGTGAGGCAAGTTCAGTTACAGTTCTAGAATTTCACCTTTCCAACACATATATTCTTCTATTTTTTCTACTGGGATATGTAACACCCTCTTCATAATACTGTATTTCATAAACAGAAGGTATAAAAATTAAGTTACTATATAGGTTAGTTAGATTTACATCATTTGCTACGATATGATATTGTATTAGCATAAAAGACTTCTTTAAAATGTCTCTCATACAATTTTAGACTAAATTTGTAGATACAAGTTTCATCGTGGAGAGTCTATGATTTTTTCAAATTACAAGCTAAGTAATATTACCCAAATTATATTTAAAACAATAGTACACAGACATGCAGTCTTAGTAAGAAATATTCATTAAATATTCTGTTCTGAAAATGAAAGCCATTTTCAAGTAAATTGAAGAAGATTCTGTTAAATTGGTGCTTGTTATAATACAGAACTAAAATAAATATTACCTTATTTCTAAAGAGGTCATACAAGGATCAGACTTCTCTAATAGTAAAGGAAAGAGTGCTATTCTACCTGAGTCATTAGGAAAAAGGAAGCCTAGCTTAATATTTTATAAACAGTAAATGTTTCAATGGAAAAAGCTTTTTTTTTTACACCAGTGTCAACAACATCTTAAGTTTCAAGCGCAACTAAAAATACAGTGGCTATTACTCTTATGTCAATAATAGTAAGAATAAAAGTGAGAGGGGGACTTTAAGAAGATAACTACAAGGGAAAAAGTATTTTTAATAAAGCAATAAAAGCAATAATAAACTGTGATCAGCAGCAACATGAAAAAAGTCCCTTGTAGTAATGAAAGGACATCATGTATTGAGATTGAGCTGGAGATTTGAATCAGGACTGCTAATAAACTTATCATTCCTAATCATTGAAGACATTTCTCTCCATTTGCGAAGTTAATCAGTCAAGCATATATTTGACAGAAAAATAAAGATTTGGGCCACTTCTCTAAATCAAACACCATCCTACTTAAATTTGCAAAATCCAACTTAGCTAAAAACTATAGAAAGAATGGGTAGAAAAGGGTGAAATAAATATGTGGAACATGGGTATGAAAATTGAGGAAAACATCCCTATAAATATGCAATTTTCTCATGAACAACATAAATAAAATTGTATTTAATATTTAAATAATTGAAAATTATGGGTGACAAAAATAGTTCCAATGATCGGGAGTCTATTTCAATAAATACACTATTAGTGAGTCAACAGTGGCCCTCAGTCAATCCAGGGGTGCTCTGGCAGAACAAGAAGTAGAATCTTCTCAATTTATTTTAATTATGTAATAAAAGGCAACCATTTTTGATAAAAAAAAAAAAACTATAGCAGAAATAGAGATCCCGGAGTAGGTAAAATAATAACCTTTATTAAGTATATAAAGCCTAGGGTAAAAAGTAATTTCAACATCTCTTCTAGTCCCCAATTTTTTTGATTGAGTTCATGTAAATTGGTTGACTTTATACTTTAAAATTAAAAAACACATTTTAAGATTTTCTTAGGGACCTAAAACTTTTTCATATACCCCTGCCTTTGCTTCTTGATTTTCATGGATTTATTTGTATCTTTATACCTGATTGTGTGGCCCCAAATTGTTGATATAATCCTTTTGTACAGATAAAGTTAAGGCCATGCCATCCCCAAATATGCAAATTTGGCATATCAATTACTTCAGACTGAAGGTATTTGAGAGACAGTGGATATCGAAAGAGCTGTTTGACCTGTCCTCTTCTACCTGCGCCAGGCCATAAGAATTCTGTTGAGAAAAGTGCTATTCCTTTCTCAAAGAAGAAAATAAATAACCCTTATCACCAGAGACAGGGAATTGATGCTGCAATGGATCCATACAATTAATAAAGTAACACTTATCTTCTACTAGTTTTACAATGCACCCCCCCACCACTGCCATATATCTCCTAGTGACATCCCCACAATGTACTGCCCCTCAGCCCAAACCCTTTTGTCTTTCATTTACTCAAGAATTGTTGGTGTCTCTCTCTACAAGATATAGAAGCTTTCAGCTTTGACCATTTCATTAGTCCTCACTGTCTTGTGAGGCTCCCCATGCACATGTAAAAATTAACAAAAGTAATGGTAATGAAAGAATAATGTGTATAGCACCACATCAGAAACATATTGCATGATTTTTCCTTTTATTCTGTCTTATGTCAATTTAATTCTTAGACCCAGCCAAAGATCCCGAGGGGGTAGAAAGAGAATATATTCTTCTCCCCAATAGCTTATTTGTCCCTATTTTAAAATATAAACTAGATTTTCTGCCAGCCTGCAAATTATCAAGTCAGCCCCGTCCGATGACCTAGTGTTTGCATTGTTAAGTCTCAACACACAGATAATTCAAATGCTTACTCTTAAAGTGTGAAATGGTGAAAACTGCAGGAAAATGGCGAAACCTTTTTAACTGCTATAAACTTTGTTTTATACAGTAGAATCATGTACTTGGTGACAGCAATGATTTTCATCTCTTCCTATACATTCAATTTCATAATTAAATTTGTTGCTGTAAGGCAGGTTCACCATTTAAAGATTTCTTTCTGATGTGGTGCCACAGGCATTGTTCATTACTTTGAAACGAGATGATGACCAAGTGTAAAAAGCATTTTGTAGCCAGAGTGGCAATAAAGCAACAATCTAGAGATAGACAGCCCAAAAGATTACATGGCAGCTACAAACAGTGGCTGACATTTATGATAGAAATGCTCAATTTTGTTCAAGTAATTTTTGAAAGAACACCATTCATATACACTAAGAAGTTCTTTGGGTCAAGTTGAAGATTCTCTTGAAAACTGCTTCAATACTCTTGCTTGAATCGTCGAAAAAATGTGGAAGATTGGATAACTGCTTCAATTATAGATTTAACATGATATGTTTAATTAGAGAAGGTACATCTCACATATTACGGTATGTTTAATAGGGGGAAAGCTTAGATCCATTAATCATGAAAAACTTCTACCTTAGAAATATTTTTACAGTCACTAAAGTCTTTTTAGTAGTACTGTATTTCAGGCTACGAATTCATGGCATGCCTCTGTACTTCTGATTTAACTGTATAGCCAGTTTAACACTTTCTTTTAGAGGAAGATCATAGAATTGAAAACAATTTCTGTTAAGAAAACTGCAATATGAGTCTGGTATATCATTACATACCCATTAGTAAATGGTAACAGATGATCTGCCAGACATGAGAAATATTACTGACCCCAGCCAGCCTTAGTTGAAAACATGTAAATTCCTTTATTCAACTTTAAGGATGTAAAGATGCTATATGGTTTTTGGAGAAAAGAAAATACCCTTGTAATATTCCTGGTGGCCTGTTTGTAAACTAAAATTTAAAACATAATAATTTGACTTATTGCACAGAACTTAATTATCCCAATAACAGCCGCCCCCACACCCCACACCCCACCACACAGACTAATTTCAGATTTTGTGCTTTTGTAAAATTTGACTATAGGGACATGCCAATAACACTGCTGAAAGAGTAGACTGGATGGAAAAACAATTCTTATTTTTATTATTTTTATTTCTATAATTAACTAGGAAGTTATCAAAGGTAAACCAATACTGCCTGCCACATCAGATTCTATCAGAATAGTTTATAATAATAAGGTGCTAACATTAAGATTTATTACATCAAGAACGAGATAGGTGCCACAACTTTAGTCATGGGGAATTTCTGTGTTTTTGTTTTGTTTTGTTTTTTGAGATGGAGTTTCGCACTTTTGCCCAGACTGGAGTGCAGTGGTGCGATCTCGCCTCACTGCAACCTCCACCTTCTGGTTTCAAGTGATTCTCCTGCCTCAGCCTCCCGAGCAGCTGGGATTACAGGTGCCCATCACCATGCCCGGCTAATTTTTGTATTTTTAGTAGAGACAGGGTTTCACCACATTGGCCAGGCTGGTATCAAACTCCTGATCTCGTGATCTGCCCACCTCAGCTTCCCAAAGTGCTGGGATTACAGAGGTAAGCCACCTTGCCTGGCTGTCACTGGGAATTTCTACTTTGCATTCTGGTTTTTGTTTTTTCTTTTAATCAGACAAAGCCTAGAAGAATATGTATATCTGGATCTGTATATTTCAACAGGTAGTTAAAATGGGAGATGATGACTAGTTTTAATTCTAAACCTTTTAACTTCTTAATGATAGAGTTAAATTCATCTCAAGGGGAATTTCTGAGGGATTCTTTAGGGGTCTCTGCAGCTATCAGTGGACTGACAGGTGTTCTCCAAACAATTAGGACTAATTAGCATTTTGTTGACTATATGGAATTGGGAGCACTGGAAAAAACACTTAATGGCCATATAAATGATTATCTCACCCTTGGAATTTTCTTTGCCAGCAGAGAGATAACATGCACTGTGGAGAAGCATGAAAAAGGGAAAAGGGCTTTATTCCATGATGCGTGTCTTACCTCTTGTAAGGAAGACAAAACATTGTATCAAATTGTGTTTGATTCAGACTAGAATCCCATCTATGGCAGCTACCATATACTGAGAATCTGTTTTAAATCCTTTACATGATTTACCTGGTAGCCTCAGAAAAATCTTACAACATACACACATATTTACCTATAAAAAGCTGACATTTGACAGGATGATTAACTTGCCCAAAGTCACAGAAACAGCAAAGTCCAACCCTTGGCTATCTTACTGCAAAGCGCTTTGCTCTTCCATGACACCTTGCTGCCTCCGCATTTATCCTGTATTTTCTAAGGACAATTTATTTATTGAATACTTTATTTATGAAAATGGAATATCCTAATGAATTATATGGTAATTAATTTTCTTATTTCTAACTTTATGAAAAATTCTACCTTTAAATTTATTTTTATGAATCAATGTAATTTTGACAATCTGCTACGTGCCAATCAGTGCACCAGGTAGGCCCTAAGAAAACAGGGTAATTAAAACAGGCCCTGCTCTCAAAGGAATAACTGGCAGGATATATTTATGTAACTTTTTAAATCTATTTCTGATTATACTAATTATCAAGGTATATCTCGAGTTTGCTACAGTTATGGAAAGTTAATTGACTTAGTGGATTATTAATAAACACAGGGTCTAAGTTACTTCTGATTTTGAAATTTTGAGAGAAAATAATAAGGAAAAGAATATCACAGATTGCAGAAATCTCAATATTAAAATTTGTCAAAAAGTAGATTTGGTGATAGCAAAAAGAGAAGATTTTATAAAATTATCCTGAAATTATTTCAGTGTTGATTATTTAAACTCGTATTTGTTAATAGTATGTTACACAGATATTCTCCTCAAAACAAATTGGTAGTAACAAGTATTATATACAATTTGACTATCTTTAACTTTTAAAAGAAATCACAGATTGCCTTGTAGTTCTAGCATAACACTGAAGATACATAACTTACTATTAAGGTTGAAATATTTTATTGTAAAAAGTCAATTTATATGAGAATATATTTTATAATTTTGGCTTTGTAGATAAGAGTAATGGAGATATTAAGCCAGTGCATATGACTTGCAAAGCTGTTACCTCCCCGGTCTAGTTATTTCACACAAGACCACATCTGCTCTGGACCTGATGATCGATGACCTTTTGTTTTTTTCTCTTTTACACAAATGTATCAGTTCAAAACGCAATTTAGTTTAGAAATAAAATTGTTTTCATTTATAGTGCTCTATCTTAAGAGTTAGTAGCATATCAAAAGCTAATAATTAGATTTTAATAATTAAATTCCATCTTAATATAAATTTGTATTTAAAATGCTTTAGGGGAAAAAGAGTAAGAGAGACTATTTTTTTAAAAGTGCCAAGTGGCACCTATACCAACTTGCCTTTGGAAACTACAAGAGTTTTTAAGGCCATGAAGACAGTTATACGAAATATCTCTACTACTTATGCCATAATATTTTATCATATATTCACTTTTCTCTATCTCTGAAAAATTAAAAAGCAACTTTTGGAAGCCTCAAAATTATAATAAAATGTGGTTTCTGCTGAATTATACACAAGAGGCTGACATTATGGCCAAGCAGCTCAAAGCAGGCTGACATGACAAGAAAGCTATGAACAAACAACAGGCTCTGAAATTATTTAGAATAGTCCACACTGATTTCATCATAATGCAAAAATTTCTGGAACAATAACCTTCATTTCAGCTTCCCTTTCTCAGAGGCTCAACCTAAAAATATATGCTTTATTTACAATCAAGATTTTATTAGGAATATGAAATATAGATATTGACAACATAAATCCAAAAGAATTTATGTAAGAGACTAATATTTTTGTTCCATCTCCCAATTAACCCAGTTAAAAATATATCCGTATACTTTTCTATGACAGATTTAAAATAAGACAAAGTAACACTTTACCTTTTCTCATCAATACGGTATTTTAATTTTAAAATTATTATGAGTATTTCATATAGTTAGTTCAATGAATCAAGTAATGACCTATGATTTTTAAAAAAGAAATTCCAGCCACACACTTTGTACCTCACTTCCCCACTTAACATCTTTAACACTTCCCCTCTCCTCAGAGCCTAATGTAGGGTTATTATAATTTTTAAATTAAGTCAGTGGTCAAAGTTCACATTTTCACAACTATGTACATACTGCTCACTGCTAAGCCATATAGTCTATCACTTTTTCTTTCTTGTGCAAATTTGTGTTTTGCTATTTATTCTGAACTTCTTTTAAAATTTGTATCATTCTTGTGATATATGTAATCATTATTGTTTCCAAATGTATAAAAAAACTTCCAAACCTATCAATATCATCAAAATGGTCATTAAATACAAAGCTAAACCTTTGTTACCTTCCCTGGTTACCTCCCTTGGAGTTAACATTATCCTGGGACCCTGCTTGGCTATTTTCCAGTGATGAATTCCCAAGTTCTTTCTTTCTCTTCTTTTAGTTGTGTGTGTGTGTGTGTGAGTGTGTGTGTATGTATGTATGTATGAATAGTTTCTAGTCATTTCCTGAGAAATGATAATTAAAAGAAAATGTGATGCTTTTTATCTCTAACATGTCTTTATCTTATTCCATCTTTAATAGATAAATGGGTATAGATTTCTAATTCAAGATCATCTTCGTTAGGATTTTTGAAGTTATTTCTCTACTGAGTGGACATATGAAAGGCACTTGAAACCAAATTCTCACATACTTTACTTTTGGGATATGTTTAGTATTTCCTAGGTAATTCGTGTAACTTTTTTTCTTAATTTTATTAAAATTCTTAGGACTATTAAATGTGTAAAGGACCTCTTGAATGTATCCTCAAAGAACTACATTTTTTATAAATGTTTTTGTGACTTTACCTTAGTCTCCCATTGCATTTGTGGTATTTCAAAATATTACAATAATTTTACTTTTATTTCTTTTTATTTATGTTTTTGTTTTATGTAAGTATTGGTTTCATTCAACTCTTTGGAGAAATCTCTGAGTATACAGTTGGCTTGTGAACAACACGGGTTCATTGATACACAGATTTTTTTTTCCAACAAAAGTTACACCAAGTGTGCCTGCCTCTCCTTCTTTACCTTCCATCTTCTCCATCTCTTACGCCTCTGCCACTCCTAAAACAGCAACACCAATCCACCTTCTTCCTCCTCCTCCTCCTCAGCCTACTCAACGTGAAGACAAGGATGAAGATCTTTATGACGAACCACTTTATGAAAAGTAAATACATTTTTCTCTTATGACTTTTAAATAATATATTTTCTCTAGCTTAGTTTATTGGAACTATACAATACATAATGCATATGACACACAAAATGTGTTAATCAAATTATAGTATTGGTAAGGCTTCTGCGCAACAGTAGGCTATCAGTAGTTAAGTTCTGTGGAAGTCAAAAATTGTACCTTATTTATTACATACTGTACCACTGTATGAAAACATCACATGCCCCTCATAAGTATATACAATTATTAGCCATAAGCATTAAAAATTAAGAAAAAATTTAAGTTATACATGAATTTTTGACTGTGTTGGGGTTGGGGGCACCAAGAGAGTTCAAGGGTGAACTATATTACCTCTAGTATTTATTTTCATTTTTGCTTTTGGCATTTTCTCCTACTTTATTATATTGGTTATTACCAAGTTTCTTTTTCCTGTCTCTTTTGATAACTATCTTTCACATGATAGCTTTCCTCAGATTCCTGGTGATCTTTGGTTCTGTTATATTTAAGAAAGGAGACCATAATAGATAATGACACATCCTTTAGGAGACAGGAACTTGTAAGACTGACAGCTTTACTGAAGGGGCCACTGAGTTAGGCAATGTTTCCTTCTGGGGAATACCATGTCACTTTCTGGAGAATTATTCTTTGGTGCCCTCTAGATTATCTGGGGAATATTCATCTAATCCTATGGCCACATTGGGTGGCTGTTTTTTTTGTTCGTGTTTTTTAATGACTGGCTGCAGGTCACTGGTAAGCAAGGCAAAGAAAGGGGCCTGGAAAGCAAGGTTCAATCTATAGACATTAAATCACTCTACCAAGTGGTAGATTTACTTTCACCCTCCACTTTGGTATTTCTGCGTCCAGAGACTTTACTATTCAATGTTTTCACACAGACACAAGATTCCTCCTCTGTTTCAGAAAGGGGCAGAGGGAAGACAAGGAAAGTATTTGCCTGATTACTCAAGGCTGAGGAGGAGACCTGGATTTTAATGTCTCAATGTACTGACTTTCAACAGTTTCTATTGCTTGTAGGTTTCCAAGGTAACTGGTCCCAGTTCAGGGACTTCCTGGGGTCTTCTCGTTGAGCATATGGGTTACTTCTATTAAAGTTCTGCTTGTTGCAGCCAGGCGTGGTGGCTCACGCCTGTAATCCCAGGACTTTGGGAGGCTGAGGCAGGTGGATCACCTGAGATCACGAGTTTGAGACCAGCCTGGCCAACATAGTGAAACCCCATCTCTACTAAAAATGCAAAAAATCAGCTGGGTGTGACGGCCAGCGCCTGTAATCCCAGCTGCTCAGGAGACTGGGGAAGGAGAATCGCTTGAACGCAGGAGGCAGAGGTGGTAGTGAGCCGAGATCATGCCACTGCACTCCAGCCTGGGCAACAAGAGTGAAACTCCACCTCAATAAAAGAAAAAAAAAAAAGTTCTGCTTGTTGCTCAGTCACTACTCTGAGTCTCTCATATGCTCTGTTCCCATTGTGTTTTTCATTTTACTTCTTGACCAACTGTGTACCATTTTTGTGTGCTTTTCAGGAGTTAGAAGAAGATAAATTATGTCTGACCAGTCTGCCATAATTACTCAAAAGTTGTAATATTAAAGTTGTAGGTGTATAACTAATTGAGCAAATACTATAGAAAGAAGAATCTCTGAAAATGTTAACATGGAGAAAGGATATATATCCAGACACACGATTGTTGTTCTCTTATGTACTCCCTTGACAATTCTGTCAAAGTTTAAGTAAAAATGAACTGGAATGTATTAGTGTGTTTTCACACTGCTATAAACTACCTGAGACTGGGTAATGTATAAAGAAAAGAGGTTTAATTGACTCACAGTTCTGCATGGCTGGGGTGGCCTCAGGAAACTTACCATCACGGCGGAAGGCAAAGGGGAAGCAAGGCACTTATTACTTTGTGGCAGGAGAAAGAGAGCAAGAGGGGAAGTGTCACACTCTTAAGCCATCAGATCTTGTGAGAACTCACTCAATTTCCTGATAACAGCAAGGGGAAATCCACCTCCATGATCCAATCACCTCCCACTAGGCCTCTCCTCTGACAAGTGAGGTTTAGAATTCAAGATAAGATTTAGGTGGGGACACAGAGCCAAACCATATCAAGAACTGATGGTTCTCCATGTTTTCTTTACTTTTGGAATTTTATTCAGGATCTTGATGTTCAGCTAATGCCTCATAGTTACCAGTTAGAGTGAAGGAATTTTCAAAGAAAAAAAGAAAAAAAAAGACATAAAACTGGGCCTTTGAAAAAGTTTATAAAGGGCATTTTTTGGAAGAATTTAAGATTGGCTTTAGAACTCTAATTTGAGTTCATATTATGATGCATGTACAAATTCATACATACATACTTGAAAAATAATTCAATTCTCTGGAGTAAGCTTTGCTCCCTTTTATATGTATCCAGAAAGCTGGCAAAAGCTCATGTATGTTATTTCAGGTCAGTTAATCACAATTATTGGACTGCATTAATCATTTATAGAAGACTAAATTGCTTAAAATTCAACTGCTATATTTTCAACACTTCCACTCAGATATTCTAAGTTTTTGTATAGCTCCTGAGGTCAGATAGAAGTTACAAAGTCACATCTATTTTAATGGCATTCTCATCAAAAACCACTTAATGTGTTATATGCACTTTCACTGAAATCAAAGGCATGAGCCATTCAGAAACCAGGCAGCTCTGGGTGGCACAAAAACAAAAAAAATTCTACACATTCAAATAGCTTAAAATGAAATAGAGGAGGTAATGTGCATACAACACAACTATAATATAAGGTTGATTAATACCATAAATCAATCAAACTGAGTAATTCAGATAATCAAAGTCAAGATATTCCAGAGCCATTTCCAGCCAGGAACAATAATATAATATAATAATAATAAGGAAATCAGGGATCATCTTGAGCAAGGGTTCATCCTGGCCCAGCACCGAAAACTTACTCAATAGGCTATGGGGTAACAGGTGGTCTGAGGCTAGGAAACCATGTCAGCAAAGGTATAGAAGTTGGAAAGTGAAACTTACAAAACTAGCTTCTAAGAATAGTGCTGTGCCATGGGTCCCAAGACTACCTCCAGGCTTGGTGATTTGCTAGGAGTATAGGACTCAGTATACAGCTGTACTCATGGTGATGATATACTACTGCAAAAAACCTAAAAAGTAAAAATCAGTAAAGAGAAAAGGTACACGAGGCAAAGTCTGTAAGAAACCAGGCACAAGCTTCTAAGAGTCCTCTTCTGGGAGAGCCACAAAGGATGTGCTAATTCCTCCAGCACTAGAATTTGGACAACATGTGTGAAATATTATCTACAAGGGAAGCTTGCCTAACCCTATGAGTCGAGGTTGTGGTTGTGGAACTGTCATGTGGACACACTCTGCCTAGTACATACCCAAATTCCAGACTTTCTGAAAATAAAAAACAAAAAAGCAGATGTTCAGCATAAACCACATTGTTTGTACAATTAGTTTTGGTGAGTCAGCTTTGAAAATGGCGGACCCTCTCGAAATCCATTACCAGAAGACAGGCAAGGGCCAGCCTTACAGGCAGGCCTTTTTCTAAGGACAGCAGTCTCAGGCCTGCTGTGTTAATTCTCATTTGTACAATTACTAACTACAGAATACATTTGAGAGTTACAAATCCAAAAGTTTCCTGAAGCTTTAAATCTTATCTAGTTTTGATACAACTTTGAAGAATTGACAAGAAAACTTCCTATTCTGCCACAATAGAATTACCTAAGGCTTCATTTATTATTCTCCATTGTTCTAAGGAGAAGAGAAAGGTTGGTTCAACAATAACATTACTAATGTTATTGCTATTCTGATGGCCTGACTAGTACATTCAGTTTATTTTTGTATTAGCTTTTCTTTAATAGTGCAGAAAGTTCTTTTAGAGTTCAGGTTTTTCTTTAAACAATAATTCTAAGTTACCATAATCTTTCATTTATGCATTTGTTTTGTTTCAAATAAGAAAACAATTTTTATAGTGCTGTTAAAACAGGGTTTGATCAAAAGTTTCAACATGTGTGTATACTAGATGCTTATTTTTTCAACATGCCATAAATTGCTTCACTAACACATTTCTGTTTTGCTCATTTATTTCCTCTTATGTTCTTGGAATGAGATTCACGCACAAGTTTCATGCAAAATGCTTCTTAGCGGTAAGGCCAAGATGAAAATGAAATGCCCTTTACAAAACATTTTGTTGACTTAAGAAGGTTTTATTGTTATTTGTTTTTTGTTCCTTAAAATTTTGATCTTTTATGAACTGCAAATATGCTATTATCGAAGCCAGCTTTTGTTAAATATAAAAAAGCTAGTTTCTTACAAACTTATCCTTTAACCCAATTTTTACCACCACCCTGAGTCATAATTATACTAAGTGAAGCATCCAAAGGTTTTGAAAAAAAAAAAAAAATCAATGAGGTTTCATCTTTTTATATCATATGCTGATCACTTGAAACATACTTTCTATCATAAGAAATCTAACCCAATTGTAGAAGTCATCTTTTTGCAAACGAATGGTGAGTAAAGCAAACTATAACAAATAGTACACAAAAGCAGCATTATTTCCCTAAATAGCTAGTTATAAATTGTTCTGCTGATAGAAGACCCCTGAAGCTTTTTAAGGATAAAGTTCTGTCACTAATAATGAAGCACAACTATGAAAGAATGGTTGAACCCGATGTTAAATCAAATTTATTTTATCTCCAGAATAGGGTGGGAATATTTTCAGCTAAAATTACTAGGGTGTAGCTAACATGATTATCATTTCCATGTGTTAAACACCAGAGTAAGAAGCCTTTCAAGTTTCCTAAGTCCAATTTCCATAAAACAGAATTGCTTTGAGGTCAAGTGTGAACTCATTTATGCTATTAATATTCACTGTAAAAGAAAATTGTCATTTTTTTAGGTTCAGCAATAGGTTCTAATTGTCACATTTCCTGTAAAAATAAATGATCTCTTATGAACAAAGAAAAATGTGGATGAAATAAAATTATATTCAGGATTATAGTCCTCATAAAGAATCTATAAATACTACCCCATAAAATATTTTTCAATAAACCTAAAACAAGTTAATTTTGTATAGAGCATGAAAATATATTCTGCAGCCCAATAGCTGGTACATACTGATATTTGCCATCAAACTATCATAATTTTATTTGTTGAATGAATACATGCTAATTTTGTCATAAAAATGCTAAATATGTTATATTTGAGAAATGGTTTTAAACTATTAATTAGCAATGCTATTAATATTTGAAATTCTTGAAGTCCTATGAGAATAATTGAGAAACACTTAAAACAAAATATTCTTAAATCGGGGTGTATTATCCAACTAGGATCAAATCATGAAAGAAAATAAGGGAGAATTACAGAAAAGAACCACACACACACCCCAAAGAAAAACAAAGGTGGAGACACAAAGACATTCCTGACAAATCTGAAGGATGGCAAGAAAAAATACAACAGTGAAAGAAATAGAAGAAATTGTTTTGTGTCTGTGTGAACTTGCTTCATTTCTTAGTTTTCCTCTAACGTTCCTGATAGTTTTGAATTATCATTTTCTTCTTTGACCATCTGTTGTCTCTGCTTCAGTGTTTTTTCTTAATTTACTGTAATTAAACTTCTCTAATTTCTATCATCTCAGTTTATGTGCATCTCTGTATTTAATCAACAATTTCAAATGCATCAAATAAGTAGTACAGTCACTCAACTGTAAAAACAATTTTAAGGTATTTTTATAACCAGTTACTTAGTATTATTTTTGCCTCCCATCTTCCCCTTTTTAACCTGGTGGGTTCAGTGATGACAATAGTCCGGTCCTCCTGTGCTCTGAGGGCTTTTGTCACCCTGCGACACAGTGGCACATGATGCCTAGAGATTATAGAATTGATTGGAGATACCACAGGAAGATAACTACTTTGGTACAAAGGAAGTGCTGCTACACTGCACAGATTAGTCTTGGGAAAACAAAGAGATAAGAAAGTTCCCACCAGCAAAAGGTCAAGAATCCAACTCATTCACACCCAACACTCAAATACCATGCAATTCATAAAATGTCAGATTATAACTGGATAATACTAACAGTAGAAAGTCTATTATATTGTCCAAGATTATAATTTAAATGTATATTGTCATTTTTCTCTAGGGAGTTTAAAGAGCTATATCTTATTAGCAAGAACATAATTGTTCATGAGTCGTACGAAAAAATGCAGAGGGAGCCTGAGAGCTGGATTCTAGTGATTCTTTACAATGAACAAAGGTTGCATTGCACCTAATGGAAAAAAAAAAAAAAAAAACAGGAAAATCATGGATATTGTTGGCATGCACTTTGCGCAAGAAGAATGAGCAGAAAAGGTTTGATTCTGGGGTATCATTTGTGGACAGAACTTTAGGGTTTAAATGACCTCCAGATCCCCACCAAATGCCTATGCCAGTGGGAGCAAAACTGAAGTCATTGGAGCTTAGGGAGAGGAAGTGGCCCATGTGGGAGAAGGTGTTGGGTAAACATAGCATCCTGTCTTGATAAACTGACTTTCATCTCTACAATTCCTAAGTCTACCTTAAGGAATATGCCAGAGCCCAAACTAATAAATTTAACAACACTACGATTGCTGAGAAGAGAGAGGGCTTGTTTTATTCAGCTTTATAGTAACGCCTCTTAGCATTAACACCATACACTGTGTATGATAAGACAAAGCAATAGAAAGTTGGATGAACTATAGCGTATTTTCAGAAAATGCTCAGTCTGATTGGCCAAAATAATGGAAACATTCTAAGAAATTAGATCGCATTCTACCCTTGGATAGTCATAAAATTAATTACTTCCCAATTGTAAATTGACCCTAGCAGTATAGAGCAGAAGTTTATTAACTAGCAAGTCCTCTGAGACAGATATCAGAGGACTTGAAGTTTTTGCCATGAGTTGACTGACTACCCCTCTCCTGTTTGAGCAGAGGGCTGGGTATTTTCTATCCGGACAGGTTGAACCACAAAGGCTCTGAACTGAGGTACATCCCTCCCCAAAGGAAATGGGAGTGTTTCTCTCTGGGGAAATACACAACCTCCACACCTCACAAAAAAGGCTTATGAACAGTGACATTAAAGAGTCTACAACAGAAATATCAACATATGAACAATCAAAAACCCATGTAAACAGAGATTTTTGATCAGATTTTAGTGTCCCATTTTTATATATGAATAAATGTATTACCAGACATGAAAAGAAAGTCATTATCATTAAAGACAGAAACTCAAAGTAAGATGACAAATGAATTAATGGGAAACAATGAAAGTGCAAGAAGTTGAATAAATTGAATAAACTTCCTTCAAAATTAATATTTTAAAAGATATACAAATGCTAGACAATAAGTGAATCACACAGGAAAAAATATTTTCTCAATATCTTATTTAAAAATCACAGTCTCTAAACTTGCCTTTCCTGTTGCTTGTATAGTTAATTTTACTTCCCGATAGCATCGTAGCATACACTTTGAAAATTGCTGTCTATATCCTTGACCTGCCTAGACTTATATTGATTCACTTAATCTTTATTACAACTCTGTAAATAGACTTTACGCCCAACTTACAGATGAAGAAACTGAGGCATGGAGAGGCCGGGCAAATTCCTAAGGTCAGTGAGTTGCTAACTTTGCAAAAACCAGTGTTTTAACTCAAGCATGGTTTCAGATTATCTGTTCTTAGACACTTGTTCTGCTGCCACCCCAATAAAATGTAAACCCCTTAGTGTAGGATTTTTTTTATCTTTTCTCTTATCTATCCAGTGCCCAGAAGAGTGGCTACGCAAGAGGCTGGGTGCTCAAGTATTTATTTATTCAGTAAGTAAGGAAAGCAAAAGGAAAGCACAAAGTATTTACACAGAACACTACTGCATTGAACTGTGAATATTTATATAATTGTAAAAATGTAAACATCAATTATTAATTTAAGCAAAAATTGTCATAATTATAGTTTTACCAGTGGAGGGTGTCCAGGTTCTTGGCACCTGGAACAAAGAATTGGACAAAAAGCACAAACAAAGCAAGGAAAGAATGAAACAACAAAAGCAGAGATTTATCGAAAATGAAAGTACACAACACCAGGTGGGAGTGGGCCAAGCATAGGGGCTTAAGGAGGCTGATTACAGAATTTTCTGGGGTTTAAAAACCCTCTAGAGGTTTCTGATTGGTTACTTGGTTTACACTCTATGTAAATAAAGCAGTGGCCCACAATCAGTCTGATTGGTTGCAGGAGGGGATCAATCAGAGGCTGAAGCAAAGGTACAA
This sequence comes from Nomascus leucogenys, assembly GCF_006542625.1. NCBI lineage: Eukaryota > Metazoa > Chordata > Mammalia > Primates > Hylobatidae > Nomascus > Nomascus leucogenys. The sequence goes on along the minus strand of NC_044385.1, from coordinate 117,601,757 downwards.
AGTTATACCCTATGCAAACATCTGGTTGTGGAAGGTGACCAATCAGAGGCTAAAATCAAGTTACACAGTTATACTCCTATGCAAATGAAGACTTGGCCCAGGACCAGTCTGACTGACTGAGGGAGGGGACAAATGAGAGATACTTTCAATTTCTAATCTGCCATGAAAAAAATGGGGGAGGGGGTTATAAAGGGAGTAGCTTCTGATTCTTGTGTTACTTGGGTGTGGAAAGTAGGGGTTTTCCTTTTGATTTCGTTCTAGGAAGCCAGTGTGAATCCGCCTTAGCTTCCCTGCCTCCAGACGTTTTCCCCTGCCTCAATAGTGGTGTGATGTGGAGAGAGGCAATATGTATGCAGGAATAAGGTAAGAGATCTAAACCCTACACTGTAGTAGGAAGGCAGTAGAAAGTGATATAATCGGAAAAATCCAGATATAATGGTATTTTAAGGCCTGTTATTTAAAAATATGGAGGTGAACACCAGAAGAAACAAAAGCATTCAGAAGAATGAGACTCTTTGCCTCTAATCTAGTAAGTGACACAGTGGGTAGGGATAGCAGCTATTCCCAAAATGGAGCAGCCTCTCCATCCAGGATGGTTGAGCTGGAGAGTGCCAAACCCCATACTCAACACAATGGGACAAAACAGGAGGAAAGCACATAGAAATAGACTGCTTCTCACGGAATGTTGGGATGATTAAAATCAATAGTCATGGAAAGTAGAAGATTATCCATTTATTATGAGCACACTTCCTTTAACGTTGGGCCTGAGGATGATATAATTTCACTGTGGTTTTCAAAGTCAGAGTTACTTTCTGTTTCCAGGTTCTGCCCCCAAAGAGATAGCAAACAAAATTAACAAACTGCTTTAGTGTTCCTGAGAGGCTTTTTGCCTAAGGATTGCCTTTCTCATTAAGCCCTCCAACTCTTTAACATGCTAATGTTATCCATTAGCTTGGAGATGAAGTGGCTTCAGCTGTTCTCTGTGAATCACACTACTGGGCTTGATCTACAATTTCAGGAAAGCTGGATTTGAAAAAATGTTGCTGATTTTTATTAGAGAAACTTAAGATCTCATACAGCACCAAATAAGGCAGTTGGGATTTTTATGGACCTTTAAGGTAAAGAAGATTAAAGGAATTCAACAGTGAAGCAGGGGGAGGGGACAAAGGGGCTGAACTGGGTGAAGGAGGAGGTAAAAATTCTCTGGAGCACATTTCTGAGTCTTCAGCCTTGAAGGGCACATCATAAAGTGAAGGGAAAACTTTTTTTAAAAAAATTTTAAAATTAGGGAAAGTTCTAGAAATATTACCTAAAGTAACATCACTTGACCATGTACGTCCAGAACCTAGATGGAAGTGAATGAAGAAATAAAATAGCAAAAGGGAAACTAATCTTACAGAGAATTAAATTCTACTTCCACTAAGTTCATGTAAAGATGAATCCATTTCTTTACAACTTAGGATTCTGAACCTCCAGACATGTCAATTTCCGCTTGGTATAAATTAGGGTAAAGTGGGCAACTGTAGTCCCAGCACTTTGGGAGGCCAAGGGGAGAGGATTGCTTGAGGCCAGGAGTTCCAGACCAACCTGGGCAACATAGCAAGACGCTGTCTCTACTAAATTTTTTTTAAAAAATTGGTCAGGCATGGTGGCATATTCCTGTAGTTCTAGCTACTCAGGAGGCTGAGGCAGGAGGACCACTGGAGTCCAAGAGTTAGAGCTCAAGGCTGAAGTGAGTCAAGATCACACCACTGCACTCCAGTCTGGATGACAGAGTGCGACACTGCCTAAAAAAAAAGTAGAAATAATACCAGTGCCATGATGGAATTGCTGGGGTATAAAATATTTATTGTATGCGTTCTCCATGTTGTATTACGGCATATTAGGGTAACTGCATGAGTTATCTGGCATTCTGAATGCAGAAACAGAAGCTAGTCAAGTCTACATCAAGGCAACTGGCCTGTAAAAGCTTGTGATCCTGAATGTTGTTAAAAGAAAAAAAATATTCAGAGACAATGATGCTTACGAAAGCACAGTAAGGTGGTTCAGAACCATTGCAGTAGATACAGGGATCACTGCTCTGGTATTTTGCACTTGGTGGCGGAGACACGGGGCTCCACTCTGAATATGGCATGGGCAAATGAGAATTTGTAGCCACAGATTGGAGATGGGACTATCAGCGGATAGAAAGTTACTAGCAGAAAATATCAGGAGTAAGGGGAATTCTGGCTAAACCAATCTGACAGAACTCCTACTGAAGACAGGCCAGGGTGATCAGCTGTCACCTGGGGAAAGGTAGAGGATGAGAAACTGGATAATGAAATTGAGATGAAGGATGAAGGATTCTTGATAAACTGACTTAGCAGGGTTCTTACTAAAACTGGATTTTACAAGGAAGTGTACAGCTGATCCTAGGAGAAGGCTTAGGAGTCTAAAATTTTGTCAAGCAAAGAACCTTGTCAGTACACAGCCATTGGTAGTTAAAAGTATGCTTTCTGTTGAATATGAGTGGCATAAACTAGTATAGGGAATTTACAGCTATTGCGAATGCACTGTTCATGCCTGAAAAACAAATGAGGGTACCCTGAAGCATAAGCCATCACTATCTTTAGAGAAGGTGGTAAATGCAATAGTGAAGACTGCAGGGTCAGACGGACTGGGTGCTACCCCCACTCTCTTGCCAGCTGTGTGACTGTGGGCAAGTCAGATGACTTTTTTTTTTTTTTTGAGACAAGATCTTCCTCTATCTCCCAGACTGGAGTGCAGTAGTGCGATCTCAGTTCACTGGAACCTCCACACCTCCTGGGTTCAAGTAATTCTCATGCCTCCGCCTCTGCAGTAGCTGGGATTACAGGTGTACGCCACCACGCCCAGCTAATTTTTGTATTTTAGTAGAGATGGAGTTTCACCATGTTGGCCAGGCTGGTCTCAAACTCCTGACCTCAGGTGATCCACCCACCTTGGCCTCCCAAAGTGCTGGGATTACAGGCACGAGCCACCGTGCCTGGCTTGTGGGCAAGTTAGATGACTTCTAAGTTTCATTCCCCTCATTGGTAAAATGGCAATGAAAATACCCAGAGCCTGGCACAGAGTAGCTGCTCTATAAATATTAGCTATCATTATTATCATTTGTGGTTTCTTTTAGCGTCCTTACGAAACTGGCCTAATTTCCTCCCAGATAGTATCAAGGAACTGAACTTTCCAGATCACCACATCTGGACAATGAGGCATCAGACCCCTGATCTGACTGCCTGCTGCGTGTTGACAAGCTCCTCTATAAACCCCTAACTTTAAGTCAGTTGGAGAGATGGATGTGAGGCTTGTCTTCCATCTCCTGTCTCTTGGCTGTTGTTACCTGCAATAAAGTCTTCCTTCCCTGACAATACTCATTGTCTCAATGGGCTTTCTGTGAGGCAAACAACTAGAATCTAGGCTGAACCCCTGGTGTTCAACAACGATTACTCTATTTTTAATCCTGTTTTGCACTTACAGTGTTTTGTGTAAGTTCCTGGAAAGGAAGAGCAGGTTTTCACCAGTGACAGTGGAGGATAACAGTAAGGACTTAGGCTAAATTACACCGGTCTGGAAGAACTGCCTGTCTGTATCTCAGGAATGATGTTTTTCTGTCCTTTAGCTTAAAACTGTCTTAGAACTTGGGTTTAGGGAGCTTGTGCCTAGTGTTAGACACAGCCTCTGGGAGGAAGGGCATCCAAACACATGGTTGGAATCCCATCCCCAGACCCTCTCACCATGCACTGTCCTGTAAATCATCACATCAAAGCCTGAGCTAAGGAGGGGTGACCAAATTCCCTCAAATGGAGCCCACTGCTGTCCTGGCTAAGCAGGGTCTAGCACTAGACCATCAACAAGCACCGTTAACAACCATGAGATTTCTTATGTGGTGCCACTATCCTTACATGAGTTAAATGAAAACTCTGCTGTAATGGATTTCTAGAAAGCGCATTAGAGCCCCAGGACAAGAATAAAACCATGAAGGGCTGCGGCCATCCCTAGGTGAAGGCTTCAGAAAGTGTACTGAAGCCCTCAGTAAAGCCTTCATTTTATTTCTAGGTGCTTGCTTTCTGAAACACCTGTGCCCATTTTGTTTAGTGAACATGAGAATGACATGCCAGTAAGAGACGCAGAGGATAGAGTCACCAGTTCATAATCACTTCTTGATTTCAGATAGAAGCAACCCACACTTATGAAAGACAAGCCACATGAATTATTTTACTTTCTCCCTGATTCCTTTGCCAAATAGCAAATGTTGATGGATTAAAATTGCTTTAATTATTCCATTGAATTGTTCCAGCAATCACATTCTCTCAATTAAAAGGGTGATGCAAGATTTTTAAATGGAAATAAACTTGTTCAAGCTGTAGAAAAAGATGGAAAAAATATTTTAAATGTTGATAGGAAAAATACCTTGTTGGAAACAGATACTAATGTGTTTTAAGTCACAAAGCTCCTTCATAAGAAGTTTCTGTTTTTGTTTCACTCTGTGTACTTCTACCTCCCTATTTTTCACATGGATATAATTATTCCTGCTAACATAATACTTTGTTACTCAGTTAAACCTCCCTTTTAGGGTTTAAAAATCTTACTGGCTTGAAACAATATGAATTGACTGCGTTACAATTCCAGAGGTCAGAAGTTTGAATATGTCTCACTGGGTGTGGAGATGAAGATGTAGGCAGAGCTTCATTTCTCTTGGAGGCTCAAGAGCAGAGAGGAATCCATTCCTTTGACATGTCCAGCTTCTCACATTCCTAGGCTCCTGGCCTTCCTCTGTCTTCAAAACCAGCAACAGCCAGTTCAGACTTTCTCACAGAGCTGTCTTTCTCTTCTCTGTCTTCCACATTGCAAGGACCTTTGTGATTGCATTGGACACCTGCACAATGCGGCCTCAAGGGCAGCTGATTAGCAATATTAATTCCATCTGCAATTTGCTTTGCTGTACAACCTAACATAGTCACAGATTTCCAGGGATTAAGAGAGTCATTATCCTGCCTCCCACGGGTTGTTGGGAAAGAGAGATGGCACAGGAATACCAGTCTCCCAGTTTTTCCCTCCTTTTGAACCACTTAGGCAAACAGTAGTGCACAAATTCTAAAGGGTATTATTATCAGGGTGGTAGTCAACATCACGGACTAAAGCAGAGTCTTAGTGAATAGTATCTGAAGGCTTAAAGGAGTTAATAGTAAATTATGGACCTAAATCAAGGAGAGTTTTAGGGGCTCAGAGGTTAGTGTTCAGAAGGGTGAAATTGGCTTTTTAACAAAATAAGGCTCTTAGGTGGACACTTCAATAATGTTTATAAAGATGAATGAATTAAGTGTCACTGGTCTTCTATAGTGCTTTGCAAAAATGTGGATGAGTTCCTTGCACTTTTTTGACTTTAAAGTCATTTGTAAGAAACTACCAAAATTGAATAAACCAAAAATATTGAATAAGCCCTAAAACAGAAAGTAAGGCAGTATAGAAAAATATTTACACTTGAGCAGTCCTTGATTTTCACATGAAGGACAGAGGGTATTGCCATGATAGAAAACAGCTGGGAAGACTCAATATAGTTCAGAACTACTGCAACCCATAAAACAGTTGCACTCCTCTAATCATGTATGATTTTCTTTTATCCTTGATCCTGGCCACATAGAACATACTCTAGACTCTTAAAAAGAAGAGAATAAACAGCAGATTACAATCAGATACATCAGTAAAATGTTTTGTATAATGGAAATAAAATTTTTATGTCTGTCACAGAAAGTCTCAATAAGAATAGTGGATTAGAAAGTTCTGCCTATATAAGAATCTTACAATACTCTTTATAAGGCACTTGAATCTTCTAGCTTTAACTTCTGAGAGATATAGTCAGATCTGTCTAATGAAAGCAGGACTGCAGCAACAGACTATCAAATGGAATTCAAGGGACTTAAACTATTTAGGAGTTGGGCTTTTTTATTCTCAAGACCATAAAGGAACTCTTTATTATCGTTACTGGGAGAACCAACACAACATTTTTGTTGTGATTTTGGAATGTCACAGATTATTAACTTTTTGATGGAAGGAGTTATAACACCCTCTGCTTTATAAATGTTAGTTTACATAATGGCTCTGACAGATTATACAGTCATTTCAGGGGCAAAGGCAGAAGTTTTAAATTCCTCAGAAGGAATTATTGACCAGATAATGATTGTTGTCAAGCAAGATACGGCCTCATTTTCTGACAGGTTCTCTGAGGTAAGTGTTCCATAGATAGAAAACATTAAAATTTTCTGTTACAAGGCATTCTTTTTTCTCCTATATCTGGGCTGTCCTTCTAGTCACTGCAAGTTATTGTATGAAATAAAACCTGTCTTCCCAAGTTTTCCATTAAAAAAATGATTTGTAAGCTCCAGGAGGATGGAAAGTTTGTCATATATATGTTCGATACAAAGGAAAACACATTGAAAACGTACAACTTACATTAGGCAACGGTAGGGAACATCTGTTAACTAAAGGACACGTCTATTATTCAGGGCAATCAAATCAACTATTTGATTATTTGTCTGAGAAACCTGAGCTTTGAGCTCAGAGAGAAATCTCCTGCCTTTCTTCTGGGCTGTTGCAGAGGAGAGGAGAATTGCAGTTTGTATCAACTGGATTCTTGTCAAGATTCCCTTTGGTGGTGGCTTGACTACAGCCAAGGGAAAACTCTTTCACTACCATCCTGTCTGTGATTTACTGGCTACATTGCCAAGGGATTTTGGTGATAGAGCCTAAGGATGACAGAGTATAGAGATGATACAAGCAATGTTTAAATTGGTCCAGTGAAGGCAGCAACCAATTGGAATAGACACTGTCAACAGCATAGGGTGTGGAGTCCCCTACTGTGCCAGGTAAAGTCTTTAGGTACTGGACCAACAAGGTCCTAATGGAAGGACTAGGGTCACTGCTGTGCCCAGAGGACATTAGTGGAGGTTAAGGCAGCAGCTATTTCTGGATCCAAAATATCTCAGTGTTTTACCAACTTGTCCATACAAGCTGAATAACAAGCTCTAGAATAAGCAAAGTAAAATTCATGACTACTTAGGGTCCCCCACATCTCCAAACAAAGGTAGATCCGTGTTGCAAGCAATTTAATTTAAACATGTAAGAAGATGTAAATTTCTCCCTCTTTAAGATATTTTGCTCGTTGAAGGACTGTCTAAAGCAATGGAAGAGTTCCAACGAAAATTAATAAAGCTGCTCATGAATTTTGCTGTTTTCCCTCATTATTACTAATAATAGAAGACTGCTTTTTACATGTTCTAACATGTTGCTAGAAAAAATATACTGTAATTAAAAATACTCTTACTTCAGAGCTCTAGACAGTCCTCAGTCCAAATCATGATCCTATCATTTATTACCTCTGCAATCCTGGGCAAACTGCTTCACCTCTATCTGTCTCAGTTTGCATAGCTAGAGGTGAGGCTAATGGCACCTACTTCATAAATGTTCCCTCCCCGGCGTTGATCTCCACCGTCCTGTCTAACTGTATGGCATCCTCTCAGGAGAGATTTTCTGGCCATATCGTCTAAAATTGCAATCCAAACATGTCGTTGTCTTTTTTTTTTTTTTTTTTTGCTTTATTGTGGCACTTACCACCTGTGGAACACGACTCCACCCTTGTGACCCCATCACTTCCCAAAGGCCCCACCTCCAAATACCAACACATTGGGGATTTGGTATCAATCTGTTAATTTGAGGCGAAGATGACAAACATTTAGACTTTTGCAATCAACAGGACAAAATCTCTGATGCTGTCAGAAAGGCTGCCAGCAGCAGTAGTTCCTGATTCAAATCAATAGGAATAGAAGAAACCTTTTCACATCTATGAGATAAAAATCCTCTCCTTGGATCAGATTGAGCCTATCTAATTGAGGAGCTCCTATTATCTAATTCAGGAGTTCTCAAATTTGTGCCTCAGAATCACCTGGAGGACTTATTAAAATGCAGATTGCTGGGGATCTCTCTCCTCAAGTTTCTCACCCAGTAAGTCCCAGAGCCTAAGAATTCACATTTCTATCCCCAGAGGATGTTGCCGCTGCTGGACACGCTTGGAGAGCCACTTCCTCAGCCAGTATCAGGCTTCAGAGAAAGGTTACAAACTGCTTGGCTAAGGCCAGGTTCTTGAACGAACCAACTCTTGGAAAATTAAGAGCTGGGAGAACCACAGTTGGTTTTGATTTCAGGAACCACCCTTAGAGCTGAGGGCAGAATCAACTTCTCCTGACTCATACATGGGTTACATAGAGAGGGTTTCAGGAATGAGGAAGAGCAAGATGGATGGATTCTGGATAGGAAATTGGTAGCCAAAAAAAACACTTTTAATAAAACTGACTTTTAGAAAACATATAAAATACCCATTGTGCTTGTTTGCCTTAAGAGTTCTCAGGACCAAGAAGGTAATACCTCAATTCAATAGAGGTTCTTTCCTTCCAAGCCCTCCCACTTTGCATATGCCAAGAATTAGCCACTTTCAAGTGCTTTTCCTCATAAATAAATAAAATCATTTATTTTACTCACCAATTTATCACATGTCTGAGGCCCTGTTTATCCAAGGCAGTAAACACTACTCTGGGAAATCCAATTCAAAATAAAATAACTTCATATTAAAGGAGTTGTTTAAAATTCAGCTGTTTGTGGGGTGGTAGAACCAGTGCCTCAGGATGCATTTAAAAAACAAAAGCCTTCATTACAAGATAGAAGGAAATGAAATCTAAAAGAAAGAAGTAAGCGTGATGTCTGCCTGATTTCTTTATTTCATCGCCCTCTTCTCAAAGTCATGCCAACACACACCTGTTTTTTAGTTCATTTTCATTTCTAACTTGAGAAACCAGACTTACTATAGTCAGGAGGAATAATATAAGCTTATTTCTAGCACGACTCAGAGCTTTCGCTATTCCCTTACATATACATAGTCTGAATACTTTGTTTTATATATTATTTATATTCTACAGATTTTAACTCATCTATAGTCCAACAGATCTTAACTGTTATGAATATTTTTATCTAAACCATGGTCTCAGTATTCAAAAAAATTATGGACCACTGTTATAAATTGTTACTCATATATTATTAGAAACTGGAGAGGTTCACTAGTTCGCCATAACAGATAGCTGTAGATAAAAGGAAGTCTAGTGATAACGTTAGTCAATCAAATTTTACATTCAAGAATCAACTATTTTTAGTAATGCTAAAAAGAAAACACATAGGAACTGAACCCCAATTCTCAAGAAGAATTGTCAAAATTTCCTAAAGCAATTTTTAAAATATCTATTAAGGCACTAAACATTTTGAATCATTTAGTAGGAAATCAGAATCCACTATAAAAAATGAAATATACTAAAACTTTGAGTCTTTGTGGTACTGGAAAAATCAATTAAAATAGGGTCTCATCAATGTAATACTGATAACATGTTAACCATCTGTGATGGTTAATATTGAGTGTCAACTTGATTGGATTGAAGGATGCAAAGTATTGTTCCTAGGTGTGTCTATGAGGGTGTTGCCAAAGGAGATTAACATTTGAGTCAGTGGACTGGGAAAGGCAGACCCACCCTCATTCTGGGTGGGCACAATCTAATCAGCTGCCAGCATGGCTAGAATAAAAGCAGGCAGAAGAACGTGGAAAGACTAGACTGACTTAGCCTCCCAGCCTACACTTGTCTCCCATGCTAGATGTTTCCTGTCCTGGAACACTGGACTCCAAGCTCTTCATCTTTGGGACTCAGACTGGCTTCTTTGCTCCTCAGCCTGCAGATGGCCTATTGTGGGACCTCACCTTGTGATCGTGTGAGTCAATATTCCTTAATAAACTCCCCTTTATATATAAATCTATCGTATTAGTTCTGTTCCTCTGGAGAACCCTAATACACTGTCTAACCTATGGTGGATGAGAATACAAACATAATTTTGTTTGCATGAGATAATAACTAGACACTAATTTTTTTTACAGTTAATGCAGTATTCTCACACACATGTTATTTATATATCTACTGTGTCACCAGGTTGTTGGGAGCATTAACTGTGATTAAACAACTCACAGATTCAGGGTCAAGCTTATTAACAGCAGTCATTAGGCTTCATTGGACATTAGTTCCAATTCTTTATATGCTTTTGCAGTTAGTAGACAATTTATTATAATCATTATATACAGGAGAGTGGAGTTCAGCATTTCAATCTCACACTCTGCCACAGAACAGAGAGCAAAGCTGAAACTTAACCCCAATGGCTTAAATAACCACCCTTTTCTTTCCATTAGGTGACCTAATATTCCCACTTGTAACATGGCCTCCAAATTCCTCCCAGATCTAAAATTGTGGCATTTTGTTATGAACATCCTAATTAGTACACAAACAATTCATGATGTTAAGCTCTGACTATGAAGGGATACATCTCTATGTCAAACATTTAATTCAAGGCATTCAGAAATAACTGACAGAGATTTAAGCAATATATCTCATTTTTATGTAGTTTAATTGGAAGTTGTAATATAATTTATGTATAACAGGTAAAAGGAACGCTTCATAATAAAATATAGATTTGTAGTTTCTCTGCTATGTTAATTGGATTTCAAAATCTCAATGTAACTGCTAACATTACTCTGTATCTAATATTGTAGTTTAGTTTTCACTGTGGTCAGAGAAATACTCTAAGCTATATTTTTTGATCCATCATATTATCAGTTTGGTAAATATCCTCTGTGAACTTGAAAAGGATGTGCTTTATGTCATTGTTGGGCTTGATGTTTTATTATTGGGTGCAGCATTCTCTATGTCAATTAGAACAGACCTATAAATTATGTTTTTAGTCTTACATATGCTTGTTATCCTTTATCTGAAGTTATTGAAAAAGTTAGGTGAATTCCTATTGTTTGTGTAAACTTTTGCAAATAAATACAGAAATGTCATATCATTATGGTAGAGTGACACTTTCATCTTTATGAAAAATTCCTCTTTATTTCTTTATTGTCTTAAAGTCAACTGTATCTGAAAATACTAGTTAAAGCAATTTTCTTTAGTTTTTGCATATTCTATCCTTCCCCATCCTTTTTATTTTGAAGCCTAATAATGTCCTTATATTCAAGATGTTTCTCATAGAGTTGCTTGGCTTATGGAGAGCAATTCCAAGATGCATGAACAGTATCCTATTTGGAAGACCTTTGCCGAAAAGCAGGTAAAAATAAACAAACTCAGTGGGATTAATAGAATATGGTTGGCCTCTATATTTGGGTTTTTACTGACTAATGGGTAGTGGCCAACAGCCCACCCATATGGGTCTGGGAGAAAAGGAATGGGAAACCAGCCTAGTAAATGGATACCCATATGGGGTGGGACCCCATGGAAACCACTCTGGAAATTTAAGGGAGAACATTAAAATCAGATATGCCAATGCCATCAGAAGAACTCCGTTCCAATATCAGAAGGCGATTGGAATCAGGAAGTGGACCTTTTGTTGAACTTGCTTGAGGTGACCACCTGGGTCCATGGATGAGTGGACACTCAGGGGCTGCAGGAATGCAGACAATGGCTGAATTTAGACCTATTCCTCTTGCACCTTCTAGGGCACACAAATGTCAATACAAACTGCTGTCTGCTAATAAGAACAACAGAGGTTACACATGGCTATTCACTGAGGAGGGAGCTCTGTACATGGGGGACAAGTTTAATTGCTACAAATAGCCCTTGGGGGCTACAAGTTGGTCCTAACAGGAATAGGCACTTATTCTGGATTGGACTTGCATACCTAGTGGTAGATAAAAATGTTCAGAGTACCATAAGTGCATCATAATAGAACATATTGCACCAACTTGGACAACTAATTCACAGTTTCTCAGACCAAGAAATTTTACAGGCCATGATGTCTAAGAACGAGTAGACAGATAACCACAGAGTAATGGTTTGAAAAAGAATTGGAATAGGCAATTAAAACAATTGTCTAAAACGAGAGAAGATGAAGGCAAGAAGGGCTGGATTATATGCCTCTAGCAGTGAATACTCAAATTCAACCTGAGGGTGGCCAAGTGCGGGTTCTCAATAGACAGATTCCTTTCTTCCTCTGGAGGATCAGGAGAAGTAGAGGTGGGGAGAATACTGGTCTAACTATATTATGGTGGAGGGAAAAGCAGATGGTGTAGGACTAGACTTTTTTCTTTTCCCCACATGTTCTCAAGTTTCGTTTTTGCTCTCTGATGTAGTGGTTTCAGGACCAGGGCTGCAACTGTGGGTGCAGGAAGCATGAATGATTCCTAAGCAAGAAATTATATCTTCAAACCTTTATATCAGAATTCCTTAGGGGCTAGTGGGCTTGGCTTGTGCCTTTACTCCATATCTGGCAAAATTGTGGTAGAAAGTGAATGGAGCTGTATTTTCTAGTGCTCAAGACAACCCACCAGCTCTCTAACTCTAACTATATGAATGGGAAAGGAAAGAGAGGAGGGACTTGCTAGACTAGTACTGCTGTTGGTAATCAGAACTGGCACCAGTGGTTGAACCTAATTTCCCTTCCAAAGTAGAAAAGTTTGGGTAAAATTAAATAACAAATGAAGTGAAGCTTAAGTAACAGCTGAAGGTTAAAAAAATGAATAAGAAGATAGGCAAAAAGGAAAATTCAATATTATATTAATACCTCAAGAGAGGCTCATAGCAAAAGATGATTTTTGTCCTTTAGCTCAGTTATATTAGATGCCTGAAAGGGTGAAGACCATTCTATGTTTTGGAACCTGGCAAGATTAAATGTAGACGAGCAAACCTGAGAGGCACTGGTCTAGAAGATATTTTGGTCACATGATGTGATGATGGATTGAACTAATTGTTAATGACAGAGTGGGATTCTAATAATATGCTAGTCTTTTTTGACTCTCATTTCTCAGATTCCATCTGCCATACTACGGTATGTTGTAACACCGGCCTTGTTGGTAAGATTATAATACTGATATTGACGGTCAAATGTATTAAGAAATTAAGTAAAAGCATTTTCAGGATGTAATATTAGTGGAAAATGACTGGTCTGAGGAAAAACAAAATTAATCTAACTATTCAATAATTTCTAGGTTCAATAGTTCTGCACAAGTTTATTTTAAGTTACAAATAATGGTAAACCAAGGAACAAAACATAAAAATATATGGAATGACAGCCGGGCACGGTGGCTCATGCCTGTAATCCCAGCACTTTGGGAGGCTGAGGTGGGTGGATCACGAGGTCAGGAGACCAAGACCATCCTGGCTAACACGGTGAAACCCCGTCTTTACTAAAACTACAAAAAAATTAGCCGGGCGTGGTGGCGGGCGCCTGTAGTCCCAGCTAATCGGGAGGCTGAGGCAGGAGAATGGCGTGAACCCTGGAGGCGGAGCTTGCAGTGAGCTGAGATGGCGCCACTGCACTCCAGCCTGAGTGATAGAGCAAGACTCTGTCTCAAAAAAAAAACAAAAAAACAAAAAAACAAAACAACAACAACAAAAATATATATATATATATGGAATGACATTACAGAATGGAATCATTGTTGGGTTTTTTTTTTTTTTTTTGAGATGGAGTCTTGCTCCCATTGCGCAGGCTGGGGTGCAGTGGTGCAATCTCTGCTCACTGCAACCTCCACCTTTTGTGTTTCAGCAATTCTCCTTCCTCAGCCTCCCGATTAGCTGAGATTACAGGCATGTGCCACCACCCTAATTTTTGTATTTTTAGTAGAGAGGGGCTTTCGCCATGTTGGCCAGGCTGGTCTTGAACTCCTGATCTCAGGTGATCCACCCTCCTGGGCCTCCGAAAGTGCTAGGATTACAGGCGTGAGCCACCGCGCCCAGCCGTAACAGTTATTTTATAAACGTATCACTGTTCCAAATGGCTCCTCCAAATGTTAGGTATATTTATAATGATATCACTGCTGTAGCTGTCGTATAAATGCTTTATTAAATGTAAACGTCTAGACAAATATGTTTTGCTGTAAGAAAGGCTTGGCCAAAAGCCCAGAATGTGCCCTCTGTAGTAAAGAATTTGTCCTTGCCCAAAGAGAGGTTTGAATTTTGTTCCCATTTTCTAGTAAGTAACCTCTAATGAAACCCTCAGACTTGCAGGAATGATCGGAGAGTCTTTGTTATTTATAGTGGGCTGCTTGGGCCACACCTGATAATTTATGCTAATGAGGTGACTCCTGGTGGGCCCCTCAGCCCCTGTGACATCAGCTTGACCTCCAGAGAGGGGCATGATGGAGACCTGGAAGACCAAGTAAAACCAAATAGGTAACTAATCAATCAATCATGCCTATGTAATGAGACCCCAATAAAAACTCTAGGTCTTGAAGATCATGCCATTGCTCTTCAGCCTGGGCAACAAGAGCAAAACTCTTGTCTCAAAAAAAAAAAAAAAAAAAAAAAAAAAAAGGGCCGGGCACTGTGGCTCATGCCTGTAATCCCAGCACTTTGGGAGGCCAAGGCGGGTGGATCACGAGGTCAGGAAATGGAGACCATCCTAGCTAACATGGTGAAACCCCGTCTCTACTAAAAACACAAAAATATAGCCGGGCGTGGTGGCAGGCACCTGTAGTCCCAGCTACTAGGGAAGCTGAGACAGGAGAATGGCGTGAACCTGGGAGGCGGAGATTGCAGTGAGCCGAGATCATGCCACTGCACTCCAGCCTGGGCGAAAGAGCGAGACTCCGTCTAAAACAAACAAACAAACAAAAAAAACCCCAAAAAACAAACAAACAAAAACAAAAAACAAACAAAAAAAAACTCTAGGTCTCAATGCTCCTATGAGCTTCCTGGATTGGCAACATTCTGTGTGTTTTGTCACACATTGTTGCCAGAGGGTAATGTGTTCTGAAAAGGGTAGAAAGCTCATGTTTGGAAACCTTCCAGACTCTGCCCTATGTGTTTCTTCCTTTGGATCTGTATCTTTTCTTTACGATAAATCACAAATGTGAGCATAATAGCATAATTGCTTTCAGTGAGTTCTGTAAGTTTTTCTAGTGAATTATCAACTCAGAATTGTTGTGGGAACTCTCATAACTTGCAGTTGGTGTCAAAAGAGAGGGTAGTGTTGTGTGGACTTTTCCCTTTAATTTTGTAATTGGACCCTGATTCCTTGCTGTTAGTTTCTGAAGTCTGGGCAGACTCAGCAGTCTGAGGGACTGTACCATGGAACTTTGGAGTTTGGCTAGTTCTGGGCAATCATTAATCAATATTCGTAATGTTACCACTCCCCAGACATTGCAAGGGTCTTAGAAAGGGTTAAAACCATTCATTTTTTCTAGCTTGTATTCTAATTATTTGATTGGCATATATGGTAAACCTCATAAGCCATTACTATCATTTTATGCAAGTCAGTGTTCGTGGACAATTACTTATAGATTTATCCTTTCAATTGCCATTTATTTATTCCTGAATTTCCTTGTTTCTCACTAGGATCATTTTCCTCTGCCTGAACAATCCCTTTAGTATTTTCTTTAATATAAGTTTTCTAGAAACAAACTCTCCCATTCTTTTCTGATTGTCCAATATTTCATATTGGAGAGATATTTTAATATATTTTAATATAACAAGAGCTTTAAGATTAGGTGTTATTTTCTTTCACACTTCAAAGATGTTAAACCACTGCATTCTGACTTCAATTTTGTTTTACTATTGAGAAGTTATCTATTAGTTTTATTACTGCTTTATTTTTTTTATTTGAGAAAGAAGAGGCTTTTTATTTCTGGCTGCTTCTATTATCTTCTCTTTGACTTTGATTTCAGCAGTTTTACCGAGATTCACCATTTATGTGATTGTCTTTTTATTTATTCTGCCTGCGAGTCATTGAGATTTTCCTTCTGTCATTTTTTTTTTTTTTCCTAGTAAGTTTTTGGAAGTTATAGTCAAATGACTGGATGGTAAAGGAGTGGCATAATCAATTGCTAGAGATTTTGGTTTTAAAGTAAATGAAAAGTGTGAAAAATATTAAATTATTAAAGTAAAAATTAAAAGATCTGGGCTCCACATCCAGTTTGTCATCAACTAGTTCTATGGGGGTGAATATTTATTTAAGCTTTTTGTACTACGTTGCTTGATGTCTAAAATCAAACATTGATTGTATGATTGTTAGCTTTTCTTCTAGTTCTAATATTTTATAATTTTTTTCTTGTAAATTAATAAGGAGCATAAGTTCTGTTGAAAAGTTGACATGATACTAATTGTAAAAAATATGCTTCAGGCCAGGCACGGTGGCTCACGCCTGTAATCCCAGCACTTTGGGAGGCTGAGGTGGGTGGATCACGAGGTCAGGAGATTGAGACCATCCTGGCTAACACGGTAAAACCCCATCTCTACTAAAAATACAAAAAATTAGCCGGGCCTGGTGGCAGGCACCTGTAGTCTCAGCTACTAGGGAGGCTGAGGTAGGAGAATGGCGTGAACCTGGGAGGCAGAGCTTGCAGTGAGCCCAGATTGCACCATTGCACTCTGGCCTGAGTGACACAGCGAGACTGTCTCAAAAAAAAAAAAAAAAAAAAAAAAAAGCTTCAGAAAATACTATCCTAGGAGATAATGGAATTCATTTGTCTATTTTTTTTCTCAGCATTTTTCCAGTAGAAAGAATGTGGGATAATTTAGTTTATATCATTCTTAAAGATGGTGAAAGGATTATATTAAAAACTCAAGTGACCTTCAGGTTCTCAGACCCTAAGAACCCAATACAATAAAATGTTTGTGCTTGACTTTTTAAAATGTTGCACTACATTTTCAATAAATGGGCAGTAAAACTGCCTGTGGCCTCTGAGAAAGAAAGATTACCGTCTTTTATTAGAAAATCTTTGGTTCTTAATGACCATATTCTCGAGTGTGCTAGTGTGTAACCATTTGTCTGTTCTAGTTACAACGTTTGGTCTAAAAACACTACATCAAAATGATAATGCTTCACATACTTTTGAATTATAACCATAGTCTATAGTAAGTGGCTATTTGCTTCTCACTCACTTGATTAGCTGTCCTTTAGCATTTTCTGTTTATTGCCTCACTAATCTGTCTGAATGTATAAACACTAATCAAAATAACAAACACTTTGAAGGTTAAAAAAACACAAAACATAGCCTGTTTTGCATGCTAAATCTATCTCAACTGGAAACATTAGGTATGTGATCTAGATAAATTATTCCAGAACTGAAAGTAAAAATATTACACTGGCCTCTGGAAATTACTAACGACCAAGCTACAGTTACAGTATTTTCAAACCATCATTCTTAAAATGAAGAAATAATGAATCATTTTTACATTCTTTAGTTCATCTAGAATCATGTCACTTCATGTTTGAGACTGACTTCTGACATAATCTAGTCCAAAATCTTTATAGTGCAAATGAAGACCGAAGTATTTAATTGACTTTCCCTAGACAGAACAATTAGTTGGTGATAGCACCAAGGATTAAAATTTAAGTAATCTGATTACTATTGTAACAGTCTTGCTACTTCACAATGTTGCCAAAGTAACTTCCATGAAGTAAAAATAGATTTCCCTTATTACTGTATTTTGTTGACATCAAAGTCTCCATCGATTGTCAGATGTATTATTGTTTTTATGTACACTAAAGAAAATTCCTGGCAAAGTTTGACATATCTTAATAATAATTCCACACAATTTAGTCATTCAATATTCTTCTGTTCTTAAATTTCTTTTGTCTTTTTCAAGACATCTAGCAATCTCCCCCACCTGTAGTTGCATTGTACCTGAATCGGTAACGTAGCATAGCTTCATCTGCTTGTGGGATTCCTGCTATCTTAGGTCTTCTAAAACACTTGGTTTTTGTTCCAAAAGAAAAAAAAATGGAATGGAGTTCATTCTTCAGATGCTAAATATTTGCTTCAGGAATATCAAATACATGCATCACTACTATGTTCTAGTAACTTTCTGCAAAGACAATATGTATTTTGTTTTCATGCTGAACCATAGTGTAACCTGTTTTAAAGATATCTTCTGTGACAGTTGAACCCAACACTTGTAGTATCAACTATGCACATCAATTGAAGTGACAATGTGCCATGGCTGCTCCTCGGCCAACAGCAATGTATCAAATATTAGATTTAACCAGGTGTCACTGTTGTAACTTAGAAGTGATGAAATACAATTTTCAACCATCTCATCCATCATTTTATGTAAAGTTTACATCTTTGTCCATAACATTAATATCTTCTCTTCAAGAGTGAAAGGCATAAATAATGGCATCTCAGACTTTTACAGAATAAAGATCGTGAATAAACTAAACAATGTCAGATCTTTACCATTGGCATTCACTAAAGTCCAGAGATGATGACGTTCAGTATACCCTTAATGATAGGGAAGATGAAAGAATAGGAAGGGAGAGAAGGCATAACCTCCCTTGTGTGTGCCTGTGTGTCTGTTTGTTGCTCTCCCTACACTCCTCCAATTTATTCTGGGAAATGTGTCCTGAATTCTTCAGTTTAGATACACTTCTCATACTCTGACCCTGAGGTCAGAACAGGAGCCAGCATCCTTTCCCATGAAGCTAACTCCACAGTTACAGTTATTGATTTAATGATGCCACCTGACCAGGGCTCGTCCAATCATTGTACCTAATTCTTTAGCTACAATGACTGGTCTAGCTTTGGGTACATGACCCAGTCGAATCCAATTGGAAACTCCCCCACGGTTTTACAAAATGAAGCTGAAAGCTGGAATTTTTAGATAGGTATGAGGATATAAGCACTGATAATGTCTGAAATCATGCTTTTAACCTTGTCAAAAAACAGTCTGAGATAATTTGTTGGGAACATAACAGAAAATGAGAGGTAGAGAGAATCTCAACTGTTACAATTTTCTAGTTCCTCTTACTGAGGCCTTGCGTAGTTTTATGTGAGCCAAATAATTACCTGTTTTGCTTAAGTACATTCGAGTTGAATGTCTTGCATTTACCACCAAAAGAGCTCTGGCTAACACAGTTACTGAAAAAAAAATGTGTGCTTAGCAAATGTTTATGATTAAGGGTAATATAGCCGTAATTGTTTTGTGTGACAGCAAATGTCACTTAATCACATCAAGTAAGAGTGCAATAGGGTTCATAGATGTGAATAAAACACTCATTGAGATTGATTTTTTTCCTCTTAATTTTATTCTGAACTCATGTTTTAAAAGAAAACATGTGAGAAGAATTTTATTTGGCACTTGGAAAAAGGGAAATATAAAAGAAAGAAAATTAAGACGAATTCAAAGTACACAGTCATCCTTTCCTGGTATGTTCTTACATAATCAAAACAAAGCTTGGCCAAATTTAAAGTTAGAATGGCTATGCTTCATATTCTCAATGAAAATACATCGAGCAAAGACTTAGGTAAGTATAAGTGTTTTTCAGCATGACATACTAACAAAATCCGGGTAATCCTCAGCTTGCTCTAAAGTTTTATTTTAAAAAATATATATTGCAAGCTTTTACCTGTACCTATTTTCTCAAAGAGATTCCTGAGACACAATGTTATATACAGTAGTCTAGAGGGATTTCTTGTGGCTTAAAAAAAAAAAAATATTGTGTTTAAATTGATATAGGCAGTGTCAACATTTCTGCCTGAATTTTAAAATAAAACTTCAATGCTTTTTTGATTGATTTCAAAGGGGCAAGTCTCTTGGGTGGACAGAAGACAGTCCCAGGATAGTTCTAACCTTTCTTTAGCAGTGTTGGAATATTGGGCCTTTAATATTTACCTATAAAATAGCCAAACATACAAATTGTAAAAATAATGATCAATGTTCTCTTTGTAATTATAGTCTAATTGAAAGTAGACAGTATTTCAAGTCAATATTTTATTTCCAACAATGATGGAAACTACTTTAAATTTTTATGAAAGAAATTTTTTTTATTATTCAATTTTATCTCAAATATTGGGAATTAACTATTTTCTATAACTGGAGGCATTTATATTTTGGAATTAAGTGAAAAGTCTATTAATTTGTTAATTTTGCATCCAACTTAAATAAGGGGTGATTTTGGAATAAATTAAACCCCCAGATATTTTACATATCTTTTTATATCGAGTAGGTCAGGCTAGAAGTTGCTGATTGTAGATACTGAAGGACACAGGTCTGTGCAGTAAAACAGAAAAATGCACTTTTCAAATATTATTTTCTGCTCCCTAACCAAGCGATGATCACATATGCATGTTTTACAGAAGTAATAACCTATGTGACAACAAACATCCAATTCTAAAAGGGCCTCATGCCCTAGCTTTAGTACTATTGAGCGCTCTTTAACTTCCTTTGATGTAGCATTGATGTGTCAGTTAGTGGCAAATTATTTTTCCATAGAAGAGTATCAAACAGTGTTTTTTGGCTTCCTCTGAATGCTAAGCACTTTTAAAAATGAAATACAAAAATCAATATTGCTTATGAAAAATACTTATCATCTGTGTGTCTGCTATCTCTATGGTGTCTCAATTTGAGTATGGAATTAATAGAATAAGACCTGGTTCAGACTCAACATTTTCCTTGTCATTTTAGTATGCAACCATTTCTCTGTTTCTGAGATAGAGATGTAACCTACTCTCCCCAAATTATCAGAAATAATTTTTTTGGGATCCTTTTATAGCTATAATTCACTTGAAAAGATTGTACGAATGCCCACTCTGAATCAGAAGTGAAAATGCATCAGGCCAATAAGTAATCTTCCCATTGGCTTCAAAGGCTAGACAGCTGGTGATCTCCTCTTGACATGAGTCTTGACGGGAGCAATGTGTCTATGTCCTGACTTTACTCACTGCCAGTCTGCCTACACTGAATCCACATCAGTCCACATTAATCCACATTCATGATGGAAGCAAGAATAATATTTGAGCTAATTTGGTCATTCAAATATCTGAACTATAAGTCATCAATTTGGGCTTTAGAATGCTGTGGGGAAATCATCATTCATTAAGAAAGAAGTATTATTAATGAATAAGGAGCATATCTATGATCTGTCAATGAGGTATCAACCAACCTATCAACAGAAGAAATTTTTATTGGACATTTCTTAGTAACAGGCTCCATCCTAGGTTAAAGGATATACAGGAATGTAGCACCAGGATGCTGTTCTCATGAAGGTAGCATTTTAGTGTGGAGAGACATATCATATACAAATAGGTAATATATAGACAAACATGTAACGACATTTTTAGATTGGGATAATTTCTCTGATATAAAATAATAGGGTGCTATGATAGTGGGGGATGGCTGAGTTATTCAGATGAAGTCAGAAATGATTCCTCAGAGAAGGTGATATTTGACTTTAGACTGAAAAGATAAGAAGCCTCAGGTCCAGAGTGAGGCACATGAATTCCAGGAATAGGAAAAGAACAAGTGCGAGGACTTTGAGGCAAGGATTTGTTTGGCATGTTGAGAATCAAAAGCAGCCCACATGGCTGCAATGTACTACTGTTGGCATGCAATGAGTCAGAGTGGTAGAGGTGGAAGTAGGGTATCATACGGAGTTGTTTGGGAAGCAGTAAGACATCTGGATTTTATCTTAAGACGTATGGGGTGCCTGGCTCGGTGACTCATGCCCATAATCCTAGGACTTTGGGAGGCTGAGGCAGGCGGATCGCTTAAGCCCAGGAGTTCGAGACCAGTCTGGGAAACATGGCAAAACCCCATATCTAGCAAAAATGCGAAAATACAAAAAAAAAAAAAATTAGCCGGATGTGATGGCGATGCCCTGAAGTTCAGGCTACTTGGGAGGAAGAGATGGGAGGATCTTTTGAGCCTTGGGGGTTGAGGCTGCCATGATCTGAGGTTGTACCACCACACTCCAGCCTGGGAGAAAAAGCGAGACCCTGTCTCAAACAAACCCCAATAAGAAAAAACATGCGGGGTTGCCCTTCAAGTGATTTGAGCAAAGATTTAATCTTTGTATATAAATCGTATTTTCCAGCTTCCCTTTTACTTCCTGATATCTAGATATATCTACAGCGATCAATATAGTTATAAGATATAGATAGGTATAGATGTTCTACAGATATAGACAGATGTAGGTACACTTATTTATGTCAATATTATTTATATCTATATCTATCATATATCCCTCTATATGAAGTCTGTAAGAAAATTTATGATCTGGAGGTTTTTATCTTATTTTTTTTTTTCACATCCTTGAGAACCTCAGAGAAAGGAAATTGTGAGTGAAGGGAAGAAGAAACTTCCAAAGGGTATTAGGAATACCCTTTAAAAGGGAGTTGCTTGAATGAGCTCTTCGCAGGAGTGCAGACTTTGTCAGAGCTGCTATCCCCCACTGCTGTCTGTGGTGCGACTCACTTCCCTCATCTTCAGAGTTCACTCGCCTTTGTTGCACGATTCATATTGTTTCCAGTGCACCGTTTTTGGTATCTTAACATTTCCTGTATAGCAGGCCTACCCAAATAAATATTATTTTAACTTAGGAGCATGTCATTCAGGGTAAAATATTTTACACTCTCTGAAGATAGAAACGGGAGTGCACCACTTTCACCCACTGCTTTCTGTGCCTAGAAACCATCTGCTTCTGTCTTTGAGCCCGTTTATCAGTAAGATGAGCTGCTGTTGATATTGAAAGCTCTCCCAGTTACCCTGCGTCTGACATGGATACGAAGAGGAAAGGGCAGAGTTACAGCTTTTGATGTTGGCATGTTAGAAAGCAGAAAACAGAATAGCTGAGCAGCTAGAGAAATGTTGCCTTTGGATTGTGAACAGAGGGGCCCTAGGAAAAGTTTTACAAACAAAAGTGAAATTTCTCTGAGACTTCATGACTAAAATTTTTAGTGGGGCCATTTAGATTATAATAAAGCTTTCATTTGACAGTAATTATATTCTAGGGCTGTAATTATATTTTAGGGCTGATTAAATATAGAATAAAAAGTTAATGAAACCTAGACTTTTCACTCTTAAAAAATCATTTCAATTAAAATTTAAAATAGATAATATATATATTAAGTGCTTTTGTACATAGAAATCTTTATTTCTATTCATATTCCTGTGTAAGAAGTACATACCTTTAAAATAAAACAATCTCTCTAATTAAATCTTCTAAAATATCAGGCGCTATCAGCATAAATGGCTGTAAAATTGATATTAATTTTTCAAAGTTTTCAAACTATTTTATATAGATACTTAGTACTTTATTGTTAGCATATCATGTAGCATTACTTTTTTTAATGGGATACATCTTTTTTCCCAATAAATATTACACATAGAATTGTAAATTTTGAGGATAATATTAATGAAAAGCAAAATTAACTTTAATTAGTTTTCCACTGTGCTTCCACTTTTCCCTGAGCTCCTGCCTCACTGGCTCTCTTTCAGACCCTGAAAGTCTTGGCAGTTCCATGCCAAAGGGCCTGCGCCTCCTTGTTAAAAGTGCTACACTCTCCTTAAACCCCTATTCACTCTTCAGGTCACTCTCAGAGCTCCCTTCTGAGTCCTGGTACACAGTGAGCACGTAAGTATATGCTGAGTAGATGAATGGGTAGATCAATGAAAACCCGGGATAAAGTTAATGACAAATAAACCTAAGTAATTAAAGGCTATAATGATTTTTATTAAATATATAAATAACTTATTCTAAATGAAGTATCATTTGAGTTTATTACAGTCACTGTTCATCAAAACTGACCTTGCCAGATATTTCATGTTTGCCATGTGCCTTGTCATCTAGCTTCAGTTATGATTCTCAATCAGTGGTTTATTCTTGTGTCATTAACCTCACCATGGCTACTGACCCATTTACATACGTGGTGTCAGTAGAAGCATATGAGTGGGAATGCAGTGTAGTTGTGAAAAGCAGTTGATTTGGCCTCCAAAAAAATTTGGGTTTGAATCTGAGATTCAAATACTTGCCAGACTATAAGAACAATATACTGGTAATTTATTTGAAGCCAATATACTCCTAACTCAAGGGGTTATTTTAAAGGTTAAATTAAATAATGACTATAAACCTAATAAAGATAACACACTTTGCATGGAGCTTGGCTTAATTCTTTTTTATTCCTCTTTTGTAAATTTATAATACCAGATACTGATTAGGCCTTGTCTTGTTTAGTTTTAGGCACTGCACATATGTAACACTGAATTAAAAAAAAACAACCACCACCACCGTTTCTTGGCTGTCTCTAGATTATAGATCAAAAATATTTTATTGTACGAGAAAATGCATAGAGCTTAATATTGAATATTATAATGTTGATTTACCTTGAAGGGCCTTGCGGTCTTAGTGGCTTGATTTTCAGATTCATTGTCAATTCTTATCACTGGTTTTAATTTATGCCTTTCTGAGGTATCCTTAATGTAATACAAACTCCACAAATCTACAGCAGAGATCTTTGACTGCTAATGCTTCTCTGATTTAAGGATTAGAATTTCCAATGATAATTACCGTAAAATAACCTTATTTTTTCCTGATAATTTCCTGATAAAAGAAGTCTTTGAATTTGTGCTCCATTAGCCATTCAATCATGACCCTAAAAAATCACTTTCCTTCTCACTCTACCTTAGATTACAAGGAAAAGGCCTGCAAGACCCTGTTGTTGGAGAAAGACCATTAGAAGTGAAATCTGATGGGGAGGCTAATACTAGGTCAGAAAGAGCCTAATATACACCCTCTGCTCATTCCTTTTACACTTGAGTTTTATTTTTCCTAGTCTACTCTCTGATGCATTTGAGCATACCTGCAGGCTGCAGCAAACTGAAACTGATTTCCAAGTTCACAGAACACACTTACCTAGCTATGACCATTATGCAATTTCTGAATGAGGATACTATTTTTCAGTGAGGTAATATGCAAAAGCATTATAAGACAGGTTTGTGGCAGTGAATGAACCTTGAACTTACAATCACGGCATCTCTGTATCCTAGCACCTTTTAAATTGCTCAGACAGGAGACTTGTTTTAACTTTTCTTTCTCATCTGCAAATAATGGATCCTAGTATCTAGTCCACAGTGATGGTATTAGGATCAAGTGTGTTTTTATGAGGGAGAGCCTATGGCATGCATCACACACCTTCTGAACATTGTCATGTCCTGAGTGTTGCTCTGGAGTCAGAGGTACTCACTATTTGCATCCCAAACACACAGGATGAACTGTGTGAATTCAGGCAAGGTGCTTAAACTCTCTGATCATCATCTTTTGTTTTGTTTTAGTTGTAAAATGAGGATGATAATCTGTATTTCATAAGGCTGTTATGAGAGTAAATTGCCCTAAAGAAGTAATGGTACTTAAATGGACTCCATAAACTATCATAATTTCCATTATTCTTCCTCCCTTCTTTCCTTTCCGTCATATAACAAAGATGTATTAAGTTACTGTTGAGTTTCTGCTATTGGCCAGGCACTGAGTTCACCATGGTACTAAACACTGCAGATTCAAAAAGAATATTATTTCTCTTCCCCTTAAAATGTATATAGTTGGATAAAAGGAAATAAATAAGTAAAAATATAGCAGCACGTAATTACCTGTGCAATAAAAAGCTGTATGGATTATAATGAACAAAGAATGGAGTGGTTAATCTTCTTGGCCAATAAAAGCCTCTTGAAAGAGAATGTAGTGTACATGTAATTTAATTACAGAAGTATCAGAAAGGATGCAGGACTTCTGGGGCAGAGGTGAATGGGTGTAGCCACTTAGACCCTGCCTAAAGATAGTCAACAATTCCTTAGCACACCAATAGCAGTGAATATAACTGTCGGATTAATTTGTTTACAATGATAGGAAAATGGTTTAAGTTTACATTTCAGAGTTTAACTATAATCATTCTTAAGAGGTATTTTTATCATTTTAATCAAATCTGGAGTTAAATAATTCTCCCTTATCCATTATCCAATATAGGATTCTCTCTTATCTATTATCCAATATAGGAAACTCTCTGGGAATTCTCCTTTCCTGTTAGTTACATATATACAATAAAGCAAATACTGTTACTCTTTCACAGTACTGGAGATATGGAGTTCAGAATTTGTATTGTTTCATAATATAAATGCAAATATGCTACTTGATTCCATTTTGAGTTATGAACCAGTAAACTCTCTTCTTTTTATTGGAAAAAGAAAATATTTCAATGTAGAATTTTTTAGGCAGAAATTGAATTAAGAATATTCTTGAAACTTCTACCTGAGCATAATATGCAATATATTGTTATTTTTTTTCAGACAGAGTCTCGCTCCATCACCCAGTCTGGAGTGCAGTGGCGCCACCTCGGCTCACTGCAACCTCCGGCATCCAGGTTCAAGCGATTCTCCTGCCTCAGCCTCCTGAGTAGCTGGGATTACAGGCACTTGCCAACACACTCAGCTAATTTTTTTATTTTTAGTAGAGATTGGATTTCACCATGTTGGCCAGGCTGGTCTCAAACTCTTGACCTTGTGATCCACCCACCTTGGCCTCCCAAAGTGCTGGGATTACAGGCGTGAGTCACAGCACCTGGCAGCAATATGTTTTTAATAAATTCTCAGTAAATTTTTTTCAAATTATTTCAAATTTTTTAAAAAAGTAATAATGAAAAATGTGTGTATTTGTCATGCAAACATAATGGTATTAAACTTATTTGCTGTAAAGTATGTTCTACATTTCAGTAGTCTGCAATCCCATACCTGGGCATAAAAATAAAATTAATCTAAAATGAAAGCTTTTTAAATTATTCCCTAGCCAGCTAAAATTAATAAACACTATTCTCTCCAACAGACATCTAATTTCATAATTACTAAATGCTTCAACAACTTTTCTTCTCCACATTTAGAATTAAAAATAAACTTATATTGATTTTTATAATTTTAAGACAGTTAGAAGAAAGAAATGTGAAAAAAGGAATGATCATTGTTATCATGCATTTATTTTTACTTACTAAACCTAGTCCATAAAATATGGATAATTTCCTTGAAAAATGAGCTCCATATGTATATATTAATTAATTAACGTTTAGAGCAGTTATATGTTCATAATAAAATTGAATGGAAAGTATAGAGTTCCTATATACTCCCAACCCCACTCGCACAGCTTCCCCATTATCAGTTTCTCCTGCGAGAGTGGTATATTTGTTTTAATAAGTGAACCAACATTGACACATCATCCAAAGTATCAATTGACATTAGGGTTTGCTCTTGGTATTGTACATTCTCTGAGTTTTGACAAATGTATAATAACAAGTGTCAACCACTGTAGCTTCATACAGAATAGCTTCATTGCCTTAAAAATTATTTGTCCTCTACCTATTCACCCCCTTCACCTCCTAACCCTTAGCAACCACTAATTTTTTCACTGTCACCATAATTTTTCCTTTTCCAGATTATATACAGACAGCCCCTAATTTACAATGGTTTGATTTGTAATTTCTTGATTTTACAGTGGTGCAAGAGCAATACACCTTCATTACATTCTGTGACTTACAACGGGGTTATGTCAGGATAAACCTATTGTGCATTAAAAATATCGTAAGTCAAAAATACACTTTCAACCTACAATATTTACAATTTACAATGAGTGTGCAACCCCATTTGGAAGCTGAGGAGCATTTTTAGTTAGAATTACAGAGTCTTGAGTCTTTCCAGACTGGCTTCATTCTTTTAGTAAGAGCATTTAATACTCCCCTGTGTCTTTTCATAAATTGATAGCTTACTTCTTACAAGTACTGAATTATATTCCATTGTCTAGATATACCACAGTTAATTTATTCACTTACAAGATGGCAACTTGGTTGCTTCCAACTTTTGTCAATTATGAAGAAAGCTGCTGTAAATATCCATGTACTGCTTTCTGTATGGACATAAGTTTTTAATTCATTTGGGTAGTGCAATTGATGGAACATATGGTAAGAGTATGTTTAGTTTTCTAAGAAACTGACAAAGTCTCTTTCAAAGTGGTTGTAGCATTTTACATTCCCATCAGCAATTATTGAGAGTTCCAGCTGCTCCACATTCTCACCAGCATTTGGTGGTGTCAGTGTTGTGAATTTTGGCCATTTTTACAGATGTGTAATGATATCTCATTTTTTAAAATTTGTAATTTCTTAAGACATATGATGTTGAACATCTTTTTATATTCTTATATACCACCTGTATATCTTAATGGTGAGATGTCTATCAGCATTTGCCTTATGTATTTTGACACTTTGTTATTAGGTACATACACATTAAGGATTGCTATATCTTCTTGGAGTATTGACCCTTTATCACTATATGATGCCTCTTTTTATCTCCAGTAACTTTCCTGTCTGAAGCTCACTCTGTCTGAAATTAATATAGCTAATCTCAGTTACTCTTGATTATGTTCATGGTATATCTTTTGCCATCCTTTTGCTTTAATCTATATGTGTTTTTATACTTTAAAGTGGGTATTTTATAGACAACATATAGGTAGGTCTTGATTTTTCATCTATTCTTACGATCTCTTTTAATTGGTATATTTAGAACTTTCAGGTTTAAGGCAATTATTGATACAGTTGGAGTAAAACCTACCATATTTGTTATAATTTTCTATTTGATGCCCTTGTTCTTTGTTGTTTTTCTTCTACCTTCTGCCGTTTGTGGTTTTAATTGAGCATATGATTTCATTTTCTCTCCTATCTTAGCTTATTGATTATACTTTTTTTTTTAACTTTTCAAAATGGTTGTTATAGAGTTTGCAATATACATTTAAAAGAATCCAAATACTTTCAAATAACATTATCACTTCACAAGCAGTGCAATTACTTTATAACAAAATCTTCCTAATTCCTTCCTATCTCTTGTATCATTATCATTCATTTCACTTATGTATAAGCATACATACGCATATATAATGCATAAGTATATGGAATCCAAAATATTGTTGCTATTATAGTGAAGAAATTATGTATTACAGCAACTAAGAAAAATAATTTTTTCAAATTTTACTTTGATTTATTAATTCTCTGATGTTCTTCCTTTCTCTATGTAGATATGATTTTAGGACCTATATAATTTTTTCTTCTCTCTGAAGCACTTAAGATTTTTGCAAGGCAGTTCCACTGGCAACAAATTAACATTGTTTGTCTACGAAAGTGTTTCTTCTTTACTTTTGAAGGATTATTTCATAGAGTAGAGAATTCTCCATTGGTGTTTTTTTCTCTCAATACTTTGAATATTTTATTCCACTTTCTTCTTGCTAGCATGGTTTCTGAGGAGAAGTCAGATGTAATTCTTATTTTTGCTTTTTTATAAGCTTCTTTCAAGATTTTTCATCTTTGATTTTCTCAGGCTTGTACATGATCTGCCTGGGTGTAGTTTTTTAAGCAGTTGTTCTGGTTGGTGTTCTCTGAGCTTCGTGGATCTGTGAATTGGTGTCTGACATGAATTTGGGAAAATTGTCAGTCATTATTTCTCCCAATGTTACTTCTGTTCCTTTCCTTCTTTTGCTTTTCAGTTTTGGAAGTGTCTGTTGTGAAATCTTCAAGCTCAGAGATTCTTTTCTCAGTTCTTTCCTGTATACTAATGAGCCCATTGAGAAGCATTATTCATTTATTTGACAGCACTTTCTTTAATTTTTCCTGGAATTTCTACCTCTGGTTACATTATCCATTCTGTTCTTGTATTTCCATTAAAGCTCTTAGCACATTAATCATAGCTTTAAAAAAAATGCCTGGCCCAATAATTCCAAAACCCTGCCATATCTGACTCTGATTCTCACACTCGTTCAGTCTCTTGAAACTTGTGTGTGTGTGTGTGTGTGTGTGTGTGTGTGCGCGGAAAGGCAGACATGATGTATTGGGTAAAGAAACTGAAGTAAATAGGCCTTCAGTAATGTAGTGGCATGCTGAAGGGGGAACGGAATTGTTCTACAGTCTAATATTTAGGGTGAGTCTTTTAGTGAGCCTGAACTTCTGGACTCTGAACTTCACCAGTCATTCTCATTGTCCCCAATTAAGGTGGGGACAGAACGGCTGGAGGTGGCTGGAGTTGCATAGTTCCCTTGCCCCACTTGGGAGACTAGAGTTGGCTAGAGTTGAGTATTTCCCTCCCTCCAGGTAGGTTAGGCTGTAATAAAATCCCAAAAGATTGGGTCTGGTAAAATAGTTTCTCCTGCAGATGGGCCATGTTAAGAGGAACAGAAAGTTCTGACATATTTTTAAATGGTTCCTTTTCTCCTCTCCCTGCTGGAAACATAAAGGGATTTTTCTCAGATAGTCACCCTGGGGACCTAGTAAAGCTCGTGAAGGTAAAATTCACAAGTGTGATGGCCCTTCTATGACTAGGTGCCCCTGGAGTTTTCAGCCTCCAGCAATGCATCAATTATCCATCAGGTTATCCTCCCCCTACACCCAGTTCCTGTTGTGCTTTCAGCAAGTGAGTTTCTGCTTTAGTAAGTTGTGATGTTTTGTGCTTGCCTGTCTCTCCGAGTTTTAGGGCAGTGATTGCCTTGTCACTTCTCTAACAGAGCTAAAAAGGACTGTTGACTTTTCCATTGTTTAGCTTTTCACCTGTTGTAGGGTGGCATGGTGATTTACAAATTTCTTAGATGCTGAACCAGAAAGTGGAAGTCCACCAAATACATCAATTAAGCAATTCTTTTTCCTCCACGTTCAAAATAAAAATTAAACTTATATTGCTGAATTTTTATTTTATGATAATTAGGAAAAAGAAATGTGAAAACCCCTGTTATATGTAACTGTTATGCAGCAATTATATTTACTTATTAAACCTATTCAATTAAATGTGGAATGATTCATTTAAACAATGAGCATCATAGGTATTTTTATCTGGTTTTACTTTTATTTCATACCATTTATTGTCATGGATTTAGTGAATAGGAATAAAACTATTTAGTCAAAATCGAGAGTACAAAATAAATAAATACATAAAATAAAGGCATCTTCACTTTTTCTTATCCTTTCCCTTTACTTTCTCTCTTGTAAGATGCAATTTTTACTCCTGATTCTGACAATTAATTGAGTGTTTGTGCTTTTAGTAACGTGAATTCCTATTTTTTAAAATATAATCAATTGGAGCCTCTTTCATCTGTCAATAAGTCTTTTCACTGTCTCCTTTCTTTCCTCCTGCCATCAGCAAACAATACATTTGGAACTATATGGAAGGCTATCTCAACTGCCTCAGGAATTTTTTAAAAATCAGGTTTTTAAATATTATATATGCAACTAGTATTTTTAAAGAGCCCTGTTCTCTCAAAGGAGAGATTCCAGCAGCAATGATTGATTTATCTACTCCCATGACACTGAGGTGGGTATAGAAGAGAGAAAAAAAAAAGCCAAAGTAGGTGCTGTCATATCACAATATAAATAAGTGGGTTTCAGAGTGAAATTAGTTATCCTAGTGGGATTCCTATGTTAAAAAATAAATAATAAAATGTCAGTGGCACAGTTTGTGGTTAGAAGGTAGAACAGATCTTGAAGGGAGTAAAGCAAACTTTATTTCATATTTAGTCATACTATGCTTTACATGAGTAGTTAAGTCTGAGAATATTGTACTGAACAATGATGATAGAAATTAATAGATTCTAAATGAAGCATTTTCCGTTTATTCTCAACAGCTGTTCATTTTTACTTAGTGTGCACATCTTTCCCCAAAATGACAAAAGTAAAATTATTCTTTAGGAAATTAATCACATGTGTCTCATTATTTCAAATAAAATGTTCTAAAGCCCAGCTTCTTTCTAGATTGTTGAATAATCTCTTCACAGCACCCACCTCAGAATGACAGTGAGGGGTGCAGTGCCACCTTCTGGTAGAGAGAGGAATTGCTTTTTTATTGTGCAAAGAATTACCTTGAACTTTGGAATCCAGTATGGAAATATAGGGTAGCTAAAAGGGTATTTTTAAGCATTGACTTCATTCACCCTATCATATGGCACAACGTGTTGAAATTGAGTCCACTGAGACCATAGTTTGATTTAAAATTAATTTAAAGCATTTTTGAGTCCTCTCAAGGGGAAGCAAGCACTCTATCAAATCAACATGCCTTAACAATTTCATATGTTAAAAGATGGCAAATGAATAATTTGTTTTAAAAAACGTACTAGGGAAGGAATATACCCTTCAAGAGTCCAACAAACATAAGAACCTACTGTAATCCATTCTTAAAGTGGATGTATTAACTTATTTTGGAGGCTGACTTATGCATATAAATACAGGTTACATGGAGGGTTTTCATACATGCTGAGTGAACAGTTTCAGAAGTAATTTTTTTTTTTGAGATGGAGTTTTGCTCGTCACCTAGGCTGGAGTGCAATGGCACGATCTCGGCTCACTGCAACCTCCACCTCCAGAGTTCAAGCGATCCTCCTACCTCAGCCTCCTGAGCAGCTGGAATTGCAGGTGCACACCGACACGCCTGGCTAATTTTTGTATTTTTAGTAAAGACGGGGTTTTGCCAGGTTGGCTGGGCTGGTCTCAAACTCCTGACCCCACGTGATCCTCCCGCCTTGGCCTCCCAAAGTGCTGGGATTACAGGCATGAGCAGAAGTAAATTTTTAGGTAATGTGGTCATAATGATCTTCCACTGAAACATACTTGTATATGCATTTCTTCATCTGATTGTCATAACAACCAATGAAACACTGTATTACACAGGAGTGAATTGAAGCCAAAGTGGGTAAGTTACCAATCCTTGACGATGCAGTCAGTGGTGAGTTAGAATCAAATCCAGCATTCTAATTCAAATTTTGAGGTTTTCTGGAAAACACCTCTCATCTAATTCACTGAATATCTTAATGCTTTTGCCCATAAGAGAGTAAATATTTTTTAAAACCTTACTAAGCATTTGTGTTTAATTCCCCATGCCAAAATATCCCATACTAGCTAATATATTTTATTATAGAAATCTATTTATTATATAATGTACATCCTGGTCAAAATTTACTCATTATATGTATTAGAAAAAACAAATATTATATTACACGTATGATTGCTAATTAAGGTTTCCCTTGCAGTCTCAGGAAATTATGCTATATCCAATGATAATTATGATACTTTTTCAAATTTTCAAATCTTATTAAGGTTCTTTTTCAAATTTCAAAGTTGAAATGCCCAAAAGATGAAAACCTATATTAGGGATCTACATTTACAACTTCTTGGTTACAAGTTATTAAAAATTATATAATATCTATAAAATATTCAGAAGATAATGTCAACCAGATGATATTTTTAAGATCAATTTTCTGCTTGTATTATTTTGAGCAGCAACTCTGTTAGGATCTGTGGTCTTGAAATATAACT
This sequence comes from Nomascus leucogenys, assembly GCF_006542625.1. Lineage (NCBI taxonomy): Eukaryota > Metazoa > Chordata > Mammalia > Primates > Hylobatidae > Nomascus > Nomascus leucogenys. The sequence goes on along the minus strand of NC_044385.1, from coordinate 117,568,582 downwards.
TCCTCTGAGTTCCCTGTTTTTGCAGTAAAGCTTTCATAATATCTGATTTTATACTTACATTTAACTTTAATATTTCATTACTGCTCAAAGCTGTTATTACATTTTATCTTTGAAAATTTTCCATTAATTGAATCACTCTTGGCATTCAGTATCTGTCTATTTTATCAGTTGTAAAATGAAAATAATGATGCTTGCTTTATTTATTCTTTCCCAGAGTTCACTGATAACCTAATAGTAATTGAATACTATCAATATTATCATTTACATGGGAATCAATCAACATATTCTAACTTGGTTGCAACACAGGGTCATAAGCTAATTGACAATGATGTAGAACAATTTTTCAATCTCAAAATGTAGGGCTAAGTTGAAGGTACACTATTTTATGTTTTGTTTTATTTACTCTTAGCTGGAGTTAAACTTATATTATTAAAACCAAATAAGATTATTTTCTGGTTCTGTGAGCTCAAATAGCTCTGCAGAGCCTCAGCTCTGTGAAGTTGAAAAAAAAATTCATTTCTTATTTTGGTGAAAAGGAGGCGCTTACTTTTGAAAATGCTCTAAAGTATGACTTTAATAAGAGTAAAATAATCATTTAGTTTACTTCTCTGGAGAACTGAAGCATTGCCCATAGTGGTTCATAACTCGAGAAAGTACATCTTAGTAAGTTTAAGAGAATTCATATTAATATTTTGAGCTGGAGATCAGGTAAGTGATATCTATGCCCATACTAGCATGAAGATCAAAATTACTGTATTTTCACTTTTATACAAATTACTAACTTAAAAAGAAGAATTCCCACAGACTTGCTAAGGAGAAAACAGAATAAAAAACTGTGTGTTATGCCATTAGTTCTGGCTAACTGAAGCTGATAAAGGTCCCAGGACATTGAATGATGCTGGCACATCAGACTTTTACTGGAGCACGTTGAGGACTGATTCTTGAACAATAAACAATGGGAGTCAGTGCATCTAACTGTGTACAAACCTATGGGCTCATTCTGTCCTATTGCAGGTGCTACTGTCTGGTAGTTAGTTTCCAAAGTTGACATGAAATTCTCCTTTCTAGCATTTAAAAATCCTGTTGTTGTTTTCTGCCTCATCAGCAAATTACTTAGCGAATTTCTTCACTGTTGTATGTTCGCCCAACCCTGGCACATTACTAGACATGGCTTTGTACATTTCTTTGTTTAGTTTTGGTGGTCTTTGAATACATTAATTATGTATGCAGTTTCATATTAATTACCAGAAAAAGAATAAAGATATAGAGTTTCAGAATGAGCAGATACCTTAAAAATGATACCCTCATATAGTATGGTAGACTAAGGTGATCTAAACTTTCTCTCATTACACACACTTAGATAGGCTGAATTAAAATAAAATGAAAATTATTTTAAAGGCATAGCTAAATTTTCAACAAAAAAGTATCTTCAGGTTTCCTAAAAGAATTAAATCTAGAACAACCAATGTTTAATCTTTCAATGGGGATTTCTAGGTAGTGAAGAGATGATTGGAGGGTTGCTCTTAGTTATTTAAGGAGACAATTTTAACACAAAGACAGAAGCTAAAAGCTTGGGCCTCAGGAGAAGTAGGAAGTGAGGAATGGAGAGGGGGCTACTCCCTAAAGCTGAGACCCTCAGAGAGCTGCCTATTCAAAGATCTATCCAATGGCTAAAGTTCTCAAGAACTCTAGTGATAGAAACAAATTTTTTTGTGTGCTCTCCTGGCTCTGGCAAAGATTTTTAAAATAGATTTTGAAGGAGATTAGGTCTTCAACCAGAGCAGTTTGATATTCAAATTTATATTCTGTGTATATGTAATTAATGAGAGATTTCTTATGGAGTTTTAGAACAAGCTAACATGATCATTATATGGTATCTCATACTGGAAGCCTTCTCAAAAAAAAAAAAAAGAAAAAGCCAAACCAAAGATGAATTTGCAGTATAAATAATACACCATAAGCAAAAAACAGCACATAAAATAAAGGGCAGGATTAGAGACATATGAATTTGAGATAATTATATGGTAATCTAACAGACAATATAAAATTACAATAATTAAGATGGCACCTTAATGATTTTTTTTTTTTTTTTGAGACAGAGTCTTGCTCTGTCGCCCGGGCTGGAGTGCAGTGGCGCCATCCCAGCTTACTGCAAGCTCCACCTCCCGGGTTCACACCATTCTCCTGCCTCAGCCTCCCAAGTAGCTGGGACTACAGGCACCTGCCACCACGCCCGGCTAATATTTTGTATTTTTAGTAGAGATGGGGTTTCACTGTGTTAGCCAGGATGGTCTCGATCTCCTGATCTCGTGATCCACCCGCCTCGGCCTCCCAAAGTGCTAGGATTACAGGCGTGAGCCACCGCGCCCAGCAATAATTTAAAAAAAAAAAAAAGATATAATTTAAATGAATAGTATCAGTGGTTGGATTAAAATACCCTATTAGATAAGGTCAAAGAGAAAATTAGTAAACTAAATGATATTTATTAAAGGATTACCCAGAATGCATCATGTTATTTAAAAAGATGACAATCTTATTGACTAAAGTTGTAAGAGATCTATGAACAAATCTCACCAAAATATGCACCTACATTTCATAAAAAGTATCATAAAACTTAATTGAAAAACCACAAAATTAGACCTAAGTTGAGAAATATACCATATTTACATTTGACAGAATTACTATTATAAATATGGTATGATTCTTCAACTAATCTATACATTTATTGCAATCAAAATAAAAATTCTAGCAGTGTTTTCAAGGGTTTTTAATCTTAAAATTTATATATGAGTGCCTCAAAATTGCTAACCATATTTCAAATGTTATTTTAAAACATTTTAGTAATTAAATCAGGATTGAATTGGTACATGGTTAGATGGTTAATGAATGACACACTTATGCAGGACTGGATATAATAAATACAACACTGTAAGTATAAAAGAAAATAGTGGATTAATAAATGGTGCAGCTATCATATGTATCTACATAAAAAAAGAAAAAGAGCAGCTAACCTCACCCACCTATCCCTACACCTCAGCCTTCCATGGATGGGTCAGGCTCATGTTGACAGAGGAAAAAGGTTATACTTCATAAGAGCTTGTTACCACACTGGCCAGGCATTCTTAGTTATACTGAACTAGAATTTTAATGCAAAAATAAAATACTTTATTATCTAAATGTGTCTTGCAAGGCTATGTGGGAAAACATGTAATGGGGAATCGTGGGAAAGAATAAGGTTGCTATCTGCTTACACTACCAGTTCCACCCTGTTCAATAAACCAACTTTATCTCTATTAAAACTGGAATAAAAACAAAGTACACACTAGTATATATCATAAAACAAACTAACACATTAAAGCCACGTTAAGAACTTCTTCTGGAATACACAGTAAACTGAGACTATAGTTTCTTCTGCCACCTTTGTTTCAATGTCCTTGACCTATCAAGGGTAGCTGTTAAAATGTTTTTTTGTTGTTGTTGTTGTTTTTTTTTGAGATGGAGTCTGGCTCTGTTGCCCAGGCTGGAATGCAGTGGTCCAATCTCAGCTCACTGCAAGCTCCGCCTCCCGGGTTCACGTCATTCTCCTGCCTCAGCCTCCTGAGTAGCTGGGACTACAGGCACCCACCACCATGCCTGGCTATTTTTTTTTGTATTTTTAGTAGAGATGGGGTTTCACCGTGTTAGCCAGGATAGTCTCGATCTCCTGACCTCGTGATCTGCCCACCTCAGCCTCCCATACTCATGGCGATCAGAATTTTCTTAACACTGAAACTCACCAAAATATAGTTTATGAATCAATTTTTGAAAAATTACTAAATAGAACTTTGGCATAACAATTTTACATTTTGTATCTACTTAAATTGACTCATTATGCCCATCAGATGTCTTAATAAAGAAATATTAACATTTTGAATTTTGTAATTCAATTCACATTAACAAAACATTGAGTTATCAGTTTAAAAGTGGGGTTACTTGATCTTTGTTTGAAAAATGGATTATATTTTGAACATTGTTTTTGAAGTCACAGATCTAGTTTTTTACTAATAAAATCAGTTTTTCTGTTTGGCCAGTTGTGGGCAGCTAGTTTCTGGGTGACATTTTTCAATGCCTTCAAAATTTGGATAGAATTGTTAAAATATAGCTGTAAGGGAGGAACAATCAGGAAGGTAAACCTCTTTCCAAATTAATCAAATAATATAATCTGAAACCATTAGCTCTGAATTTCTCTGTTCTTTTGGATTATTAATTCCCTGGTGAAAAAAAAAACAAAAAATAAACAAAAAACATTTGAAATGTTAAATGAATGGCTATCTTACTGAAGGAAAAGTTCTAGTTTCCCAACCCAGCTCTCGAAACTCTCATCTTTAACAAACATAAACTTACCTTGACATCTTTATTTCTGCCACTTGATTCCCAAACCTACCCAACATTGGGCCTCCTTACTGTCTGTCCTTTAAATCTTCTGTTCAAGTTCTTATTACATTTGCATAATGGAGGACAGCATCTTTCCATTTTAATTTAATCCATTGACTGGATAAGGCCCACCTCAAATTCTTTTTCACCATTTTGCTTTCTTCTGTGTTTTCATTACATGATTTCCCATTTTAGAGAAACAATGGGATACAATGATACACAAACATCAAACTGAGATGTCAGGACATCTGAGCTCTCATTTCTAGTAGGTTATGTATCTGTTTTGCTTTGTTCAGTTGCTTTTAGGGCTTTACTTTAAAAAGTCTTCTAATTTTAAACCCTAATAGTACACATTATCATTTACACAATCCACATGTGCACATTTAAAATATTAAAACTTAACAATATTACCCCAGCAAAATTGTACTATCTTAAGATTTTTAAAACATTACATAGCACTTAGCATGATATATAGCAATGATTCATGTATTCAAAGAATTATCTAGCATACCAAGAGGGAAATTGTATTTATTTTTTGTTTGCTTGATTTTATTCATTCATTAGTCAGATTTTCCCCAAATACAAACTACATTCTGAGAATAAATTAAAAGTGATAGTACCTTGTTTGGGTTTACTTTAATAGCAAGAAATTATATGTTGTGGATCTTCTTATCTGAGCTCATCTCAATATCATGTGAGTAGTTTTAATTTTTTTTCTCCTTCTAGTCAGGACTTATTGAAGAAAATTTTAAAGACTAGCCACTGTGGACTATCAGGAAAGAGAAGTAGCCCACAACCAGGCTGGCTATAGCTATTGTGGACTATCAGGAAAAAGTAGTAGCTCACAACCAGGCTGGCTTGGCAAGTGGAGATTAATTGATTTTTTGGTTTGTTTGTTTGTTTTGGCAACTGGTGTGTAGACAGGTGATAAGTTTAATAAGACAATTCATATATAATTTTAGTAGCTGAAGGTGTATTTTATATGCACCTTTTTCTCATTATAAGAGCACTATCTACTCACTGTAGACCATTAGAAAGTAGTGATAGGACAATTAAAATCACCTGTAACCATTTTACAGCTGATGCAGAGGTTCAGCATCAGGAGTGGGATAGGAAGGAAAGAAAATTAACCAGAAAATTGAAAGATGGGAAATTAGTGGTGAACGGTGTCATGAACAGTGTCACCTGTACTTGGAGCTGTGAAAAAGTAGAATAAAAATTCCATCATCACTTTGGATAGGAATTAGCTAGGAGAATGAACAAGCTCAGTTAAATGAGAAAATCTCCATACTGCTGCTTTTTTTTTTTTTCATTACTGTGTTCAGTGATCTTTATCACAAACATTTTACATGCAGCTATTTCAAAGTGTTGGATTAATTAGGATCATCCCTTTGGTTAATGAATAAATGTGTTTGTGCTAATAAGCAAAATCACCCATAACCATAATACTTAAAGGTGACCACTGTTAACATTTGGAGAATTTACTTCTGCTCTTTATTTCCACAAATACATACACATTCACAAAGAGAAAATTCAGCTTAAATTGTTGTTGTGGTATCTTATTTCCAATTTTCTTTTGTTTTATTGGGTATTATTTTCCCATTTCTTAAAATGCAACTTTAAAGATTATGGAATTTCTTGTGCAGAAACCCAACAATTGAAAATGAAATTAAAAAGCTAATTTAAACTGTAGCCTTAAACAAAAGGAATTTAGCCCTGTGGTATAAGTCAGGTTAACTGTGGGGACTTTTCAACCAAACCTGTAGTTTTCATGCATAAGCTGGGTATCCTGGACCACCACATGGAGAAAAACTGCCAATTAAGAAGACCTGCTTTGAATGCTAAAAAATAAATATTTGAGCATATTTGTTACAGTAGTTTATTCCACCACAACTGAGAGATTAGTGGAATCTATCAGTGCCTGGCTTGTGACTCAATCCGAAGTCCACAGTCTACATTGTTTGTCCACAGTAAAAACCATAGTAAATCATATTCATAGAATTTTGTTTAAATTTAGGCTGATATCTTTCCCCATCTAAAGTTCAGTTAATTCACCTATAATTTTTCGTTATCCTTTTATGATGTCAACTGTTATCTGTTTAATCTGTACAAATACTTTGCTGTAAAAAATTCAATCTCCCCATGTGCCAGAACAGAAAGTTCTATGATCATATAAATCATCAAAGTTTTAAAAGCATATAATAAAACTGAAAAAAGCCACTAGGCCCTGAATATTTTTCTTGTATGTTAGATTCAGCAATATAACATTACAGTGTAAGTAATCTATCATTTAGCTAGAAGTAGCCTATGAAGATTATGGGCAAGTACTATGTCTACTCATTGATGAGAGAATTCTAGGTGTTAAAAGACACACTGTAACCAAGTTATTAGTTCAATAGCATAGTGAGTTGTTAGTTTGACAAATTCTTGTGGACAGAGAGACCACGATAAATTAGTTCAGCTAGAGCCTAGCTGTTGAACCTAACATGGTAACACAATCCATGAGTAAGCTCAAACTATGTAAATATCTTGAGAAAACAAAGTCATCAGAGACCCTTCCTTTTAGGCATCTGCACTTAGCTGTGTCATCTGTAAAAGAATAAGAGGGCCATGCTCATCTGGAAATAGTTTCAGTTTGACAAGATTATAAACCAGGATATTATCCTTTATTTTTTTCCTTTTTATTGAAAATTTTTTTAGGTGGTGAGGAGTACGTAAGAGTTTTTGTTTTACCCCAGAGCTAATTTAGGATTCTTGGCCCAAAAATGTCAATTTGTTTTTACTTAACTCCCAAAGAAACTATTAATTACTCATTGTGTAAGGAGAAAAAGATGCTAATGAACAAGTGTAGTCATTTGACCACAATACATTTCGGGTGTAATGAAGAATCCTAATAGTCTATGTTAGGATACTTTATTAAAAATACAGTAAACTAGTTTATTTATTCATTTATTTTTTGAGACAGGGTCCCGCTCTGTCACCCAGTCTGGAGTACGGTGGTGCAATCTTGGCTCACTGCAACTTCCACCTCCTGGGTTCAAGAGATTCTCCTGCCTCAGCCTCCTGAGTAGCTGGGACTACAGGGCCACCACACCTGGCTAATTTTTTGTATTTTTAGTAGAGACGGGGTTTCACCATGGTAGCCAGGATGGTCTTGATCTCCTGACCTCGTGATCTGCCCACCTTGGCTTCCCAAAGTGCTGGGATTACAGGTGTGAGCCACCGTGCCCAGCCTAAACTAGTTTATTGTTAAAGAAAATGTTAAAATTCTTATGCTAGTAGCAGTTTGGACTTAAAGGATGCAAAATAGCATATATTAATGTAAGGAATTAGCAACTGTTGGTATATAATATTAACACATTTTAAGGAGCTGGCATATAAATATATAATATACAAACACTATACAAAAATTTAATAATAGTATATATATAGTAACTTGAGGTTAATAGTATATATCAGAAATTACTATACTGCTAGTATATATGTATATATGTTATATACATATTAAAATTATGGGCCACAAGTTGAATGCACTAATAGGCAAATTAACCAAAGTGGCAAATACCTCCAGTTTTATATGCATTTTCGGTGGAATGAGATGAATGGCTTTTTAAATAAGGAAAACTCATATCCACATCTGCTGACATGCTTTTCAGGATTTTTGTTTGACTACTGCCAATTTGAATCCCTAGACTGGAATAAACACAGAGCCATCTGTTCTGATGCGGATGCTGTGACAGTACTAGGCTCACTGAAGCAATTGTTTCTATTACCCTTAGTATTCATGATAAGCTTCCCTTTGCAGCATCCCTTGTGAATAAATTGAGCCTAACTCATATCAGGAATATAATTAGGTTAAGAGCTTGGTAAAACTTCCATGTGCCAGAATAGTTTCAGTCTTTCAGCTCCAAGCTTCCAAAAATGTTTATTGGTGGTTTGAACTTTTTATGCTATTCCCAGTAATCCTCCCCTTCATTAGCAAATGACTTCTGCAAGTAGAATACTGGGGCATCTTTAATTATATGTAATGCCTAAACTGAAAGAAAATAGAAAAATAATGGTATATTGAAGCCAATGTTTGTTGAGCGTTGTAATTAATTTAAACTAAATAGTACTGTGGTTGTTACTTTGTCACTAGTCTTTTCAAGGTAGGAATGTTTAAAAGAGGAGGCTGAGTTCAGGCATGTATTCAGTGTTGTCACATGGAGGCCACAAAAAATATTTATCAGACAGAGCCTGTGAAGTAAACACAATTTTGCTGACATAATACAGAAGCTTCTGGGATGCAAGAAATTATTTTAATCAGAGACTGTGCATATCTGATCGAGGTTATTCTGAAGAACACAAATAACATACTAGCAGCTATTCTGTTATTAGAATATAAAAGAGCAAAAAAATAGCTTTATAAGGTTGAGATGTAAGTAATTTGTATAATCATAAAAATATAAAAATTTTATGAAGGTGCATATTTGAAATCATTGGAAAGATCAACTTTCCATCAAGATAGGTTAATCATTTGAAATAAAGAAAGTGAGATAGGATATGCTAACACACCTTTGAAAATATAATCCACATAATTTAAGGCATTGTCATTACATTAACAGTGAAGATGCAGAAGCCCAACAGATACGAAGAAAGTCAGGCAAGGGGAAGATGCTCAGGTTGCCAGAGGTTAGACTGGCTTAAGGGGCTAGAAAACAGAATGTTCTGATAGAAGTTGAGATGCCGTGTCAAAGCCAGAAAGCTTGTGGTTTTCAGAAGCCAGGGGTCTATAAGCCAAGAAGTTAACTGAGATGCAAAACAACAAGCCGGTGACAGCAAGGGGTATCCAAAATCCAAAAAGGCAGATCAATCAAAACAAAAATAAGGGTATCCAAAATCCAAAAAGATAGATCAAAACAATGACGGAAATAGCAAAAGATGGGAGGTCATGTCTGGCTTGTTTACCACTATAGCCATAGTGGCAGGGTGAAGCAGTGCCTGATACATCATTGGTAGTTAAAGACTGATGAAGGGATAAATAGATGGAGAATTGAATTATCCAGCTATAGATACAGTACGTAAAGAAGCAGTGTACGGCTAGGTCTCCAGTAAAGGTAAAGTGGTGCCTGGTAGTGTGCTGGAAATCAGTAAACTAGGGGCTGAGACGTGCTTGGATGTGGCCACGAGGTGAGGAACCACTGGGCCTAGCTCCAGGCACTCGGGAGGGAGGTTCAAAAATGGTGGGATTAGGAATCTGGGGAAGGTTGGAGGCCAGATGGAGAGAAATGGAAAGGGAGGTCTTAGAAATCTAAAAGCCATTGAGACAAAGGAAAATCAGAATCCAAAGCTTTGATGCCTTGGGTCAAACCCTTCATTTATTTTTTTTCAAATGAGCATATTAACTATTGGTTGTTAGGCGATGCAGACATGTGCCCCTGGTCTGTTGTTGAGGTTGAACCTTATCTAACTTAGCTGGGTACCCAGTGGTTAGGAGCATAAATGCAAAGAAAACACAAACCACCACTTAGTTCTCATCCTTGTCCCAGTCTCAGTGCCTGGAGAGATGAATGTTGCAGTGTGGCAGGAAGCTGTCTTGAGACACAAGGCCTGTCTCATGAAAGGTATGCAATTTATCCACAGAGAGCCTTTGCATACAACAGAACTCCTTAAGGTGTAGTCTCTGGATAAGCAATGCCATCATCATCTGAGCATTTTTTGGTAATTCAGAGTCACCGGCTCCATCCTAGACTCACTGAATTAGAAATTCTGGGGTTGTGGACAGTAATTTAGATTTTCAAAAGCCCTTCACCATATATGGTGATTCTGATGCACATTAAAATTTGAGAACCACTGTCTTAGAGGAAAACAAACATTAGCAATAGGTAAGTAGCAAACTTCATGATAATGGTAAAGCATGTTTCTGGCTAGATACAGATAAACAGAAACAAACATACAGAGTCACCATTGAATCTGAAATCTAGAAAGTAGGAACTACAGCTTCCAAGATTCTGTATCTATGAGGAGACAGGTTTGAAAACTACTATTAAATTGGTAACAGGGTCTAGCATTTAGCCTCTAAAGAGATAAATGTGCCTGGTTGTAGGGAGATATTTTTTTTTTCTTTGAGGAATATCACGTATTTGCAAGGTCAATAGTTAGGTTGCACACTTGCTAATATAAAAAGATTTCTAATTGTAATTGCTCACAGTGTTACAGTCAATAAAGAACAGAATAGGTTAAAGAGAAGTCTGAATTTTTTTAAGTGACTTTTCTAAACTATAAAGTACTAAGCCCACAAGCCCCATCTAGTGGCCTCTGTACCAAGAGTTCAGTAAAGGTTTACCAAAAGGGCGCCCACCAACTGTAGAACCGCAGATAAAACTGCAAGCAATTCAGCTCTTAGATAGCTGGGCTACAGCAGTAGGCATCACAGTGATGTCATCATAACCTCCTATTCAAATGTTCTTCAACTTTATTAGAATGCACTACTAAATTGTGACATAATCTAGAATCAGAAAAGAAGCAAACACTTACTGAATTCCAATTAGGTGTCAAGCCCTATTTAGATGCTTTTAAGTATGTATAGATACATAATATGGTACAGATGTAAACATAACTATAGCTAGAGATCGATAAACAGAAACAAATATACAGGATCACCATTGAATCTGAAAACAGGTTAATAAATTTATGTTTCACTAATATGCCAACATATAATTTCCAGAAATTCTAATGAAAAAATCAAAGTTCGGCCAGGCACAGTGGCTCACTCCTGTAATCCCAGCACTTTGGGAGGCCAAGGCGGGTGGATCACCTGAGGTCGGGAGTTTGAGACCAGCCTGACCAACATGGAGAAACCTTGTCTCTACTAAAACTACAGAAAAATTTAGCAGGGCGTGGTGGCGCATCCCTGTAATCCCAGCTACTCGGGAGGCTGAGACAGGAGAATTGCTTGAACCCAGAAGGCAGAGGTCGCGATGAGCTGAGAAGGCGCCACTGCACTCCAGCCTGGGCTATAAGAGCGAAACTCTTGTCTCAAAAATCAAGGTTCAAGGGAGGACTTTTCGAAGTCTCACAGTGTGTTATTTTAATGGTACTCTGCACTTCACGATAACATTTTAAATTCTATGACATCGCTATTTTTTTGTCTTCTGCACATTATTTTAACCTTGAGGAATAGAACCGCATTTTTGACTAATCTGTTTTTTATTCCTGATGCCCAGCAAGGTGATCAATAAAGTGATTAGTATTTTTTTGTTGTTAAATAGTGTATAGGTAGATAAATGTATGAATGAAGTAATGAGTTATTTAAATTTTGGCCTTTTTTTTTTTTTTTTTTTTTTTTTGAGATGGAATCTCGCTCTGTCACCTAGGCTGGAGTGCAGTGGCGCGATCTCGGCTCACTGCAAGCCCCGCTTCCCGGGTTCACGCAGTTCTCCTGCCTTAGCCTTCCGAGTAGCTGGGAATACAGGTGCCCGTCACCACGGCAGGCCAATTTTTTTTTTTTTTTTTTGTATTTTTAGTAGAGACAGGGTTTCACCATATTAGCCAGGATGGTCTCGATTTCCTGACCTTGTGATCCACCTGCCTCGGCCTCCCAAAGTGCTGGAATCACAGGTGTGAGCCACCATGCCAAGCCCAAATTTTGGCCTTTCTATTTAATATATACAAGAAATAAATATACATAGACACACATTTTTTTATGACGTAAAGATTACTTTTATCAGCAAGCCTAAGAATCTCCAAAGATGTCTTTTCTTTTCCTTTCTTTTCTTTTGAACAGGGTCTCTCACTCAGTCACCCAGGCTAGAGTGCAGTGGTTTCACCTTGGCTCACTGCAACCTCTGTCTCCTGGACTCAAGTGATCCTCCCACCTCAACTTCCTCAGTAGCTGGGACTACAGGTGTGTGCCACCACACTCAACTAATTTTTGTATTTTTAGTAGAGATGGGGTTTCACCATATTGGCCAGGCTGGTCTCAAACTCCTGACCTCCAGTGATCCACCTTCCTCGGCCTCCCAAAGTGCTGGGAATACAGGTGTGTGCTACCAAGCCTGGCCTAGATGTCTTAATATTGTCTTCTACATTCTGCAAATATTTGTTGGCTCATAATAATAAAAGTAACTATTGATTACATCAAGGGTCTTAGTAAGGGGAGATGAGTGTTCATATAAATAATTATTATATACTATAGAATGTGAGAAGTGGCACACAAGTGACACTAGGTTTTTGCTCATTGCATTTTAATGTAAGAAATGGTTTTCTGTTAGAGGTACTAAGGAATACTTTATTAAACCAACTTCTAAAAAAAGTTAGTAAAATTTGAATAAGTAATTTTCATAGAAGGTATTTCATTAAGAGGAAGAACAAAGGGAAAGGGTTTGTTCAGGCAGGTGCCAGACTCCCCACTGAGTGTCCTCATGGCACATTGCACATGAACAAAAGCAATATGGCAGTAAAACCTGAAAGTTTAATGGGGTCAGAGCAGCAGAGATATCAGAGTCTTCACATACCACAGTCAACATGAAGGACTTCACTTCCTAAAACCCAGAATCAACACACCTAAGCGGAAAAACATCAGGCTAAATCAAAGGTGGCCAGGAAAACAAATTTAATGACCTAGGTGAGAATGGCCGATCTCTGTTTTTAATGTGGGTAATACTACTTTGAAAAAAAATCCATTAATGATTGAGTCATATAGGAGTTTAGTTGCACTCACACTCAGTTCATTGATCACAGCATATAGACAACAAAGGATTTCCCCTTTGGACTGGTCTTACAGATTGGTTGAATCTATAAGCAAAAATTACTTTAACCAAAAAAAGCTTTGGTGGTGACACAGATAACATGTAATGAGACTTAATTGTTGCTGCTTTGACTGCTACAGCGTTTCTTATATTGTTAACAAGTATAGTCAAATTAAAATAATTGCCTAAATTTTTTAATTAAAAAAACCTTAGAACTATAGGATATTTCTTTTTAAATAAAAAGGACAGGAATGGATCTTAGTTGCTTTAGATTGTTTAATAACTTAGTGTTAAACTGCTGAAATTGGAAGAAATAATTTCAGATATCATGTTGCACATTTCCAGTTTCAATAGAAATACAGTAGCAGTGAGTAAACCTTTTCAAACAACATATAGGAGAGTATCTCAAGTAATGAGAAGAACTCTCCTTTTATAAATGGCTCTTTCTCTGAAAATATTTTCAAGGTGACATGTAAGTTAAATGAAAGAAGCATTAGATGAACAGGGGAGACATAAAATTTATTGTGACTATGAGCACTTGAAAAATTTCCAATACACTGAGATATCCTCCCTTCTTTTTTACCACCTTATTTTACCCCCTAGAACTCTTTCAAAATTGATTCTACTTCTCAGATCCCTCAAAACTGAATTTAAAGTTTCATCTAAGAGTCAATATAAAAGGTTATGTTTCATTTGCTATTTTTAATACTGTGAGTCATCCCACGGTTTTACCAATCCTTTAAAATATTTCATTTTGGGACTCATACCATAATGATTCTTAAATGGCTGTGATTTCTATGATCTCATTTAGGATCATCTTTTTCATGTACCTTAGGGTCAACTGTACAACCCAACTTGACCCCACTGCTCCAAACTGGAAATTCTGTTCTTCCAAATACACTCTCAATTTTATAAACACACAAGTACTCTCCTTCTCATCCATCCACACATTCATCCATCCATTGATCCATCTACCCATCTGTTCATTCTTTTATTCATTTAGGAATGTTTTAAATACTATTATGAGTCTTAGAGCTGGCAATACTACATTTAACTAGAAATACACAGAACTAACAATCTATTTTAGGTACAAACAAGCAAACTGGCATTTAAAATCTGGTTAATGGGTTCTGTGGCAATAGTAGGCTTTAGAAGCATGTGTGAATGGAAATCCAGAGTTGGTAGTACAAGGAAGCTCTCTTGGGAAATTGATTGAATGATGGTAACGGTCATTAAGATAGGAAGCAGGTTTCAGGATGAGGGTAGCAGGCATGAAGAGCTCAGTTATGGATGTGGTGAATGAATATATGTGTGTGAGTTTCAGAAGAAACACTTGGGTTAGAGACATACAGGTCTCAATTACCTATGCCTTAAAGAGGATTCTTCTATCACTCAGGAAAAATATAGAGTGAGAAGTGGAAACACCTAATAGGATTCCCGATGAGTAACTAAATGAAAGGGATGGGTCAAGGAAAAACATAATTCAAGAAACTGAAGATTGATATTGTCAATTGTGGGAAATGAACAACTAATACAAAATTGAGGTGTGACTACAGGCTGACTCTGGCAACACCATTTTTAGTTGAGAAGGGGAAATGGATTGAGGAGCAAAAGAATATCAAGAACAGTAATTTCAGAACGTATACAACTATTTCAGGAAGTGTGTGGCTGTGATAGGATAAAGTAGTAAAGGGTAGTGGAGGAGATTATAGGTTTAGGAAGGTGAATATAGGGGTGTGTGTGTATGTGTAGTATATTTATTGACTTTTCAAAAAGAGAAGAAGATTGAGATAATCAACATGTTTTCTAAAAGGGCATGATTTATTACAGGAAGAGTTTGAAGATACAGAAGCAAAAACGGACAATTTATAAAGCAAAGTCTCTGAGGATGCAACTGGGCCTGGTACATGGAGCACAAAAGTGGTCCTTGACAGGAGATAGGGCACTGCTATTACCCAGCAAAAGGAAAAGACGAAGGGGGTGAGTAGGAATGGAGGCAGGTATGAATATCTTGTGGAACAAAGTTGAGGAAATTTGCATCTGATAGTAAAGTAGTTGGAGAGAAGTGTCTTGATAAAATATTTAAGAAGAATAGAGTAGGTGTGTAGCAGCTTCTACACAGTACATGAAGGATAACTGACTGGGGGACTTAATATTAAGTCCCATAAACTTAAAATATTTCATAAATTTTATACTTTGACAGCTCTTACTATTGTGTCTCCTACTCCATGTGTATTCCGTTTCTTCTCATTCTACTTCCAAGGAAAATGGAGAAAAACAATTCATCAGTAAATATTGCTGACTCTGAATTTAAAAAACAACAGTTTCTGGTAGAAACTGTGAACATGTGAAGTTTTGGGAAAGTTGGTAGTTAAATAGTCTATAATAGAAAATCTTGCTTTAGCTGGGCATGGTGGCTCACGCCTGTAATCCCAGCACTTTGGGAGGCTGAGGCGGGCGGATCATCTGAGGTCACGAGTTCAAAACCAGCCTGGCCAACATGGTGAAACCCCATTTCTACTAAAAATACAAAAATTAGCTGGGCGTGCCTGAGTGGCCTAGAATCACAGCCACTCAGGAGGCTGAGGCAGGAGAATCACCTGAACCTGGGAAGTGGAGGTTGCAGTGAGCCAAGATCACACCACTACACTCCAGCCTCGGTGAAAGAGTGAGACTCTGTCTTCAAAAAAACAAACAAACAAAAAAGACAAAAAAAGAAAATCTTGCTTTGTAGATATAGGAAGTCCTGTCTTAGAAAAAAATGTAACTAGCATCATCAGAAAATAAATCCTTGATAATATTTTAAAATATACAGCAATATCAATTAAAGAATCTTATGCATGGATTGTGTAGGACATCAGAAATTCAAAACAAAAGACTTTCGATACAAAATTATAAATATAAACATAGAAACTAGAGTAACCTTCATTGAAGAAAACCATAAGTGTTTTTTTTAAAGTTCTCCATATATTTTGAAGCAAATATATTCTTTCAATGTTAGTTTTATCAAATTGCAAATTTAGCATGCCACTGATATTTCAAACATTTTCCTAGAAATACTCTTATAAGTGGAAATCTTATTTGTCAAATTTCTCCTGTTTGTTCCATTGTAATATTTTATGCTATTGACTATAAGAATAAGTGATAGATACATAAAAATATTTTAAATTAAGAAAATATCTTCAACCAAGTTTGTAAGAAAACTTTCTAAAATGCTGAACAACACACACCAACTAACAGTTCCAAATGTTCACAGCCTAAATCAAATAAATAAACTCAACGTATTACTAAGGACAGTTTTTTTAATTTTCCCACTAAGAACACCTATGCTCTCTCAAATTAGAAAATAATTTTTTGCCTTTACTTTACAGCCGTTTCAAGATGACTCTTCTGTAAGTCTTTTCTATAACTACCTTCTGGAAAAAATACCCATAGACACTGGATTGTACGTTTTAATTTTCCTCGTTATCATATAAAATTTATTTTTAAAAGGCTAATATTGAATAAAAGGTAAGAAATTCAAAGTTTATTTTATATGTAAGGATTTGCAGTATCCAAGTCCATCTTCGAAGTGCCAGTATTGTATTTCAATGATTTGTCTTGCCATATTTTAGTAATTCTAACAGTGTCTTTGAAATAAAAGGTAGACTAAGACAAAATGAACAATGTTCTGAGAAAAACAATGTTCTGATGCATTTTTGTGTCATGGGGAATGTGAATTTTTAAACCTCAAGTATCTTTAACGATGGTTTTAAAGGTTAGATTGCAAATTCTTTTTTAAGTTCCAGGATACATGTACAGGATGTGCAGGTTGGTTACATAGGTAAACATGTGCCACGGTGGTTTGCTGTACCTATCAACCCATCACCTAGGTATTAAGCCCAGCATGCATTACCTATTTTTTCCCAATGCTCTCCCTCCCCTCCACCCCACCCCTGACAGGCTCCAGTGTATGTTGTTCCCCTTCCTTTGTCCACGTATTCTCATTGTTCAGCTCCCACTTAGAAGTGAGAACATGCAGTGTTTGGTTCTCTGTTCCTGTGTTAGTTTGCTGAGGATAATGGCTTCCAGCTCTATCCATGTCCCTGCTAAGGACATGATCTTGTTCCTTTTTATGGCTGCAAAGCATTCCATAGTGTATATGTACCACATTTTCTTTATCCAGTCTATAATTGATGGGGTGGGTTGATTCCATGTCTTTGCTATTGTGAATAGTGCTGCAATGAACATATGCATGCATGTATCTTTATAATAGAATGATTTATATTCCTTTTAGTATATACCTAGTAATGAGATTACTGGGCCAAATGGTGTTTCTGGTTCTAGGTCTTTGAGGAACTGCCACACTGTCTTCCACAATGGTTGAACTAATTTACATTCCCACCAACAGTGTAAAAGCGTTTCTATTTCTACACAGCCTTGCCAGCATGTGTTGTTTCTTGACTTTTTAATAATCACCATTCTGACTGGCATGAGATGGTATCTCATTGTGGTTTTGATTTGGATTTCTCTAATGATCAGTGATGTTGAGCTTTTTTTATTTATGTTGGTCACATAAATGTCTTTCAAGAAGTGTCTGTTCATGTCTTTTGCCCACTTTTTAATGGTGCTGTTTGCTTTTTTCTTGTATATTTAAGTTTCTTATAGATTTTGGACATTAGAACTTTGTCAGATGGATAGATGGTAACAATTGTCTCCCATCCTGTAGGCTGCTTGTTCACTCTGATGATAGTTTCTTTTGCTGTGCAGAAGCTCTGTAGTTTAACTAAATCCCATTTGCCAATTTTTGCTTTTGTTGCAATTGCTTTTGATGTTTTTGACATGAAATCTTTGCCGGTGCCTATGTCCTGAATGGTATTGCCTAGATTTTCTTCTAGGGTTTTTATAGTTTTGGGTTTTACATTTATGTCTTTAATCTATCTTGAGTTAATTTTTGTATAAGGTATAAGGAAGGGCTAAATAGACAGACTCCTCCATCTAGAAACCCAGTGGTAGGAATCTGCGGCTTTTTATCAGGACCATGATTGGAGAGAAGAAAAGATAGTCAACGTTGAGATGCAAGTCAGTCGAAATCAGTTTTGACCCTCACCTGGTGACAGCTATCCCAGTAAGTTTGCCCTCATTTACTGGAAGGTCATGTCATCACCCAAGGTTTGGACCTCCTTGTTGGATCTAACGATGTGGCACTCCTACTTACAGGCCTCCCAGTTTGAGATTAAAAACTATTCTTTTTTTTTTTCTCAGTCCTAAGTTGAAAACTGATGCTGAACTAAAATGAGTAAAATTAAATTGAGCTACAAAGTCCATTTGTTAAACAATAGTTGACCTTTTCTGAAAGGCTTGCACTCTGGTAATCCACATGATTCAGACCAGTAGAGTGAGATCTGGAAGCTTTTGTGTTTGTGTGTCATCAGGAGTCTAGCTTAGTCTTTAACATGCTGAAAGCTACTCCCTAAATCTATTTCTGTATTTCAGAAACTTTAAAATCACAATTTCTTTTTCATTGTTTTTAGCCTCAATTCCTGTTGTTTCTTTTAAAACCATTTATTTTACTCAAAAGAGAAAACAGAAAACATCATTTGTATAATATCTCTTCATACATTGTGACTTCTGTTCTATTTTCTAGATTTCTTTCTCTTCCTCAAGTCTATTTTTTACAACTTCAATCATTGGCATTGCTTTTACTCACTTCATTTTAAAACCCTGTGGAATTTGAAGTTTTATAGCATTTGCAAACTGAGCTTATTCCTTCCCAACATTAAAAGCCATATACAATTTGTTTTTATAAAAAAATTCTCACTATACATCAATGCCCAGAAAATGGTGAATACTTAAGCGTTGTAAATATTGATCATGGAATATAACTTGCTATAGTCTACAGGATTGCAATGAGTTGTTAACACTCCTCAGTGCTGCTTCTACAATTAATTTTCACTTCTCTGATAGAATAATCAATATTGTAGGGTCTTAGATGTAAGACTTTTTGTATAAAACAAAGCACATACTTAACTATGAAAAAAATGTAAAATCCTTATTTACATTCCATTCCCTACAAACGAATTCCATTACTCATTCGAGAAGGAAATTTAACTGTTCAGGATAGGGCGTGTGTGTGTGAGAGAGAGAGAGACTGAGACTTACGCCTTATTTTGGATACAGATCAGACTGTAATATTCCCAACAGAACCAAAACTATTATTTCTAATGTGATACACTAAGATCACACAAATGAGTATTGCTTTCTTTCCGATGAGTTCCCACCATTATTCAGTCTTCTCAACTCCTGAAGAAAGAAGACTGTGATACTCAAGTGATAAACAGCCCTTCCCTCATAAGAGCACTCATCAAGGGTATTCTATTCTCTTTTCAAGTTCCTCTTTGGAATTATTCAGCACAAGCACAAACCTGTAAACAGTCAATAGCAATACAGTCTTATGGAGTCACCTTACAGTTCTCTTGGTGTATCCTTTGATTCAGCAAGTTAGGGCTAATGAAACTACCTTTGACAATGGAAGTTTCTCCGGTGGTCTTTATCTGATGGGTTTTTATACTAAAAATGGCTTTCAGCATATCAATTATACCCAGAATACTTTTAAAGTAACAACCATTATTTTAAAATATGCCCTTTCCTGAAACATAGTATTTGAGAAATGAAATGGATTTTGTGAGCATTTCTTGATTTTATAGGGTTAGCAAATGAGATCTAAGACTTGTTAAAGATCCTGGACATCAGGAGAACCACAATTAGAGGTCTTGTTACTTCATGTATTTCCAGTGTACTTCCTCCACGAAGCCTATTACTTTAGTGTAAAGTTCCATAGATGGTCCTCTCAAAAATATAATCAGAGAAATCTTTGCTGTACATGAAGCATATCACTGAACATTAATGTTCTTAAATTACTTGTTCAGGTATTTAGACTAATATTCATAAATACCGTTTCCAACAATACATTTCTTTAAGTTTCTTCTGCAATTTTCAATTTCACCCACATACACAAAAAGAATTTTAAAACATTTTAAAATATAGCATGAAGTTTTTTATGCACAATCTGCAGAGACAATCCTAACGTTATTCTTGGCCGAAGTCCTATTTGTTGGCCATGGATCTTGGCTCTGCATCATGCTCACTGAAACTAATGTAACCCAGGGCAAAGAATTCAATGCATCTGTGCCAAAAATTGGCAATATTACTTATCATATAGAGTTTTAAGATTACATATGTTAATACATGGATATATCCAGAACAGGACTAGACACTATAATTGACTGTTATTCAATAAATATATCAAATAGCTTTTGAGATTATTTAAAAACTAGATATGATCTGGCTCTGTGTCTCCACCCAAATCTCATTTTGAATTGTAATCCAAACTGTAATCCCCATGTGTTAGGGGAGGGGCCTCATGAGAGGTGATGGAAACATGGGGCTGGTTCCCCCATGCTGCTCTCATGATAGTGAGTTTGTTCTCAGGAGATCTGATCATTTTGTGAGGGGCTTTTCCCTCTTTTGCTACACATCTCTAATTCTCCTGTCACCCTGTGAAGAAGTGCCTTCTGCCATGATTGTAAGTTTCTGAGGCCTCCCCAGCCATGTGGAACTGTGAATCAATTAAACCTCTTTTCTTCATAAATTACCCAGTCTCCGGTATTTTTTCATAGCAGTGTGAGAACAAACTAATACAATAAATTGGTACCAGAAACTCTTAAAAGCATTCAGTTTTATTCATTTACAAAGATATGGTTTGGAATTGGAACTTATTTTTAAAAGGGAAGTAGAGCATAAACGTTCAGAAAATTTGCAGCCTGATGATGCAATAGAAAAGAAAAACCCATTTTCTGAGGAGAAATTCAAGCAGACTGCAGAAATTTGCACAAGTAACGAGGAGCCAAATGTTAATTGCCAAGACAATGGGGAAAATGTCTCCAGGGCATGTCAGAGGCTTTCACAGCAGTCCCTCCCATCACAGGCCTAGAGGATTAGGAGGGAAAGATGGTTTTGTGGGCCAGGCCCAGGGCCTTATAGCTTTGTGCAGTCTCAGGATTTGGTTTCCTGTCTCCCAGCTGTGGCTAAAAGGGGCCAACATACAGCTCAGGCCATTGCTTCAGAGGGTGCAAACCCCAAGCCTTGGTGGCTTATACATGGTGTTGAGCCTGTGGATGCATAGAAATTAAGTTTGGGAACCTCTGTCTAGATTTCAGAGGATGTATGGAAATGCCTGGATGTCCAGGCAGAGGTGCTGCAGGGGCAGAGCCCTCATGGAGAGCCTCTGCTAGGACACTGTGGAAGGGAAATGTGAGGTCAGAATCCCCACACAGAGTCCCCACACAAAAAATCCCCACTGGGGCACTACCTAGTGGAGCTGTGAGAAGAGGGCCACCATCCTCCAGACCCCAGAATGGTATATCCACTGACAGCTTGCACTGTGTGCCTGGAAAAGCCACAGACACTCAACACAAGCCCGTGAAAGCAGTCAGGACCGAGGGCCTGTATCCTGCAAAGTCACAGGAATGAAGCTGCCCAAGATCATGGGACCCCACCTCTTGCATCAGTGTGACCTGGATGTGAGAGACGGAGTCAAAGGAGAACATTTTGGAATTTTAAGATTAAATGACTGCCCTACTGGATTTTGGATTTGCATGGGAACTGTAGCCCCTTCATTTTGGCCAATTTCTCCCTTTTGGAATGGGTATATTTATCCAATGTCTGTACCCCCACTGTACGTTGCTTTTGATTTTACAGGCTCATAGGTAGAAGGGACTTGCCTTGTCTCATATGAGACCTTGGACTTGAACTTTTGGGTTAATGCTGGAGTGAGCTAAGATGTTGGGGGACTGCTGGAAAGGCACGCTTGTGTTTTGAAATGTGAGGACTTGAGATTTGGGAATGGCCAGGGGCAGAATGATATGATCTGGGTCTGGGTCCCTACCCAAATTTCATCTTGAATTGTAATCTGAATTGTAATCCCCATATGTTGGGGAAAGGGCCTCTTGAGAGGTGACTGAACCATGGGTGCAGTTCCCCTGTGCTATTCTCATGATAGTGATTGAGTTCTCTTGAGATCTGATGGTTTTGTGAGGGGCTTTTCCCACCTTTGCTCTGTACTTCTCTCATTCTCTCCTGCCACCCTGTGAAGATGTGCCTTCTGCCATGATTGTAAATTTCCTGAGGTCTCTCTAGCCACGTGGAACTGTGAGTCAATTGAATCTCTTTTCTTTATAAATTACCCAGTCTTGGGTATTTCTTCATTGCAGTGTGAGAACGAATACAAAATTCAATTTTCATATTTTACGTTTGCATTTTATGATCAACAAACTTCATCTTTGAAACAGGAAATTTGTACTGTCTTTACTATTCTCATTGTTCTTCACTGAACTTGAACAAGTTTTGCTGAAGCTACATCTAGGAACATTAGGTGTAGCTAGTGATGACAAGTATTCTTCAGTAACAAAGAGATGCTAAAGTAGAATCAACCCAAAGAACTATATAATAGCCTCCATACTCTGCATGTTGGGGAAATAAAATACTCGGTAGAAATTCTATTAATTTTTACTGTACATGTTGTGACTTTCCTATTTCTTTCCATCTTTTTTTTTTTTTTTTTTTTTTTTTTTTTTTTTGAGATGGAATCTCACTCTGTTACCCAGGCAGGACTGCAGTGATGCAATCTCGGCTTACTGCAACCTTCACCTCCCAGGTTCAAGCTATTCTCCTGCATCAGTCTCCTGAGTAGCTGGGACTACAGGCATGTACCACCATGCCTGGCTGAGTTTTGTATTTTTACTAGAGATGGGGTTTCACCATGCTGGCCAGGCTAGTCTCAAACTCCTGACCTCAGGTGATCCGCCCGCCTCGGACTCCTGAAGTGCTGGGATTACAGGCGTGAGCCACCATGCCCAGCCCCATCACTTTTATTCTTATCAGTTTCATTTCATTCTAGTGTAATTTTATCTTATTATATTCCCTATGATGGTTTCAAAACACTTTCCTTCACTCTTTCATATATTCATACATTAACATAATATAGACTTTTCTGAGCATCTTTTTTCATGCAGTATATTTGATCCCAAGAATGTAATGACGAATACGGGGATGATTTTTTAGAAGCACATAGCCTATGAAAAAATAAGCTAAATTCACTGTAACTATATATATTATGTATAATACATATAATTTTATAAACACACACACACAAGTGCTAAAGTTAGCAGATGAGGGAGTGACCAAGTTCATTTCAAGAGGTGCAGAAATCACCACAGAAAAAAAGTATTCAGTTGTCATTTATGTCATCAACTTATTTGTCTGGATTTCTGTGAGAGGCCCTTAACTTTTGTCACCACATACATTCTTGACACTGTAATTTGAAAGGTTTTAATACATGAGTTGGCTCATGCCAGTCCCCAGCCTACATTGTATATAACAACATTCTGGAATTTCATGTAGATCCCAAGAATCCCCAGCATTCTCTAATTCTTAGGTTTCTGTTTCTGCCTCATGTTTTTGTAGTGATTGCTCCCCTGGTTATCCATAACCATATTAATAACTGCTTCTTCAGGTGTCAGATGATGTTTTAATTCCTTTGAGAAGCCTTCATGTTATCCCTAAGACTGAGATACTTTCCTGTGTGTTCCCACAAGATCTGCTTTTCCCAAATAAAACCTTTCACACTGCATTGTAATTTTCCCTGATTACTCTTCTTCAGCCCCCAGAGGCAGAAATATGTATGGTGACTAGCACCAATTAGGTACCAATTAATAATTTGTTGAATGAATAAATGAATGGATAGATGAATAAATGGATGGATGAATGTGGAGATAAGGGGCATTTCAAACGAAAAATAACCATGATGTTGGAACTATAAAGAAGCTGTTAGTGACTCTAATTTGAATTGCAAAATTTGTATTAAATTAGTACAATGTTCTTATATGAGCATCATAATGCAGTTTGGACTTCAGGGAAAAAACAGGATTCCTTAGAATATACTCGTAACATAAAGGTATGGAACAATAATTATGACAAAATATCTTATGATACAAAATCCATACTATTTTGTAAACATAACCAGAGAACTACATTTAGTTTTTTTATATATATATGTATATATGTATATATATTTTATATATATGTATATATGTATATATATTTTATATATGTATATATGTATATATTTTTTATATATGTATATATTTATTTTATATATGTATATATATTATATATACACACACATATATATAGCTATATATTATATATAATATATATAGCTTTATATTACTTAATAGGTAAATATATTTATATTCTTAAAAATTAGCATAAAACATTAAAATTATAAGGAAATTAAAGGAAGTCAAGCAATCAATAAAAACTATCCACAAGCAATACCTATTGTATTAATGTATCTTCTGCAAAATTGAGACATTATATGTTAATCTAGAAAATTATACTCTTAAATTCAGTGCTTTATACTTCAGCTTAACAATTAGCACTTAATTATTACTTTTGGATTATTAATTTTCACACAAAATTACACATTAAACTAATGCAAAATATTCTAGTCAGGTCTCCACTAAGTGAAAATGTGAAAGAGTTATTCATATAATTCACAAGTACCAATAATTGAAGAAAACTATACTTATCAAATTTACTCTGTATTTTAACTCAGCTTTGATCTTTTGCATATACACACTTATTATTTTGGTTTCTGAATAATATTCTTGGCTAAAATTAATCTCAATATTTTCAATTCACTAGAAAATCTGGTTTTTAATGTTAATTAAGATGTATCTTAGAGATGTGTGGATTACATGCATGCATTCTTGCACTTCAGAACACATTCATTAAATGCCTCATGTTTGGAGGCACTGTGGCAGGGACTGTGAGGCAGTTGTTCTGAAGCTTTATTGGAAATAGTTATTATTTATTATGCTTGTTAAATATCCATTTCTAGGATCTGCCACTGGAAATGTTGATTCAGTATTTCTGGCTAGAACTCTATACTCTGTGTTTAAACAAGCACAGAGATTAATCCAATGTGATTCTGAGGCAGGTTATATACTCCATGATCAAAAATAGTTCTGTGGCATATAGACAGATAAAAAGATGCTTCCTGACTTTCCCTAGACAATTTTACAACTATTATGGTTAGTACAATTCATAAAAAAATACTTTTGAGTGAGACACCGAAACTAATAAAGGTTTTGGTGCTGGGTGCAGAAATAGAACCATACTTTAGAAGTATAAAACTAGTTTGTATGCAGGATGTTGAAGAGACGCTTGACAATATCCTACAGAGTTATTTCAAATATTCCAAGTCTAGGATGACCTGAAATTAGTAATAGTGAAGGAGAGAGACTTGGAATTTGTGTTCAAAAACCAATGGCATTCTGTGTCTTCTTCTTGTCAGTCCCATTTGCTTTTTTATTATTCATTTATGAATTAATTGCCTTGCCTCAACTTTTCCCCTGTTCTGTAGAGTTGGCTTCATGAAGACCCAATTAGTCAGTCAGTCAGTCTTCAGAGAGATAGTTTTATATAGTAATCTCACTGACACTCAGAGCTTCAAATCAACCCAGTTGAACCAGGCACGGCACAGTGCCAAATTTCATCAAAGACTTAATGGTTCCAGGGATGATTTTCCAGGGAATTTCTCACCCAGAAGACATCTATTTTCCCTTGCTCTCTGTTCAATGGCTTACTTTATCTAATTTTCTATGTGATTATCTTCCTCTGGAATTTGGGAGGAAATGCTAAAACAGATGTTATCCTACACAGTAGAATATAAACCTATAGAAAATTGTAATAGTTTTACTCCCTGCACCCACCCCCCTGCACCCAAAAACTAGAAGGGGGGTCTTATTGGTTTTCAGATGATTATATTTTGGTCTAACTTTACACAGTTAACAACAGCTATATCAGATAGGTCCAGTCAAGAAAACAGGAACCATTTTAGATATAATTTAATACAGGAATTGGTATATAGACCTTTCAGAGTTAATAAAGCAAAAATAGGATGTAAAAGAACATAGATATTTTCACGCCAATAATCCCAGCACTTTGGGAGGCTGAGGCAAGCAGATTGCTTGAGGTCAGGAGTTTGAGAACAGCCTGACCAACATGGTGAAACCTCATCTTTTGTATTTAGTAAAAATGCAAAAATTAGTCCAGTGTGGCAGTGTGCACCTGTAATCTCAGCTACTCTGGAAGCTGAAGCAGGAGAATCGCTTGAACCCAGGAGGCAGAGGTTGCAGTGAACCGAGACTGGGCCATTGTACTCCAGCCTGGGTGACAGGACAAGACTCTTCTCAATTAAAAAAAGAACATAGGGGCTGGGTGCGTGGCTCACGCCTGTAATCCCAGCACTTTGGGAGGCCGAGGCGGGAGGATCATGAGGTCAGGAGATAGAGACCATTCTGGCTAACACGGTGAAACCCCGTCTCTACTGAAAATACAAAAAATCAGCCGGGTGTGGTGGCAGGTGCCTGTAGTCCCAGCTACTTGGGAGGCTGAGGCAGGAGAATGGCGTGAACCCGGGAGGCAGAGCTTGCAGTGAGCTGAGATTGCGCCACTGCACTCCAGCCTGGGCGACAGAGCTAGACTCTGTCTCAAAAAAAAAAAACGAAAAAAAAAAGAACGTTGGTATTAGTGATTACATAGAGCAGCAATTCTAGTTTTTAAGAAATGGAAGAGATAGGATAACCAGCATCTAGGGATTTGGAAGAGAAGTATGCTTCTCAAATGGACAATGAGAATGTTGCCCTTCCAAGGTGATGCTCATACGTGAGTCCCCGCCCCAAATTGCTGGCACTCAGACTAGTGATGGAGGTAAAGTTAGCTGGTACCTACCTTCAACGGGTTTATCCTAGCTGCTAATATAAGAGCTAAACATGTCTGGAGGCTGGGGAGTGACCCTTTGCTTGGATGTAATGCCAGCAGAAACAAAACCAGAGGAAGTGCTTTCCCCTCTCCCTCTTTTAATCTCCTTTTAGGACTTTCCATTGGCAGAAAAAAATAAAAGTATAATACCCGGAAGGAGAATCAGGGAAATGTAATTTATAGGTTTCATGCAGCTTGAGGGATTTAATAGAGAGGCTGGGAAATGTAGTTTACGTAAGCACAATTTACAGAACAGGAGGCTCAGATCTGTGACAAAATAGGCAAATCACCAGCACAGTAGCTATAACAGTCTTCTGGGTTTTGAAGTATGTGCCTTCAGAATCATAGAACACGTGAGCACCACACTCATTTCACTGAGATATGGGAGAAAATGAAAGAGTTTAGTTTGGTCAAAAGCATCTGGGTGCCTTCAGAATAATTGAAATTGGCTGTCTGAAATGGCAAATAACTAAAAGCTATTGTTCAACAGTTCATAAGTTTTGATACCAAACCAGCCTCCTCTCCTTAGACGACCGCTCTGCCTAAAAAGATTACATGATGGCTGGAATTTCCGTATCTCAGCAAAAAACAATCAGTTTTAAAATAGTATTTCACCAAGAGTGTAGAGATGGGCAATACAGAAGCAGAGAGACCAATGTGATATTATAAGACCGATTTGGGCAAGAGATGTTGAGGAATTAATCTAAGATAGTAGCAGTGGGGACATGAAAGAAAAGAAATTTAGAAGTAAAGGCAATGGGTCTTATTAAATGATGTGGGGAGTGAAGGGAGAGGAGGAACACAGGATGACTCCTGAGTTTCTGTCTTGGAGGATGGTGAGTCAGTGTTGTCAAAAAAAAAAAAAAAAAAAAAAAAAGGAACAACCGAAAAGAGTTGAGAGGAAAGTTGACAGATTTATTTTTAGACTTATTGAATGAAGACCTAGAGCTAACTGTTATCTAAACATCACTGGAACTGCTTGTATTACTTGGGCATTGTGTTTTGAATGTATGAATTTTCCTTTGTAGATTTTGCAGTTGAATAAATCCATTCTTTTCAGAGTAAGTCTAAACGGCTCTATAGGACAATTATATAGGCTTCTGCATTGTAGAGGCCACCGACTGCTTTCTCACCCTTGTCTATCATTCCTTCCTCAAAAGTGGTGCTCCAGGAAGAGTGCAAACATTGAGCTTCCCTGAAAACACTGATACTTGAAACATCTGTACTTTGGTAAATGCTTTGTCTGTCATGAATTTTAGTCCACTCTCCATCTGATTATCTTTGGTCCTCTATTGAAACTCAGCTCAGCTATAACTTCTAAGATGATATTCTTAAGAAAATCCCCATATAATGGATCATTCTCTACTATTTATGTATTCTTTATTCCTCATATTTCTCAATTTTATGTATTTTTTACAGTTCATTTTAATGTATTTACTGATACACCTATTTCCCTTTCTAGACTGTAATTTATAAGTATATAGGTGGGATACCTCTTTAAAAGTCACACCAGAAACAGTGAGATTTCTCACAACTCATAAGCTGAGAAAATACTAGTTAGGTATATAATGAGATACTTTAACTCAAACAAGTGATAAAATATGAAAAGGGGAGGGGAATAAATTCACAAAAGAGGAAACACAAAATGGTCATTAAACGGAAAGTAATGATAAACCTCACCAGAATCAGTTTTTTCGTTTCCTTTATGTTGACTAAATTTTAAACATGTTTCTTCCTAACATAAGCCCCTAACTTCTTTTTCTTAGTACACTTACTTTAGAACATTTGTAATTGTAAATTCTTTCTCTTCCCATTTGAGATGTAAATCTTCCAGTTTCTTGCCTGTTTTAAAAGCCAGGATTCTCTTTTTCAAGGAGCCATCTTTGTAAGATGTAGTCATCAAGACAGAACCCCTATCTCCCAGTCTCTATGTCAGGGAAGCAGCCTAACTTTCATAAATACCAATTAGCAAACACATATGACCTAATCCCATTGACCAAACTCACTCTTAAGACCAGCCCAATACTTTTTCACTAGCTCTCCCATGTGCATAAGACTATCTCATCTTTTGGTTCAGTGGAGAGTTCTCTCTCTTTCCCCTATTGTAATCGCCTTGAATAATGAACATCCTCCTTGCCTATTTCATTCCATTTGTTGCAATTTCTTTCATATACACAAAGATGTTTACCATTTACATTTTATAAATTCAGCAAAATTAAAAACTGAGGATATGAAATTATGGTACAAATCCAAAAATAGTCTACTTGGAGTGCTGGTGCAAGTATGAATTAATATAATCACTTTGAAGATTAGTTTTGCAACCTAATGGAATACATACTCATGCACAGAGAGGCTTGTTTGTAGCATTGTTCATTACAATTGGAAATAATAGATAATACATTGTGGTATATTCATACATCAATTATAATGAAGTTTATTTTATCAGCAGAAAGACAAATTGGAGGCATATAAATTTTAAAAACACTGCCATTTAATATTAAAAATAGTAATTTTATATAATTACAATATATGTACACACATATATATGTAAATCAGGGGGAAAGGATCAAAAAGGAAGAGCATCAAGGTGTCATCTATTACGCTGTATTTTATTTACTTACGAAATTAAAATGATTGGGAAATTCAGGTAAGATAGCAGTGGTGGTTGCAGCATAGCTTTGGGACATTCAGAAATCCTTACATAAAATGAAAAGACTAACTTGATAGCAAAATTAAAATCACATGGATATCATTTATTAGACTGGTGCAAAATTATGGTTTTTGCCAATTAAATAAAACAAAACTCAGTGAAAATGTCATCCTCATTAACCTCAAAGCAGAAATGAGAGAGAGAGTACACCACCAATGGCCAATCTACACACTATCAGCATGTGTGCAGAAGAAACAGAGGGAAGCAATGCAGCAAGTTAAAGCCATGAAAACAACAGAACCCACAAAGATTTATTGAAAATCAATTTGAAAACAGCAGAGAACTGTGAACATTTATGCCCACACTAATAATGGGTGGATGCAAGGGCTCTGTTATAAGGCTAAAGGAAACAGAGTCTCTGAAACCTGCTGAACTCTTGAAGCTAAAAATCTGGCAAGTTTTCTTACCATTCAGGATGAGGGGATTCCACATACAAGAGTAACTGCTGAAAGTGGAAAAAAAATAGTGAGACAAGAATAACAGAAAGTTAAGAAAGAGAAGATATGAATAATCACTGGGGAGAGAAAAAGACCAGAAATTTTAGAAAACAAGCCACCATATTTTTTAACACTACTTGACGAGAACAGAACAAGGAACTCAGTAAATTTAGAAAAAGCTATTGAAACAAAGCTTTATTCTAAAAATGAAGGGAATTTATATTAACATAAAAATAAGCAACAAATGTTTTGAGATCAAATCTCACAAGAAATTATCACCATAAATATTGCATATTCTTTTATGATCTCTGCAAACATAGTAAGCACACAATCAAGATGTTCAAAAACAGACTAAAATGAGAGCTAGCACTTCAAAGCAAGCTAAAAGGCAGTAAGCATGGGATACAAGACACAAAGAAATAACAAACTAGAATTAGAAAATTTCAGGAAAGAAGTTAGAGATCTTAAAAAAATAGAAGTATGCAAATTCCTTCAAAAATAAATACAACGTGCAGAAATGCAAAAGCAAAAAAGCACCACTAATAATATCTTAAGAGAAACAGAAGGTAAAGAGGTGAATTTTTCTAATCCAAAAGAATTTTAGCGAAGATCAAAAAGGTTTAGGAAAATGCTGAAGATAAAGAAAATTCAACAAACGAATAATAGGTGCTCTTGAGGAAGAAAGTTAAAAGAAGACAACAAATTATTAAAACCATAATTCAATAAAAGCCTCCTAGAAAAATATTTAAAATTACATATTGAAAAAGTACAGTATGCAACTGAGAATATCAACTCAGAGCTACCAACACAAAATATATTCTAGTAAACTTACTGTACTTTAAAAGAAAAAACAAATCATTGGGCACTGAGGGGAAAAAAGCAAGGGGCTAATAATGGAAAGAAAAATAGATTATCACTATAATTTTTGCCACTAATGCATTCTACCAGAAAATGCAGAGCTTATTGAAAAAAACGGAAGGAAAGGACATGTGAGCAACATTTTTGTATCGAACAAAATTAATTTTTAAGACTAAAGGACACAAAGTCTCATCACCATAATAGAACTTGTAAAATATTGTCCCCATGAGTCCTTTATAAGGAATATACTAGAGAGATATTGATATAAAAGCAAATAGTGAGCATTATATAGTTACAATAAATGAGAGCTAAGTGGCAGATATGATATGTGACCTGACACTATCTGTCTCTATCGCTAGTATAACCATAGAATGGAGAGAGAAAATAGACAATACATACAAAAATGTTTAGCTAATTTTAGTAATCATAATGGGTAGAGGCAGTTTTAGTATTATTATTCAGATAATGTGGTATATTTAATGTGGAATAAAATGAGTAATTATGAAATATTTTAATGATCACCCATGTTTCTAAGAGCCATCATTAGTGCTCAGATTGCAGTCATGAAATGACATTTCCCAGTAAAACAAATAAAGTCTCACGTAAAAATGGCTCATTCCAGGTTTGTGACAATGGATAAGCTGAGCTCAGTACATCTAAGTACACCAGATGGCAAAGAAACTAGTAAGTATTTTGGCCGGGCGCGGTGGCTCACGCTTGTAATCCCAGCACTTTGGGAGGCCGAGGCGGGCGGATCACGAGGTCAGGAGATTGAGACCACGGTGAAACCCCGTCTCTACTAAAAATACAAAAAAATTAGCCGGGCGTGGTGGCGGGCGCCTGTAGTCCCAGCTACTCAGAGAGGCTGAGGCAGGAGAATGGCGTGAACCCGGGAGGCGGAGCTTGTAGTGAGCCGAGATTGCGCCACTGCACTCCAGCCTGGGCGACAGAGCGAGACTCTGTCTCAAAAAAAAAAAAAAAAAAAGAAACTAGTAAGTATTTTAAGGATCATCTCAAAGGACTCAAAGGCAAATGGAAAAGGTACCAGCTGGCAAAATGTGAGACAGTATGATCTTCAATAAAAATAAGAATTACAAATGTTTTTAAAACTGAGTTCATGATGACATTTAAACATATATAAAGGAATTGGTCATCTTCTGAGAAAGGGAGGGAATCAATTTATTATCTTGAAAACTGGTTCAATAAAAAAAAAAATTCAAGAATCTATCCTTCCTTTCCTGAGGTCACAACCAAAAGAGGTAATGCATCACTGAAATTGACTTTTGTATTGATAGTATCTGCCAAAGAAAAAACAATAACCTGATAGAAAGGGGTGACATAGTTTGGATGTTTGAATCTCATGTTGAAATGTGATTCTCAGTGTTGGAGCTGGGGCCTGGTGGGAGGTGTTTCGGTCATGGGGAAGGATTCCTCATGAATGGCTTGGTGCCCTCCATATGATAATGAGTAAATTCTAGCTCTGAATGCATGAGAGATCTGGTTGTTTAAAAGAATGTGGCACCTGCTCCCATCCTCTTCTCTCCATGTGATACACTGGCTCTCCCTTTGTCTCCCACCAGTTTTTAAGCTTCCTGAGGCCTCACCAGGAGCTGAGCAGATCTTTGCATCAGGCTTCTCACACAGCCTGCAGAAACTTGAGCCAAAATGAACCTCCTTACTTCATAAATTATCCAGCCTTAGATACTTCTTTATAACAATACAAAAAAGTAATACTAGGGAAAGGGCTAAATTTCTTTCTTCTGAAATTTCAGATAAGGAAGCAAAAATTTGTCATATACTTGTTTAAAAAGTGAAATTCAATTAATTATCAGGGAAATAGAAGTTAATACTTGTTTTACTTCTATCCTTTAGATGAATATGAAAAATCAGTGAACATGAAGAAAAATGTCTACAAAGATGGGGAGCAGTAGAAACTGTCATCATTTCTAGTGAGAATGTGAATTGGTACAATTGCTTTGCAAAGCAGGCTCACATACCAAGTAAAGCTGAACATAATCTTTTGTTTTGTGGCACTGCCCTGCTACTTCTAAGATATCCTGCATACTCTTGCACATGTATATCAAGAGATACTTTCCAGATGGTTTAGAACAACATTGTTCATATCGTACCAAATGCCATTGATTGATATCAACTCCAATATTCATCAACAAAATACATACATAAGTGAGTTATATATTCATAAATTAGAATACTATACTTTGGTAAAAGGAAATGAGGGCTGGGTGTGGTGGCTCATGCCTGTAATCCCAGCACTTTGGGAGGCTGAGGCAGGTGGATCACTTGAGGTCAGGAGTTCGAAACCAGCCTAGCCAACATGGTAAAACCCCGTCTCTACTAAAAGTACAAAAAATACAAAAATTAGCTGGGTGTGGTAGCACATGCCTGTAATCTCAGCTACTCTGGAGGCTGAGGCATGACAATTGCTTGAGCCCGGGAGGCGGAAGTTGCAGTGAGCCGAGATTGCGCCACTGCACTCCAGCCTAGGTGACACCGACTCAGTCTGGGGGAAAAAAAAAAAAAAAAAGAAAAGAAAGAAAAAGAGAAATTAAGAGAAATGAGTACACACCTATATCCATCAGCATGGATGAGCCTCAAAACCATACTGTTTAACAAAAGGAGTAACAAGATAGACTGTATGATTTGATTCATATAAAATTCAAAAACCAGAAAAAACAAGTATTACTTAAACAAGCATATATTGTTGGTTAAAACTGTAATTTTTAAAGAAGTTATGATCAGGATAGGCAAACTCTCTGTGCAGTGACATGTGTTCAGAGAGGGGCATATAGGGCCACGGAAATGTTGTATTTCTTGGACTCGGTGGAGGGTTAGGTACAACCATATTATTTTCCTTAAATTATGCGTGTGTATAACTGTATCTACCACGATCTGTGCCTCTGCCTTTACTTCGCCCAATTTTTTTTTTTTTTTTTTTTTTTTTTTGAGATGGAGTCTCGCTGTGTTGCCTAGGCTGAAGTGCAGTGGTGCGATCTCGGGATCTTGGCTCACTGCAAGCTGTGATGCCCGGGTTCACACCATTCTCCTGCCTCAGCCTCCCGAGTAGCTGAGGCTACAGGGGCCCACCACAGCACCCAGCTAATTTTTTGTATTTTTTTAGTAGAGCCAGGGTTTCACCGTGTTAGCCCAATTTTATCAAATATTCCTTTATTGCTAATTTATAGAAGCATTTTTAAAAAACTACCTTTTACATATTTTATCCAATATTTTTATTTCAATGGACAGTGTGAGTTCCAAGACACTCTTGGAATCCTGACTATGGATTAAACCACTTAATCTTCGCAACAAAATCACTCGGAGCGTCCTGCTTTTATTCAGCTCTTAAGGAAATCTAGGCACAGAAATGGTACAAGGTAGGAGAGAAATTACTTGTTCAAGATATACTAATTTTATTGTGTGTATTTTTTAATCTTAAGTAATTCACTATATTGCTGGTAAAAATGAATGCACAAACAAAATGACCACATAGGAGAGCTTTAATCATTCCTCTTTGCCCAGCAAATTAAATACAAACTCCTCTCGTGTATTCAAAAAAATCAATTGTAACATTTTTATTTCACATTTTCGGCTTTCCAATATTTTTTCAAGTAATTTTAATAATTCTGTTCCTCTGTAAACACACCCTTGCTCTGTTTATGATGTTTGCTCCTCCCAGGAAACCTTCTCCTCCCTATTGTCAGTTGCTGAAACCAAATTGTAAGTCCATCCTCTCAAATACCACTTTCTCATAAATATTGCAAGCAAATATTGGTTTGCTTTTCCAGATTGCCCTTTCTCTGTCTCCTCTATGAAGTATTTTTTGAGCTCCCCATTTGGATAGTTTCTTTTCTTTCTCTGAGCTCACTTAAAACTCTGATTGATCTCTGTTGGCCTATAATGTGATGTAGGGGATTGTGCACAGTATTTCTGCTGCGTTCATCACCAACTGGAAGAGTTGATAAACATGAAACATTTCTGCTGAGATACCAGAGGTACTATTTCAAAATAGAAGTATCCTTAAAGAAAGTATAACCTGAGGGCATCAGGCCCTGCAAAAAGATGGATGTGGTTCTACTTTGGTGTTAAGAAGTAAACCTCATGCTAAAAATAATCAGAGACTGATACCAAAGTTCATACAGAATCAGCCACCATTACCAGCCTAAGTGTTACAGTTCCAAATGTCCTTAATCATATGATGCCTTCTTACAATACTAATATACAGTGTTTTAAAAAATTTCATCTATAAATTACCTTGGGCAGTATGGCCATTTTCACGATATTGATTCTTCCTACCCAGGAGCATGGAATGTGCTTCCATTTGTTTGTATCCTCTTTTATTTCATTGAGCATTGTTTTGTAGTTCCCCTTGAAGAGGTCCTTCATGTCCCTTGTAAGTTGGATTTATAGATTCAATGCCATCCCCATCAAGCTACCAATGACTTTCTTCACAGAATTGGAAAAAACTACTTTAAAGTTCATATGGAACCAAAAAAGAGCCCGCATCGCCAAGTCAATCCTAAGCCAAAAGAATAAAGCTGGAGGCATCACGCTACCTGACTTCAAACTATACTACAAGGCTACAGTAACCAAAACAGCATGGTACTGGTACCAAAACAGAGATATAGACCAATGGAACAGAACAGAGACCTCAGAAATAATGCCACATATCTACAACTATCTGATCTTTGACAAACCTGACAAAAACTAGAAATGGGGAAAGGATTCCCTATTTAATAAATGGTGCTGGGAAAACTGGTTAGCCATATGTAGAAAGCTGAAACTGGATCCTTTCCTTACACCTTATACAAAAATCAATTCAAGATGGATTAAAGACTTAAATGTTAAGACCTAAAACCATAAAAACCCTAGAAGAAAACCTAGGCAATACCATTCAGGACACAGGCATGGGCAAGGACTTCATGTCTAAAACACCAAAAGAAATGGCAACAAAAGCAAAAATTGACAAATGGGGTCTAATTAAACTAAGGAGCTTCTGCACAGCAAAAGAAACTACCATCAGAGTGAACAGGCAACCTACAGAATGGGAGAAAATTTTTGCAATCTACTCATCTGACAAAAGGCTAATATCCAGAATCTACAATGAACTCAAAACAAATTTACAAGAAAAAAACAACCCCATCAACAAGTGGGTGAAGGATATGAACAGACACTTCTCAAAAGAAGACATTTATGCAGCCAAAAGACACATGAAAAAATGCTCATCATCACCGGCCATCAGAGAAATGCAAATCAAAACCACAATGAGGTACCATCTCACACCAGTTAGAATGGCCATCATTAAATAGTCAGGAAACAACAGGTGCTGGAGAGGATGTGGAGAAATAGGAACACTGTTACACTGTTGGTGGGACTGTAAACTGGTTCAACCATTGTGGAAGTCAGTGTGGTGATTCCTCAGGGATCTAGAACTAGAAATACCATTTGACCCAGCCATCCCATTACTGGATATATACCCAAAGGATTATAAATCATGCTGCTATAAAGACACATGCACACGTATGTTTATTGCAGCAGTATTCACAATACAAAGACTTGGAACCAACCTAAATGTCCAACAAGATAGACTGGATTAAGAAAATGTGGCACATATATACCATGGAATACTATGCAGCCATAAAAAATGATGAGTTTCTGTCCTTTGTAGGGACATGGATGAAGCTGTAAACAATCATTCTCAGCAAACTATCACAAGGACAAAAAACCAAACACTGCTTGTTCTCACTCATAGGTGGGAACTGAACAACGAGAACTCATGGACACAGGAAGGGGAACATCACACACCAGGGCCTGTTGTGGGGTGGGGGGCGGGGGGATAGCATGAGGAGATATATCTAATGTAAATGACGAGTTAATGGGTGCAGCACACCAACATGGCACATGTATACACATGTAACAAACCTGCACGTTGTGAACATGTACCCTAAAACGTAAAGTATAACAAAAAAAGAAAAAATTTCATCATGCTTTAATAGAAGAGTATTTTAGAGATACAAATACAGACTGTAATAAAAAAGTGTACATTTTTGCTCTTCATAGTGTGGTCCTATGGACCAAGGAATAATAATATCATCTGTAGGCAGGTAAGAAATGCTCCACCTCAGATTTCCTGTATTATACTCTACTTTTTAACCAGAGTCCCAGGTAATTTGTATGTATGAGAAAGTTTGAGAAGCTCTGGGATCAGCTCAAATACTCATTTTAAAAATTATTTCTACTTAGTAAGTCCTCAATTTTCTGTTCAATAATAAGAAAATTACTACTTCCACACAGTTAGAGGTTCTGAAGTCATGAAAGAGCCAAAGATATACCTAATTTGTTTCTACCAGATGCACTTTATCAATCCCGAGACAGAATATCACCATTTCAACAGCCACTCTGTTTATTCACAACAAAATGACATCAAAAATAGTCCTAGATAAGAATGGGTTTGTTTCTGGTTTTGTTGATAGCTATATGACTTTGGCTAAGTCATGAGAAAATTTACCTGATAATGTTTGCTTGAATTTTAATTTTTTTTACTTCCTCTATTGATCATATAGTTACACTTAGCATTGTGTTGTTCAAAAAAGACCACAACTTCTTATTTTATGTTCTCTGGCGTGGAATAGATTTAGTTATAACATATTACAGAACAGCCGAGTGATCTGAAATGTAAGCTAGGAGTCTCCTCTAAGCCTTAATTAATAAATCATCCCTCTTCACCTCAGTGATTTAACATCAGTCTAAGCCAATGCAATGAAAATAATCACTTAGGCATTCAAGGACAAGCCCTTTTATTTTAATTCTACTATTTAAATATATTAATACATAACTTTTCAAAATAATGAAAGATGATTTTATATGACTCATTAGGTATCTACATTCCATTATACAATACTGTTAACAAAATAGCAGGCAGTCAGGATGAGTATCAATTATTTAGAAACCAAAATGGAAATGTATAATCAGAAAAATATTTAGTGATCACATATTAATTAAACTGTTTACCTTAGACATATATTTCATTTATCTTTAGTGTAATTTTCATCAGTACTACCAAAACTGCACTAGATGGTAATTTCAAAGTATTTACAATTTTGAACATTAAACTGGATTTGGAAGTGTTTATCTGTGAATTTTTCTATGGTTTTATCATGTAGGGTTTTATCTGACCTTTAGAACTAGGTACTTGTAAAGTGTAGATCAAAGTGTGCAATCATTACTCAAGATTACTTTCAATGTCTTGGAAAGGTTTTAATCTAATAATGAACCTTCCAAAGATTATTTTTAGTATGAATGGATAAATGATAAGCCTTATTGAAAAAACAGTTATTTTCAGTACATTTTTCTTGTATTTGAAAAAATATTAATGGGTTATTTTTCGACAGTTTACAAAGTAAACTGAATATATTTTGATTAAATTTGGTGAAACTTTAATTTTAGAAAGAATATGCATAATCAGTAAACATATTTTAAACTATAATCGTATAGTATAATGGCATCCAAATCTTATAGGCATATATGTTTGAATTTATATTGAGAGGAAAAAAAATCAATGAGACTATATAAAATTTTACAAAATAGTATCTACAATATAAATAAATACATAGTTTTCCTAGATCTGGAAAGAAAGTAACACCTTTTTAAGGTCTCCTCAACTTCCACATCTACCTGAGACTTTTGAAGTAAAGGTGATTTATGGTGAAAATAAATATGAGGAAGCCAAGAATTTTCACTCATTCTACAATCTTGCACTACTAAATAAATCAGCTTCCCTTATTCTTCAGTGGCTAACAAAGTGTAATTTTCATTTCGCTCTGTGCATAGAATATACTATTCTCTTTCCAAGGTCATTCTTAGTACCCTGACATGGATACATTTGTTAGAGGTGGATACAAAGTTACCAAGTGAGAAAACCGAAACACAATATAAACGACAGTTCTATTTATTTTACACTAATCAACCAAAAATTCTAGATCTAGCAATTCAATATTGCAATGTATTATCCTACTATTTCTAAATTAATCATATTTAAGTCAGATACTTTCTGTTCCAATAAGCCTACCTCCTACCTCCTAAGGTATTACACTGGGAAATGCTTTATGAACTGGATAGTGCTATCAGCAGCAGGGAACCTTATTATTAGCATAATTATGATTCAGTAAGGAGTCTGTGGGAAAAGGGCTAGTTGTCAATAGACATGATAAAAGATTTGAGAACTGAATTCTGGAATCCTCAAATATTTAGAATGTGGAATGATGAGAAGCCCAGCAAAATAAATCCAAAGATTGAAAACCACCTTACTTTTTCAAAGTGTCTGGTGTCTGGTTCTAGTTGTGATCAAATCCATTTTCCCTCGATTATCACTGTGAACCACCTTGCCAAAATGAATTTGATCATGGATTGTGTATTATTTACTTTTTATAAGTAATTATTATGATTTAAATCATAAGATCACCTAAGAATTGTAAACAATGCAACCACAAATTTTCAAAATTATATGTAGACTAATTTTGCTGCAAGTTGTTTTCAGTAGCACTCTGTTTTTCAACAGAGACCTAAGAAGTATAGTCAGATATTAGAGACCTAAGAAGTATAGTCAGATATTTCAAGAGGCATAGATTTTAATATTAGATTTGTTCTGCGTGGCCAAAAGAAGAGAATTATTTTTTCCAGTTGTGTTTAGAAACTACATCAGCTAGCTACTGTGAAAGAATGGCAGGTTTCAGGCAAGGGGTGAGGCGACTTTTAAGTTCAAAGCCATTCCAATCCTGCAACCCCAGGTTACTAGTGAATTATCTATATCTATGTAAATGAACAAAATACATATAATAAAAATGTAGACAAATTTTCCTAATGGGATTTTTCAGCCATTCTACTGAAGTCAGTTACTTAAGAGTGAAAATTACATAGTATAGATGGCTTCTTTCTATAAGAAACATTAGTTAACATTTAATTATAATTTACAGGTAGGATTACAAATAGAAATTATTTAGAAAGCAATAAGACAGTTAAATAATTTGATAACATTGG
Source organism: Nomascus leucogenys (assembly GCF_006542625.1). Lineage (NCBI taxonomy): Eukaryota > Metazoa > Chordata > Mammalia > Primates > Hylobatidae > Nomascus > Nomascus leucogenys. The sequence goes on along the minus strand of NC_044385.1, from coordinate 117,528,518 downwards.
TGATGAAGACAAAATGACACCTAAAAGGTACAGAAATATTTTGTTGGTAAAACTTTGCATATTGAAATATAGAGACCCCTCTGTCATCTGATATAAACATGAACAAAAACAGACACAGAAAACCAGTTCAAGTAATAATTAGCAAAATATTTACCAACTTTTTCCATTTGCATAAATAGGGCAGAATCATGAAATTTCAAAGATACAATATTAGTATTAATACTCATAACTATATATAGTTATATGTAGATACCTACACATATATAACTTTAGTCAGACCTTTTATGGTAACAAATGAACTGTGTGCTATTTATGTCATCTTTTCCAAAGAATAAACAAAAGTGTAATGAAGAAATAGTGGTGCATTTCAAGTTCTTAACACAGATGACACCTTGTTAAACTTTTTAGATCACAATATTTTTAAGTCATTAAGACCATCTAAAACTATGCCTTAACTTGCTTTACCAATATATTCAAACTGGGCCAAAACGGGCAAAATACTAGAGTGCTTTATAAAAATAGAAATGTGACCTACACTTCGCTCCTTTCCTTGTCCCTCTTTACTTCAGCATGCTATCCCCGCAGTGGTTTTCTAACCACTTATTAAAAATTGAAAGGCAACAGTTATAAACTCGTAGAAACATAATAGGCAACCCACTTAGAGCAGATGCGGATTTTCAGAAAATGCTTGCCTGGAGTTGCTGAAAAATCATCTCTCTTAAATTGCCCAAATTCTGATGGGTAGCTGCTTGTACCATGCCTATCCATTTCAGCAGTAATTGAAACCAAGGTTTTGAAGTAAAAATTTTTGTCAACTTGTCAAGTATAGTTTTGTGAAGAAAACTATTAGTAGCTGAATATGCTTCACTGCCTCTACCTCCTTTGTGAAACAAACAAAAAAGAGTGACCTACTAATATATAACAAGTTCTTCAGCTTGTAAATAACTTCATGAAGTAAAAAACTTCCTATAAATATACTGTTTATACACACACATGCACACACACTCACACACAAAAAATGCTTTACTTTGTAATAACTTTATGTTCTAAAATACTAATATTTAGAGGGCCATGCAATTATAGTACAAATAAATACTCCAGATAGGATGAAAATGAAAGATTATTAAATATTACCCTGATGGATAAGTATTATAATTCCTAAATACAGTGGAAGACATTTTAGCTTTTAGTAAAAAAAAAAAAATTGTTTCTAGTGAAAACTCTATTTCATTTTCTTTTACCCAATATAATTAAATTATAATTTGCTATTTGACTACGATAAAATGTAATAAAGTAAAAACTTTCTTATATAATGACATAGTATTTTTTTAATGACACAGTTTCATGATTTAGTAGTACTTACTCATTCTGGCTTCACGTTATTTATCAATATACAATTCATGTCCATTATGCCCTAAGAGTTATTCCACTTTCAAACCTTTATAATTTTCATGAAAAGATATGGAATCAGCCCAAATGCCCATCAATCAATGAGTGGATAAAGAAACTGTGGTATATATATATATCATGGCATACTATTCAGCCATAAAGGGAACGAACTAATGGTATTCACAGCAACCTAGATGAAATTGGAGACTGCTATTCCAAGTGAAGTAACTCAGGAACAGAAAACCAAACATTGTATTTTCTCATTCATAGTGGGACCTAAGCTATGAGGATGCAAAGGCATAAGAATGATACAATGGACTTTGGGGGACTGGGGAGAAAGAGTGTGAGGAGGGTGACAGAAAAAAGACGACAAATTGAGTACGATGTATACTGCTCAGATGATGGATGCACCCAAATCTCACAAATCACCACTAAAGAATTTACTCATGTCACCAAACATTACCTGTTTCCCCCAAAGCCTAAGGAAATTAAAAAATAATAGAATAAAACCTTATCATTCTCAGAACTGGTGATAATTCACTAGCATTTTTTTCACAGAAAACTATAATTTTCATCAAAAGTTACTAGTCAAAAATAAAACCACTAAGAAGGCATCCCCTAAATACATAAACAGTCATTTTCATTTCCAAATTCTCTTGCTAATTTCCAAATATTGTCTTTATCTCCTTACATCCATAATAATATCTTTAATTATATTTCACTTAAACAACCAAAGAAAGGAAAAAAGAAGAAACCAATCTGAGAAGCTGTATGAATACTCAGAAGAACAAATCTTTATCGCATTCTGTAAGAATAGAATATATTTAATTCACACTAAGAATTTCGTGGCCCTTTGTTCAATGGCTGCTCAAGTGCACCAATTCTCATCTATTTATTTTCCATTTTAAATAAAATGTATTACTGTGTCCAATGAGAAAACATTATGTTAACTGCCTTTTTAATTTTGCATTTCTTTTGGCTTCCATTTTTTAAACCAATATATTTGGCTTGTAAAACCAGATCTTAGAAGGAATGAGGAATCGATTTTGGAAGCATTTATCGTGCTTTCAATTCACAATGAGAGAATTATAAAGTAAATGAATTCTTCTCCCACCAAAAGGCATGTCTAATAGGTGCAAAGCAGCTCTGTGATTTTGAGGGAAGCTATCAGACCAACCTCTACATGTGACTGCACCTTTCCAGAAGGTGACCCCTGAGCCTTTGGTATAATCAAGATTAAATGAATAGTTGAAACCAGCTACTCTAGGTACATCAACGTTTACATTATTCCTCAGTTGGTCACTTTGTTGTTTTGCTCATATGAACAAATGCATGCAGATAACAGTGGAGTGTGGAGAACCTATATTCCTCATCTCGTATGTGATCATCAGGAAGGGAAATCCATTTGGTAATTTTTTGTTGTTGTTATTTGCAAATTCTATCCTTTGTGGTAGCAATGAGTTCAGAAATGGTTTCAAATCCATACAATCAAAATCAATGTTTAGTGAGTTTTTTTGGAAGGGGAAATTCATAAGCATTAAATCCAAGTAGTTTTCACGATTAATAACCATATACCAATTTCTCTGCAATTTGACTACGATAGAAGTGTAATAAAGTAAAAACTTTCTTATACAATGACATAATTTTTTAATTGCACAATTTGATTATTAAGTAGTACTTACCCATCCTGGTTTCAGGTTATGTATCAATATACAATTAGTATCAATTATGCCTTAAGGGTTATTGCTCTTTCAAACTTTCTCAGAACTGGTGATTGTTTACTAGTTTTTTTCACAGAAAACTATCATTTTATTAGAAGTCATTAGTTAAAAATAAACAAAACAACCAAGAATGTATGTCCTAAAAAAACCAAAAAGATTCATTTTTCAGTTCCAATTCCTCTTGTTTTTGAATTCATTGTCATTATTTCTTTACATCCATAACAATATCTTGAATTATATTCTAAAATTTTTTTTAAATTAATGTTAGAATCATACACTTACAGTCTGTGATCTTCAGTGTCCTCTTGACTTCTCCGCTTCCTGATCCCCCGCAACCATCTTCATCATCACAGTCCCCACTGACTTGCTCAACCACGCCTCCGCCGCTGCCCAGCTGAAGAAGTTCCCACTTGTCAGGTTTGGGTGATCTACCCTGTAACAACTAATTGTACATAAAGAAAGGCATTTATTAATTGCAAATTTGAATAACCTAAGAATTCTATTCAGAAAACTTAGAATTATTTTGTTATGTGGATCCACTCTTTTGGTGTAGACACCAAGTCAAGTCTTTAAGAAAAATGAAACAACTGAAATAATAATAAATAATGGGCAAAGTCTTACACCTATAAAGAGCTACACTCTATGTATTAGCTCTGTGGCAATGGTTTGGATGACGCTTTGGGAAGCAAATGAAATTACACCTTCTTTGCTTATGGTAGTTTGTCTAGAGGATCCTTTGTTTCTGAACAAATAATGTTTAAATATGGTAAATCACATTCTAGTACTCCCTTTGTAGTATATTGGCTGATAATGTTGTGCTGTTTTGTAAAGCCACACTCCATATTTCTGAAGAAGTACTACTCTTCCAGAAAATGATTCTGTCTAAAGAAATCCAGAATTTTAGACATATACATTTACAGTTTCATTTAAACTTTCTTGGATCAAATACACAGTCCAATGCATATGGCACATACTGAACCTTGAGACAAAAGAGTTAGGTCCTACATCCATTTCTACAAATCATTTAAGAAATTTAATGACTTCTCAGTTCTTGATTCTCAAGTATTTCATTTATTTTTATGAGCAAAACAGATGGAATAGACATTTTCCCCTACAGCACAGGAGTTCCAGTAATACTTTTAAACAACACTGGAAATTTCTGAATGTCTTTTCAGAAAGGTGATGTTATAAATAGAATATTTTCACTTAAAACTAAGCCTGATTAAGATAGTCCAATGCATTACGTTACATTTACCCCTCTAAGGTGGTTTTGGAGAGCACATGGCCAAGTGTGAGCACTAGAGGGTACTAATATATTATGAACAAAATATACAACTGCTGACCATGTAGTGGTCATTTAAATTTTCACAGTGCTTTATGAAAGATTTAGGGTTGTTACTTCTGTGACTTTCCAAATAATATTATCAATTAGCAGACAATAATTAAACACACAACCCAAGGACAGCATTTTATACTGAAGAACAGAGAGTCAAATAGCCTCAGGATATCTAACATAAATATGTTTATCATGTAACAAACACTTAGATTAAGTAACTGTATTCTGAAATTCATAAACTTTTAAAATTAAACAATACAAGTTTTAGGTCACCAATTCTGAAATATTAGTTTTCTAACAAAAATACTAGACCAATTTGACAGTAATTTTTAAATTCTTATTTTTGTTTATCAGCATTTTGCAAAAAAAAAGTCAATAGTTGGCATTAAATTAAAAAGGAGGCTTCTTTCAAGATCAAGTGAACTCAGCAAATATTAAGTTAAACAAAACTTTTCTACTGTGTTTAATATACTGATGTGTATGCTACTCCCTGTAAAGGGGAGGGAGAGTACAGCAGTGAAGAAACACAGATAGGAAATAAACCACATAAAAAGTCAAATCTAAAAAGGAAAGAATGGTATTATTTTATACCATTATATAAATAATAATGATGAATGGTAAATAAGGTAATACCAGTTATCATTTGTTATTGTGAAATATCCCATTTGTTATCTATTTAGTATAATCATAAAGGGCTTGGATTCTGAGGTCCAACACACTTCGATGTGAGTCTTGGATTCTGACATTTACCAACCACGAGACATGGGGCATTGAGTAAGTTACTGAGTAAATCAGTTTCCTCAAATCTATAATAGGGACAATAATACACCTGGACCATTGCTCATATTGTGAGAAAAACATATGCAAAGCACTTTGCAAATATTTAATATGCCAGCACATTAAACATTAATACATTTTAATTATTATCTATTCTATATTCTAGTACAATGTTATTTAAATATCCAGAATGCATTAATTGAAATAATTATTTAAGAATGCAATTATATGACTTATAATTTTTCAAAGTATTATCAGACAAGTACAACAAAAGCCAAACTCTCTGGTGATATGCTGCTTTCTTTTGACCTCAACATTCTTTTCCAACATTTTCCCATATCAACTTTATTTTCCCTTTACTTCCCTAAGAATTATTCCAATATTTTACTGGGATCGTGGCCAGAACACAGATGGACTCTCATGAACACCACCAACAATGTATATATTATGAGGATCCAGCCAGTTAAACGAACTCAAAAACACAAACAGAAAGATAATTGATTTTTAAAACAAAACTTACTATTTTAAGAAATTGGTTTTGGTTGAAAGTGATTGGATATATTGTCAGAATTATTCATTTATTTGTAGTTATTTTTAAATATAATGGAGGACTTAAATAACATTTATTCTGTTTTCTCCATTTTTTTCCTCCATCACTTCAGTGACATTCTAGGAAACGTCTGAGGCACATGAACTCAAATTTTTAAGAAATAAGTCTATGCAAAATTATATTTTAATTTAAACTATTCGTGCTAAGGAGAACAGCAAAATGGACACCAAGATTTTCCACTCTAACCTCTGGGCTGTGAATATGATGTCAGTCATGCCTACCAACTTACATGACAAAAGGAGTTTTGCAATGTAACTGATGCCATTAATCAGTTGATTTTGAGTTTACCAAAAGGGAGATGATCTGCTTGGAATAATGCAATCACATGATTTTTTTCCTTTTTCAAAAATTATACTTTAAGTTCTAGGGTACGTGTGCACAACGTGCAGGTTTGATACATAGCTATACACATACCATGTTCGTTTGCTGCACCCATCAACTCGTCATTTACATTAGGTATTTCTCCTAATGCTATCCCTCCCCCTGTCCCCCAAAGTTTCCTCTATCACCAGAAGTTAGAGACATTCCAAGCATGAGATGTGACAATGAGGAGCTTGCATGCAGGGGCCCATGCTGCTGCCCTTAAGGGTGTGAGCTTGGATGATGTGATAGGGCCTATCAAAGGTCCTGTGGCAAGGAACTGGACCACCTAGTGGCCTCTTGGAGCTGAGAGTGACCTGCCTTGCAGCCAGCAAGGAACTGAGGTCTTCATTCTTACAACTGAGTTCGCTCAACAACCTAGATGAGCTTAGAAGCAGATTCTCCCCTTCAGCTCCCAAACTGAGTCAAGCTAGGCTGACAACCTGCTTTCAGCCTTGTGAGACCCTGAGCAGTGAGCCCACCCAGACTTCTCATCTGTGGAATAGGGAGCAGTAAATGGATGTTGTCTTGAGCTGCTACATGTGTAGTAATTTGCTATGCAGGAAGAGAAAATGAATACACGAATACACTCTCTAACCCTCAAACGGGCCACATTTACTTCTTGGCAATTGTGTTTGAAAGCTTTTGATTCTCTAGCATATTTCTCAGAATGAGAGGTCATCATTTCTGTAAGATACCACCTTTCTGAGAAGATGGCACCCTTGGAAACAAGCTATCAGAAAAATCTTTTCAGTTTATCTGCCTCTTAATAATCCCTCTCACTATATTTCCAAGTCTCTGAGCAAGAAATATAATTGCGTGATTCAGATATATCCAGGATCCCACACGATTAGTGATTCTCAGTCGCCAGTAGTACCCTAGCCCTCTTGTAGGGTCAATATCTCCCTTTCCTTTGCATGGAGGCTCTGCCTGATCAATTTCATTTTCTCGCTTTTCAATTATCATACATCCACAATGTACACTTTCACTCTCATATCGTAATAAAACTTGATTTGCAGAAATTTCCAGTAAATTTGTAATCAACAAAAACAATGGGCTTTTCACAATAAGGTCTTTATTCAAATTATCTTTAACTACACTGTCCTGATTTCTTCTTAAAAGTTTGCTTATCTTTCTCCTCACTTCCTCTCTCTTGCCTCCTCCAACATCCACATGGAAGTGTTTCAATTTATAATATAAATCCCCTACTTCTTAGTCTCTTTCTCAGAATTCATCCTAACAGATTGAGCTCTCCCCTGTATACAAATTACACTCAAAGTCTTTATCAGCAGCCCTTGTTTTTCTCCCATAGCTCACCTCTAAGCAGCAACTGGAAGTGAGATGAACTCTACCACTTTCTGTCTTAAAATAAAACTGCTCATCTCCACTATTCATGTGTCATTACAGTTTATCTTCCCAGCTCCCTCATTACAGGGGCCATTAGTCTCTCCTACCCACTACCACCATATTATTTTCTTAAAATCAGTACTTTCACCGTGTCATTTTTCAGCCTTACTGCTCTCTGTGATTCTTTATTGTCAAAACCACTGGTTCCCAACATGACATGTGTCTAGAGGAGAGATATCAATCCAAAAAGATGGGTCACAGAAAGAGTGATAAAATGTGGAAAAATGTTTGAGAAATGCATACCATGGCCGCTTCTTAATTTCCCAGAACTAAACCCTTATGAGAAATTTTGCAGGAGGCAATCTTGTCTATATGAGATTCGTCTCACAATTTCTAAATGTACCTAAGAAAATTACCCCTCTTCCCTCACTCAACATCCATCCACTGACATGCTTTTAGAAATGACGCCAAGAAAAAAGTTCAAATTTGGCCCGGCAGTCAAGGTTCCATATTATGTATTATTTTGTTTTGCTTTTAAATCATATCTAAACACAGCTCCCCAGTACCCAGCTTCTACTGCAGAATCATCAATCTGTTCTTCCAGAAATTGTGTGACTTTATGTCTAGAATTTTGCTTATGCTTCTTTTACATTCTTTTCACTTCCAACTCTTGTTTTTCCTTCACATAGAATACACCCTTTCATTTTCTTATTTCATTTACTTAATTTTCAAGTTCAAACTCAAATACCTCTTTTTCCATCCCGCACATATTTCTGTGATAATTTTAACTCTGCATCGTTTACTTGCACTTAATCCACTTTCTTGAACATGTCATACCTTTCTGATTAGTGATAAGTTTCTCAAAGATAAGAATTCAACCTGCTTTCCATCACCTTCTATCATAACTAGAGTACTTACCACATTGTAGATGCTAAATACATATATTTTGATTTATTTATTTGAACTTGGAAATAATTTAAGCTTATTCTGCCTTCAATGCCCTCTATATCTAATTGAATAGTCTTTTCTCTTCTCTGAAAATCATCAAAGACCCTGATGTTCTAGAAAAACTTTGGTTTTACACTTATTGACTGGCAGATGAACTGATTCATTTATTCATCCCATGAAATTAATTCAGTATATTCTAAATATAACACTTCTTTTTTGAGACAGAATCTCACTCTGTCACCCAGGCAGGAGAGCAATGGCGCAGTCTTGGCTCATTGCAACCTCCGCCTTCCGGGTTCAAGCAATTCTCCTGCCTAAGCCTCCCAAGTAGCTGGGACTGCAGGCACATGCCACCACGCCTGGCTAATGTTTTGTATTTTTAGTAGAGACGGGGTTTCACCATGTTAGCCAGGATGGTCTCAATCTCCTGACCTCATGATTCACCCGCCTCGGCCTCCCAAAGTGCTGGGATTACAGGCGTGAGCCACCACGCCCAGCCATAACACATATTTTGAAAGATAAACATCCATATCAAAAGAGAAGGCATAGCCTTGGTTCTTAAGAAGTGATTACATACTTTATTTCAAAAATGAAACATATGACTATACAGCAAAATAAAATTGGGATTAAAAAAACCTGAAAATCAGGAAACAGGACAGTGTAAACATTTCGTTTTGTGGTCTTGCCTAATTTTTTTTCTTATCGCCCAGAAGGAATAATTTAAAATGACTTTATTCTTGAGAACCTGAAGACTTCTAAGTTTTTAAAACAATTTTATGTTGAAGAATCATACCAAGAAATACTTCCAAGATATATTTGTGTTGCCATCCTAGTTACTATAAACCAGAGAAAAATGTTCTAATTACCCTTTTTAATATGTACGAAAATGCTTCATTATAAATCTAGAATATAGGAATATTTTCTAGAATGGATTTTTGCAAAAAGTTTTTTTTTTTTTTCCCCTACAGCAGGGAGAGAACTATAGCTTCATGATCTGGGATATCAGGTAAGGAAGTCCTCCCCTATTCTTTCTCAAGGGATAGGCTCTTTATATTCCTCTCCTCCCATCCCTCAGAGACAGCATCAAGTAACTCCCCTGTGCTCTGTGCTGTGTTGGCTCCATCCTCGGGGCAAGTGTTATTATTTCACATCTTAAACCGCTTTTAAGAAATAGACATAGTTTCTACCAAAGAGGAGCCCTTACCAACAAACCTTTAATAACAACAAAGGGTTTCCATATATGCACTCTTAAGCGAACATACACAAATGAAATGAATCTATAGATTGATAACGAAGCCAGTATTTTTTTTTTTTTTTTTTTTTTTTGAGATGGAGTCTGGCTCTGTCACCCAGCCTGGAGCGCAGTGGCACGATCTCGGCTCACTGCAACTTCCGCCTCCAGGGTTCAAGCAATTCTCCTGTGTCAGCTTACCGAGTAGCTGGGACTACAGGTGCACACCACCACGCCCAGGTAATTTTTGTATTTTTAGTAGAGACGGGGCTTCACCATTTTTTGACAGGATGGTTTCTATCTCTTGGCTTCGTAATCTGCCCGCCTTGGCCTCCCAAAGTGCTGGGATTATAGGTGTGAGCCACTGCACCCGGCCATGAAGCCAGTTTTTATAAGTGACACATGAATATCAGTCATATTAGACACACTCCTGCCACATATGTTAACAAATATCTCATTTTTACCATATACATGAATAGCTGTCCCATATATTCATACAATATGATTTTCTTGATTAATAAACTTCATTTTTTAGGGTAGTTTTAGGCTCACAGCAAAATTGAGTGGAAAGTAGAAGAGTTCCCATAGACTCCCTACTCCCAGCATACACACAGCTTCCCCCACTGTCAACATCCTGCACCAGAATGATGCATTTGTTATAATCCATGAGCCTAAACTGACACATCACTATCACCCAGAATCCATAGTTTACATTAGGGTTTGATAAAATAATTTTTTAAAACTTAAAACCCCCCCAACAAACTTAACATTACTTCTCTGGGCCATACATTTTCTGCATTAGTAAATGGGATAAGAATATTTATTTGGAGCTGGGAGTGGTAGGGCATGCCTCTCTCAGCTTCTTAGGAGGCCAGGTGGGAGGATTGCTTAAGCCCAGGAGTTGGACACTGCAGTGAACCATGATTGCCTCACTGCACTAAAGCCTGGGCAGCAGAGTGAGACTCTGTCTCAAACAAAACGAAACAAAAGGCTGGGCGCGGTGGCTCACGCTTGTAATCCCAGCACTTTGGGAGGCCGAGGCGGGTGGATCACGAGGTCAGGAGATCGAGACCATGGTGAAACCCCGTCTCTACTAAAAATACAAAAAAATTAGCCGGGCGTGGTGGCGGACGCCTGTAGTCCCAGCTACTCAGAGAGGCTGAGGCAGGAGAATGGCGTGAACGCGGGAGGCGGAGCTTGCAGTGAGCCGAGATTGCGCCACTGCACTCCAGTCTGGGCGACAGAGCGAGACTCCGTCTCAAAAAAAAAAAAAAAAAAAAAAAAGAAACAAAATAACACAAAAACAACAAAAAGGTACTATTTATTTGGAAGGTTTTGTGAGTATTATTTGAGATACCTTATGAAAAGTGCTAGCACATTATGAGTATTCAGTTATGGTTAGTTAACTTTATCATTAAGATCATTATAACCAGTAGGAGCTGACACTGCTACCCCAATCCTGTCTTGGAGGAGAGAACCCATATGGGAGTAACAATGACTGGCTCCCCACTCTGCCTTGACTCTGTCATTTGAGTCTACCTAATTATAAAATAAATAGCATTTTAAGTTTTGAACCTATTCCCTGTCATGGTGGGTACAAAATCAATCACTACACCCGTAGTTATAGAACAATTAGAACAGAGGAAAAGACAATTTTGAATTCCAGCCACACATTAATTGTGTGCCTTTAGGCAAATCACTTACAGTTGTTAAATTCACTTTATTCTACTGAATAATAATACATGGAAAGCACTTTATATACTTGAACGAACTGTGCTCATTTACAGGGTTCTGCGCATGACACTGCATCCGTAAAATTGAGAAACCAACAAAGTGAGGACAGAATGAAAAAAAAAAAAAAAAACTTTCAGAATGTTCTTCCTTTCCTCAATGCCATGCAGTTTGTGCAGTCAGCTGATTAGCCAAAAATAGTCAGTTTTGATGACTGATGCTTCCTGCTTATGTTTAGTTGGTTTAGGAAGCTCATTAGGGATGCTATCTTGGAGATGAGTCTGGTGGGTAGAATATCTGATGACTCTTAGGCAAAATGTACTTCTTTCAGCTGGTGAATTAATTTCTCAATACAATCAATTTGCTTTTTGCTAACTGTCTGACAATATCCCATATTTGCTATAGCCTTTCAAACACTTGCAATAAGATCTGGCTCACACATACAACCTGTTAGTGGTGAAAGAGAAACATTTATCATATTCAAATATCTCCAAACATGAGAGCAGATGAATATGCTTTAAGACAGTGTACATAATGATACATCTCTATTTTTCCCTTCCTCTTACAATCATTTACACAGACATGAGAAGTAAATATGTGTTTAGAAAGTATTAGTCATCGTAGATGTACCTCTAGTCACCCATTCAAATGTAAACATGGTAAAATATGCACTTGTACACTTTTATACTATAATGAGTATAGGTAGGTGAAAATTAGTGTTGCCAGAAAAAATTCAAACCAGAAAACTGAATGTATAGAAAAATTATACTTTTTATTTTGTGATTGATAAATCATCTTTAAATAATATATCATGTATAGAGTAAAAAAAACTATGGATATATACATGCAAATTATAAATATATGTGAATTTAATTTTGTTAAAAGGTAATTGGCATCTGCAATTTCATGGAGACTAAGTGAAACCCATAAAGAAATGTGTATGAAATAGGAAAGCAACAAAAGCTCGTAACATTTTAAAATTAGAAATCAGATTCAAAATCCATCATGATCTATTTTAAATTTATTTCTACAACATATTTCAATTGAGACATAAACAGACTTTATATAACATGCCTCACTATTTAGAGCATAATTCCCTTTCCCCAATCCCCAAACTATGTTCCCATCTACACCCCACCCCACCCAACTCTCACCTCTTCCATTAGCATTATTATAAACATATTTTACAAATCTTATACCAAACTTTTCTACTGTCTCTTTCAAATGTAGAAATATCCTATACATAAACCCAAATACCACAAATCTTCACATTTATATTTTCTAAAGCAGTTAAACCTTTATAGACAATTCTACCTAAAAAGCCGAACGCGCTTTACAATGTGTCGTGTTATGTTAAGTTGACCAGACACCGAAGTCATTTCTGTCGGATTTCTTGTCAGTGTTTGCTTTTAAAGTTTGAACTTTCTGATCTCGGCTCCTGTTGTGCCAGTAATTTGAAAGGTCACTGCTCTGTTGGCATTTGGTTTATGCAATGCAGTCTGGCAATTTATTAAAGTCTTGTGAATTTGTACACAGAATACTGAAGTTAGAAAAGGCTTATCACTCTCTTGGCTCTAATACTGCCCAGAGGTTATTTGTTCTTGTTCCCATAAGAAAATCCTGTATGTCTCTCCGTTACCATTCCTGATCCTTACCTCCCGTTCACAATGTGGCCAGTTCCACCTTCTAAGCCCTCATACCAAAATTGACTGCGTAGGTTTATTATGAATTTGTGTCCTTGTCCAAACTCTACATTAGACCTCCCAGGAGAGTTCAAACCAAAAACTAACGAGTAAGTGAAATATTACAATTGAAACAGGAGGAGAAAACATAACCTCAAGTAGGACTCAGAAAAATTGTGGGACCAAAAGAGGAAGAGTGCACGCCAAATGTTCTCAATTCTGAAATAGCTCTTGTGAAACATCTATAAAAAACACTTTAAGGACCTGAAAAAAATTGGTGAAAAAGCAAACAACCTGCCTTGCAAAACAACTCCAGAGTTAATGTCAGAGCTTTCTGTCAAAACATCCATGCTAAGTTCACCGGAAAGATTCAGAAGATCAATGACAGGATTAAGGGAAAAAAACAAGGACGTTTTGTGAGTAAGCAACGTATAATGACCCTGCAGCAGGAGAAGCAGAGAGGGGGGAAAAGGAAATGGAGGGTATATGTAAATTGCCCCAACATATTCAATGAAATAATTAGACGTGTGATGCAAATTTCTCAATAGTCAAACATTATGCAACATGTGATGCATACGAATTATACAACCCCAATTTTTGTTAAATGTGAGATTTTCTTGATGCCACTTTCATTTACCTACACACACACAAACAGCACAAATCACATATACATATACTGACACGAAAATGTATATGTGGGAGGGAGAGAAAGAGGCAGGAAAACTTTCATCATGATACATTGCCAATATAAGAACTCCCTTTTTAGAAAGATCTTTTATTCAACTTATCAAAATCGTAATTGCCAATGGAACAGAAACCATCACAAATAAGAACTTGTAACTGACCCAGGTACAAGTGAATTTCTATGACTGAAATCCAGGGACATTCTAAGCAAGAATAGTTCAACAGTAACTAACCTCATTATTTTTAAATTTTATTAAGTCATATTTATTATATTTATAGTGTGGTTTCTCATCAAGAAGTTGTTTATCGAACATGCCAAAAGCCTGCATCTCTTTAACTAGGTCTTTATATGCATAGGGAATGTTTAAATTTCCACAAAAGTATTACAAACTAACACTTTTTTTTTAGATTTTAACGTATATATTTGAAGATACGTTTTCCCCAAATGTACAGTTCTTCGTGGCCTGAATTGCCTCAGGAAACTGCCTCTGCCTATTGTGGGTATCATGACAAGTAAGGGCACTGCTAATTCACTGTGAGAAAATGCCTAGTTATGCCATGTCATCTTCCTGACACTACAGAGCACAGTAACCTAATTTTCAAAATCAAAGACAGAACAAAACTGAACAGCTACTGTTCCTGAGGCAAACAAGTGAATAAATTCTAAAACATGCCATGGACTCACTGAAGATGAATTTTAGACAATTCTACATTGTTTGTTGAATCAGCATTCTATTAACCACACTCTATAGAAGTGAAGCCAACCTGTACTACCAAGAGTGTATTAATTTTGCATGCATTTCCTAGTAAGCAATGTAGACAGTATTAATGTTTATATTGCCAAGGTAATAGTTTCTGTCCCTCAACTCATCTGCTAAATTTTGCCTCACCTGGCTCAGTCAGAAGGAACAGAATTGACAATACTAACTAATCTCAGTTATCTCCACTGACAGAAAAAAACATGTATTTTCTACACAGACTGCAGGAATCAGCATTTTCTCTTCTTAGATTTTTTTCCCTTGCCTTTTCACTTTATGACCCCAATGTATTGATGTATTTCTAACACTACAACAAGATTTGTGTCACTCAACTGTGTGTGTTGTGATCATTGTCTTATAACCATTTATCTCCATGAGACTGATGTCGTTGAAAGATAGAAAAGAAACAAAAAGCATAGAAGGGAGAGAGGGAGGGAGGAAGACATTAATCATGATACAATGCCAAAGTAAGGGCTCCTTTTAAGAAAGATTTTAAAGACTTTCTTTATCAAAATTTCCATTGCCTCCTTGAACGAACTGGGAAGGATTGCAAATTCCTTTAAAACTTGGTGTTGGCAATGAATCTGGATTTCCTTCATTAGCCAGCTATGCAGAATTCATTTTCAAATGCTCTATTAAAAAGGGAAGTTTCCCCTAAAGTTTCCCAGTCTATTAAAGGTTTCCTTCTAAAAGGAATCTGATCCTATTTAGTACGACACCCTCGTGTATGCCAGATGGCACAGCATCATAGCTTCACAAATGTCATTCTGATTCTCACCTTTAAAATGAAATTCCCTTAAGCTACCTTTCTTTACATAAACTACAAAATTGCAGACAAAGACATGCCAAATTGAAAGCCTCTTTTGCTAAATATTCCAGAAATAATTTGAGAAAAATGGGTGCAATTTGAAACCTTAGTTGTCTTGGGAAGGGGGTGGGTGGGTATTTGACTACGATTCTGGTCAATATTTCTCCTGTTAACTATTGAAATGTGTGACCTTTAAGGAAAATCATTCAATCTTGTTGAGACTAATAAATGTCTCATCCAAAAAAAAAAAAGAAAAAAACGAGGAGCTTAAAATTTCTCATGTGTCTTACAGTTCAAAAATTTTCAATTCTAATATGTCTCAAGCCATTGTAACATTTGCTTTAGAAACAGGTATTTAATCAAGGCATATTGCAGGCCTCTGTGATATTTATTTCAATTTCATTCCTTTTTAGGCTAATTTGGGGATTTTAAAAATTGAATTATATGTTATGGGTTGAAATATGTTTTTCCCCAAAATATATGCTAGCGTCCTAACCCCCAATACTTCAGAATGTGACTTTAGAAATAGGGTCTTTACAGAGGTAACCAAGTTTAAATGGAGTCATTAGGGTGGGCCCTAATCCAATATTACTAGTATTCTCATAAAAAGGGGAAAATTGAACACAGAGGAATACGCACAGAGGGAAGACTGTATGGAGACACAAAGAAAATGCCATGTGTAGTCAGAGACTGGGCAGACACACCTGTAAACTCAGGTATACCAGTGATTTCCAGCAAACCAAGAGAACCTGCGAGAGATTCAGGAAACACACACAGCCTCCCTCATATCCTTCTGGAGGAAACTACCTTGACTACATCTTGTTGTCAAACTTCTAGCTTCCCAAACTGTGACACAATGAATTTTTGTTGTTTTAAGCCACCCAATTTGTGGTACCCTGGAGAATAGCTCCCACAAATGAATATATTGCTAAGACTAAAAAGTGCATAAATCATACATGTACGATTTTCATAATCTTTCAATACGTCTCAGTCATGTGACCACCATAAGAGCACCTCAGAAGCCTCTCTTATGCCTCATTAATTTTCTTCTACCAAATATAACACTCTTTTGACTTCCTCTACAATAGATTCATTTTTCCTGAGGAAATTTATATGAATACAAGCGTATTTGTGACATCACAGATGTAGCAATGGTTCTTTAATTGCTGTATTTTATTCTATCAATGATCCAATAAAATTTTTACATTCTGCTCTTGGTGGACAATTGAACTGTTTTGAGTGTATGGATATAAAAATAATATAGTAATAAAAGTCTTTTGGTGTAAAAAATTCCCAGTCATATCTGTTGGGTATATACTTAATTGTATAATGGTGGGTCATAGATAGGCAAAATGTGCTTTATTAATCTACTTATTTTTCTTCTTTTAAATATTAATATATAATTTACACCTAACAGAGTATACAGAACTTAAGTATACTCCTTATTGAATTTTCACATAAGTTCATATACATGGAACAACTTAGATAAAAAAAAATCTTACAAATACCCCATAAACCTTCTTCTTGCCATCTCAGTCAATAACCACAACTCAAAAAAAGGTAACTCCTATACTGACCTCTATTTACATAGATTCTTTCCATTAATAATGAGGCTGTTAATGAGCTTCATAAAAATAGTATCATGCAGTATATATGCTCCTGCATATGACTGATTTTATTCAACATTAGGTTTTAAACATTTATGAGATTCTTACATATACCTATAGTTCATACATTATACTTTTAATAGGGGCATTCCATTTTATAAATATATAACTGTGTTATTAGATGATTCACCTGTTTCTAATTTTGGGCTACTATAAATAATGCTAATTGAATATCTTGTAAATATCTTTTGATAGACTGACAGACTGAAGTACTCAATGATGTTGAATATATACATCCAGGAGTGGAATTGCTGGGTCAAAAGGTACATACACGTTTAACTTTGGTAGATATCGCCAAATTTTCAATATGGTTTTTCAGATTTATGTTCACGTAACAGTCTATAAGGGTGGTAGTTATACCACATCTTCTGAAACACTTGATATTATCAGTCATTTTAATTTTGGGTATTTAGTGGGTATATAGTGATGTTTAAGGAGGTTTTAATTTGCATTTCTGAGCGATTAATGATTTTCTTAGGCTTTTAGGTTTTTTTGATAACTGCTAATAAAGTGCCTATTCAAGTCATTAGTCCATTAAAAAATAGATTTTCTGAATTTTTCAAATTGATTTTTAAGAGTTCTTTATTAATTCTGGATTTAATCTTCTGTTTCTGTATTTTTACTATCTTTTCCTTATTTTTTGCCATTTTTAGAATAATTATATATTTTTCATCTTATTAAAATACTTGTAATTCCTTTTTAGTACTTTATCCTACATAATCCGTCATTTATTCTAGACTATTGTGGACTACCTTAATTAGTACTTTTTCCACTTCTCCAACAATATAAGGACCTTAGAACAGTTAAACACTATTTAGCTACTCCCACTCTTTGTTGTCATATATTTTACTCAACATTTAAACTTTCTAAAAGACAAACTAATCATATTTATCCTTACTTCTCATGTTTATTTTCATGGTGAATATTCCTTATAAATCACTTTTCTTGTAATATCTTTCAGATTTTTGTGTCAATGACTACTGGCTTCCCACAAAAAAAATTAAGTGTTCTTTCTTTTGTATTATTTCCTGAAAAGGCTTGTGTAAGGCTAGTCCAATTAGTTCCTTAAGTTTTGGTAAGAATTCACCAGCTAATCCACATGTGGCTGGAATTGTGTGTGTGTGTTTGTAAAATGTGTTAATCATATAGTTTCTATAACAGATACAGAACTTACTCAGATTTTTAGAACTTCTTGTGCCAATATTTTAAGACTTTTTCTCAGTTAACATCATTTCTTCCTCTAATTGCATGCTTCTATCTGGGATAATTTTTTCTTAGTCTGAAGAACTTTCCTTAGTATTTCTGTAGTTCAGGTCTCCTAGGCAAACATTCTCTCAGCAATTACTTGTCTAAATATATTTTACTGTGCCTCACTTTTGTGTTTTTCACTGGTTATTAAATTTTAGACTGGCAAATTTGCCCCTCAGCATGTTAAAATGCCATTTCATTGTCTCCAGCTTCCAGAGTTTTTCTTGGAATACTTATTTGTGCTCTTTTACTTACTTTTGAGACTTTTAATTCAGCAGCTTATAATCTGGTCAGGTAAGGTTTTATTTGTATTATGTTCCTTAGGTTTTGTTAAGTTTCTTGCAAGTAGGTTCATATTCTTCATCAATTTTACAAAATTTTTGACCAATGGCTCTTCCGATATTGCTTATTCTCTATTCTCTCTCACTTTATGTCCAATTCAGTTATAGCAGATGTTTTGACCATGCCTCATGTCTTTCTTGTTTTTTTCTGCTTTATTCAATCTCATCAGTTGAGATTCTTTCTACAGATCAATTTATATTATTTCTGAGTCTCTTTTCAGGTTAACTTGTTTTACCAGATTTATTCAAAAGCAAACCTATTCAGTGACGTAAGTTCAATTATTGTATTTCTGTTTTAGAATGTCTGTGATTTTTTATAGAGATTTAAATCTTTGCTACAATCGCCATTTCATCGTTTGTCTACTTTTATTGTATTAGCAATGGTTATTCTAAATTTGTCTGCTTAATTCTGAACTGTGAATCTGTGGAGCTGTGCTTATTGTGCACACGTGTTTTGTTGATTGTTAATAAAATTGTTGCCACTTCACATATCTGGACATTTTTTTGTATCATGCTGGACACTGTATATAAAAGAATAATGAAATATTCTGATAATGTCAGTTTTAGAATGTATTCCCACTTTAATGAGCAGATAGGGTTAGAAGAAAGTCATTATCAATACAATCAGATTGAAGGAGTCAGGATTGAGTTAGTTTCAGTAAGACTCTGCCATCTTTGGCTTATCTCTGTTTCTGAAGTATGATCCTTTTGAGGTTTTGATTGAGAGCTTGCTGGAATTACTTCATTAGTCATTAGTCTCAAAATTGTCTCAGATTTAATCTCATTAGTCTCAAAATTCTGTTGGAGATTAAGTTTCAGGGGTATTGAGCTTAGCCCTTTAGCATTTCACCCTATTCAGCTTCAAAATCTTAGAAATGTGTTGAGCAAGGGGGTTGGCCATGTTTTTGAGGCAGGCTCTCTCCCTTGTAATGAGTTTAGCTCCCAGTTGCTTTGGTATTCTTGAAGATTTTTACTTATTTTTTATTTTTATTTTGAGATGCAGTCTCTCACTCTGTCACCCAGGCTGGAGTGCAGTGGCACAATGTCGGCTCACTGCAACCTCTGCCTCCCAAGTCCAAGCAATTCTTCTGCCTCAGCCTCCTGAATAGCTGGGACTGCAGGTGCACACCACCATGCACAGCTAATTTTTGTATTTTTAGTAGAGACGGGGTTTCACCATGTTGGCCAGGATGGTCTCGATCTCCTGACCTTGTGATCCAGCTGCCTCTGCTTCCCAAAGTGCTGGAATTACAGGCATGAGCCACTGCACCCGGCCAGGATTACTTCTTATATTAAAAGCATGCCTGCAATTGGTCCAACCAGGATTTAAGACGGCTGTTCTAAACAGGTTTTGCTAATGAGAATGAGTCCTCTGACAGAGTAATGAAAGTAAAAATGTCTTGTTGGTATAATAATCATTCTGAGATACTATTAAGATATGTTATTGAGAAGCTACCCTACAAGGTCTTTAGAAACCCGGGACAAGGGAAAGTCAGTAGATTTCAACCAACATATTCTGAGGAAGCAGTTTAAAATGTGACAGCATATCTTGTGTTTTGGTCAGTTGGTCTAAGGTAACTCAAATGTGTAAATCATAAAGGCTTTAGAGATGTTCTTGGAGAGAAACGTGGAATAACATAGGTGTCACTAGTGAAAGTGTCAGGAAAACTACTATGAACCACTCTCTATAAAAGGTACTGGGAGAGTAATTTACTTTGGCCTGTAGGGCTCAGGTTAACAGAGGGAGGAACAGCAAACAAACCCTGAGAACCATATAGGAGTAAATGACAGACAGGGATACCAGCATCTATTATCAAAGGACCCAGAGGAAACCTGGAAGAATAGGGAAAAGCTGAGTAAGTCAATATTCAGTAGGTTTTAAAAGAAGGTAAATATCAAAGGAGAGGAAGATTGATCTCAGAAACATCCCTTCACCTGGAGAGTAAAGAAGCCATCAGAAGGAGACCAAGCAAATGGAAACCTTTGTCCCTCCAGGATTGTCTTATTTCATCGCAAAGTGTAATTTTGTTGACCCAAATCAGCCCAATAATTTCCTGGCCTGGTGTACATTGTGAAAGATAGTATTCCACACTGTTGTATAGGTGTATTTGTGCTTTTTTCTTTGAAAATACAAAAAAAAAGTTAATTTTCACATGAATAATTATCATTATAAAAATTTTAGCCAATATAGAAAACTTTGTGGTTAAATAAAAACGTTATACATTTCAATGTTAAACATCCCTCATAGGGCTTTTATCCCTGTTTACCCAGCATTTTGTTCATGTCCCTGTACCAGGCATGTGCCCTTAGACAGCTGAAACCTACTTAGATGTATCTGCTATTCCAGACCTGTATCTGGTGTTTGGATGCTTAGTTCTGCTCTGCTAATTCAAGGAATATTAATATTTAATCGATTGAATCCTGAGTACCATTACGTTATGTTTCTACTCCTTGAACGCTGTTTAGGGGAACCCTATTTAGTTCTATCAGTAGAGAATTTAAACAACAAAAGGAACCTGATGATTTTAAATCATTGTTTTTTTTACCCCATATAAGTTCAATTCATACTTAAAAAAGCTAATATTCTAATTTATACATTAAGTATCAGCATCTTTTGATATATATACACATACACATATATACACATATATACATACACACATATATACATATATACACACATATATACATATACACATATATACACACATATATATATACATATATACACACACATATATGAGGCAGTATGAAAAACTGTTTACTTTTGGTTCAAACTAGCTTCCTTTTAAGGCTGCTCTCACCTGCTTTCATTCACGCTTTCATCCAAGTGTTCAGTAACACATTGGTTTTTCGTGGTTCTCTCCAACTTTTCTAGAAGTATGCAATTGCCCCCCCTTCCATTATAATTCTTTCTCAATCAATATTACCTTTCCTTCTGAGTAGTTTATCCTTTCTAACCATTAGGAAAAAAAATATGAGCAGCTGATTAAACCACTTGACTTAAGGGTTGAGTGGAAAAGTGCATTCCTCCAAAATCACACTTAAATATTAATGGAGGAAACTGAATTCAGAGCCATCTAAGCACCACGACTGCCTCCTCTTCTATATTGTACACTGCATTTAAACAGTTATCACATACACACAAATGCACACACATGCATACACACACACACACACACACTCCACCTTTTCCTTTCCATTTCTATTGTTAGTATCCTACTGGTTTAAGGACGTAACACCCTACATGTTTTAATGAGTTTTTTTTCTCTCTACTCAAATCCATTTTATGATGGAGACCAGAGATTGACAAACCTTTGCTGTCCAGGGCCAGACAATAAATATTTTTGGCTTTGCAGGTAGCACAGTCTCTATCAAAGCCATAGACATTACATAATGAATGAGCACGGCTGTGTTCCAATAAAACTTTGTTTACATGAATAAGCTGCAGACTAGATTCGGCCCATCAGCAGTAGTTTGTTGAGCCTGGATCCACATAAATCTTACTGATTGCAGATTTTCCCACATTACTTATTACTTAAAAATAAAATCAATCATCTCACTACTTCAACAAACTTAAATAATTTGTCCTATGTGCAAGACATCTATTTACTTGTACTGTGATGTCACTATAGAATAAGATGTTAAATTTATGCTGACAATTGACAGAAATTTTCCCATTGTCTTTTTCATACACCTGCAATCTAGTGAAAATAAACTATTGACTTCTTTATTTTTCTGATGAAATATCTTGGCCAGGTACGGTGGCTCATGCCTGTAATCCCAGCACTTTGGGAGTCCAAGGCAGGTGGATCACAAGGTCAGGAGTTCAAGACCAGCCTGACCAACATGGCAAAACCCTGTCTCTACTAAAAATACAAAAATTAGCCAGGTGTGGTGGAGCGTGCCTGTAATCCCAGCTACTCAGGAGGCTGAGGCAGGAGAATCACTTCAACCTGGGAGGTGCAGGTTGCAGTGAGCTGAGATCGTGCCACTGAACTCCAGCCAGGGCAACAGAGTGAGACTCCATCTCAAAAAAAAAAAAAATGCTTTCTTTCTAATGCTAATCTCTACATGTTACTACCCAAAGTCCAACTCAACTCACATATACCTTTCCTCAAATGCTAATTGGATGAATGTCGACGTTAGTTAAATTTTCACATGATTCTACTTTGCACTATGCCACTTTGAGGGCATCACCATTTCGAGGGTTCATCTCAGTGTCTAGTACAGATAACAGTGTCTTACACATCACAGATGCTCAGAAAGTAATTGTTAAATCAATGCTTAAATAATACAACTCTACCAATGGTTTTCCCAATGACTTGAACTAAAAATCTTGTTCATTTACCTCTTTTCCCTCTCCTTTTCTCTTTCTCCCTCCCTTTCCCTCTCCCATCTCTGTCTTCCTCCTACCCCCGATATTGGTAGATCCTATAAAATCTTATAGAATCTCACATTTATCTTTTACCTCATTCACACGGCTTCAACCAAAATTCAGATCTTTCATACCTCTTCATTGGACTATTAAAATAGTCTAATTCTTTTCTGTCATTTATTATCTCCATGCCAAACCATCTTTTTTATTTATATGTAACATATCACCCCCAAACTTAGCATTTTAAAACACACACTTATTTCAATTTTTGTTGGTGGGAATCCAGATGTGGATGAGCTGTGGCCTCTGACTCTCACTCTTTTAAAAGTCTGAAGTCATCTTAAGGCTAGATAGGGAATGATTTATTTCCAAACTCACTCACATAGTTGTTGGCTTTAGTTTTAAGGCAGGTGTTGTGCTGTAGGCTCCCTTGGTTCCTTGTCACATGGGCCTCTCCACAAAGCATCATACAACATGGCAACTTCCTTTATCAAAGCAAGCAAGCGAGAGGGCAAGAGGGAATGCCAGCAAGAGTTGGGGGTGGCGAGCAAGAGGCAAGACATAGTTCCTTGTTACCTAACCAAGGAAGTAACGCTGCATTACTTTTGTTGAATTCAGTCTCTTAGCAGCAAGGCATCAGGTCTAGCTCATACTCAAGAAGGGGAGATAACACAAGATTATCAGGAGGTAGAATCAGAAACATGGGAGCTGTGTCAGAAACCACCCATTCCACCATTACAGATAATTATTACTTTCTTCTATTATGTTATTTTTCTCTCCTTAAAATACTTAAATGACCTAGAGTAGTGGTCTCTACAGTTTTTATCCTGCTCTTCACTCTCAGAGTATATTAGTTGATGGAGCAGTTTGTCTTTCTTCATTATCACCAAACTCACACACAATTCATGCATGAGGTAGAGATGCTCTCTGTGTATGCGTAAGTCTGACTCTGCATAATCCAGATGTTAACATGTGGGTGACTATTTTTATCCATGAGCCATTCAATTTCCACTTTCTTCATTCTCAATGGTCAAAAGTGTTGATTGCTTTCTACTCTTTACTTCTCATTGTCACCTGGCTTCTGTTAATAATGTTACTGCCTATACTTTTTTTTTCCTTTTTCCAATGTCATTTTCTGCTTTCTTGTGTGATTTCAAGTAAAAAGAACCCTTTTTTTAAACAGTTTCTACCACAGAGTCCTCCTGCACATTGTGACTTCCCTGCTCAAAACAGTTGTAACATTCGGCTGTTTTCAGTAATTTTTCCTAGTTGGAGCTCAAAGAATAATATGAGAGAACTAGTTTTTTTTTTTTCTTCATTCTGTCCAGAGTTAAGATGGGAGGGCTGATAATTGTGGAAGACTATTGCAGGGATTGCTAAGATTTTATTGCATGAATATGTCTGTCTTTATTTAGATTTTTTTTTTTAAAGCACAAACTGTAGTAAGGATAGTTATTTATATTGTTTACATGTACCTTTGAGATTTCAATTTTGTTAAATGATTATTAAGTCATTATTCACTAGAAAAGAGAAACAAAGCTGAAAACAAAAACCTAAATTTTGAGGACCTTTCAGTACTATCGTAACGATATGCAAACTCAATGCTATTCATCTTTAAAAATAATTTGAAAAATGTGTAATGAAGACATCTTTATCGTAAAAGGTACACCTAAATAAGGTTTATTCAAGACAAAATTAAGAATATATTTGGTAATGTATGCTTTGAATTTTTAATATCTGTTTCTTATGTATATATTTAAAAAGGAAACATGAATTTTAATCATTTTTTATTCATAGGAAATGTATAGGGTGTTCATAAATTTTGTCACTACACGTCTCTGACCTTATATATTCAGTTTTGTCCCCTTGTTTACAATCTGACTGAGCTGTAAAGGTATAATCATTAACCAATCAAAATGAACACCAAAAGATCAGTGCATTACACATTCTAGCTGCTTTCCAAAAAAAGGTATCAGGCATTCAAATTTTGCCACATTTTTGCAAGTCCAAACTTGTAAAATAAATCTATGATGACATAAATGAGACTCTGGCTCCCTGTAAAATTTGTAATAAACATGAGAAGAAAGTTCGATTCCCTGTCTTTTCTTTTTTATTATCATATTTTAAAGTCAGTCTCCAAAATTCTAGTAAGTTGATATAGGAAATACTCCTGTTATAAATGTCATGTAACAATCCTGTAAATATTTTCCAGGCTGCAAGTTTCAAAATAAGAACTTCCTTCCTATTTACAAATTAGCACATGCACATACTTTGGAATTATTTGTGGGTATCAGTAACTTTTTATTTTTGCAATTATTTGTGAGTATCAATAACTTCTTTCCTGCTTCAGCCTCCCAAAGTAACTGGAATTACACGTGCCCACCACCAAAATCAAATAGTGTTTTTTAAAAGTAGAGACAGTGTTTAGACATGTTGGCCAGGCTGGTCTCAAACTCCTGACCTCGGGTGATCCTGCCTTTCTTGGCCTCCCAAAGTGCTAAGATTACAAGCATAAGCCACCCCACCCAGCCAGTATCAATAACTTCTATCATGACAATTATCCATTTTGGCCATCAGTCATTTATAAATAAGTGATAAGACAGGGCATTTTGCCCTCATATCTGTTTGTGATCAAAGGAAAACCAGTATCAAAGAATAGTTATTTTCTGCAGGATCAGTGTGATTGGAACATATGTAATGTCTATATTCTTTGTATTTTTAGTGTGAAAAATAATAAGCAAATTATTTGCATGTTTTAAATCATTTGTAAAAATTGTTTTTGTTGCAAGTATATTTTAACCATTCTGAAGGGAAGGATAAAAAGCTTTCTGCTTCTTTAAGAACGAACGTAAGGAATAAAATTAGATGGCTAAAAATATGAAAAAAAAAAAAAAAAAAGACTGACCTATAGGCCAGGAGGAAAGACTGCCAGTGACATTAAAGATATGAAGCCATAACCATTGTTATACAATTTTATCCATTGCCTAACAGCAATGGATGCTGTTTCTGTGCTGAATGGAAGGTGAGGTCATAGCAAGAAAACTGCCTACAAGGCCTCATTTACAGGGAAGTTTTGAGAAGCTGGAGAAACACTGAGAAAAAGCATATATGATGGTTGGAATTAAACCATCTACAGAAAGTATGTTCTAAGGTGTTAGGATAAGCACCTAATTAAGCACCAGCAGGCTGAAGCAAGCAAAGGCATAATTGGAGCTATGTGTTCACACCTCGCTGCTACTGAGAAGCAGCTGAAGGCAGTATCTCT
This sequence comes from Nomascus leucogenys, assembly GCF_006542625.1. NCBI lineage: Eukaryota > Metazoa > Chordata > Mammalia > Primates > Hylobatidae > Nomascus > Nomascus leucogenys. The sequence continues at coordinate 117,502,237 of NC_044385.1, read as the reverse complement.
TCAGAAGTTTCCGGTATCTGAGCCTTTGAGGCCAAGAAGTCTATGGCTGCTAAAAGCAAAAGGGCCAGCAGATAAAAAAATTAAAAAAAAAAAAAAAAAAAAGCGCTGTGTTTTAAAACCCATAAAAACGTCACTGCGAGCCCAAGGTAAATTGTCACTGCAAAGACAAAAGGCACCCTAAATTGCTTAAGCTTCCTGATCTCCACATACAGTTTCTTTTTAAGATTCCTGGGCAAAAGTAATTACTGCTTCATCTGCATCTGTAAAACTACTTTAATTGCTATATTTCGGTATACCATGTGATGTTTGGAACATTGCTGCTATCACTGGACGAAGGTCACAGAGTTTGTAGATGTGTGATTTGTTGCAAGTTGCTTCTAGCAAAGACTGAAGTTTATTTCTTCTGACCTTGATTATGACAATTGAATGAGGTAATTGAATGAAAATATCCTTACTTTCATTCCAATCCTTTTTTTCCTCTTTTAAAATTTTCTATGCAAATAAATTTGGCACTTTCCTCACATTTCAGCAATCCTTTCAGAAAAGACAAACTCTTCACTTGGCCACTATCCCATTTGAAAGGAGTCATGAATATCTTGTGAATGAGAGAAAAGGAGGTCAGGCACTAAGAAGATGTAATGACATTTGGAAGTCTGAAGGTGAACAGAATTGTCCTAATAGTCTAGCTAAGAAGAAGAGACCCACCACTCTGAGTACACACAATGCCAATGTAGAAGCAGTTTTTCCAAAAATCACTATGGATAAGTACTGGGAAGAGAAGCAGAAATGAAGAAGATTCAAAAGTTGCATATGGGAACAGCTATATGGGTCAACCTTCCACATACTTCTCCCTATCGCATCTGTTGCCTGTAGCCTTTCCACAAAGGATAAAATCACCTAAGTATTCTTGAGAACGGCACGATTTGTCCAGAAGAGGCTCAGTGAGACACAGCTGAATGACAGTTAGACCTGACAGATTAATTTAGCAATTGTTTGTGTGACTTCTCAAAGAGCAGAAGTGAGTTACAGCATCATCATAAATGATGGTGAACAGAGATGCAGACCTGAACCAGAATTTCCACCCAACCACTACAAACGTCATTCCCCACCCTGTGACTAAGCCCATTGGCTCTGAAGCCACTAGTAGAGAAGTGTGAGTGGATCAGATCAACTACAAGAAAATTAAACAAAGGATTCTGAGAGTGGAACTGAGGTTACAATAGAAATGTATTCAATAATATGGAAAATAATTATGTCTATTTTTTAAAAGAAAAAATACCAGTTTTACTTGGACGTATGTGGTTGAAGGAAAGGGGCTGTGGGCATCTCTGTCCTGTTGAATAGCGGGGTGTCAGTACCTGTGTTCAATAGAAGAACTAGTGGTCTTTTCAGAAACTTTGCTGTTGGGATTAAAAAGTATGCTGGTGGATAGGAAATAATTTTATGACAATAATTTCAAGATGAATTGAAAAGGCAAATGTTGAAAGCTAAATTTCAAATTCATTTGAATATGAATTGATATTTACATAATCTGGAGGCAGAGCCTGCATAGAGCTGGACACCATAAGGGAAAGGACTACAGATTAACTAGATAAAATTTCACATCTCAATTTTCCAAAAAAATTTTATCCTGTTTAGTAAACACTTAAACACAATTTTAACATTACAGATATATCTATACATACATATGTATAAATGTGTTATTTATGTAGAAAGAAAATGATACACTAGATAAAACAGATCAATGTTAAAACACATTTTTGTACATAAAAGTGATTAACAAGGGAGGGTAATGTGTTTCTTTTTTCAAAAATAGTCATTAGGCTGGGCTTGGTGGCTCGCACCTGTAATCCTAGCACTTTGAGTGGCAGGAGTGCTTGAGTCCAGAAGTTTGAGACCAGCTTGAGTAACATAGTGAGACCCCATCTCCACAAAAAAATTTTAAAAAATAACCAGGCATGGCGGTGCACACCTGTAGTCCCAGCTACACAGGAGGCTGAAAGCAGGAGGATTACTTGAGCTGGATATCAAGGCTACAGTGATTGATCATGCCACTGAACTCCAACCTGGGTGACAGAGACATCTCAAAAAACAAAGATAGTCATTAAAAAGAAAGGCACTTCTGCAAAGGAAGAAAGGCAGTTGATTTGTCAGACTGTACATTTTATGAAGAGTTTACTTACTGCTGCTTTTAAAGGGTATCTTACAGTCTGTAAATTAGCAGATGGAATAATGACTTGTACTTCCCTGTTATGAGTAATTAAAGCAGTTTATTTTTGTTCAGTACTTCAACACCTGCATTTACTGTTTGATTAGGCAACTTTTCTAGAATCTGTTATCTGCAAACCCTCTTCCAATATGCAGATCTACAACCTGTGAATATAACATTCCTGATTATATCATGACCACTCCTAGTGGGCTATGCTGGTAGCTTGTTTTGTATAAATATAGACCCAGTGCTTTTTCCTCTTTATTCTTTCTATCAAGTGCTCTTATATGTATAGTTGTGCAGAGATAATACACTGTTAATACAAATATTTTCAGAATTTATTGGACAAAATGACACAAAACTAAAAAACTCATCTACACATGAAATTCAAAGAAGGCATTATTTTTCCTTACAAAATTGTGAAAAATTAATTCAGATAGTAACGAAGAACTAGTTTTAAAACTAAAATCCTCCTAGCACTTCGGGAGGCCGAGGGGGGCAGATCACGAGGTCAGGAGATCGAGACAATCCTGGCTAACACAGTGAAACCCCGTCTCTACTAAAAATACAAAAAAAAAAAAATTAGCCGGGCAAGGTGGCAGGCGCCTTTAGTCCCAGCTACGTGGGAGGCTGAGGCAGGAGCATGGCGTGAACCCCGGGGGGCGGAGCCTGCAGTGAGCCGAGATCGCGCCACTGCACTCCAGCCTGGGTGAAAGAGCGAGACTCTATCAAAAAAAAAAAAAAAAACCCCAAACTAAAATCCTAATGTGAATGTATATAGGTGATATGATTTGACTGTGTTCCCACCCAAATCTCATCTTGATATTTAGCTCCCATAATTCCCACATGTTGTGGCAGGGACACAGTAGGAGGTAATTGACTCATTGGGGCTGGTCTTTCCCATGCTATTCCCATGACAGTGAATAAGTCTCATGAGGGCTGATGGTTTTATAAAGGGGAGTTCCCCTGCACAAATGCTCTCTCTTGCCTGCCGCCATGTAAGACATGACTTTGCTCCTCATTTGCCTTCTGCCATGATTGTGAGGCCTCCCCAGCCAAGTGGAACTATGAGTCAATTAAACCTATTTCCTTTATAAATTACCCAGTCGAGTATGTCTTTATTAGCAGTGTAAGAACAGACTAATACACAATAGGCAAAAAGAAGGAGTTTCTTTTCAACCTGCTTTAAATTATTTAGTGGTTAAAGTATTTAAAACCTTTTCTTCTACTTTTAGGAAAACAATGAGAAAGCTGAGCACAGGTCCAACTTGTTATTCAACCAAAAATTATTTAAAAATATTTGAGTATAGACTTATGGCACCAGCCAAGACAAAGCATGATCACCAAGGCCTATTTCTCCTACTGATTGAAATTTAAACTCTGGATATAAAAAGCAATTACCAAGGACTTTTAAAAGTAAACAATAACAGACGGATTGAAAGCAAAATCAAAATACCAATAGTTATCTGTAATAGGGGTAGGTTTAATTTTTTTTTTTTTTTCTAACCCATGGTGTGAAAAATTTCTACTTTTTCTAGCTAGAGAACCAGGAATGTGGCCTCTGTAAGATGGATCATATATAGAGAAATAATTGTTTTGTTTTTCGTTTTCCCACCCAGCTCTACCTGGAAGCCAGCTCTAGTTCTGAAGCTGCTGTCACGACAGTAGCTGTGTAGTGGCAGCAATGCACAGGCACTTAGAACTTCAAGAGAGAGAATCTCTCTCATCATCATTTCTCTTTAAAGAGAAACGAAAAGTATAAACCTATATCCCTTAAGAACATATATAAAAATAAAATACTAAGAAATCAAATCTAGCAATATTTTAAAAAATACTTTACAAACAAGTGATTTATACCACAAATGCAAGGCTGGTTCAACATTCAAAGCTCAACAGATATAACTTGCAATATGATTAGGTAGATGAAGAACATGTCATTCAGTAGATGCAGCAAAAGCATTTGACAAAACTCAACATCTATTCTTTATAAAAACTCAGAAAAATTAGAAAAGAAGGGAACTTAACCTGATAGAGGGCATCTACAAAACAAACAAACAAAAAAACAAAACTACCACTAAATTACATTTAATGACAACTCTGATTTCAAAACTGGGTCCAAGGCAAGAAGTCAGCTCTTTTACCACTTATATTCAACTTTATACTGATGGTCCTAGCCAGATCAGTAATGTGGGAAAAAACATCAGAGACATCCACATCAGAAAGGAAGAAACAAACCTGTTTCTAGTTTCGACAACGTAAGAGTCCATGTAAAAATATCCAAAATAACCTATTAAAATGCTCAATGTGAGTTTAGTAAGGTGGTTGTACACAAACTCAATAATATTTCTATATATTACCAAAGAACATTTGGAAACAGAAACATACAAAAAAAAATTTAGAATGACAAAAAATAAAGTGTTTATGAATTTACAAAAATATGTGCACAATTGGTATTTTAACAGCTACAAAACATTGATAAAAAATTATGACATTAATAGAAGGAGAGATATATGGTATTCATGAAGTTGAAAACTCAATATTCTTGAGATGTCAATTCTTCCCAAATACACTAATTAAGTACCAAAATTAAGAACAAATCAAATCCCACAAGGATTTCTTGGTAAATATCAACAAATTAATTCTAAAATGTGTAGGACAAGGCAGAAAAATTAAGAGTAACCAAAGAAATTTTTAAAAAGACCCAAGTTGGAGGAATCGAACTATGTGATTTAACAGTTATTTTTTAGCACCTCTAATAAGACAATATGTTACTGGAGAAAAGATGAAACAGAATGGAACAGAATAGAAAATTTAGAAATAAAATTACACAAATATAGTTAACTGATTTTTGAAAAAGGTGCAAAGGCAACATAATGCCATTTCCAACAAATGGTGCTAGAACTATTGGACATCTGTATACCAAGAAATGAATCTCAGCTGATGTTTTACATAGCACACCAGAAGTACTTCAATGATAACTATAAACTCTTAGAAAGAAACACAGGAAAGAAAGTTTGTGACCTTAGGATTAGTCAAAGTGTTCTCACATGCAAAAAACAACAATCCATTAAAAAAATAAATTGAGCTTCATCCAAATTAAAAATGTTTGCTCTGCGAAAGATGCTGTTTATAGACAAACCGCAAACTAGAAAAAATATTTGCAAATCACATATCTGATAAACTGTATTCTGAATATGTAATATTCCCAAAACGTAATAAAGAAACCACCAACCCAACAAAAAATGAGCAAGAAATTATCATATTCAATTACAAAATATTAATAGATAAGCACACAACAAAGATGCTTAGCGTAATTAGTCATCAGAAAGTACAAATTAAAATTACAATGAGATACCACTACATACTGTCATAATGGAGAAAGTTATGACAATACCAAGTACAGATGTGAATGCAGAACAACTGAACTTTCTGGTATGTTAGTAGGAATGATGCCAAGTCACACAATCACTTTTGACAATCTTTAGACATCCCATGTTGATGTTTAGCATACATTGTTCATATGACAATCCCATTCCTAGGTATTTTTGCTCCCAAAAGGAAAACTTACCTTTTGACAACTTGTACACAAATGTGTACAGCAGCTTTTATTAATAAACAAACATGGTATATTAGTTTGCTATGGCTGCCAATGACAGAATCACAAACCGGGAGGCTTAAACAACGGAAGTTTATTTTCTTTGGAGGCTAGAAGTTCAAGATCAAGGTGTTGGCAGAGTTGGTTTTATTCTGAGGCCTCTTTCAAAGACTTATAGATGGCCTCTTCTATTTGTCTTCATGAGATCCCCATCCCCCCCATAAGTGCCTGCACTGTTTTTTGTTTTTTTTTTTTTTTTTTGAGACAGGGTCTTGCTCTGTCACTCAGGCTGGATTCAGTGGTACAATCATGGCTCACTGCAGCCTTGACCTGTTGTGCTCAAGTGGTCTCCCACTTCAGCCCTCCAAGTAGTTGAGACCACTGTGTGTGCCACCACACTTCATTTTTTTTTTCTTATTTTTTTGTAGAGACAGTTTCCTGCTGTGTTGCCCAGACTGGTCTTGAATGTCTGGGCTCAAGGGATTCTCCCATCTCAGCCTCCCAAAGTGCTAGGATTACAGGCATGAGCCACCATGCCCAGCTATCTCCTCCTCTTGTAAGAACACAAGACATAAAGGATTAGGGCCCACCCTGATGACCTTATTTAACTTTAATTACCACCACAAAGACTATCTCCAAATATAGTAACATTATGACTACTGGAAGTTAGGACTTCAACATAGGAATTTTGCGGTGGGGGAGGCACCACAATCAGCCCATAGCCTGGAAAATCCTAAATGCCCTCGAACTGGTGAATGGATAAATGAATTTCAATCTGTCACAGTAACAACTGATACACACAACAACGTGGATCTACCTCAAATACCATGAGAAAGATGCCAGACTCCAGAGGCTGCTTGCTGGATGACTTCATTTGTAGGTCATTCTAGAAATCGAGTTGCTATAGGGACTGAGAGGAAGTTGATGGTTTTCAGGGATTAGAGGAGAGTGAGTTTGACTAGAAAGGGACAGGATGAGAGAAAATTTGGGGTTGTGGAACTGTTTGAGATGGAGTCTTATTCTGTTGCCAGGTTGGAGTATGGTGGCCGACCTCGGCTCACTGCAACCTCCGCCTCCCGGGTTCAGGCGACTCTCCTGCTTCAACCTTCCCAGTAGCTGAGACTATAGGCACACACCCCCATGCCCAGCTAATTTTGTATTTTTAGTAGAGATGGGGTTTCACCATGTTGGCCAGAATGGTCTCCATCTCTTGACCTCATAATCTGCCCACCTCAGCCTCCCAAAGTGTTGAGATTACAAGGGTGAGCCACCACACCTGGCCAGAATTGTTTTAAATTTTAATTTTAGTGGTAGTTACATGACTATGCATTTTTCCAAACTTACAGAAGTGTACAACAAAAATATGGATTTTACCCTATATAAATCACATAATTCAAACACTTCTAATGGGCTTTCTAAAAATATTTATGAATGTCCTTTTATTCTAAAAATAACATCAGTTCTAATCAAATTCTGTGGAAAATATATAAATATACTTTAGCAAGTAATAGAAATGAATAAGAATAAAACTACTTTCAAAAGAAATATTTAAAACAGCAATGTGACCTCTCAAAAACAGAACTCAGATCATTATCTTAAACTCTCAAGAACGTATTGGTAGATAAGTGTTTGTTTCACTTTGAAAAATACTCCCCATTACCCCGCTGTCTACTCAACCCCCTTTTTTTTTTTTTGAGACGGAGTCTCGCTCTGTCACCCAGGCTGGAGTGCAGTGGTACGATCTCGGCTCACTGCAGGCTCCGCCTCCCGGGTTCACGCCATTCTCCTGCCTCAGCCTCTCCCAGTAGCTGGGACTACAGGCGCCTGCCACCACGCCCGGATAATTTTTTGTATTTTTGGTAGAGAAGGGGTTTCACCATGGTCTCGATCTCCTGACCTCGTGATCCGCCGGCCTCGGCCTCCCAAAGTGCTGGGGTTACAAGCGTGAGCCACCGCGCCCGGCCTCAACCCCTTCTTTCTAATTCATTAACCCCAAGGAAACCTGATTGGCCTATGTAGGAGAATATACATTTATACAAGGGCATACTACATTGGTTTTATGGAAGGCTATCTTTGTATCTATATAGTCTCTATTTCTGTAAACTGGGAGTGTATCTGTGTGGCCAGGTATACCTAAATCAGGGAATGGGACAGAAATGGAGGGAGGATAAATTTAATTCTGTAATGACATGTCAGTTCTCTCTCATTTATCACAATGGATTACTCACGGCATTGTAGGGTTTTCCCCTTTAATCTTCTAATTACTCTAGGAACAATTTATTTGCTGCCATTCATCTAATTGGTATAACTTCCAGTCATGGCTTCCCTCTTATCCTGGGAAAACACTGTCAGGCAGAGATGAATAAGGAAAGGTAGAGTGGAACAGATTAATGCTTCCACTCTTGGTATGGAAGTCAGAGACAGGGAAAGAAAAAAAAGGTCCTGTGAAGGTCTGAAGTGATGTTCTGCATGTGAGTATGTGTGTGTGCATACTCATGCAAGTGTGAAGGCTCTGGCCCTGGGGAATCACACGTGGGGTGGGAAATAAGGCCCTGCCATGAATTCCTCTGTATTGCTGTGCACATGTCAAAGCAGGACAAAGGGCTGGAGGAGAAGGCTCCGTTTCTATACTCATCATGTTTGAGGTAGGGAAGAATTACAAAATCCTACCGTTATATTTGGAAACACTTGTTTTCCAGTATATGGCTACTTGAGATAAAGGAGCAGACCAATGATCTATACTGAAATTGAAAACCCCACAAAAACATGTTTATAGCTTTTCCATATAACCCAATACTAAACATTTTGAAGGAAGAGTTGTTTTTCACATTACTTTTAGTTTTTATGCACTCCTTGGAAGTAAAAGTAAAGCAACAATGATACCAAATGTTCTCTCAGAGATAACCCCATCTTGCTCTCTTGCTCATTTATTCCTTCTTTGGGCAAGTGTTTTTCTTTTGTTTTGTTAATTATTCTTTATACTTATTTAAAGTGTCTTACTTTGGTCTCCTCAAAAATAACCTTTATTTCTCTGGACAAAAGTAGCAGTGAAAAAAAAATGACACGTCCAAGAGTTATATTTTAGAGTTTGCTACCATGGTAGATACTTCATTTATGATTTCTTGTATATGGTATTTCTGGAGGGTCTCCTAATATGTCCCTAACATTTCACACTAAAATAATTCGGCTCAAGAGTATGCCAGGTCACAAGATAAAAGTTCTTAAATCCATTACTCTGTATTAAATTGTATATGTTTTGTGAAGAAAAATGTCTAAGCTTATCGTATGGAGGATAAGTCAGACTAATTGACAGAGGAAAGTCAAGCCTGAAACATGCTTAGTCAACAAAGAGACATTAGCTTTAGTGCTGTTTATAAAGATATTCAACAAATATATATACTTTAGAGAATTTTGTTGTAACAGTTATACAGAATATATGTAGACACTTATTTTCCCTTTGAATATGAATTAAAAACAAGAGTTAAAATTTGAGCAAACCTTGATGGTAGATATCACACGAGACTTTGTAAGATTGTATTCATGTCAAGACATACATTGACAATTAAATATCATTATTTAAAATGGAGACAAAAAATTTCTTATCTTTCATGTATCTATCACTACTTCCTGGAAAGAGTAAAGATACCCACAAGAAAAGGTAAGTAAAATTATTTGAAATGGAAATTTAAAAAGGTGCCATGTTGCCATTTCGTAATGACAAAATGCTGGTCATTATACACTTATCAGTTGATGTTTCATCAATTTAGTTTGGAATACATAAAATGATGGTAATGCACTTAATATTTTGGTTGTGAAAGGAATATTAGCAAATTAATAATCAGTGTGAAATCAGTTTTGCAGCACCTTTTATGTAAATAGGCATGAATGCTTTCATGTAAAAACACTTCTCTTTTCTCCTTAGCTATCAGGAATAGTCTTAATTATACTTTCTATACCTGAATATAAAACATTTCCCTATTGGCTTTCTTTTCAACCTACACGATGCTGATTTTTCATAATATGTACATATATATGTACACACACACGTACATACATGCACATGGACACAAATGACTGTTACAATCCTGTGATCAACATCTACATATCACCTGCTTTCTTTCCCAATTTTTCCTCCATGTTTCCACAAAATATCCACTTCTGCTTTTTTTAATCATAATCCACTATCATCTGCCTTCTCTTGTAGCTTGACTGAATTTCTCTAAGCTCACTAATGATTATGCAATATTCAAATTCGATGAACAGTTTCTAAGTAGGTCTTACAGAATTTAGCATTTGACACTCTTAAACCCTTTCTTATTCTCCAAGAATTATCTTTTCCCTTAGTAATCAAGAGACCACTTCCACTTAGATTTTCTGTTTGACCATCACTTCTTAATCTACTTCCTTACTATACTATTCCTCACCCATCTCTTTAATATTATCTTCAATTTTCTATCTGGTATATTTTTATTTTTTCATATGTTGAGTTACCTTATCGATAATTATTACTTCAGTTATGCCTTATAGGCTGATGTCTCCACAGTCAAGATTTCTAGCTTACTCTTTTCATTTCTAAATTCTCTAACTCTTTGAACCCCTGGATGCTCTTCAGAGAAGACTAATTGTTTCTTTCAACAAAATTGTTATCTTCCACTCAAACTTTGTGTAACACTAACTTGTTTTTCTTCCTTAGAAACCTCTTATTCAAATTTAGGCTATTGCTTTCATTGATTTCTCTCCTGGATTAATTTTACAGCTTTTAGTCTCATTGTTTCTTATCCATCTAATCATGAATTTCTTCAGGATGAGATCCTTAAATTATCTACTATTGTTTTAAAAATAAATTTCGAGGTACTTAGCATTGAATTCATATAAACTTTTATCATCCTCCCTTCAAAATACTTTTCCTTTAATGACAAAGGTATTCTTGGGTTTTGTTGGCTGGACAAGATTATGTTGATTCATTTCTTCATAATCCTTTTTCATGGATTAGTTATTCCCCATTGTTGCCTACCTGAAAATTTGCTAGTTTTTACAACTCATCACAAGTATCACCTTTTTTTGAAAAAGTTGTTTGAAGTCCTTGCCCTCTGTATTTCTCTTTATATTTCCAAAGTTTGTGTATCACCTTGCTATAGCACTTATGTGATAGAATTGTTGATGTTTCATTTTTTTTTTTGTGGGGCAGAGAGCAAAATAAGTCTATCAAGAAGAAACATTTAGTTGCTAACTGATGTAATTTATTCAAGAAAATAAACAAGTATAAATAAGTAATTGGGAAATTACTTATTCCCTAATTTACAGAATCTTGTTTCATTTGCAGCAGCAATGTGCCTGGCTCATGTCTTGATTTCCCAGCTTTCTGGTACCTAGAGAGAGAGGGTCATAGGGGCTGATAGACTTGTGCCAAAGAGATGTGACCCAAATTCTACTTGGCATGGGTATGAGGAAAGAGAAATCTCGGCTGTTGTATGCCATTTGCCTCTGACTTTTTCCCACCTTCTCCGGATCATAGAAGGAATGTAGGTAGATGAAGCTGCCATGTTGTGATGATCAGAAAGACAGACACATGTAACGGATGGCAGAGTGAAAAGGAAGGACGTGCTAGTTTTGTGATATCATGAAGCCTCTATATTAGAACTATATTGCCAATCCTGACCCCTTATTTATTAAAGCCACCATATTTGGCTTTCTATTACATGTTGCAGCCAAACAATTCCAAGTGAAACATTTTGCCAGTTGGAAAGGGAGCTTTTCGAAGGCAGGTATATTTTATTCAATGATTAGTCGAGTACCCAACATGCAAGAGGTGATACATATGAGTTTTTGACTAATTGTATAAATGAACACATATTATCATGATGATTCTTTAGGAAAGATTCCTTTTCCTAGAATCAGGACATTGAAAGAAAATGTTTAAATCTGAATGGACATATGATAGAAAAAGGTTATCAGCAGCCTCAGAAACTTCCCTCTCCTTATTTGGATAAAATACATTTACAAACATGAGGAGACAGTGAATTATTAGTTAGAATATTGAGGTCAAGTCTACAATTTTCTTATCCTTCAATTATCCCTGTAGCCTTAGAGAACTAAAATGAGACTACTATTGCTTGGTTCCAATTAACACAGCTAAATTATTGACCCTTGTCATTTAAATTACAAACTATTAAATGGCAAGTACCAATTTTCTTCTTTAAATTCTGAATGTTTAAAAGATATCTGTGGGTCTTTTTTCCTTTAGAGAAAGTTTTACTTATGCATTTCTAGTGGAAAGGAAATAGCTGCCCATCTGCCAATGACTGAATACCCTTAAATATGCCATGATAGAATAATTCATGGAAGCTGCAGAAGGGCCATTTCAGATTTTTAGCAAAACATGATCAGTCTGATTTTTGAGTAGACCTCTCTTGTCAGGTAGATAATAAGGTCTTGCATTCAAATTCCAGAAGTCTCAGCATAGGTAAGCAGAACTGCTTAAGATGAAAATGAATAAAAATTCCCTTCCACTACCTGGTATTTAGTCTGTGTCTCTATTTGCATGTATTTGGAGGTGGTGATAGCTTGTGTGCTGAATATGTAAGATAGAGCCAATCCTGTGTTTTTCTCTATTCTTCAAATCTCATCTGAAACGATCAAAAGATGTCAGTCTGCAGCTTTTCCCATTTATATATCTAGTCTCTGTTTGCTGATCACCTCATTATATGGATTCTGCCACCTAAATAAATTTTTCATATACCTATGTATCTTTTCTTTTTTCTACTGGATATATTATATTTATTATTTCTCTGCTTTCTTATTCTGCATCTGCCACTGTTTTGGTAAGTTTCTTAGGTACAGGGACTAGTTCTAATCTAATTCAATGTATATTCATAATATATGACATAGTATAAGCCACATACACTATCTTATAGTGATTGATCAGATAAATCAAATGAAAGAATCAAAGAGTAACATAGAAGACATCTAGCTCAAATATTTTGATTAATCAACAAAATCAGCATTTAATAGGTTTAAGAAATGTTAATTTTCAGATTATTCTTACCTTAAGAGTCCCGAAAGACTACAGTAATGGGGAAGACATATACAAAATTTAAAATGATCAGAAGGTAGATAATGATACTCAAATTAAACCTGTCATTGTTTTAGTGTCTCATCATTCTATAACCCTGGCTTCTATAAGTCTGGTATTTTGTTGAATCTAAATTTTCATAGTCATTTTTCATCAAAAAGAATTTTAGATAGTCACTAAAAGCCTAACGGAAGAAATCATTCATGAGAGGATTTTCAACTGAAGGGCAATTGAAGGAAAGAGCTTGAATAGAGTAAGACCACAACAGTTTCAGTGAGACAGTGAGAGATTACAAAGATCTGACGATAGATGTGTTGATGGAGACAGGTACAGTTGCTCCTGCCTGTAATCCCGGCACTTTGGGAGGCCAAAGTAGGCAGTTGACTTGAGTTCAGGAGTTTCAGACCAGCCTGGGAAACATGGCAAAACCCCAACTCTACAAAAAAAATACAAAAAGTAACCGGGTGTGGTGGCGAGTGCCTGTAGTCCCAGCTACTTAGGAGGCTGAGATGGGAAGTTTGCTTGAGCCCAGGGGTCAAGACTGCAGTGAGCCGAGATTGTGCCACTGCACTCCAGCCTGGGTGACACACTAAGACCCTGTCTCAAAAAAAAAAAAAAAAAAAAAAAAAAAAAAAAAAAAAACATGTTGATACATACATTGAAGGCGCTATAAGAAAACAGCAAGGCAGCAAGATGAAGAACATTTGAGGGCTGTGATTATGAGGGTCTGTTTGAGAAACCATGTAGAAATGATGAACTAAGGAAGAATTTTTTATATTTCATAGTAGAGATGTACATTAGGAGTAATTTACATACGATGGCTATTACACTATTGATAATTAATGTTGAACAGGTAACCTTGGCAGGTCTAGAAGTGGCCTGGTAATACTGACAGGTATGATGCTATTAAAGGACAACAGAAACAGAGTGGGATGAGAGAAAAAAGTTCAAGAGGAGATCCAAAGTAGAAGCATGTTTCTACAGATAGATTTAGTTGAGTATTTACTACAGGAAATTTGCCTAGAATAGGATTGCAAATAGTCAACATGAAAGTCTCTGATCACATGTGAGGAAACAAATTTTAGTTGAATGCTAGAAATTAAAATTATTTTGTGGTGATTTATAGTTTATGTGGTGACAAAGCAAAGACAGTGATTGTAGAATATTCTAAGTTGTTCATTGCGTGGAAGGACCGACATGATAAGACACTGCAGCTCAAAGGCCTAGGGTAAAATCCCAGCCCTGCAGCCTCCTTTCTGTATGGGAATGAGCCTAATGATTTTGCAGGGCATTAATTTTTATAATGTCTGATGGGAAAGATAATAATGCATTACTTGAAGTATGGTTTTCAGAATTAAATTACTGTTGATATATGTGAAAACAAGAGGTATCTAGAAAATCATAAGTCCTCTAAGGATATTTTTCATAAGTACCCTTTTATTACCCATCACACAGTTGACATAATAAATTATAATATTCTTTACTGCTATGTGTAATTTTTGTTGATGTGGAGTTTTAGAATGAAGGAATTTCAAGAAAATATGTAAAGAACAAGGCAACAGAGCACAAGAGGTAACAGCTATGACAAAGGAAAGGATGACTAATGGAACAAAGTGGCTGGGTTGGAATACACAGGTCAGATGCAGGAATTAGCTCTGGAAAAATGAGACTTCTCTTTTACTTTGAAATTGGAGGGAAGAGTATATAATAGGTTAAGAGGTTGAAACTTTCTTATGGAGAAAAAGAACAATTTGGACAAATTAGTATTGGATGGATTTAGGCAATTTAGAGAACAAATCTGCTCAGGCATTTTGTGGTGAGTCTCTGGTGATACAGGGTTGAAAAGAGAAAATGGTTTAGAACAGCATTTCTACTAATGAGGTAGAGCTTGAGCAATGAAGTTGATTAAACCATATGGTCAGTGTGTTACATTTTATTCTGTACAGTGGCTTTATCTCTAAACTTTAATGCTCACATATATGGGGTACACTGTAGGACCTGAAATATATTTTTCTGTTTTTTAATCTATAAAATAATCCATAAAGAGCAATAAATATTTCAGAGAAAGGCAAAAAATACTATTTTCTAGAATATTCTGTCTTCAATTCTTGACAATTACAACTATCAAGTCTAAGACTAAAGAAACTCAAGGAAGTGCATATTAATTTCTCAGAGTAATATGCATAGTTTCTTTAAAAAGTGGCCTTACATTATTCTGGAAGTAAGTCTGCAGGGTTATTAGGAACTCTTTCAAGTGCACCAACACTGAGAAAAGTTGATGTTCCTTAATATTATAAACCTAGACATATCACAAGAAACGGTCATAAAAATATACATGAGCTCAGAAATAATTTGTATCTACCAGGTATACTGCCAATTTGAATGAAAAAAAAAACTCAGCTGTTTTGATAAAAATAACAAACATGCCTAGGAATCATCTTCCTTGAAGGGAGAGAAGGGTCTTGTTGAACTTGAAAAAACTAAACAAAGTTGGTAAGTCATAAGGGCATCCTTCTGTTTATCTATTCTTCACTTAACTTTAATTCATTTCTGACACTGTCACCAACTGAAAAACGGTCCAACTAAAAAAAACTTATCATAAAAGTGAGAAAAATTGTGTTCTATCCTAACCCAAGATATCTAAACCAATTTTACAGATAGAAAAATATATTAAGTGAATGATGTAAATACATTAATATAGGTAAAAACCCCTTTGAAAGTAAAGTTTGCACATAACATGAAATACAAAGAGAATTACTGTAGTCTCAAAGGAAGGAGAGAACCCATGATGGTGAGTCAGAAAGGTATACGAGCAAGTCATCTGTTGCAAGGTGATAGAAGGAAATTTTTATGCAGGCATTCAATATCAGAGTCAGAGGTTTTAATGATTTTTATCTTAAGAGTTGGAGACTAGAAGATCTTAAACAGGAAATTTTTGGCATATCCATAGATGGAATGGAAGCCTTGGCCAAAAACAATGTGCTACAACTCATGAAAATTAGCTCACATGAACAATTACCTGAAGAGTTGCAGAAGATGGTACCTTTTCATTCGATTTTGTGTGAACTCTTATTCTTCTCTTTTATGCTTTGTATCCTTGTTAACTCTTTCATTGTTTTCCTCATCCTATAAGGTACTTTAAACATTTTATTGAACTCTAAGACAATTTTTACAATTCAATTCACATATAAAATTGTCTTAAGCATGTTTCGTGAGTGAAAAGTTCAATTTTTAAGGCATATCAAGTGAAAAGCCTCAGTTCAGCACTCATCATATCCCAAATCTATGTGTCATATAATTAAAAGAAATATTTTCATACATGTAACTCAAATGAGATTCTTATATTTTTCAAAATTTAACTCGATCTTTTATTTTTAAAAATGTGCATATACTGCCTGTTTAAGTGCTTTATCTTTTTATTTATTCTTTGAAATTGGGGGTCCATCTTTTTTAGATTTTTAGGAGGTCTTCACATATTTAAATGAGTTATTAAGTTGATACAACCATTTTGGAAAAATAATATTATCTACTAAATTTAAACACATAACTTATGACAAACAGTTTCAACAGAAACACCTGAATGTCCATCAGCATAAAATGGATTGAAAAGCTCCATATTAATTAAACAGGATGCTACACAAAATGAAAAGGAATCAATCACTGGTGCATAACAAATAGATTTCACAAATGTAAGTTTAAGTGAAATAAGCCAGAAAAAGAAAAATAAATACTGTATTCTTCCATTTATATGAAGACCAAGGTAGGCAATATTAATATATGGTAACAGGTGAGACTGGCTTCTTTTTCTCAGCATCAACTGAGAGCCTGAAAAAGACTTTTCTGGGGTGCTAAAAATGTGCCAGATCTTACAAATATTTGTACAAAAGATAATTTTTGTTTTATATATAAATATGTACAAAATACAAATATGCACAAAAAAGGTATTTGTAACTATATGTTGAACAATTAAGATTAATGTGTATAATTTATACTTCAATATAATTTTTTTCACTTTTGTTGACATCAGTAAACCATCTCACTTAATACACAGCCATTTGGAATGGTTCTTGATTTAGGTATTTCCTTGATTAAACACCAAGTAGGAACATACCTTGATTCTAAAATACAAAGAATATGATTCCATGAAAGATGAAAAGTATGTGGCATTCTAAAATATTTGAGTGCTTATTTTCAAGCTTCACTTTCCTATTTTAAACAAAAGTTGAACTAAATTACATATAAACTAGTCCCCAAAATATTCAGTAAATATCAAATGAAGGTATGAAAGTTAAAGATTTCATTTGTTAATAGTTAATTTGCAGTGCTCTATTATTTTGCTTATTAAACAATTTTATTCTAGAAATAAGCAGACTTCTCTATTCACATTATCTTTACCAAGAGCATTTAAATAAATACCATTGATTACTTGCAAAATAGATTGCAGATTCAGAGCTCAAAACTAAAGCTCTGAGGATGTAATCCAATTAAAACAACCCATAGTTGTGAATTCACCTCACCAGTGCCCCTAAGACAAGAAGCTCTTTCTCACATCAAAGTGAATTATTTTAATGATCATTTTTTTCCTTGCAGAAAAAAAAAATCAATTAAAAAGTTAGGAATATCCTAACTCCTTTGTACTTAAAAACAGAAACAAAACTTCTGATGCTTCTTTATACCTTAACAATAAGGTCTATAAAAATATAAACACAGAAGTTTGGGTCAGTTCAATGACTGAACAAAAACACTATTTCCCAACATGTCCATGTTTTACAAGATGATGGGGTTGTCATCTGTGATGTCACTGCAAAGATCCTGATGGGTTCCAAAACACTTTAAGCATCACATAAGCCATGTTATATCTGTCACCCCAAATTTGCCAAACCATTTGGATTAAAACTCTCAGTAACGACCTCTGAGGCACAAAGATCTATAAGTAACTCATTAACCCCTTTTCTCCTGCTCTTCAGGTACAATTTCAAACTTTCCCCTTTCCCTTTTAGCACTCTACCCAGCCGAAGAAGAAAGGCTCACAACTAAGACTAGATGCTCAGCTGATACCTACCATAAAGCAACTTGTAACAATTTCATCTACGATCTCTCAGGATTCTCCTCTAATAAATGGGACATGTATCTGACCTACTTCCATAGAGAGCCTCTTGAGAATATAATTTTAAAACATATGCAAGTTGTTAGGACTTCCGGAAAGATAAAGACCTCTCAAAATCCACTTATTCCTGAAAGCAATGAGAATACTGGGAAAAACTGTCAAAATTAACAGTTTTAGAACTCTGGAAATAAAAGAATTACAATTTGAAGAGCATTTCTTCAAGAAAAAATGCTGACTGTAGTAAGATTTGTGACAATTTGATCTATACCGTACCCCTGCTCTCTGGTAGACTTCAAAACAAACCCAAAAATCACAGTGAAAACTCACAGCTTAGCAGCCATTCATTGGGATACGTGGATGAAGCAGAATGGGTTTGGAGCCTCCCAAAAGCTCCATTTTCAGTATTTTCATTATTTAACCTGGCAGTTCCCTCAAAACCCCTACTCACAGGCTGTGAGTTTGACCTCATTTATAGCTCTCTCAATGCAAATAGCCTTTTTCCCCGGGGTATTTGCCAAAAACAATCAGTAATCATGGTTTAATATTTCAGCTCTATAAAGTGGTAATAATGGTTAGGGCAAACACAAAGTTGATCTTGAAAGGAATCCTGAGGAATGAGATGTCCATGTGGGGTTTTGAAAAGCCCCACTATGTCCCTGGGAATCGCAACTCATGCACCAGCACTGCCATGTGCACTTCCAGAAAAAAACCTAAGAGGATCGTAATCTCTCTTTGCTGGCTGACCTTGAGGCCCAAAGCAAGAAGTTAAGGCTAAGGGTTGTAAACTGCCTTAGGAATGTTGAAAATGTGACCCAACACACACTCAGAGATGCTTGGTAAATGCCGAGAGAGTTATTGTTGCACGGCCTTTAAGGATTCTTGTGCATGCACATGCACATTTTCAGATAAAGAAGTTTCACAGTAATTTTGGAAATTTCTCTAGTTTTCTAGGGGAAATACTCTGGTCCTTGGGTTCTCCAAAAATAGCTATTTACCAGCATTGCAAAAAACTGGAGGAAAAAACAATCAAAAATTTCAGTGCTACACTGATCTTTCAGGAAGAGAAACATTTTTGAGATAAGCCACAATTTAAGTATGTTTGTTTAAAAGAAGTGAGATAAATATTTAGAATACCATGTATATATGCTTCTCTGGAGTCATATAAGAAAAGCAAAACAAAATCAACAAATCTGTATTTAATAACATAATTTGTAATTATGCTAAAATAACATAATTTTGACAGGGTTCAAAATTGTTTTCAGCCTCGGTTATGTTCACAGCAATCTCCAGCAACCTATTTTATGTAATTCTTCATTTTCCTCTGTCAAACTTCCTCACTGTTTCTACAACCTTTTGCCCCCAGACTGATCATTAAAAAAACCTTCACAAGCAGGATGTGGTGGCTCACACCTATAATTCCAGAACTTTGGGAGGCTGCGGCAAGAGGATCACTTGAGCCCAGGAGTTTGAAAACAGTGTGGGCGTCATAGGACACCCTGTCTCTACAAAAACTGAAGAAAGAAAAAATAGCCAGGTGTGGTAACACTTCTGTCATCCCAGCTCCTCAGGAAGCTGAGGTGGGAGGCTTGAGCCTGGGAGGTTGAGGCTGCAGTGAGCCTTGCTGGCGTCACTGCTTTCCAGCCTTGGTGACAGAGATCCTGTTTTCCCCCTAAAACTAACAAACAACAACGTCATCAACATACCTTTACACCTCAATCCACGAAGATGCCTTGGCTTTATCCTTTACAAAGAAAAAGTGCTGAGGTACAGACCATCTAAAGTTTATGACACAACCCTACACTCACATCTACATATATATAGTTCTTTACTTACAGATTCTTTTAGAGGAAAATATGTCCCTTCTATTACCTAAATGAATCCTTCCCACGGTGCTATGAAAGCCCATCCTTATACTTTCCTTAGGATTTCTGAACCAAAAGAGTTGCAGAAGATGGTACTTTTATAAATTATATATTTATATAATTATAACCCCTTCCCATATTTTCAACCTCTACTTCTCTAATGTTGCTTCCTCTCATTTTAGGAAAAGGCTTATATCTTAGGAAAAACATTGTCTTATTCTGAGTCACATTCTAGATACAGTCCTTCCTCAACTACAATCATAGGTCAGATTTTGAAAAGAAAAACCAATTGCTACTTCCTTCCTCTCCTCAATTTTCTTCTTGGTCCTCTGGTATCTAAACTCAGTTTGGCCAGTCCGCTAAGACTACACTAAGATAGTGAAAAATATGCACTAATCATCAAGGCCTGAAAGGTAACATATCTTTGATAACCCTATAGTATTTAATATGTTAACTTGAGCTCCTTTAAAACTCTAGATCTTTGTTTTTCTGATATTTGCTCATTTCCCACTTTATTCCCCACCCCTCTTATATTGTATCTCCCTCTCTGTTCCAAAGAATTTGTATTTTTCTGAGTTCACCCATGTCCTTCAATTATACTGTTTTCTTAATGAAAATTCACCTATTTATATATCAATCACTGAATATACACTTATGAATGCCTAGTATGTAAACCTTATCTGTGCCATTCTCCAGACCCTTAATACTCAGCTTGCAAATTATGCCTTCTGGATGTCCCATAGGTACAACAAAATCACTGGCTGTTGCCAGTATCCAGAGCACTCGCATGCATTGCACTTTGGCACTGGAATTTTGCCTTGAATATTTTAAAGTTGTGGATTTATTTTTCCCTTTAAAATTATATAGTCTTCATCACATGCCAGAGGAGAAACTAAAAGAAGTCAGGATTTTCTCCAAGGTGTGTAAGTGTTATTCAATCTTAAAAGGAAAACCGCTAAACAACAGGTTGACTTTTTGGAACAGATCACTTCATCCTCTAGGAGCAAGGGCATCATCTAGGCTGTAATTATTGATTTTGAATATTCTTGCTACAAATGACTTGAGGTAGTGTGCATAAATTAATTTGATGTTGTAAACTGTAAGTCACTCATGTTTAAACTCTTTCATCCTAATTGCAGAGAAACTCAAATTTAAATTCATTTCCTCCAATTCGTTTGCATCCTAATTACAGGATAGCCAGGGAGAGCTCTGGAAATAGTGAATATATTCATAAAAACACATTGGGAATCCACTGTGGACACGGCCAGTCCGTGGTAACTGACATAATCTGTGTATAGACACTTACAAGCTCAACAGGCTATGTGTAAACAAGCTAGCTAATTATATCCCCAAGGAATGGGGTTGCTAAGCCCTGTATTAGTCACCTTTCATTGGAACATAAAATATCATTTTGAAATTGAGCATCTTATTGGTAGCTTTGCATATTAAGTAGTAAAATTTCAATTCCCCTCCTAGGCAAAAAATCAAAAGCAATGTGGAAAAAAAAAAGAAAAATAAGAGGCAATGTGGTAAGATATTATTTCATTTCAAATTAGTTAATTCATATGTTTCTCATTTGATGTTTTAATAAGCTAGTTGCTTTCCCTTCAGTGAATAGGTGTGTACTGAGAACTGGATGTGCTGTAAAGACTATTATTATTAATGTCCATGGAAGTTTTAAGTTGCCAAACGACCACACATTTCTGGTAGAATCTCTAGGGGATAGATGTATTTCAAGAGATATTACTATATCCTATCTAACATTCGCTTTGCATTTTGATAGCTAGATATGACACATGTGACTGTAGCCCAAGGTTATTATGTATGTCTGTAAGTGGAGCATGACATAGTAACAAAGATTCCTTGAGTGGCATGATGGACCATGCCTATGTTTTTGGAGAATTAACTTTAATGCTATAGTACAACCTGACTTTCAATTATAGTTTCTAACTCCTTGGTCTTGGTATCTTTAGTCTCCCCTAACAGAATTCTTCCAAAAAGGTAACAGTGGACTACAATATCCTTGTATTTCAACTATAAAATGCCAATTCAAATAGCAATGTGTGATCCAAAAATACATGTCACCCAGGACATGAGAATACGAGCAATCAATTCACAGAAAACTAATTACAAGAGGATAAGAAACATGAAAAATCTTGGAACTTGCTAGTTAAGTATTGTAGTTTTAATTTTTAGTTTCGATTTTAACAAGACGTCAATCCTGTAGGTATCCCTGTGAAGTACCTAGCGCAATATTTATTCTTTTGACCTTACTTCATCTAAATTTAACTTTTTTTTTTTTTTTTTTTTTTTAGACGAGGTCTCACTGTCGCTCAGGCTGGAGGGCAGTGGCATGATCTAGGCTTACTGCAACCTCTGCCTCCCAGGTTAAAGCAATTCTCCGCCTCAGCCTCTCAAATAGCTGGGATTATTGGCACCTGCCACCACGCCTGGCTAATTTTTGTATTTTTAGTAGAGACAGGGTTTCACCATCTTGGCCAGGTTGGTCTTGAACTCCTGGATCTTGTGATCCACCTGCCTTGAACTCCCAAAGTGCTGGGCTTACAGGCGTGAGCCACTGCACCTGGACACTTTTTATTTTTTAATATGGTTTTTATTCCTAGCTTTTTGCTGACTGTTGGCAGGAGTTTACACTCAGCTCATAGAGGATGCCAGAGTTCCTTGCCACATGGTTCTCCCATAGGCATTTCACGACACAGCTGTTGCTTCTTTATGGTCAGCACGAGGATCTTTTGGCTCAAAGAGGACCTCAGCTTTAAGGATTTCACCATGATTAAATCAGGCCTGTAGAGGTTAATCTTCTTTCATTAACTCCAGCTAAGCTGAATTGGGACCTTAATCACACCTACAATATCCCTTTACCTTGACATATTATATTAGCTACAAACAAGTCATGGGTTCTGCGTGAACACAAAAACAGAAAATTATACAAGGGCATGACTTATTGCGGAGGGGAGGGTCACCTTAGGCTGAGTCCAAGACAAGGGAAAAGCAGCTTAATTCAGTTTAATTCAGTAAACAGTTGTTACTCTATTCATCTATGCATCAGGCACCCTGACTTTTACCAAACTACAAATAGATAATCATGGTTTATTTTATTAAACATCCAGATAAAGAGGATCAAGAAAAGAAGAGGGCACAAAGCAAAAACACAGTTCCATCTGGCAATGAAGGGACAGAATCTTGGGAAAGATTGGACATTATGAGTGTAAAAGTATTTAAAAAGTGTAAAGAAGGAATAGGAACATTGCAGAAACAAGGACAGCAAGAGCAAAGAAAGACACTAAAGAGCGTGATATGTCAAGGGCACAAAGATTGCTCAATATTACCTTAGCCCTAACTGCAAGGTAGGTGATGCTGGAGTGGGTAGCAGGAGCCATGTACGTATAGCTTTACACGTAATTTTAAGGAGCCTGGACATTATTCTCTAGGACAGGTGATGGCAAATCACTGAAGGGCATGCAAATATTTTGAGGGGCAAGATGGAACTAGTTTCAAGAATATTGAGAAACCCTGATTAAAAAAAATGAAACTTACCTAAAAATGTGATAGTTGGTGTGGAGGGGAAAAAACTTGTCTTGAGAAAATTTCAGAACTCATTTAACACTCAATAATCAATTAGACTCAGCGTCTAACAGAGAGAAGGGAAGTAAGAATGATCTCCAGGACTATAGGTAAGGGAATAGGTGAATAAAGATATGGTAAAATTAGATGACAAAAAAAAAAAGAGGCAAGAACAAAGTCTTAGTTTCATGTTTCTGCTATAAAAAGTTACCAGAAGTTTAGTGGCTTAATAGTAAAGTATTAGCTTACATTTCTGAAGGTTAGACGTCCAATATCTGTCTCACTGGGTTGAGATCAACGTTTAAGCACAACTACTTTGTGGCGGCTCTTAGGAAGCATCACACAGCTCTCGCCCTTTTCTACTTTTAAAGACCCTTGTGATTACATTGGACTCACCTGGATAAGATAGAATAATGTTGCTATATTAAAGTCAGCTGTTTAACAACCTTAATTTCATCTCAAAGCTGAATTCCCCTCTGCTAACTTGGCATATCCAAGTTCCGGAGATTCAAACATGAATATCTTTGTTGCGGGGTGTGGGGGGGCATTTTTCTGCCTTTTACAAACTTCTCTGGAAACTCCAATGATACCTATTCGTGTCACATACAAAATACCTTAATTCTATTTCAATTCCTTAAATGGCCTGTTCACATTGCAGCATAAACTCAAAGTACATTTTGATCAGCTCAAAAATCCCAAATTGCTCCTGAAATAGAAATGAAGACAGGTCTGAGATAATAATTATAGATATTCTGGTTACAAAGGTGCAAAGGCCATAACAAAAACAAGATCATGCCTTTTGCAGGAACATGGAAGGAGCTGAAGGCCATTATCCTTAACAAACTAACGCAGTAACAGAAAACCAAATACTGCATGCTCTTACTTATAAGTGGGAGCTGAATGATGAGAACACATGGATGCATAGAGGGGACCAATGGGACCCTGGAGCCTACAAGAGGGTGGAGTGTGTGAGGGAGAGGATCAGAAAAAATAACTATTGCATACTAGGCTTAGTACCTGGGTGACAAAATAATCTGTACAACAAACCCTGGTGACATGAGTTTCCCTATAAAACAAACCTGCACATGTATCCCTGAACCTAAAAGTTTAAACACTAAAAATAAAAAAGGTACAAAGGAAAGAATAAAAGACTTAAAGCTGCCAAGCAATTTCGTAATCCAGACAGGCAAACTCCATTAGGTTTTAACCTGAGAATAATCCTCTGTGGGTTTGGGCTTCATTCTGTGGGTTTAAGTCTAGTCCCTCTGGGCTCAATGCTCTACCTTCCAGATCATCATTCATTTTTCATGAAATATAGCATGCGTTTACAGTTGAGAAGTTTAATCAGCCTGTTTCCTCTCTGTAGAATTTTGGAAACCTGATTGCATTCTTTCATTTTGTTCCTTGTATTCCAAGCTGGCAGTATCTCAGTTGATATAACATTCTCAAAGAATATTGTGTGTCTCCCTTTTAGATCATGGGCTTCTCCCTTCTCTATCATGGGCTTCTCCCTTCTCTCCAGTAGAGCAAAGAGGCTTGTCCACAGATATTTCTTACATAATCTTATCTCTATTTTTAGTTTCTGCTGAGATGATGGAAGACATCTATGAGTAACACATTTAATCCCTTCATATAGGCTTCTATGTAACAGAATACTTTGACATTTTGATCTTCTTCTGGTATTAGCAAAAGATTGTCTAATTACAACCTCAGCTTTTTCAGAGTACACTTTCTTGGCAGCATTTATTTCAATGTCTTTTGCAATATAGATGAGAATTTCTCAATCAAGCACTTGTTTCATCCTTGTTTAACAATTCTTCTCTCAGTTTACCTCTTTTTTCCTGCATTTTACTAGAAGCAGCAAGAGAAAACAAGGCTGGACGTTCAACAATTTTCTAGGAAACCTCTTCAGCTAAACGTACAATTTATGTGTTCTCCTTTCCACATAACTGTAGATAACAATTCTGCTAAACTTTCTGCCACTATGTAACAAGAATCCTCTTTCCCCAGTTTCCCATAAAATGTACCTTATTTCCTTCTGAGACCTCACCAACATATCCTTTAACATTCATACGTCTAAGACAGTCTATTCCTGATAGTTTTGGAATTGTTTAGGTGCTTTAGTTTTTCTCTATCATGCCTCTCACTTCCTCTTGACTCTTCACTAGCAAATTCATGCATATCCATATTTCTACAAACACTCTTTTCAGACCATCTAGGTTTATTATGTCATGCTCCTCAAAGTTCTTCCATCCTTGGCCTATCACCAAAATCTAAAGCCTCTTGCACATTTTTAAGATTTGTTACAACAGACCCTTACTTTCAGATACTAGACTCTGTATTAGTTTTTTAAATGCCACGGTATACCACAGTTCTGAAGACTGGGAAGCCAAGAACAACACACCAACATGGTGTCTGTTAAAGGTCTTCTTGCTGTGTCCTTAGAGAGCAGAAGGAGTGAGTGCTTTGTCCTCATATAGCAGAAGGGAACGGCAATAAAGGGTCTAAGCTATTTCCATTAGCCGTTTTATAAGCTTCTGATCCATTCATGAGAGTGGAACCCTTGTGCCTTACTCACTTCCTAAAATGCACCACCTCTCACTACCATACCACTATAACAGAGATTAAGCTTTAACACATGAATTTTAATACATTCATACCATGGCACCATGTAACCTATATATACACAGGTTCCAGGGATTAATATATAGACATCTTCGGGTAGGGAGAATTATGCTGCCAACCACAGATAGCTTGGGAGAAAACCAATGAGGGATTTCCATTTAAGACATGTTGAATAAGAGTTACATCCGGACTTCCAAATGGGTAAGTCCAGCTAGTAACTGAATAAACAAATCTGAATATTTGGCAAGAAGTCATTGCATGAATGGTAGAGATAGTTGTAGGAAAACCCTAAGGGGGAGAGTTAGTGTAGTCGGCAACTAGGGCCAATGATGGGGAAGAAATACAAACCACATATCTCAGGTGCTCCAAAGCCATATGTCATTGATACAAAATGCTAGTAAGTAATGAAATTTTGCTTTTCCAAAGATGGTCATTACCCATCTGACATGTGGTGACTGAGCTGAAGGTTTCTGAGATGGTACAGTGAAACACAGAGTAGAAGAAAAATCTGGATAGCTAGGTTGTCGTCCCAACATGTGCCACCTACATGCCGCATGACCTTGGGAAAGTCACTTTATCTCTGTAATCTAATTTTCTACATCAATAATGTATCCACACTTGTCACAGAGAGTTATGATAATAAAATAATAACATACATGGGAGAGTTCTGTGAATACCAGTTGTACAGGTGGATTTTTAAATAATAGATTTAGGAGTGGGTGCAGTGGCTCGCGCCTATAATACCAGCACTTTGGGGGGCCAAGGTGGGTGGATCCCCTGAGGTCAGGAATTTGAGACCAGCCTGACCACAAGGTGAAACCCTGTCTCCACTAAAAATACAAAAATTAGGCTGGGCGCGGTGGCTCACGCCTGTAATCCCAGCACTTTGGGAGGCTGAGGCGGGCAGATCATGAGGTCAGGAGTTCGAGACCAGCCTGACCAACATGGTGAAACCCCGTCTCTACTAAAAATGCCAAAATTAGCGGGGCATGGTGGCACATGCCTATAATCCCAGCTAGTCAGGAGGCTGAGGCAGTAGAATCACTTGAACCTGGGAGGCGAAGGTTGCAGTGAGCTGAGATGGTGCCATTGCACTCCAGCCTGGGCGACAGAGGGAGACTCTGTCTCAAAAAAAAACCAAAAACGAAAACAAAATACAAAAATTAGCCAGGTGTGGTGGTGTGCACCTGTAGTCCCAGCTACTGGGGAGGCTGAGACAGGAGAATTGCTTGAACCCACAAGGCGGAGGTTGCAGTGAGCCGAGATCATGCCACTGCACTCCAGCCTGGATGACAAAGAGACACCATCTAAAAAATAAATAAATGAATTAAATATTTAGAAAACTATTATAAGAAAAAAGCATTGAAAGCATTGAGAACTCTATTATGGACTGAACAAAAAAAGGAGAATTGGTACCATAACTTGGTAAGTTTTAATAAGCCCAATTTATATGAGTCCCTCAGCATTTTCTCCTGCTCTGTTCATGTATATTCCTTGGCTCTATCTTATCCTATTTCTTCTATTGATAATGCACAGAGAGTTGGCACAAGTTCTATTCTCAAATTGCATCAGGCAATAGATGACTCTGGTTCCCAAATCAGAAAAATTTCATTTTTAAGAAATGTTTGAGCTCTGACTTTGATTGAATTCAGAATATTTTGGGTCAAAAGTCTTGGGTTTGTGCAAATAAGAAAAGCATCTTTGAAAACTACATCTACAAATGGGAATATGGAATAAAAAGGACAAGCCAAAGGTTATGGAAGAAAATAAAACACGAAGAGAGAGAAATGGAAACACAATATTACTATATACAATATATTAATATATTTAAAATATGAAAAACGCTGGCAAAAAAAGCAACACGTGAACAAAAGAACTGGAATGAAATAACAGAATTTGAAACAGCACAATCTGCTGAAAATATACAAAAAAGACAAATTAGGATTTTTCTGAGATCACTGTTTATAATATTACAACATGTATATTAAAAGGAAAGGTGACTTTGAAATGTCTGGGGGCCAAGCAATATACAGTTTGTTACATTTTATTTACAATTTCTTTGATTAGGGTATCAATTTAGATTTTCTTTTTTGAAAATAATATAAATGTATCTTTATTTTAGACTATTTTTTAGCTGAGAAGTTTCTTCTTTTTTTTTCTTTTTTCTTTCTTTCTTTTTTTTTTTTTTTTTTTTTTTGGAGATGGAGTCTTGCTCCGTCACCCAGGCTGGAGTGCAGTGGTACGATTTCGGCTCACTGCAAGCTCCGCCTCCCAGGTTCAACGCCATTTTCCCGCCTCAGCCACCTGAGTAGCTGGGACTACAGGTGTCCGCCACCACGCCCGGCTAATTTCGTTTTTGTATTTTTAGTAGAGACATGGTTTCACCGTGTTAGCCAGAATGGTCTCAATCTACTGACCTCGTGATCCGCCCACCTCGACCTCACAAAGTGCTGGGATTACAGGCGTGAGCCACCGTGCCCAGTGGAAAAGTTTCTTAAATATTTACAACTTTAGGATAATCAGTGTACATTTAAATATATAATGTCCTAAAAATCAAACAGCTACCAAACATTGAATTGAAGTTCCCCCTTATATAAATCATTTGCATAAAAATTGATCATTAAAAACAGTATCTAATGAAAATCCGTTTTTTTACCCCAATATTAATTAAAACTCAAATGATAGCATTGTGAGCTAAAGATTAATTTTAATGACATGTCATTCAACCAATTTGACACAATCAACTTATAATCATCTAAAATTTACTATTTTTATGACGTATTTGAACTAAATGAAGAGAAAAAAGCTTTGACTCATTCTTAATTACTCTTTCTAACCAATTGATGGCCAATAGCTGAAATTAATTTCAAACCAATTTTTGTTATTTTAATCTTTTAAACATGTTTTACTCTCAGTGATTCATTTTCTAACATTCATAGCCAAAGCCCAGGCTCTACCCATCTTTGTCTACTTTAATGACTTTCTCAATTGTTGGCATACGCTGGGTCTTAAAAACTTTTCATCTGAATTAACTAATGAAGTAGAATTGCATTTATAGGGTTTCATACACCATTACCTCCAAAAGAGTACCTTAGAAGTATTAAAAAGAAAATACTGATATTTATAAACAGATATTTATCTTATGATACAAAGATCTAGAGTTGTTTTATTTTCTGTAGAACTAAGAATAACCTCTTGATAACATAGCTTCACAAAAAGAAAATCCAACACATTTGCATAAATAATTCTCTGAAATAACTATGTGAGTTCATGTATTTTTATATACATGTAGATATACATATACTTGCACATCTATACATATATATGTAACATAAAAGAGACAAACATTAGGACTGTTTAATGTATATTTGTCTTGGAAAGAAAAATATACTTAAAATACTTCTCAGTTGGGATTTGTAATAATACCGATTTAACTGATAAACTTGGTGACTGCTTTTATGTTCTGTCTCCTTTCATAAATTTTTCAAAATACTAATTCAACAAAGAAAAAGGCCTTTAATATTCATTGGAAATAATTTATAGACTTTTTTAGAGAAAAATTAAGAAAAACTTTGAAATGGTCTCAAAAATTAGTAAACATTTTCAATGGAAAACTAAATGTTAGTTTAGCTGATTGCATGGGGTTTCTGAGCCTTTTGCTTTTTGTTTGTTTTACGTATTTCACAACTGTGTAAATTGCAAATAATTCCTGTCCATGAAAATGCAAATTATCCAGTGTAGATATATTTGGCCATCACCCTAGGGATATTGGCTAATTTTGCCTTTATTAAGCAAATTCATTTCAGCGTGAATGTCTGCCTATATATTCTCTGCTCTTTGTATTCTCCTTTGAACCAGTGAAAACATCCTATGGCACTCTTATTTATTAATCAGTTAAATAAAATCATGAACATATATTCATTTTACATTTGTATGAGAACCATTATTGTCCTTTCCTTTAAAAAAATTAATTATCCTTTGACATTGGGTTATTTTCTTAATACATGCCAGAAACAGAGGATGTCAAGTTTCTCAAGGTCAATTCTAGAGAAAAAAATTCTTTAGAAAAATTTAACCTCATGTGTAAAAATTTACGTTTCCATAGCAATGACATTTGATATACATTGTATATATTAATCCGGGAATGATGTAAGATTCCACATATAATTTTATTAGTGAACTCGACTACTTGATTACTTTCACTTATTTAAATATCTACTTCAATGTTGTCCAGTGGCATTGTGGATTTAGGTAATTTTACCAGGTAGCTGCTCAACTTCTACACTTTCTATTTGCCCATAGAGAACATAATACATTTTATAAGTTGAAGTATAGGCATCTGGTGGCATAATTTTAAATTGTTATCAAATAAAAGCCTTATCAAATTTGTCTAGAAAATAACTCATGATTTACTTTATTTTAGGAGTGTGTCACTATGTAATGAGATACAAATATATGTAAGCGTAAGTGCCTGAGAGGCATGCAGAGAGCCTACGGTGTATGCAGTATGCATAAGAGGTACGCAGAGAGCTTCATTTTCATTGTTGGCTGCTCAGCTGTTTTTCAGGAAATAAATTCGCCCAACTGACACCATTTAAGAGATATATAGCAACAAGTTTAGAAAATTCTCATAAATGGGAGTGGCTAATTCATAGACAATAGCATTGAACTTTAATCCACATATATAGATGACAGATAGATAGATAGATAGATAGATATGTATATATTATAGATGTATATCTCAAATATATTTATTTAGATCCACTTAATTGTGAGTACTATAAACTACAAATGAAAGTCAAAAAGCAAATCTGTTGGTGTTTTAGGAAAATGAAAGATTATTAACTCATGGCCTGTATGTATTTGGAATGAGAAGAACGTAAATATCTTTCTTTGGACAGGGTGGAATTGAAATTGTGATTTACAGTGACTAAAACCTGACTGCTTTCACATTTTTTTTTCACTGTGGGGGGTGAAATTCTTGATTGATTTGTGCATTGGGAACTTTTGAATTAACTAAGGATATTGACAAAACAGAGAATGACTCCATATGTGACATGCAGAAAATATTTTGTGTCATTCGTGGTACATTTATCATATTGTCTATAGGTTTGTGCTACGTTACTCTACTTCTTAGAATTCCAAGTAGTTCAAAGCCAGCAGGGACTGGTATATCATAGCATATTTAAGCTAAGCAGCTCTAAAAGCCAGTGAAACCGGGTATCTACAAACTCTAGCCATAGCTACCATCAACATGAAGAATGTAATAGGCAAAATGTTTTACATGCTCAATATGCACTACTGAATTCTGTATATATTTTTTACAGTTTTAATTTAAAAGTATACTAGTTAGATATTTCATCTATACCCTGGTATAGTAATAATAATTCAGATACTGCTCAAAGAGGAAGTACATTTTCAAAGCAACAGACCTGAAGACTAGTATTTTATTCAATATTCTTAATGCTTATTTCATTTGCTGGTTAAAGATGTTTGTGGAGGTAAAATTTAAAATAGATACTTTATGTTCTATCATATAACATTGAAATTAAAATTTTTTTATTACTAAATGTAGAAAAGGTAAGTCTGAAGCATTGACCGAGAAAGATTTAGTAAATAGAGAATTTTGACTATTAAACATCCCGTTTTAACAAAAATACACATAAAATATTCTTAGGATGACTTAATTAACTTTTTAATAAATATGAAAGACATATGAAAAAATTAATACATCACATTCCAGAATCAAAAGTAATAAAAATCACTCAAATTCTACTGCTTGGAAATGAAAATAATTGTTAAACATTAGGTGACAGCATTTCAGGCATTCCTATATAAATATACTTAAATGAATTATTAAGTAGCTAGTAGTAGTAGTTGGAATTAAAATGGTATAATACATGCATTGTTCATTTATAAAATAAATTTAATATTTTTAAATAATAAAAGTCAAAATACATCATTGATAAAAATGAATATCTATAGTTATTTGTATGAATATATGCATGTGTGTATATATGGATGCATTAGAAAATCTTAATCCTCAAAATGATGAACATTTTAAAAGAAATATTAAAAATAATAGAGTCTGGGATCTGTATCTTTCTAAGTAGCTGATTCTGTATCTAATGAGAAAATTATCACTTAAAAATTCCAAATGCTTTAGTTTGCTGTTATTACTATTATTTGTATTATTTTTAAAGATGGGGCCTTCTTATGGTGCCCAGGCTAGTCTTGTAAAAATTTTTATATTGTCATCGTGTCTTAGGCAGCTCAAGCTGCCATAACAGGATACCAGAGACTGCTGTCTTAAACAGACATTTATTTCTCACAATTCTGGAGGCTAGGAAGTCCAAAACAAGGTGCCAGCAGATTCAGTCCCTCGCGAAAGCCCCCTTTTTAGACTACAGGCTCCTGCCTTCTGACTATGTCTTCACATGGCACAAAAAAGAGAAAGACAGAGAGCTATGGTCTCACTGTCTCTTCCTATAAGAACACTAATCCCATCGTGGAGACGCACACGATCTTAGCCAGACAAAAATTTTTTGGATATTTTGAACTGATAAAATAATTCACATTGATTCAAACATATCACAGTTATTAAAACTCAGGCACAAAATCAAGTTAGCTCATCATTAATTGAAGCACATAATTTTAAATCAAAATACAGCTACACAAAACATCATTTTCTAATTGTCTTAGACTTTAAAAGTAGTTAGAGGAAGAGAAAGCTCATCTCTGTATTACAGTATTAACGGGTTTCCCATCCTAGGTGTCTTAATCTATTTAAACAGCTTTAACAAAATACCGTAAATTGGTGGATTCTAAGCAATAGAAATTTGTTGTTCACAGTTCTGGAGGGTGGGAAGTCCTAGATCAAAGTGCCATAAGGTTTGGTGAGGACCTGCTTCTTGGTTCATGAATTGCCATCTCTTCCCTGCATCCTCACTTGGTGAAAGGGGCAGGAGTCTCTCTGGGGACTCTTTTATAAGTGCACTAATCCCATTCATGAGGGCTCTACCATCATGATCTAATCCCCTCCCTCTAAGGCCCCACCTGCAAATACCATCATATTGGGTGTCACATTTCAACAGTTGAATTTTGGGGGCCACCATCATTCAGCCTACAGCACTATGAAACCCCTAATATCTGTTTTTCAAAAATGGCAATATATTTTATGCCTCCAGAGAAATATTTCAATAAAAGCTGTACATATGATGATAAAATAACAAGAAACTGAATTTTTGCAGAAAGTAAAAATGAAATTTTTCACTCTTTAGATAGGCAAATCAGAGACTGTACTTCAAGTTTTAGAAAAAACATCAGTACTTTTCATATAAAAGTATGTACTTTCATACATACTTTTTCACCACATAAGATGAATGTGTTTAACAGTGCCTGGGACATGATATGAACTCACTGACTGTTTATTGAATGAATTAATTGAACAAGTTTATGCAAGATATTGACATAAAATTAAACATTGTCTTCTTATACCATATAATGTCTACAAAAACTAAGTTGATACAGAACCTGTATTGTAACATGATTAAATCTGAGCCAAGTACAAATTTGAGCCAGTATCTCTGAAGAATTTAGAAGTTTATAAAGAAGTCAGAGGCTGAGAACTGAATAATTAATGGAAGATCTCTAAGGCAATATTTTTTTCATTGTAACTAATCTTAAATAGTTAAAGTAATAATAAATAATATTTAGGTTCCTGAAAAAACGATTAAATTGAACATCAAATAGTTTGCATTTCTATCACTGTTGAACTTATATTTTTTATACTGCTTTACTGTACTATTTGGTTGAACAAAAACATCTTATGATTTCAAGGTAAGATATTAAAATATGCCTTTTTAAAATGTAATGCTATATTAGTGATTTTAAAATATGTTAAAAAACGTGTGGGAAATATTAGAAATGTTATTTGAAATTAACCAATTATGGGTTTGCTTATTTATTTAATTTTTTTTTTTTTTTTTTGAGACGGAGTCTCACTCTGTCACCCAGGCTGGAGTGCAGTGGCGCAATCTCGGCTCACTGCAAGCTCCGCCTCCCAGGTTCACGCTATTCTCCTGCCTCAGCCTCCCAAGTAGCTGGGACTACAGGTGCCCACCACCACGCCCGGCTAATTTTTCTGTATTTTTAGTAGAGACGGGGTCTCACCGTGTTAGCCAGGATGGTCTCCATCTCCTGACCTCGTGATCGGCCTGCCTGGGCCTCCCAAAGTGCTGGGATTACAGGCGTGAGCCACTGCACCCGGACTATTTTTTAATTTTATTTGCCAAACTGAGAACAATAGCCTATACACATTTTCTATTTTTCCGGACTTGATTCTTAGGAACTTTAATTTCTTACTTCTCCATTCCTCTATAAATGTTAATGTCTTGGCCAAGGACATTTTTCTAGATAAATTCAACAGCTTAACCTAAGTAATGTAATGGTGGCATTTATGAAATTGACTCCTGGTTCTCTCTTTAAATTCTTTTTTATTGTTTATTTCTGTGGCACCATTGCACTATGCTGTCACATTGTTCTTGTTTTATTCTCCATGTTTAAAAAACTGTATATTCTTTGCTGAATCTTAAAGGTCACTTTGAAGCCTGAAGACCATGACTGAAATACAGTGAAGATTAAAGATAAAATGGAGAAAAAAGGTAAAATTATAAAACTTCTAATATCATTACTCATATATGTGATACATATACACAGAGATGCATCACCTAGGTCCTCCCTGAGAGCTGTGTCAGTAGACAGGACTCAGCTGTGAGCCCCTTCAGACATAACCTCAGATGCAGAGCTTCCCCCTGCCCAAGGTCATGCCTGTCCCAGGTGTGGCCCATAGCCAATGACTGATTGAGGTGAGGCAAGGAGGCAGGTGAAAGAGGTGGGGAGGGGACTTGGGGCCTCTAAAGACTCAGTCATGTCATTCCAATGTGAGAGAACTCCAGTGGGCCATTTTATCTTCAAAGTGCCCTGTGAGAGGGGCCAAAGCTATGGTCCAGGACTTCTTTTCAGCCCAGCTTTTCCCCTGTCCCCCAATCCAGCTTCCTTCTTCTCCTTTTCAAAGATATTATTCCAAGGGCACTCCCTAATATATATCCCCATCTCCAAATCTGCTTACTAGAGAACATTGTATCATGAATGACGCCATTCTTCAAAAATATGGGGTACTTTGAGTGAAAGGAGTGGAACGGTATGGAAGAGCAACTTTCGTAGAGTAGTTAGGATAGAAGCTACTGTACATTGGGTTGATGCATGAGTGGGATATGAGAAAGTAAAGTAGCAAATTGAAAACTCCTTTCAAAAGAAGAGAATTAGAAAAGGGACAGCAAGATAGTAGTTGGGGCACAGCTGTGGTGGCTCACACCTATAATCCCAGGACTTTGGGAGATCGAGATGGGAGGATCACTTGAGACCAGGATTTGAAGACCAGCCTGGTCAATGTAGCAAGACCCCCATCTCTTAAAAAAAAAAAAGTAGTTGGAAGCTAGAGAATAGCATAACAAAAAGAGGGTAATTTTAGAAGATAAAATGGCCCACTGGAGTTCTCTCACATTGGAATGACATTCTAAAATTACTCTATTTTTTCTTAAGCATTCTACCTCAATCATTTTGCCTCAGTCACATTTACAGGTAAAATAAGAGAGAAGTGGGAAGGGCTGAAGGCAGAGATATGAGACACAATAACAAATGGGGAAAGATACAAGATATAATGAAAAGTATGAGCTAGATCAATTCTACAAGTGAAAAATTCTATTTAGTTAAGAGAAAGGATCACTCATCACCCAATTATAGCTAAGTTTATAGGAGTGTGGGACTGGCTACATAAAGGTAGATGATACTTCATGTCCTTATTTCCATTAAAGAGAATATGTCATTTCCTGAAAACAAAAGATGTGGGTTTGAATTGAGAGCTGGCAAAATTTGGTATTTTTTTGAAATCAGTATTTATTTGGGAAGATAATGGAGGGTAACTAATCCACTTAGATGATAAATGTTTATTAAATATAAACCATGTACCAGGTACTTTGCTATAATATAAATGCAATGGAGAAAATCAGATTCAATCTTGATTTGACATCCTTAATGTTTACAGCATCATGGAGGAAACTATGTAAAGAATCCAGTGTGATAGAAGGTGATAGATGTGGAAACAGGAGGTTTATAAAAAGCTCTGAGACACATTGCTGATACATCTAACTCAGGATCAGGGCATTAAAGAAAGCATCACACTCTCCCTGAATCTCTCTTTTCTGTCTCTTGATAAATCCTGTTTAACAAAGTATCAAGATGGCCCTCAGCACTAAGGAAGAAGTGTTTTTGAAAGCATGTGTTTGAATAGTTGCATTTATCTAAACATAATTTTTCACTCCTGTGTGGATTTGGCTTGGAATTGGTGTATTCTGGCATTCCCTGTTGTAAAGCACTTGAGGTGTTTAAGAGATATTTGGTTGGCTGGGTGTGGTGGCTCACGCTTGTAATCCCAGCACTTTGGGAGGCCAAGGTGGGTAGATCACCTGAGGTCAGGAGTTCAAGACCAGCCTGGCCAACATGGTGAAACCCCATCCCTACTAAAAATACAAAAATTAGCCAGGCACATTGGCAGGTGCCTGTAATCCCAGCTACTTGGGAGGCTGAGGCAGGAGAATCGCTTGAACCTGGGAGGTGGAGGTTGCGGTGAGCCAAGATCGTGCCACTGCACTCCAGTCTAGGGC
Source organism: Nomascus leucogenys (assembly GCF_006542625.1). Taxonomy (NCBI): domain Eukaryota; kingdom Metazoa; phylum Chordata; class Mammalia; order Primates; family Hylobatidae; genus Nomascus; species Nomascus leucogenys. Next base: position 117,465,458 of record NC_044385.1, on the reverse strand, counting down.
ACAGAGCAAGACTCTATCTCAAAAGAAAGAAAGAAAGAAAAAAGAGAGAGAGATTTGGTAAATAAGTGAGGCAAAAGTGGAAGAAAATAATGTTCTACAGGATATCAAATAATATGTGAAGAGAAAATAAAAATTTTAAAGAACTAAAAGAATCAAGTACTGAAGTCGAAGGTGAGAGGGCCACTGGAATTCAAAAATACAATGTGAATAGCTACAGAAGATGTCATCATTCCTGATGAGGCAATGAATGTGGGTGCCTAAATTGGAGTAGAAATACATGTTATTGAAAATGAGATCAAAAGGTGTGAGGCCAGGGTGTTGAATGTATTTTGCACAAATGCAATAACGTCACCCCAAGTGTTGGCAGGGGGAAAAACATCTGATAGCCTGTAACCGGAGTTTTCCTTAAAAATGAAGATGTGTCCTCCTGGAAAATAGACATCTTTGAAAAAATGAAGGAAATTAGGGTCGCATGGCATGAATCTCAGGGAGGTGGTGAAGGACTGATTTGGGAGCAGCTCTGCAGGGTTAGGACAATGCCAGCAACATCTGACCCTTGTACATGAAGCTCCAGATAACTTAGGTGATTCCTTTAATGCAGAAGGCAACACAGTGTGAATTCCTGAGAGACTATTTATCTTTTATATTCCAGAGGTTGGAATGGAATAATTCACTCATTTAAAAGGCTTGCTGGATATTTCAGGGGTCTCCAAACCCATACTAGTCCGTGGCTGTTAGGAACAAGACTGCAAAGCATGGAGTGAGTGGTGGCTGAGTGAGCAAAGCTTCATCTGTATTTACAGCTGCTCCTCATCACTCATGTTACCCCCTGAGCTCCTCCTCCTGTCAGATCAGCAGTAGCATTAGATTCTCATAGGAGTATGAACCCTACTGTGAACTGAGCATGCGAGGGATCCAGGTTGTGTGCTCCTTATGATAATCTAATGCCTGATGATCTGTCACTGTCTCCCATCACCCCCCAGATGGGAACACCTAGTTGCAGGAAAACAAGCTCAGGGCTCCCACTGATTCTACATTATGATCAGCTGTATAACTATTTCATTATATGCTACAAAGTAATAATAATAGAAATAAAGTGCACAATAAATGTAATGGGCTCGAATCATTCTGAAACCATCCCCACCACCAGCGGGTCTGTAAAAAAAATTGTCTACCACAAAACCAGTCCCCTGGTGCCAAAAATGTTGCTCTATTTGCCTTCACTACTTAGAGAGTCTGTTCTTCCACCCATGATCTACAAGGACTAAATGTTTCAAACAGTTCAAGTCTTCACAATATATTTTTTGTAAGCTTGAATTTTTAGAAATCATTCACAGTATCCATATTATATTTTACTTGCTGCAATGCCCTATACATTTCCCTTATAATGTTCTTGAATATATTTTTACAACTTCAGTAACTTTACCCTTTACTGAATCTCAGTCTGTCTCTCAATTTCTCTCTCTATCAGCAAATCTAAACAAAAGAGAAACGTATCGACTTGTGCTATGGTCTAAATGTTTGTGTCTCTAAAATTCATGTGTTGAAACTTAATCTCCAATGCAATAGTATTAAGAGATGAAGGCTTTGGACTTCATGACTGGCAGAGCTCTTATGAGTGGGATTAGTGCCTTTATAAAAGAGGCCTCCGAAAACTCCCTAGCCCCTTCCGCCATGTAAGGACACACAGAAGTCACCATCTATGAAGTAGAGAGCAAGCTCTTGCCAGATATCAAATCTGCTGACGTCTCATCTCAAACTACCACCCTCCAGAACTGTGAGGAATATATTTCTGTTTTATAATTGTCTAAATTATCCTGTCTAAGGTGTTTTGTTATAGTAATGTGAATGGACTAAGACAACTTGAAAATGCAAGGTACCACACCAATAACAAGGAAAACACTCACGTTTTGTAACATTTATTTTATACCAAAGATATTCCAATTACTGTATACAAATATATGCCTAATGTTGGGTAAAATAATTTACATAAGTTATATTAATCCTGACAACAACCTGAAGGTGGATAATATTGTCTGAATTTACAGATGAGGACATGGGGCTTGAATTAAGTAACTTACCTCACATCTCATCATGCTAACTGGCAAAGCTGGGATTCAAACCCTGCTCAGTTGTTGGACTCCCTTCAGGCTGCTCTTAGCCTGGTTATATTTTGAAGAAAAGAAGTTAAGAAACTTATCAATAATCATGGCCAGGTAGGGCCAGAGCCCAGACTCAACTGACTCTTGGCCAAGACCAGCCTCAACTCTTCCATTTTACCTCTAGCCTGAACTGTTTAAGTATTTTTTCTCTTGCCATTTCATTAGAATACATAATGCCTATAAAGATGTGACCCACATGATATAGCGTGACAACACTCTGACTTAAAAAAACTGATATGTAATATTTAAAAAAAAATTTAAGTTCTGGGATACATGTGCAGGTTTGTTACATAGATCAACGTGTGCCATGGTGGTTTGCTACACCTATCAACCTGTCACCTCGGTGTTAAGGTCCCTATTCACTAGCTATTTATCCTGATGCTCTCCCTTCCCCTCTGGCCCACCAATAGGTCCCAGTGTGTTTTGGTCCTCTCCCCGTGTCCATGTGTTCTCATTATTCAGCTCCCACTTATAAGCGAGAACATGCGGTGTTTGGTTTTCTGTTCCTGTGTTAGTTTGCTGAGGATAATGGCTTCCAGCTCCATCCATGTCCCTGCAAAGGACATGATCTCATTCCTTTTTATGACTGTGTAGTATTCCATGGAGTATATGTACCACATTTTCTTTATCCAGTCTATCATTAATGGGTATTTGGGTTGATTCCATGTCTTTGCTATTGTGAATAGTGAAGCAAAAACACACAATAGGAACGCTTTTATACAGTTGGTGGGAATGTAAATTAGTTCAACCATTGTGGAAGACAGTGTGGCAATTCCTAAAAGACCTAGAACCAGAAATGCCATTTGACCCAGCAATCCCATTACTGGGTATATACCCAGAGGAATGTAAATCATTCTATTATAATGAAACATAATGTAAAAATACCTCCAGAGTCTATTTGTATTTTGGTAATATCTGAATAAAACATAAGATATAATGCACGCATCTTTTTTTTATTATACTTTCAGTTCTAGGGTACATGTGCACAACGTGCAGGTTTGTTACTTATGTATACATGATGCACACATCTTTATATCCTTTTATCCATACCCTCTCTTTCTTTAAATCCTTCTGGTTAAAATTTTTAATCACCTCCTGACTCTATATATGTTTTTTCTTTCTGGAAGAAAGGTCACCTAGACCTTACTCAAATGCATGTTCTCAATCTTTACCTACCACCCCTCCGCTGCCTTTTTGGTTCCAATTTCCTCTTATCATTGTACTGATGTGGAGATATGAAAGAGAATATCACTGCCGGACACCAGCAGTATCTTTTCAGAGAAGAGCAATGGGGAAGAAATTGAGCAGACAAAGCCAGAATCCGCATTAGCAGACAGAAAGAGGGAGCTCAGGATAACCGCATACATTAGTAATTCTTGTCCCCCAAAGGGAATCTCTGTAAAATAAGTTGTATTATATCTGTATATAGCAGTACTTTAAATATAACTCTTGCTTAAGTATTTTAAGCATCTCCATGATATGAACCTAAGGGAATAAACTCAATAAATCAGTATTTATAAGCTCTGTTCACTTATTTCTTGTGGTTTCAGCCACTGATTTCAGAATACGTATGAAAAATAGATCTCTTCTGAATATTTGATTTCATGATCCCAGGTAGACACATCTCTGTACTGGGTTTCAACAAGTCCACAGAAGTTAAATATCTACTTTTAGCCAGCTTTGATTTTCATAAGTTTAATTCTGACATTCAATGATGTAAAATATGTAAAATAACCTGGCAGTATATCTGACATATCAGAAGTATTTGGCAGATATTTCACTTCCCTCTTTCTCATAATTGAATAATGGCTCAACCATAAAACTCTGTAGGGAAAAATTTAAACTCTTATTTATCAATTACAACTAGTTTAGGACAGATAATACCCTTTTCCTTTTTAGCTTTAATGCTGAGGCTTTAAAATTGTGAGCAATATATTTATTTTGAGAAAACTATTTTTTACTAAGGAACTTTCTTTGTAGAATGTTATGAGTCTTCAAAATAACTGGAAAATCTTAAAGTGTCACCAAACAGAAGTGGACATTTAATAAACACCTCAACTTTAATACTTACAGAAAATCATTTGAAGGCTGTCACTCCTCTGGGTATTATAAATTTTAGCCTTGGTCAAATGAAATCACGAGGAGGCTACAAACTTGAACTATATTGCCTTAGTCTCCAACAGAATTTCTTTCCCTGAATTAAGTTTTGGGGTCATGCCCTACTTCTTGTAATAAAAGAACAATACAACAAATAGCCATATGAAATCCATTTTGTTGCCTAATACAAAAATATTGTTGAAGAGTATCATAATTCAATGGCCCATATATAAAATGTCTCAGCAATGGCATTTATATCATAATTCAGTACTAGGAAATGATTTCCTTCACAGACCAACTCCCCTTTAATTAAGGTGAGAAATGCTTAAATGATGTTATCTTCATTTTAACATAGCTGCTAGGAAACTCAACTTAACACTATAATTACTACCAAGGTTCTTTTGCACTAAATACTCACAATCCTCCTTATCTGGGCCTTGATTTTCTATCTATTTATAACTTTCTTGGATTGGTGTTTATATGTCTACTTTCATATATTTTCTGTTTTACACTATTATGTTCATGTCACAGGCTAAATTATTTTGTAACACAATATATGCATTATATAATTCATGAGACATGTAATCTTTTGCTATGCACAAAAAACATTTCGTTAAAATGGGTTAATTTCATCAGCAAACATATGGATGAGGGAATTTGGCTCTTATATACTTTCCTATATGTGCCACACTGAATTATACTTTATGCTTTGGTATATGGAACAAAGGGAATCCCATATAAAATATCAGTATTCTGTGTAGGGATATACGGAAATATTTTATTTTTAATCTTCTTTCCTCTACCCGAGAGTATGGAAGTATAGGAAGAAATTATTTAAACAGACCATCCTCATCTGGCACTAGTAAAGGGTCCTTAGCGCACAATCAAATTCACGTATTTTTGTAGAAATAAAGAAAATCTGTTATTCCTAATTGCCTCTTTAAAATCCATTTATTCATCATTATTCAACAGTTATTATGTCTTAGCCTTTGCTATGTTCTGTGAACAAGATGAAAGACACAGGCCAGGCGCGGTGGCTCAAATCTGTAATCCCAGCCCTTTGGGAGTCCGAGGCAGGCAGATCACTTGAGGTCAGGAGTTCGAGACCAGCCTGGCCAACATGGTGAAGCCCCATTTTTATTGAAAATAGAAAATTTAGCCAGGTATGGTGGTGCGTGCCTGTAATCCCAGCTACTCATAAGGCTGGGGTGGGAGAATCACTCGAACCCGGGAGGCAGAAGTTGCAGTGATCGTGCCACTCCACTCCAGTCTGGGAGACAAGAACGAAACTCCATCTCAAAAAACAAAAATAAAATAAAATAAAATAAAAAGATGAAAGACACAGACCAGTGGGTGAGATAGACAAAATAAAATAGAGAGGCATACAGAGGGTTCTATGTAAAGAAAAAACAGAGCAATTCAAAAGTATGTTAAAATGAGTGCTCATCCTACCACTGCACAGTCAAGGGCAGAGATGAAATTTTCCTGCAAAGGTAAGTTGTTCTCAAGCGCTGTGATTTAAGTGAAGGGAGCAAGAGCATGGGCTGTGGGGCACAGCAGGAAGACTGATGTGATTAGAAGAATGTGTGTAGGATGGGTATCTGTGGGTGGATGATCCAGGACAAGTGGTTAGAAACTTCTTTGTATTTTATACTACAAATATCAAAGGCCATATTCAAAAGAGAAAGTAACAACAATTTTTAGCAAGGGAGCATCCATGAGAATTGTATTTTAAGAACATTATTCTATGAGATGAAAGAGATAGAACTTGTGTAAGTATAGCAGCCAGAAGATTAATGATGAAGATAGAGTCCAGATCACAGCTGTGGCAATGAGCATGAAAATCTGAGATGACAATGGGTGACAGAAGACAAAGAATTGTCCAAATATAAGTGATATGATGGATGTAGAAAATCATAATAAGGTTGGATTGTGGAGTGATTCATTAAGAAAATAAATTCAAAAAGGGAGAAGATTTGGAAAAGTAAGAGATTTTGTTTTGTGATAGTTTGAGTGTGGGAATTAAGTAGTATATCCAAGTCAAGGTTTTGGCAAACAATTCTGTACACACGTCTGGAGCAAAGGGTGGGAGCACCTGCTCGGAAGCCATCAGCACTCAGGTGGGAATTGTTGTTATGGATGTTAATGGGATCATCCAAGAAGAGGATGTGATTGGAGAGAAAACAGAATGAGAGCAGACCTATGGAGAACAACCGTGAGGGGAGAAAGAAGAAAATAAAAGAGCCTGATAAATATCTGTCTAAGAAGCAGGAAGAAAGATAGGGGAGAGTTGTATCATAGAAACCAAGTTAGAAAGGGCTTTAAAAAGAGGTTTAGTTAATAGTGTCCAATTCTGCAGGCAAATCAGGTAGCACACATGGAAAATACCCATGAATTAACCCAGTGGTCACTGGTGGTAGTAAACACAATTATAGAGGAATCATAAAATGAAAGGATTGCAGTAGGTGAGTATAATACAAAGACTTGGATACAATAGATACAAACAACCTCTTCAAGAGCATTTTCTGTAAAAAAGTTAAAGGTGGCACACTGATCCGGAGATGCAGCATTGAAGAAAGGCAGACAAGAGGCAGGTGAGGAAGGTTGGAATATCTCGTGTTTAGGGCTTGGTCATGGGAATGTAAGATCAATTGCTACTGCAAAGAGATGAATGGCAAGAACTGATTAGTTAAATGTTATACACTGCGGTCTAACCTGGAAAAGGACTGAGGAAGATAACAGCAAGGGATGATTACCTGGGAGAATTTATATGAGCCAGAACACCACAGGTGCAGACATCCTTAAGATTTAGAAGCAGGTGTTGTTGAAGTAAGGAAAGAAGGAGCCTGGCATGATAGAGGCTGAGTTAATCCACTCTGTGAGCATTTAAATCACACGATGATAGCAGATGTATGTATTATGACAAATACTGCGAGCCACATGCCAAGATACTCAATTAATGTAAAGAAATGCCAGCAATCTGTAATTTAAGTGACATGATGGAAGTAAAGATTTTAGAAGGGAGAGCACTAGGTGATGAGTGAATGTGGGATCTGACTCAAGAAGTAAGATCCTGGCTGGGCATGGTGGCTTACGCCTGTAAACACAAGATATTGGGAGGCTGAGGTGGGCAGATCACGAGGTCAGTAGTTCGAGACCAGACTAGCCAACATGGTGAAACTTCGTCTCTACTAAAAATACAAAAATTAGCTTGGCATGGTGGCGAGTGCCTATAATCCCAGCTACTAAGGAGACTGAGGCAGGGAAATTGCTTGAAACCAGAAGGCGGAGGTTGCAATGAGCCAAGATCGTGCCACTGCACTCCAGCCTGGGCAAGAAGAGTGAAACTCCATCTCGAAAAAAAAAAAAAATAGAAAAAGGAAAAAAAGTAACATCCTGAAAAAGAAGTGGTAGTCGTTGACTTACAGCAGTTAGGAAAGAGGCCAGGGAACTGGATGACACTGCACAGGGCTCTGAGGTCTCAAGGAAAATGACAGGTGTTTGTGTATTGACAAAAAGGTGGACATGATGGCATGAGGCCCAGTGAATAAAGGGTAAATTATGAATGCTGTTATCCTGAACATAAGGGGACTGAGATAGTGTAGTTTTAAAAATGGCAACATGAAAAAAGGTGAATGCTAACCCCTCCCCACCTTATGGTAAGTGTCTGAAGAATAATCTTTCTAGGGACTACTAGTGGATATTCTTAAAGGAGAGAGGCAGTTTTCTGTTTGGGTAGGAAGGTATTGGAAGCAGTATATGAAGGAATAAAAATATAAAAGAGAGAAATATTGGAGCAAGAGTGACAAGTATGATTAAAGATAAAGAAACGGCAGAGCACTTTAAGAAAAAAGAGTGTGAGACAGAAAAGAGGTATTTTTGATTGATGAAAATACTAATCATGGCTAACACTTACATAGCATTTATTGTATGTCAAGCATTGTTCTAGGTATTTTACATGTATTAACAGCTATGATTCTCACATTAACCCCAGGAGGTCAGGCCTATCACTTTACAGGAACTTTAAGCAACTTCTGAAATATTAACAAGTTTTCTGAATTGCTTCTCTGGTGACAGGAATAAGAGTCACAGTAGCATCAATTTGCTTAAAAGTTTAAAAAGGCACTCAGAATAAAGGTATTTTACTGCTTTTTGAGACTTACTGTAAAATGACTTGAAATGTCTTTATCCTGAATCTCTGCCAGAGGGAAATTGGATGAGTTGCTAAAGAATATAGAATTAATTATCCAAAAACACTTTAGATATTTCTCTTTGTATAGGGTATTGTAAATGGTCTTTAGCTAATTATAATTCAATATATCACTCGTCTCTCTCATACATAGGTATATATGATGTATACACATATGTATGTGTACAATTCAATACATCTATGTATCTATGTAGCTATCTATATATCTATGTATGCCTGCATGTATGTATGTATCTATCTGCCTATTATCTATCTCAATCTCTGTATCTACCTACCTATCTATATCTACGTCTATCAAGTTCAGCAATGCTTGGCATTCTTCTAACATCTGTGGGGTATTTAGGGATTGGGCTATGATGTTAGATTTCCAGCTTCATTTCTTTTTAAAATCTTCTATTCTTCTTGCCCATTTTCCTTTTCCTGTCCCTAAAGGACAGTTTCTCCTCAATTTAGGACTTCTTCCTTTGCTCTCTTATCCACACATTTGCAGACTTTCTGCACTCAGCCAGAACATCCCTTCTGTGCACTGTACAACCTGTTGACTCTGTCACAGTTGCCATTTGATCATTGCAGATCAAGGAGGAAGCAGCAATTCTGGAATGGGTGGATTATCTCTTGGCTTTATGACTGGATACCTTCATCTGCCATTCAGGAACTCTTTTTATTACGGAGACATGTATTCTGAGAAGATGCTACCATGAAGCAGGGCCAACCTCCAGTTCAAGGTACCTCTGGATTTATTCATTCCAAAGCATCCCCTGTTCGGAATTAGGGCTCAGATCACAGAGTCATCTACTCTGTAAGTACAAGGCTGACAAAAAGTCTGTTACTTCACTGCTCTTTACATTAGGGTAATATTAACAGTGGAAATCCAGTTCATTCAATAAAACAAGTGTCAACGAAGAGTCAAACTTGGTAAAATATTTTAAGAGACTCATTCTGAGCCATATATGAGTGACCATGGCACATGACAGCCCTCAGGAGGTCCTGAGAACATGTACCCAAGGTGGGCAGGGTACATCTTGGTATTATACATTTTAGGGAGGCATGAGACATCAATCAAATACATTTAAGAAATACATTGGTTTGGTTCAGAAAGGCGGGGCAATTCAAAGCAGGGGGCGGGGCTTTCAGGCTATAGGTAAATTTAAACATTTTCCAATTGACAATTGGTTGAGTTTGTCTGAAGACCTGGGATCAAAGGAAAGGACATGTTAGGTTAAGCTAAAAGATTGTGGATACCAAGGTTCTTCTAAAGTCTTATAGTGGCTGCCCTTAGAGATAATAGATGACAAATATTTCCTATTCAGACCTTTAAAAGGTGCGAGTCTTTTACTTAATTTCTTCAGGATTGGGAGGGCCTGGAAGAAGAAGATTTAGCTATGTTAATAGAGATTCTTTACAGATGCATATGTCCCCCAACAAAGGACAGATTTGTAGGACCATTTCAAAGAAACATGGTTTTGGGGTAAAATTTTTTTACTTTCTTCTTTGTCACACAATGTTATGCCAGAGTCAGACTGCAAAGTAAGTCATGTATGTATGTATCTATCTGCCTATTATCTATCTCAATCTCTGTATCTACCTACCTATCTATATCTACGTCTATAGATAGACTTAACCCTGTAAGTCATGACATACAGGGTTAAAAAAAATCCATCTGATGAGAATTTATGGTTTTTAGGGGATGACTCCCCAGACCCCTTAGGTAGGAATTTGGACAAGATAAAAAAAAAATCAGGGCTTAGTCCTCACAAGTTATTGCAAAACAATGAGCTACCAATTTTATTTATTTATATTCTTTCAGTGATCTTCAACATGTGGCTCAAGAATTCACATATTTGGCAATTTTAATGTAAAATAAATTTAAAATAATTCAAAAATCATATAGGAAAATACAGATAAATAAGAAACTATGAAAATTATACTTTCGCCGGACGCGGTGGCTCATGCCTGTAATCCCAGCACTTTGGGAGGCCGAGGTGGGCAGATCACGAGGTCAGGAGATCGAGACCATCCTGGCTAACACAGTGAAACCCCGTGTCTACTAAAACTACAAAAAAAAAAAAAAAATTAGCCGGGTGTGGTGGTGGGCACCTGTAGTCCCAGCTACTCGGGAGGCTGAGGCAGGAGAATGGCGTGAACCTGGGAGGCAGAGCTTGCAGTGAGCTGAGATTGCGCCACTGCACTCCAGCCTGGCAGACAGAGCCAGACTCCATCTCAAAAAAAAAATAAAAAAAAATAAAAAAAATTATACTTTCGAACCTTTCCCTCTCTAAGACACGTGGTTTATCCGATCTCTCACAGATATTGAACATGCAATTTAATTTTTAAAATTAATTTTTCTCACTTTAGAAAATCGGCATCTTGATACAAAAGTGTCTGCTTTTCCCTTCAAGAATAATAAAGAAATATAATAATCAATTAGCTTCAGATAGTCTAGAATTTAAAGCTTAATTAATTTTATTGATTGGCTTCCAGAATTTTATTGAAATGTCATATATTTATAAATTAAGACTAAGATGATACATATATTATCTACTGATTTTAAAATGCAACAAATCACTTAGCTAAATAAAATTAAAGATTGCAATCTTTTAAACTCACCAACCAGAAATAATAATAAGCCAGTTAAGTAAAAGATGTTCCAACAGAGAAATCTTTTGTCATGATATGACATACATTTTAATATGTTACACAGATAATCTATTATGTATTAAAAATTCAATGATAAAAATATTTGCAATACTTAACTGAAAAATTGTTATTCAGAATTTATCTTGAGACTTGACATGTATTAATATAATTAATATAATTAATTAATTATAGGTAAATATTGATTATATTAAATTTTTAGAATTGGGTCAAATAGGTATCTCATCTCCTCTGACAACTTAGTACAATCTATGAAATGATGCTAGAGACTAAGAAATACGGAGGTTCCGTTATCAAGTGTCATGAACTTCAAATGCCTTTTTGTTGCTAATGTTAGAATACCTCTCTAATTATCCTCTTTAGTAAACTGTGAGCTGAAAATAGTGAAGTCTTTGACATTGCAGACAGTGTCTCCAGTAAAAATTTTGCTTGAGATGAGAATCTTTCTAAGAACATTTTTTTTCATCACATAAAATATGTCACATGGTGGAATATTCCCACTGAAAGTTAACATGTACTAATATAAAGGCCTCAGCAGAATGTGTTAAGTGGATTCTTTTTTGGCATTAGGTAAAGGGATCTCTCAAGCATTCTGTGGATATACAAATAAGAAAAAAATTTCAAAAGAGGCATACGCACAAAATTTTTATAACCTATTAGAATCATGATCTGGACTAAACACAAATAAGTGAACCAAAGTACAATACGATACAAAGCAAAAATAAAAAATAAACAGGAAATTTAATCCTATACGATGCAGAAACTATGTGCCAATACTCAGTGTGAACATACACTATTAGGTGGAAGTTGCTGCCGCACAAGCAGATGGCAGAGTTTAAGCAAAGCTGAAGAAGTTATGTAGTGGCGTGCGGAGGAATCACTTTGATTTTTGGCTTGGTTCCTACCCTCCTATTATTCTGGTTACCATACATTAGTGAGGTGTCTCCAGTGAGTTTCTAGGGTTACAAATACCTTCCTGCATATTAGCCTACCTTCCTTAGAACTTCTTAAGATGGGCCATTGTCTCATGATACTCAGTAACTCAGGAAAATCAAGAATTGGGATTAAAATAAACCAGTGAATTACCTAGTTCTTTATCACAGTGTGACATAAACATACATTTTTAGACAAGTTTTCATTACTGGCCAACTATGATATCTACCCAGTGTTGTGGCCAAAGTTGGAATATTCACAGTTCCCCCATACTTATGTCCTCTGTGTTTTGGTTTTCTAGATACATGTTGTTGCTTGTACTTCAAATACACTTTCCCTGTATCTCTGTCAATTCACGTCTTTCTCAAAAAGAGCAGAGAAGTCAAATGGCTCCTGTACTAAATCTCTAAACATATATTATTTATCCTGCCTTGACACTTTTACCAATTCCTGTTCTCAGTATAAGCTGTGGTATCCGACTTTCACTTCTCTTCCTCTAACACCCCTGACTTTTCTTATCGCATTGTCTACATAGCTCAGTTTCATGCAGGTTGTCCACTCTTGCTCTCTCCTCCATCTACAGTGATTTGGCTTCTGCTCCCACTGTTCACAAAACTTGTGTCCTCAATGTATTCTCTCACAATGTTTCAGCCTTGGGCTGACCACACACCAGCTGTTCACAAAATTTGTGTTGAACTGAATGACACTCAAATCGATAAATAAAGGGAAAAAAGGGAACAGAAGGGGAAGCAAACACATGTTTCTTCACATGATGGCAGGAAGGAGAAATGCCGAGCAAAGAGGGAAAAGACCCATATAAAACCATCACCTCTCATGAGAACTCACTATCACAAGAGCAGCAGGATGGGAGTAACAGCCCCCATGATTCAATTACCTCCCACTGGGTCCCTCCTACCACACATGGGGATTATGGTAACCACAATTCAAGATGTGATTTGGGTGGGGACACAGCCAAACCATATAGTGCTACAACTCACTTCATCATAAATGAGATTGTAATGGGTAGCTCCATAGTATTTGAACCAAACAATATACAGAGACCTCAAGAAGGTGAAGAAATATCTGTCTTGGCATACATGGTATACCATCAATAATGAAACTCAGGAAGATTCACGGAGGAAAGTCGTCACCCTGCAGCAGGCAATTATATCTAAACCAGCGAGATATGAACAGTGCGAAGAACTAGACCAAAGATACGGACTGTATGACATAGAAAGTCCAATATTAAAGACACAGAAGGCCCTACATTTGTCCAGTAAAGCCATGCTTGATTAATGCCTTGGAAACCCTGAAGACCTGATCAGAAATCTGTATATAAAATGATGCTTCCTGGATAAAGTTGAGAGAAAAAGAAAGCTTTTTGGGTTCAATTAGAAACCAGGACAAACTATGGCCATATGGCTTTTCTATTGCAAAAGCAGGGCTTAAATCTACATCTTTCTATAGTTATGAATAAGCAAACTGATTTTGAACAATCATCTAACTTAACAAAATATTCAGAATTCAAAAATAATGTGCTTATGAAAAGAATTTAACACAAGAAATATGAAAATTAGGAAATTTCCCCTTTTTTACACTAAAAAAGACAGAAGAGCCATGACTTTTTAAAAAACTAGAGCAGTAAGCTTGTGGAGGGAAAATTGATGGTGAAAAATACAGTCAAAGGCCGGGCGCGGTGGCTCACGCTTGTAATCCCAGCACTTTGGAAGGCCGAGGCGGGCGGATCACAAGGTCAGGAGATCGAGACCACGGTGAAACCCCGTCTCTACTAAAAAATACAAAAAATTAGCCGGGCGTGGTGGCGGGCGCCTGTAGTCCCAGCTACTCGGAGAGGCTGAGGCAGGAGAATGGCGTGAACCCGGGAGGCGGAGCTTGCAGTGAGCCGAGATCGCGCCACTGCACTCCAGCCTGGGCGAAAGAGCAAGACTCCGTCTCAAAAAAAAAAAAAAAAAAAAAAAAAAAAATACAGTCATGAAAAAGAGGTAGGTTTAAGTAAGATGAGAAAACACAAGCAAATCCAAAATCCCAAATAAAATAATTTTGCCTTAAATTTTATTAGGTTTAATAGTAGACTGCTGTTTTCTTTTGTCGGTTTATGTCGGATAATTTTTGCTCTTTTGATTTATTTTAAAAGTAACATTAACTCTTGGTTGGTCATGGTGGTTCATGCCTATAGTCTCAGCACTTTGAGAGGCCCAGGCGGGCAGATCACTTCAGGGCAGGAATTCAAGACCAGCCTAGCCAACATAGAGAAACCCCACCTCTACTACAAAATAAAAAAATTAGCTGGGTGTGGTAGCACATGCCTGTAATCCCAACTACTCAGGAGGCTGAGGCAGGAGAATCACTTGAGCGTGGGAGGTGGGGGTTGAAATGAGCCGAGATCATGTCACTGCACTCCAGCCTGGGCAACAGGGTGAGACTCTGTATCAAAAAAAAAAAAATTTAGTGGCCAGGCACAGTGGCTCATGCCTGTAATCCCAGAACTTGGGAGGCTGAAGTAGGCGGATCACAAGGTCAGGAGTTCGAGACCAGCCTGGCCAATATGGTGAAACCCCATCTCCACTAAAAATACAAAAATTAGCTAGGCATGGTGGTGCACGCCTGTAGTCCCAGCTACTTGGGAAGCTGAGGCATGAGAATCCCTGAACCCAGCAGGCGGAGGTTGCAGTGAGCCGAGATCATACCACTGCACTCCAGCCTGGGCAACAGAGGGAGAATCTGTCTCAAATAATAATAAGAATAATAAAATTAAAATTAACAGAAAATTAGCCAAAAATTCTTTAAAAAATAAATATATTTATATATACATTTTATTTATTTATTTATATATACATTTTATTCATTTGTTATATATACATTTTATTCATTCATTAATAAAATGATCATTTTATTAATCATTCATTCAATAAAATAAATTCATTATATATTTTATATATAAATAAAACATATGAATAAAATTTATTATTTTATATACAAATATGTATATAAATACCTATAAATACATATAAATAATATATACATACATGTATATAAAATTTACATGCACAAATAATATATAAATATATGTATAAAATAATACATTTTAGTCATATATATAAAATATTTATATATTATATATAATGAATTTGTTTTATATATATATGAATAAAATGTATTATTTCCATTAGGGATTTAAAAGGCACATTGGATAAAAAAAATTATGTCTTTTCTCTTGAAAAAACATATAAATTTAATGATGTATTTTTGGCCTTTGATTAAAAATAATTAAATTTTATCTGGAAGGATAAATATTAGAAATACTCAAAGAAATTTAGCAGAAGGATAAGCATCGTTTTGGAATGACAATAAAGTAGGGCTGCACAAGTGGAAGAATGGACATATAAACGACTTTTTAATGATAGATTTAGTATTTCAAGTTAGAGGGATAAGAAAAGTTTACTCAGCAGGTAATGCAGGAACCAGGGTAACCGGTTAACTATTTGGAACAAAATAAAGTTAGATCCCCACTTTATGTATACCTTAAAATAATTGCTTATAGAACAAGAGATTTTTTGCTTTTAAAAATTTTTGGAAGAAAATATAGATGAATAGTTTATCGAACTTGAGTTGAAGAATGTATTCAAAAACTAAAATTCAAGAAGAATCTATATGATTGTCCAGCTAACTTTTGAATTGTACTTTTTAATAAATATTTGTAACAAAACATTAAAAAGGAGACTACAGAAAAAAATAATTGACAATTTTTTTTTTGACAGAGTCTCTCTCTGTTCAGGTTGGAGTGTAGTGGCACAATCTTGGTTCACTGCAGCCTCCGCCTCCCGGGTTCAAGCAATTCTCCTGCCTCAGCCTCCTGAGTAGCTGGGGCTACAGGTGCATGCCACCACGCCCGGCTAATTTTTGTATTTTTAGTAGAGACAGGGTTTAACCATGTTGGCCAGGATGGTCTTGATCTCCTGACCTCGTGATCCGTCCACCTCAGCCTCCCAAGGTGCTGGGATTACAGGCATGAGCCACCACTCCTGGCCAACAGATTTCATTTCATCTGTAAAGTTCTATAATGTGTTTCACAATAAAATAAAAAGATATTATGCAAACCAGACAAAATTTTGCAAGATATGTGATAAACTAAGCAATACGTAGAAAGTTATTTCACCTCAGTAAGAAAATAACTATAAATAGAAGGATAAAATCAATGAATAGTAACAAAAGTATAGGAGATCAGAGAAAAAGTATTTGACAGAATGAAAGAAAAAAAATGGATGTTTTAGGATAAGTGGTCCGAGATGCATTCATGTGTTACTTCATTAGCTTGTATATATTTAATGTATTCTATATGTGTTCAACAATTGATGTAGATTCAAAAACAAAAAAAGTATTAGTTTAGTAAGGAGATATACAACAACAAAAATTTCCTATAAAAGGGGATTACAATAATGAAAATATCTAGAAATCTAATTTTAAAAAGTGGTGCTAATTATCTGGGATCATCTGGGAAGACCTCATTTAATAGAACATTTGAGTAGGCACTTGAGGATGAAGATAAATTTTCGGGCAGATTAATAACAATGGGGAGAGTTTTCAGGGCAGACGAGATGACTTTTATAAAAAGAGGAAAGCATGAAGTTTATGTAGCTTGAAAAGTGTGTTGTATTCAGGTAGTAATGCAATGACTCCATCACTCTTGTATTTTTTATTGGAGGCTCTGAGGAAAGGTCTGCTTCCAAGTTTGTTCAGATTGTTAGTCACACTTAGTTCCTTGTGTAGGTAGTATTGCAGTCCCCATTTCCTTGCTGGCTGTCAGCTGGAGCCAGCCTTTGCTCCTAGAGACTCTCTCTGTTCCTTCTTATGCTTTATTCATGGCCCTCTCCAGCAACGCTAACATTTCAAATATTTCTGCCTTTCCCTCCTGCCCCATCTCTCAGAAATCAACTGGAGCATGGTCTCAGCTTTTAAGGGCTCATAGTGATTCGATTGGACTCATATACAGTCCTCCTTCTAATATTATTCATAATTCTAACTATAAAGTCTCTTTTGTCAGGTAATACAGTATATTCAGGTCTCACGGATTAAAGTGTGAACATCTTTGGGGGCTTTTATCCTGCTTGCAACATTTACTTAGAGTATAAATTCAAGATATAAGGCAGAATCTCATGCGCAAAAGAAAGTACTATTTTGAACATGCCTGTGGGAATCCTAAATGGGAATTCTACCCAGATTTGGCAAAAAGTCAAGACTGAAGAAATAATTTGATAGTCATGATCTTACACATTTTGTAAATGAAGCCATTATTATATATGAGAGGGTTAGCATTCACCCAGGGAGACTCCAAGTCAGTTTACAAAGTTAACATTCTATGGCATGTTCAATAGTAGTACCACCTTTTATTCAACTGGATATTAGCCTGGGGTCGAGATTAAAAAGAAAGAAATATAACTATCTCTATATGGAGATGCCATGAGGTATAGAGCATTTGTATATAGATGTATATCTAGAAATATTTATGCATATAGAAAATCCCAAGGAATACACACACACACACACACACTACACACACACACACACACACTACACGCACACACGCACACATTAAGATAATAAAGCTGTGATATTTTTAGGCATAACTTTGTAGTAAGATGTTACATCAGCAATAGGAAACTAATATAGCAAAGTACCCAAAACAGTCTAAATAATCTTGAAATGGACAATTTTCTACCTAACTATATTAATTCAATGTTGTTCTAGCATAAAGATAGACATATAAATTTAATGAAATAATATTGAGCATCAATAAATAAACCTCATATTTATGAGCAATTGATTTTTGAAAGGATGCCAAGAAAATTCAATGGGGAAATAGTATTCTTGTCAACAAACAGTGTTGGGACAACTGTACATATGCATGCAAACAAACGAAGTTGGATTCTGACCTTATGTTACACACAAAATTGATCAAAACCTAAATGTAAGACCTAGAAGTAAAAAGCTCATAGAAGAAAACATAAGCAAAATCTTCATGACTTTAAACAATGGTTTCTTAGATATGACACCAAATTACAAGCAACAAAAGAAATATTATATTATATTATATTATGCTTATAATATTATATTGTGCACTGAGTTGCATCCTTTTTAAGGACAAATATCATGTTGTATGAATTATACCTTAATTTTAAAAAGTATAATAAATTAAAAACTAAGTTTTTTCAATAATGCAATATTGTTTTAATATCACAAAATCAATTATTGTAATTCACTATATTAACAAGATGAAAGAAAATCTTATCTCAATGGATACAGAAAATATTTTTTAATATGCAAGCTAGGAATAGAATGGAATTTATTTAATCTGATGAAAGATAATCATAAAATCTTACAAAAATATTATAATTAATAAGGAAATATGGAAAGCTTTCCTTATGGGATCAGAAACAAGATTCTCTAGTCAATTCAATAAGAAAAAAAAAGTAAGAATTAGCAAGAAAGAAATACACCGGTCATTATTTGCTAATGACATTATTGTATATGTAGAAAATCTAAACTAAAATATTAGAACTAATAACTAAATATAGCTATCAGGATCACTGGTTACAATATGAGCACAAAAAAGTCTATTTTATTTCCTTACACTACCAATAACCAATTATAAAATAACATTTTACAAATATATCATTTAGAATCAATATTTTGTTAATTTCATAAAATTAACTGGAAAGTTTTTCTTTTTAAATATATTTTCAAAACTTGAACAATTCTTCAAGTCAGTTAAATGGTTTTAAATATTTCTACCCTGCAACAACAAGGTTCAATCTGCATGTGATAATGGATATCTCTACTGATATTAGAACTATCCCATTATTGAAAACCATTTTAAATATAAATGGCAGGCACCTAAGAATGATCTAATTTCCTGTGGTCTTCCTTTAAAAAAATTTTCCAAAACAGGCAAATCTTTCTCTCTCCCTCTCTCCCTTTCCCTTTAAAAAGTAACACAGGCTTATTTTTAAAGTTGCAATCAAAACAGACATGTAAAAAGTAGAAAATTAAAATGACCCATCATGCTTGTCTTAAAATTAACTACTGATAATATTTTGGTATATGTTCTTATATGTGTTTTTATACTGTGTGTTTATACATGTGGTTATGAATATATGTTCACAAGTGAGGGTATATAGACACATACACACATACATGTATGAAACAGAGACATAGGCAGAGACAGAGAGAAACTCAGATTATTGCCTTTATAATACGCATGCTATTTTAAAATTGCTTTCATTTCTGAATTTACACAGCATATACAACTTGATAAATACAGTAATTAGAAATCCAAGAGTTATTTGCATACTTACACATCTCTGAAATAACTTCCTATGTGCAGATAAACATTAACCACAATTACCTACACATGTTGCTTGGAATTTTTTCCTCCAGCTGTCACGTTAAAGCGATGACTGACACCTGTTTGCATACTATTTGAGAATTTAATATTTGGTTGAAATTCTCTGATCCTAAAACCTACAGCTTGGAAATACACATTTTGTTTGCATACACAAGGGATGTTGCACGCATACCAGAATTAAAGAATTACAATTAGTTGGTACCCAGCTTGCATTCTTAAGCAATCTTTGTAAATACTATTTTTCTTATTAACACTGCCTTCTGTTCTCATTAAGTTTCAACAGAGTACTCTAAGTAATTTAAAACATATTGTTCCTTCATTTAAATAGGCAATTTCCCTCTCAACAAATGCCTGGACCTTATCATAAGGTGTGGAAATGGAGCAAATAGTCCCAAATATTTTAACCAGCTATATAAACTTTTTCAATGCTTTTATAGGATGTTTAAAATAACAAGAAAGACTTTGTTCTCATGATTTTCACCAACAGTGGTTACAAACAGTCTTCTTTACTACGTTTGAATGGCATATTTCACTTCATATATACTTTACTTGCGGCTACAGCCTTAATATTGCTAGGGGAAAAAGCTTACCTAGCTCAGTGTTTGTAAATGTCAGCTAGGCAAAAGATATTCGGAAGCCTATAAATGTTCACCTTTCTAACATTTGCTTAAAGCTATCTGGAATTAATGTTCTCCTCTTTCCTCTCCTCTCACCTCAAGAAAAAAAAATCTGTATACAGAAGTTGACACAAAATATATTAAATAAGGTTGGTATTCAGCCCTCTTGCATTCAAGCAAGAATTACACATGTATGTAAAACAGAAGAAAATATCTTGATAGTATTCTGTACCCTTGCTGTCAAATTACCCTTTGATATGTCTGCAATTTTCTCAGTAAAACACATTTTGTTTATTTTGTATTAGGAGCAAGCTCTTGCATGTCTACCAGGATTTATTTGCCTGGTAAAGAAGCACTACACTGAAACAATGAATATAATGTGCACTTTGCTATGGTTTTAATGTTCCCTTCAAAACTCACGTGAAATTTAATTGCCATCGGAACACTGTTAAGAGCTGAGGACTTTAAGAAGTCATGCAGGCTGTTTTTTTTGGTTTTTGTTTTTTTTTCTGGTTTGTTCTATCAAAACCTAATTTAACAAAATCTGAGCAAATCATCTACTTCCTTTCCTAATATCCCTATTTTCACTACTCTCTCCTTCAGTCAAAATGGTCTATTCCATCATCTAAAATCCATTTAGTAAAGATTTACTGAATCCCTTCTCTGTATAAATCACTTTATAGGATCTGAGTAAAGATACAGTGATTAGCTTATGGCAGGCCTTGTCCTTTAGCATGACAAGAGCAACTTTTCCTATTTTCAAGAGCTTGAGTATTCTGTCACTAATAGATCTAAAACTATCCAAGTTTACCTAACCAACATTTTTCCTTAAACTTCTGCCTCCCTTTTACAAAACTTCAAAAAAGAATTCCCAATTTAATCATGCTGTTAAAACAGATTTTCTCATCATCCCCTAGTTACATGAAGTACAATCTCCTTAGCCCATATTTAAAATAATATCTTTTCAACCCTTGAATATTGTTACCATTATCTCAAATGATCATATAGCTACTGTCTTTCAGGCTATTCACAATATAATAATTTGAATATGCAAAACACCATGGAACTTAAATAAAAAGTAACTAACCTACCCTAGTCCCCTCAAAAATCAATTAATAAAATTTGTAATTTCAACAAATATTTTTGAATATTTAAATATCAGAAACAAAACTGGATAACTGGAAACACAAAATAGATAAAGGATTTGGTAAATTAACCCAACATGCAATTTTGAAAATGTAAATTTAATTTTTACTTAAATGATTTTTCAAAATGTAACTTACTAATAAAGGGCATTGTCAGAAAATTTGAGTCTTTTAGGAGTCAAAACATCCGTTTGATCTAAAACTAGGAGACACAGAATGATAAGAACATATGAAGTTTTAGCTAAATAGCCATGAATTTTAAGTTAATTCTCTATTGGTTTAGAGTACTCATTTACACACTAATATTCAGCTTTAGGAATTTAGGGACTCATTAACTTTGCTAAACATGGAATTTAGGGTTTTTAAAAACTAATTATTTCTTTACTATTTTTATATCCAAGTATACTCTTCTCATTACTCACAAAGGACAAATGTTCACCAAGCCCCAACCCCTGCAGTTAGGGAAGTAATTTCATTCAAGCATCCCTTAAAAGCAATTATTTATGCTCTCTGCAGAAATTGGGGTAAATTTGTTGTAGTCCCATTTATTTTCTGGAGATTAGAGATTACATGAAAAATAATTTGAACACTTGATAGATAGACTCATAACTATTTGGTTAATACATTTTTAAAAAGTAGAGCAAAAGTGAATGATCCCAACCACATATCAAAGAGAATTTGATCTAATTTAACGGACCTTTCAGGTGCTCTCAAACTGCTATCTTGATTTTTAAGAACACTGATCTGGGAGCTTCTTTCTGCATTATCAAAATTTTCAGAACCAAAATTATGATCAATACAATTGGTTTTATTGAGAATTATGCTGATTGTTGTATTCATAGGAATTACTTTAATTGTTGTTTTCATGCTCTCTGCATAAAAAAAGGATTATTTAAATCGGTGGTAAACACTTACATATTTGAAGAAACACTCCTCTAGGTATCTTCTATACCTGATATGTTCTATCTTTGAGTAATATGCATCTTTTATTTTGTCATAATTATTGCAACTCAGTTGCCTCTGAGTTTTTTTTTGTTTGTTTGTTTGTTTTTGTTTTGAGACGGAGACTTCCTCTGTCGCCCAGGCTGTATTGCAATGGCATGATCTCGGCTCACTGCAACCTCCGCCTCCCAGGTTCAAGCAATTCTCCTGCCTCAGCCTCCTGAGTAGCTGGGATTACAGGCGCCTGCCACCACGCCCAGCTAATTTTTGTATTTTTAGTAGAGACAGGGTTTCACTATGTTGGTCAGGCTGGTCTCGAACCCCTGACCTTGTGATCCACCCGCCTCAGCCTCCCAAAGTGCTGGGATTACAGGCGTGAGCCACCATGCCCGGCCACCTCTGAGCTTTTAAAATCCCTAAGCTTCTCCTGTTTCAAGTTTCTTTATAACAGTGCTTGTCAACCTTGGTTGCACTATCCAAATGTCCAGCCTGGACCCCAGACCAATTACATCAGAAACTCTAGGGGGCGACGCAGATATTGGTAATTTTTAAAACTCTCAGGTGGTTTATATGCACTTACATTTGAAAAACACTATTTAGAGTGAGAAATAATCTGAGGCTATTTTATAAGTTTCTTATTAATAGCCTAACATATTACAAGTGGCAAAATGGCATCAGTGAACGTTTTGGCTATAAATAGAGTTACATGTTTTATTCTAGCACTGCTGAAATAGTTTTGTAAAACCTTTGTGTCTGTGTCCCTATACTTAGAAATCTGAGACATTAAATGGTGATAAAGAACTCTTAGCTATATTTATTCCAAAGCTGGAGCATGCTTCTTCTGATTTAAAAATGGCAGCGCTCTCTCTCTCTCTCAGCCAAATTTGTTCATTTAATTATATACCTAAAACGATCACAATTTGAACAAAAGTGTCACTCTTAAATAATGAAAACATTAATAACTTTCAGTAAATAAGAAATTATAGATGCCATTTATTTCAAGCAATTTATTAATACATGGAATTCCTAAGAGCATCATTTCTCATTAATAATGCCTTTACATGAACTCTTAAGTATTAAACTTTTGATGCTAACATTTATGGTACCCGAAACTCCTTCATGTCATATCATTAAGCATTTTAGCTTACTAGTCAGGAAAACTCCCTTTTATGTCTCATTATAGCTCAAAAGAGAACCATCTGATTTTGATCTCACCTTCAAATTTCAGCTTTAAGTTCTTATTTATTTATTTATTTTAAATCTGCTGCAGAGTTAATTTTCAAAACTCTCTCTTGGTTTATTTTTTCAGTAATTTATTTCTTGGGCCCAAAGCATGGTAGGAGCAAATAATACATGTTTCCTTCATTAATAATGAGCAAATAATTTCTCAGAAGGTTTCGCTCTCATTTTTTATCCTTACCATAACATACTCGGTAGGCCCAGAGTGATTTTGATTTGGACAATCACTTTGTCATTTTCCTTAGTGGGACAGTGGGACCTATTACTCTGAGATTTCAAAAAATACTTCACCATGACATTTTAAGTTAGTAAGAAATAAAATTAAGAGAATGTGATTATTAATAATGATGTAAACCCAACTGGTCTTGGAAATGCAGTGAATCTGATGGCTATCTGATTTATGGGACTTGGTTTCATGACATTCACCCATAAACCTAACCTGAAATTTTATTTGATTAGCTGTTGGTGCCAGGTTGCTAGGATCTGAATAACAATGCAAATTTGATATATTCTGTTTAAGTCAGTGTTACTTTCTATTTGGTAAGGAGGAGCAAGTCAAGAATTTATCTCCTGCAGAGTCTTTCTTGATTTGCTTCTGAAAGTAGAATTGACCACCCTCTTACTATCTCTCCTTCATGTGCAGATTTATATATTAAAGAGCCCTTATGAAAAATCATTTTTCTTGTCTTCCTCCCCAAACTTCAAGGGCAGTGATTTGATCTGACTCATAACTGTTTCTCCAGCAATTAGAGGCTCCCACTAGGTGCTCAATAAATGTTTGCTGAATGTTACACTGCATATAAATTTTTCTTAAACAATAAGGAATAAAAGGAAAATATTTCAATTCTCCTTGGAACATGAGATTGGAATTAGATCACAAACCATTATAGCATTTGAGACTTACTACCTGATTATAAAAACATTAATATGCACCTTGATAGTCCACATTATTCACCAAACCCGAAAGTTTAGTTTACTATTTTACAAAGCCAAATTCACCCACACATTTACTGCCATTATGCATATTCAATTAATGTTCAGATATACATGTCGAACTCAAGGGAAATATCTTAAATAATAATAGTTTCATTGGAATAAAACTTGAACTTTCTATAGTAGTAACTATCTTATGAGATTAGGCAAATTTCTTGTTACTATATAAAAAATGACAACATCCATTAATAGCCAAACTTTGTGTAAAAGAAACACTCTGATTTATTTTTAGCAGTGTTTGGAAAAATCTCACAAAGTTAGCTTTAAGTAACCAAATATAAACTTGCAAATAGAATAAACCAATGCAAATGAATGTAAGAACAGTATTTCTTAGCAAGCAATCTAAATAATTTATATAAAGTATATTAATAAGTCTTTTATAGATGAAAATCTATCCTTTATCCTTATCCTATCCTTATCAATAGTTATATAATCAGTAGTTATTAACTAATAACAAAATGACATATGGAATGATGAGAGTCTAACCTCCCCAAAAAACAAGCAAGCAAAATTAATAGTGGTTCCTTTCCTAATCATCTTAATCTTTTTCTTTCTTAGACATCATTACTTGATCTTTTAAAAATAAGAAAGCTTGGTAAGTCTATATTTTCTTAACATGAAAACAGAAGCATTGTTTAATGGATAATTGATGTCATTACTTGGAAACATGTTAGTTAAACAGAGTGGTAAATTATTGCTATTCCTAGCAAAATAGAATAGTAGGGATGAAAAAGATCTTATAGTCTACGGTTTTATTTTCTTAAGAAAAACTTTTTTCCTTATTAAATATGCAGCATATCAACATATGGAAATAAATGGAAATAGATGAAGCCCACAGACTTATTTGCTGGCTCATTCTTTCAGTTTTAGTAATGGATCCTAAGGGATAGCTATAGAAAAATGAAACTTCAGGGAACAAACATGTCTTCATGGACACAGCCAACATCTTCCATTCCCCAAGACAGCATGACTGTTCTGTGTTCAGAGTCCATTTACAGCAGAATATACTGCATTCCCATGAGTAAATTATGCTTCTATTTAATATTTCTAGACAATATTTAAAGCATAATCCCTTATGGGAATTATTATTAACTTTTAAAACTTAATTTCAATAATTTAGTTCCCATAAAATAGAAATGGCATTATTTTTCCTTACTGTTTGAATTCTTCTTTCCTATCACTGAATAAGATGGCTGCCTATGTAAATGCACTAAATTTCTTAGCATTTTCATGTGCTTTGCAAATAAAGCTGTCTAAAACAAATTCTACAACTCAATTTCTGGTTTTGTTGTAAACCGCATACTAGTTAATAGCATAGCACACCTGATTTGACTTGGCATTTTCAAAATTGATTTATTGCACTCTGTAAAACCAATTAGCTCTAATCTTGCAAATGCAATAGGTTTCTCTTGCCATGATTATTATTATGCAACCTATAGATATGTTATGTCATCTCTTGGTTTATATAATTGTGATTTGCCATTCATTTCCAAGAGAAAACATATCCCTAAAGCAATAGGTTCTGCCATTTTCTATTGACAATGAAGTGCTATGTATTATCTTAACAGCAACCACGTTACAAAGAGGGGTCTATACAAACCACCATACTCCAAATCCAGAAGTAATTCCTGGGGAGGAACTGATGTGTCTTTAATGTTTAGCAGGCAATGTCTTAGAATTTAAACACAAATAGCCTCGAGTTTGTGGTTTGCTTCTATTGCCTATGGATAGCTGCAAAGAACAGGCTAAACATGATGGGTTTCCTAAAGGTTTTCAGAATATGCTGAATAATTAAGTAGGGTTGGTGACAATTTAGGCTGTATTAAGTAAGGTAATAACATCTCTTTCTGTTTTCTTTAATAATTTCTATTCTCAAATTGTAATTCCTTTTTTAAAATCGACAACAGCAATTTGACAAGCATTGTATGTAATTACACTTCACCTTTTTATTCAATATGCAATGTGTTCTGTTCATTCACAATAAAACTACATAGATCTACTATCCTGGATAGCTATTTCATAGCCATATTAGCAAGTTATTTTGATATATGTCTTTTGTTTTCTGTGTCATTATCAAGTAAGAAAGAACTCTGAGAATTCTATATCTCGTTTTGCTGTTGATGAGAACCCTAATTAACTTACGCTTAAAGAGATTTTAGAAGAATACCAACGTACGTTTCTCTGAGATTCCTCTTAGATTATCAAGAGGCAAAAAGGTGAAATAATGGGAAATCAAATTTTAAAAAATCCTTCATCTTTATACTGTATATGGTTATATGAAGAAAATTAAATGAAATAATTTTAGGATAAGCTAAAATATTTTTAATTTTTATTTCAAATTTCAAAGGTAGAATGAATTATATTCAATACAAAAGGCATCTACTATTACTACAATAACTACATTATAATCAATAATTCATGTCTTTATATTTACATAAATTCCACCCATTTTCTCATTATACTACTGCAAGCTTCTTTGTATAGGACTTCAATGCTTTTAAAGAGCAATAAATAACAAAAATGAAGAATACATATTAGACCTGAAAAAATCATATCAACACTCTATATGAAATGTATTTATATTGATAAAATAATGAAATTCAACATAAATATGAAAATCTCCTTTTTATAAAATGAGCAACTTATGTGAACTTTAAAAATATTTTTACAAGTGTTTTTTTTTTCATTTTTAAAATAATTGCACCAAGGTAAAGCAAAGCTCTAGTTGATGTGGGCATGTTGTGTAGGCATTAGCAGTACAGCCCGCATTATGCACTCATTGGACGGTAGTGCAACCCCAAGGAAAGGACGGTTTACTTATGTGAACTTAACCTAAAAATATACTTATACCTCTATGCAAAAGTGAGTCTCCCAGCTAAGAAAACATATTTTATATTTGGCTGCAGTGGTAAACAAATCACAACTAGGATGATGTTTTCTAAATATTATTTATGGTAATGAAATACAGAAACATCTTAAAAGTCAATCTTGGCTAAATAAAAGTACATACTTATAAAGGAAAACTATCCTCCAGTCATTATAAGTGACATCATGTATTGACATGGAAAGATCTCAATAATATACTATTGAGTGAATTTAAAAGATTATACACAAAAGCATATCTGTATATTCTATTTGATATAAAATAATTCTAGGGTATAGGTATATATAGGAAGAGATGGCTATATGTATATCTTCAACATAAATAATGGTTGCCTTTGGGCAGCAGGATTGATACTGATATATATTCATTGATATTCAACATTGAATATCTATTTCTTGGCCAAGTGCTAACAGCACTGATGATCTTTCTGCAATGACTCTCAATCTTTTTGTTTATTTGTGCAAATTTATAAGGTACATGAGAAAATTTGTTACTTCTATATAATGGGTAGTTACCCTCCAGATGTGTGCTGCATTGTTGAGACTATTTGTGGTCTTTTCATCTAAGACATTTTAACATGACATAGATATGAACATATTCTGAGCAGCTACAGCCAAGTAATAAATAATCCCTCTGTGATTACTCCCTAAATCTGCACAGGAAAAAGCAGTATACAGTACAGTTCAGTAACAACCACATATCCTAATGGTCAACTGTTATTAGATAAAATGTACAGTTTTATGAGAACAGAGCAAGGTAATTCAAGTTTTTATGAGCAAAAATGAAGAGAGGTAAGATAATTATAAAAACATGATACAGTGCAAAACAATTGCAAAGGCTCAGAGTCAATGGTTGTCTAATTGGGATGAAAGAAGACCTTAACATTTGCTCCAATCTTTGTGTAAGGAAATAAATCTAAAGACCCAATTCTAGCCGAGCACGGTGGTTCACGCCAGTAATCCCAGCACTTTGGGAGGCTGAGGAGGGCGGATCACCTGAGGTCAGGAGCTCAAGACCAGCCTGGGCAAGCTGGAAAAACCCCGTCTCTATTAAAAATTCAAAAATTAACTGGGTGTGGTGGCGGGCACCTGCAATCCCAGCTACACGGGTGGCTGAGGCAGGGAGAATTGCTTGAATCCAGGAGGTGGTGGTTGCAGTGAGCTAAGATCGCACCAATGCACTCCAGCCTGGGTGACAGAGCAAGACTCCATCTCAAAAAAATAAATAAATAAGTAAATAAATACCCAATTCTAATGTAAACTGCAGACTTTGAGTGATAACAGTGAGTCAACGTAGATCTAAAATGTAAATGTTGGTTAAAAAATCGTACCACTCTGGTGTGGGATGTTGATAGTGAGCAAGGTTGTGCATGTGCAGGGATGGGCTGTATGGAAACTGTTTGTATGTTCCACACAATTTTGCTCTCAAACTAAAAATGCTACTAAAATAAAGTTTATTAATTTTAAAAATTTCTGGCCACGCACAGTGGCTTACACTTTTAATTCCACCACTATGGGAGGCCAAGGCAAGTGGATCGCTTGAGACTAGAAATTCAAGACCAGCATGGGCAACACAGTGAGACTGTCTCTACAAAAAAATAAAAACTAAAAATAAATTAAAAAAAATCTAAAGTCCCTCAGTTAATTTAGCTGTTGGAACCACAACAGTGGTTGTCTTCTAATCATCCCAGAGGACTCAACTGAGATTCAATCTTCTTCATGTGTCTCTGGAATTCATAGTCAGAAGACTGGGATGGAGTCAATGAGCTCTCATTCAATTACGTCTGCCATTTTCCCCCCTCAAAAGGACCTAAGAGACTATAGGCCTCCACCCAGAACCAACCTGCTATTTCAGAGGTGTAGGAAAGGAATGAGACAGCTATACAATGCTTTTTTTTTCTCTTTTTTTTCTGTACCCCAATAAAACAGTCTGCTTTACAGGTTAGATATAAAGAGTACAAAATTTGTTTTAAAAATACAAAGGTTGTTATTGGGAGCTGTAAGTCTTCAACCATATTTCATATCTTCTAAGGGTACTATTAGCCTCCAGATAAAAAATAAAACTCAAATCATTATACCATCATCCTGGATCCATGTTAAACAAACCAACTTAGAGCTTTCATCAGGCTATGATGAGATACATGTCTAGATACAGAAATAGCCCTGTGCCATAGGGAGATGCTGTATCATATTGACATTTCAAAATAGATTAAAAAAATTGAAACCTACTTCTGGATGCATCACAAAAAAGCAAGAGGCTTGGAGCACATTACTAAATTCAATGTACTAAAGAGAGAAAGAGTATTTGCTTATCCACTGCTGAGTAACAAGTTACCCCTAAACTTAGTGGGTTTAAACAACAACCATTTTAGTTTTTCTTGATTCTGCAGGTTAGGAATTTGGGCAAGGCTTAGCTGGATTTGATATTCTGGTCTGTTTTAGGCTGGAAGCTTTAAGAAGTCTTTGTTTTTGTTTTTGTTTTTCTCTCATTTCTGTCACTTCATATAGCCTCTCTCAGTTTGGCTACCTTGAGCTTCCTCTCTTCCTGGAGATGTCAAAAGAACTGGATTTCTTACATGGTAGATGGCTTCTATGAGGGAGAAAGAGAAAGTCACAAATCTATTGCCATCCAGACATGGACTCAATTGGCATTATTTCTATTGCTCTCCATTTTATTTGAAAAAGTCATAAAGCCAGTCTAGATTCCAGGGAAGGGGCAATGGACCCCACCTCTCAATGACAGGCATGGGAAAGAATTCATGGTCAATTTTTAATCAGTTACAGGAGGGAGTAAGAGGTCTTTACAGGGTATTTGTCAGAAGCATCTGTTTCTATTAGGTAACTGAGGTTAATCAAACTAGAGACTGTTTTATGATATTTGAATTGATATTTTCCTCCTTATCTGGGTTGGAGAGAGGATATGAACTAGATAACAGTGTCATTATTTTAGAAAAATAATGTAGCATATTATATTGTTTTCCTTTATATCTTGACAACTATATAAACCTATAAAAATGAAACAAGGAAATAAGCAAACAAAAACAAACAACTCAAAATGTACACACTGAGTTATTCCAATTTAATTTGTATGGCATTGGATCACTACATTTTATTTCCCATTTAAAAAATACGTTAGTGTGATGTAGTTACAGAAAAAAGACATTTAAGAAAATATTAATCCTCATTACCCTTGGTACAGAATACTTTCTTCTAAACGTACAGGTAAAAATTTATGCTACAAATGATATAAATGGAAAAAAAACACAATTGTGGTAAACAGTCATGCTCCCCCTCCCCCGAAGATTTTCACATTCGAATCTCCAAAACCTGTGAGTGTGTTACCTCACATGGCAAAAGGGACTTTGTGGTTGTGATTAAATCAAGGATTTTGAGATGAGGAGATTAACCTGGATTATCAGGGTGGGCCCAATGTAATCCCTTAGGTCTTAATAAATGAAAGAAAAATGCAAAAATATAAAAGAGAAGGGGTTGAGATGATGGAAACAGAGTTCAGAATGATGAGGTCAGGAGCCAAGGAACGCAGGCAGTTGCTAGCAGCTGAATAAGGCAGGGAAGAGATTCTGGAGCCTACAGAAGGAAGACAACCTTTCATTTTAGCCCCATAAGATCCATTTCAGACTTCTGACCCGCAGAACTATAAGATAATATATTAAGCCACTAAATTTGTTGTAGTTGGGTACGGGAGCAATAGGAAACAAACTATTAAACATTTAAAAGAAGTTTATAATTATTTTTAATGATAGCTAACATAAATCAATAAATCATTTAGAAAAAAATTAAACTAATGGTACAGTAAAAACAGTGAACTATAATAATGCTATTAAACTATTGCATCTGGGATTCAGAAATGCTCTGATTTTAAAGTAAGAATATTGATTGAAGGCATGCAAACAATGCTCTGAAAATGATGCATCACAGATACATAATTCCTTTTGGAAGCATATTATTTAATCTACTTTAAGATTTTGGGAATACACACAAACACCCAATGATAAATTAAATATACTTACTTTATCTTAATTTATGCAAAAGACTGCAAGGTGTTTAGTTTATAAATTCAGGATTCTTCCCCTATGGGAAGGAAACAAGCTTTTCAACTCAAAATTGTTTGGTATGATTGGAAAATGCGCAGTAAATGTTGTTGCTTTACATATTAGAAAAGTTAAAATATTTAAACTTTTGAAGTCTCAAGGAGTTCTATTTGGCTTTATAGAAAATCCTCAGAAGAAGAATATTGTGTTACCAAACAAAGCAAAACATGGTTCACACAATTCTACATAAATTGATAAAGTTTACATCTTGAATTTTGTTAGCAATTTTGAATTTATAATTAATAAACCTTAAAAATTTAAGAGTATCAATCCTTTAATAATCAATTACCACATCCAATTAGCCCATAATCATTGAAATATACAACTGGGACTAGAGCTCATTTCAAATCTCAAAATACAAAGTCACTTAATTCAGAACTCCATCTGTGCCTCGGTCTCTAGAGTCTGACAAACAGCCTTCAAATTGTCTTCAGAGTTTTCATCAAAACAAGACACCAGTTTGGAATCTATTTTAACATTACTTGCAACATATAGGGACTCACACTGCATCTGGTTTGACTTTTCTCTAATGAAAGTTCTGTGTCAGGAAGGATGTAAGTATTCCCTAGAAATAGTGCTGTTATTTAGAATACAACAATAGAGAAATCAAATCCCCAGATCTTATATTTCCTATTCATAAAATTGTAATTGGCCTTTTTATATCTATGTTACTCTTGAGACAGAGAATTAACTTTATATACATATATGGGATACCCATAAAACTCAGAATAGTTCACATTTTTATTCTCCAAAAAGAATTAGAAATAAAGTCAAAGCATATTTTCCTTTAATCCTGGGGATTTTGTATAGTTTAATGTTATCCCTTGAGGTGATGTTAAATATCAGTATTGTAAATACTGGCAAGGGAAGAACTGCAGCATGATCTTTGCAATAGTACTGCAAATAGAGAAAAACAGCCTCACAAAAATTATATTTCACTTGTCGGACAATGTCAACTCCTTGCAGATAGCAAATATTTATATTCTACTTTGTCAAGTGTGCAGGTCTTGTTGTGTAACTCATCGGGTTCAAAGTCTGGTTTCACTAGTCTCTATAATGTGGGTTACAAC
The DNA here is from genome assembly GCF_006542625.1 of Nomascus leucogenys. NCBI lineage: Eukaryota > Metazoa > Chordata > Mammalia > Primates > Hylobatidae > Nomascus > Nomascus leucogenys. Next base: position 117,432,977 of record NC_044385.1, on the reverse strand, counting down.
TTGGGCTCATTGACATCCTGTAAGCTTCATTTTATTTATATAAATTGCATTTAAAAATGCCTGCATCAGAAATTTGGGAGGCATGAATTCTAAGTAAATTAATATACATAAAATACTCAGAACAATTTCTGATTCACAGTAAATGATCAATAAATGATTGCTGATATTAAGGGTAATCAGAAATAATGCACACTATATCAAGTCATGAAGAAGTGAGAGTTTCAGAGGCAAAAGCTGCCTTGTCTTTTGTCGGGCTATGAAAAAGAAGAATATAACTTTTTTTAGAAAAATCAAAAGTATGTCTTTGTCCTGTATCTCTGTTTATTTTTTGTGTGTGTGTGCTTAATAAACAAAGCCAGAATTCATTCAGCATTTGAATCAGAGCCTACACACACACACACACACACCTCCAAAGTAATTTATTATATTTAAGATGTCTATTTTATTGTCTTCTCCATTTCTGTCTCTATAAGTGAAATCTTATTTATTTATTTTATTTATTTATTTATTTATTATTTATTTATTATTTATTTATTTGAGATGGAGTTTCACTCTTCTTGCCCAGGCTGGAGTGCAATGGCGTGATCTCACTCATTGCAACCTCCGCCTCCCGGGTTCAAGTGATTCTCCTGTCTCAGCCTCCCAAGGAGCCGGGATTACAGGTGCCTCCCACCACGACCAGCTAATTTTTTTGTATTTTTAGTAGACGGAGTTTCACCATGTTGTCCAGGCTAGTCTCAATCTCCTGACCTCAGGTGATCTGCCCACCTCGGCCTCCCAAACTGCTGGGATTACAGGTGTAAACCAACGTGCCTGGCTATGAAATCTATTTTTTAATTCCATAAGGCAATGAACTCATATCAAAGTAATATACAACTTCTTTATTGCTATACATTAATGTATAGCAATGTATTTTGTACATAGTTTTAGATATGTGTATATAAAATTTTCAAAATAATAATAAAAACAATCTAAGTAACATTTCAAAAAACAAATAATAGGAAGAGAAAGAAAGATGACCCAAACCAAAATCTAAAACGGAAGAAAGAAAAGAAATAAAAAATCTTGCAGACAAAGAAATTCTCTGGGTTGAAATTCCAACGTTTTATGCAAGGGAAAAGAGTTCTTGCCTCGGCTCAGCACCTTCATGGGCCCGAACGTTTGTGCTCAGGCCCTCTGTTGACTAGAAACAGCAGATGAAAGGTGAAGAGCAGAGACACTGGCCACAGAGAGAGGTCACCTTTGACTTCAGTGGGAGATAACTGATATGCATGAATCTTCTGTGACTGATGTGCTGAACCTGCCTGACCCCTAACATAAACAAAATACAACTTAGTTCCCTCTTCCACCATTTCTGAATTGAAACTTTATTCAGCAGGCCTCATTTTCACATGTCCCTGAATGGACTGGGAAACAACCACAGCTTCTGTGTTCAGTTTTAGGAATTGAGTCCTACAGTCATTTTAAGTACAAGTTTAAATTTAAGTACAGTTTAAATTTAAATTCAGAAACCGGTAGTCCAGTCCAAGATCATCATAATAAAAACAAACAAACATGATTTACAGCAAAGTTCTGTTTCCTCTTCTGGACCTGCTTTAAGCTGGAAACCTAGGAGGGGTCTTTTAGGGGAAAAGGTGGTATCTTTCGCTTTTCGGGACCCTTGAGGGTTCCTACAGGGCTCTTTCTTCCTACAGTTCCCTTGACTCAGGTAGAGCCATCTGTGTCCCTTTGGGGTGTCCTTTGCAACTTCCTCACCTCTGAGAATCTCTTGGTGTATTACTTGGCTCTTTCTACGGATGTCTCTGTCCTACTGAGAGGTAAAGCAAGCTGGACTTCCTGGGTCAAGTGGGGACTTGGAAAACTTTTCTGTCTAGCTGGAAGATTATAAAAACTCACCAATCAGCGCTCTGTGTCTAGCTAAAGGACTGTAAATGCACCAATCAGCACTCTGTAAAAACTCACCAATCAGCGCTCTGTGTCTAGCTAAAGGATTGTAAATGCACCAATCAACACTCTGCAAAATGGACCAATCAGCAGGACATGGGCAAGGACAAATAAGAGAATAAAAGCTGGCCACCCCAGCCAGTGGCAGCAATCCACTTGGGTCCCCTTCCACGCTGTGGACACTTTGTTCTTTTGCCCTTCACAATAAATCTTGCCGCTGCTCACTCTTTGGGTCTGTGCCACCTTTAAGAGCTGTAACACTCACCGCAAAGGTCCACAGCTTCATTCTTGAAACCAGTGAGACCAAGAACCCACCAGAAGGAACCAACCTCAGGCACACTACAGGCAACCTTAGTGGATATAACCCAAAGCAGTCTTGTTTGCTTTTCTCTCCCATGCATTCCATGACAGGTCTATGGGAGATACTCACATATCTCTAACACTAATAGATTTCAGGAGTGCAGGCCAATTTTAATGGGATGTCACTTATGCATATGTCCAAGCATGGATCAGACCTAATACACGTTCTGTTTATTGTTCCCAAGAATGAATGTGGCACAAGCCCTCTGTGTCTTCCACCCTCAGGGAATATATTTCAAAATTGATCATTTGCATTTTATTTGCTCTCACTAGGTTTGGAACTATAAGAGCATTCCCTCACTCCTACCTCAAATAAAAACTAGGGACTTATGCATCAGCTCTCTAAAAAAATAGTCCTGCCATCAATGTTCTCTTTCCACATCTGACCCCTTCAAATGTCTGGTCTAGAGGGTAGTCCAGAAGTTGTGGAACAGATTCTTCTTCTCTCACTCTTGTTAATTTGTATATGAGAGGGGCTCTGGCTTTTGTCTTACCTTCACTTTGTTAGCCTGATGCCAGGCAGAGCTGAAGTAGATTTCCACTCTAATGATGTGTTTCACACTATCAGCCTAAACAGCTGAAGCCACTAATGTCAAAATGTATATCTATTTAAATCTCAATAATCTCTGTGATACTGACGAGTCAAAATGAAACAGAGATGGTCAGCTCAAGGTGTGGGTTCTGGACCAGCAGCCTATGCATCACATGGCAACTGGTTAGAAATGCAGTCTCGTCCAGGTGCAGTAGCTCATGCCTGTAATCCCAGCACTTTGGGAGGCTGAGGCAGATGGATCACACGGTCAAGAGATTGAGACCATCCTGGCCAAGATGGTGAAACCCTGTCTCTACTTAAAATACAAAAATTAGCTGGGCTTGGTGGCGTGGGCCTGTAGTCACAGCTACTCAGGAGGCTGAGGCAGGAGAATCACTTGAACCCAGGAGGCAGAGGTTGCAGTGAGCCGAGATGGTGCCACTGCACTCCAGCCTGGCGACAGAGCGAGACTCCGTCTCAAAAAAAAAAAAAAGAAAAAGAAAAAAAAAAGTAAAAAATGAAATGCAGTCTCTCCTGTCCTCCTCAGACAAACACTGAATCTGAATATGCATTTTAGCTGGTTCCCTGAAACAGTCATATGTGTAATAAAGTTTGGGAGGCACTGCAATAGGCGATTATTAATAATGATACTTTGAGAGATGACAGAGAGTCATCTCTCAAACTGTACTCCTTATAAAATTAATATCTTCCAAAATGGCTTCCACAAAAAATGAGGTTTATTATCAAATGTATTTTTAAAATATTAAGTTAAATAAAGTGCAGCAAATTTCCTTTCTGCCATACTTCAGAGAGTCCAATTAAGCATTGCTATACTCTAGGAGAAAAACGGCATGTGCAATATTTCTTCAAGCCATTTCACCTGGAAGCTATGTTTTCTTAGGGTGATCTATTAATATCTTTTGGAACACTGGGGTTTGTAAAAAGCAGATTGAAGAATGATGCCCCAATTTGTGAAGAGGTGATCAAATTCTGTTATACAGACTCAACTTTACACATCAGGAAAAACACCTGTTTGAGGTTTCAAATTACACATTGTAAAAATTGTTTATGTGAAATGTCTTATTCTCTATAGATTACATGGTAAAATAGTTTATCTTTGCTCCTGTCTTCCCACTGCTGTCTCCAGACACATTACAACTCTCATTCTGCCTACTGGACTCAGGGACTTGGCACTGATCTCAAACAAATCTCAACATCTTTTTGCATGTTCAGACTCAAGATCTCTCCCTCCTCTTGCCTCTTGTCAAAATAAGTGTCTGTATTACATTCCTCCAAAAGTAGATAATCCCCATATAACCACTCTGTGAAAGCCACCCTCTGATAGGTAAGGTCCGAAATTGCCTGGATATGCTATTCCTTATTGCTTTTTTTTTTAATAGAGAAGAGCTAGGCTTTAAAATGTCTTATCCCAAGACAAAACAAAACAAAATTACATATGTTGTTACAATTCAAATATGTTTTACCTAAAACAATCTCTGAATATCATGAGGATGAACTCTCTACTTAATCATTGGAATGAAGTACCACGTGCTAGGAAATCACAAAGATTGTAAATATGAACACATGAGTATACTCTCCTCATTTCCTCTTAGAATCATGTCTTCACTGAGTATCCAGTGTTTCTTTCTTAGTTATTTCATTATTTAAATATCTTTTGTATTTTTTCTATCATTTTCCATGATCCAGGAAGACAAGTTTTCTGCTTACGAAGAGTTTCAGAGCCCGCTTCTTCTCTTTTCCACTTAGAGCTTATCATAGACAATTTGTATCAAAAATGCAAGCTACTTTTGAATTTGCTTTTAAATTTTTCTAGACATACTATTTTGTAGCTAAAAAAAATCTCATTTTTAGATTTCTTCATTTCCTCTTTGCTTTCATCATAAAAAATAGAGTCTGGCTGCCATTTTATGCATTTTTTTGTCATAATACAATTAAGTTAGTTAACATTGCAATCTAATTTCATCTAGCATCCCAAATTATAATTTCTGCCATATTCAATAGGTGCAGAGACAGTTAAATGGTTAAAACATTATAAAATATTAATTTGCAAAATACTAATAGTCTGACACATTTTAGAGTATCTTTCCCACCCTGCCTATTGTAAAAGAACAATTAATCATCAATATGAATAATTCCCCAAGAAAAAAACTAAGCAAAATTGATAATATGCAAAGAAGCCCAATGGTACATAAACATCTATAATTTCTGCTTTCCTAGTGTCTTTTTATCTGGAGCTCAGATTTTTATCAATGCCTGTTTTACTGTCTCCCTGTATTTATTCATTCGACAAAGGTAGATCTAATGCATATTAAATATTAGGCTCTATTCCTGACTTTGGGGATTCAAGGAAAGTTAAAAACTATACAAGGTCAGATAGTAATATGTACTAAGGGCAAAAATAAAGTCATTTAAACAGAAAATGACTTGGGTAGAATAACAAGGAGTTACTAATTTGGATATATAATCAGCTATGTATTAGGTATATAGTTTTGATCAGATTATTCCAATTATACTCTGTCAAGTTAGGTGAAAATCAGTGTTCATTTTTAGTTGCTCTTTAAGTCATTGATTATTAATAAGCTATCCCTCCATGACTTTTCTGTGGCTCATTTATTTTAGACTATACCAAAATTTCTGTCCAAATTTACTTAAAATCCATATGGCCTTTTTAATTTGACATGCTAAGAGAAAGACAGATAGAAAATTTATCTTACTCATATTAAAATAAATCTGTTCCAAATAAGCCATGTTTCAACTGAAATCATGATTATTCTAACAAGGAGTTGTTGTGTCTTCTTGATAAGGAAAAACTTAAGGACCAGAAATACATAGGGAATTTTTGATTATTTTTTGGTCAACATTATAAACAAGCCATTGGTCAACTTCATGAAATTGAGAAAAAACCATTGTGACTGCTTGGTGTCATATATGAAAGACAATCTGATAAAACACATTTAAACATTTCCAAACATTTGTTCAGGCAATATATTAATAATGTGAAATCAAATATTTGAAGAGTCAACACTGGAAAGTTCATGGATGATTGGTATAAGAATCAGAGAAGTCAGTGTATTGAACAGAAACTCTGCCATGTAAAAATGAACACTATGAGTTTTTAAAACTTATACAAAATATATTAGCGATAGATATGTTGGCTTTCTGCAGAGATGTTCCTGGAGACAGTCCTAGCATGGAAGAAGCCTCTTCACCCTCCTGGCTGACTTTCTATGTTCTCACCATAAAACTCTGCCCTCCAACCTGTTTTCGTTTTAATTCCTCTGCAGTGTTTGGTGGGATGTGTCAAAAGAGTGTTATAAATACCTAAGAATTGTAACACAGCATAGTCAAATCTCAATTTTGAATACAAGGTAATAAAATATATGTAATATAAAATAAATTTATATAATTACATATACATAATATATGCTACAACGTTGTATCAATAACATACATGATTATTTGTAAGATGAAAATGATATTACATATAATTCAGTAATTACCACAAATCTGTCAGATGAGTTTTATTATTTAAACAATACATATGAGAAGAAGAAGGCTGAACCTTGATTATTTGGCTTCATGTCTTTATTTTTGTAGTATAATGTTATCTGTCATCTAAGGTTTTCACTATATACAACTGTGTTTCTAGAATATAAGTTGAACTATTATATTCCAAATAATTAATGTAATACTTCTTTTTTTTTTTTTTTGAGATAGAGTCTTGCTCTGTCGCCTAGGCTGGAGTGCAATGGCACGATCTCTGCACACTCCAACCTCTGCCTTCTGGGTTCAAGTGATTCTCCTGCCTCAGCCTCCCGAGTAGCTGGGATTACAGGTGTATGTCACCACGCCCGGCTAAATTTTTGTAATTTTTTTTTTTTTGGTAGAGACGGAGTTTCACTGTGTTAGCGAGGATGGTCTCAATCTCCTGACCTCATGATCCACGTGCCTTGGCCTCCCAAAGTTCTGGGATTACAGGAAATACCTCATTTCTTAATGTTTGCTGAAAAAATATTAACTAGAAACTAAACTTACTAGTTTAAATATGAGTTAGAGGGTTTAAAATAAAACTACTGCAAAATAATACCTATATATGCAACACACGCCCTTCATTGACTTGCTGGATTTATAAAGGTTAGAAGTAACTGTGATAATAATAATAATGATAAAAGTAATCACATTATGTGTCAGAATATATGGAAGATACAAGGCTTACTGGATGATCATAGAAATAAGGAAAAAAATATATATATGTATGGTTTAAAAAGAAAGTCAATAGGAATGAGAAAAAATTTGATGGAGGAAGACATTTGTCATTAATATTCTGGGTACATTTTACATTACTGGAACCCATCTCCTTGGTGTTGGTCTAGGTTTTCATGCTATCCAACTGAGAATTCAGATCTAAGATGATTTAATTAATGTTGTTTTTGCAATCTATTTTGTTATAAAAAAAAATGATCAGATGATCTAAACCATCTTGCCGTAACTGTAGTCATTAGTATGGGTTTCTTTTCTTTCCCTTCATTCTGGATTCATATCAAACCAGGGTCCCTTAGTAGACAAAAGAAAAGGTAAGAGGAAAGAGGAAATATTGCACATATCTATGGTATCACTATGTGTTCTTATTTGAAAATTGAATTCTCTGTGCTAGGGAGGAAAAATAAATACTGTGAAATCACTTAAATCTACTGCATTTAATGAGGCAAGAATAGACCTCAAAAGTGCTTTTGAATATTACTTGTAAATGTTTTATAAAAACATTAGTGATTTTAAAACATTCAATGGTATCATATAGGCATTTAAGAAAATAATCCCTGCAAAAATATACACCAATGCATTATAAAGACAGAAGTCTGCATGCTGCCATTTGCTGCTCAGAGGTAAGATACAAGTGTGTTTTTGTCCTTTCTTTCCAATGATGTAAAATTCTATCTTCATTAACTCTGGTTTATTTACAAATACTTGAGAAGCAGAACCTCTTTATATTTGTAGGATTTTTTAGTAAGATACAGAACTGTGTGACTAATCAGCAGAATAATGGAAGGACTCTTTACCAAAGTAAGAAGATAAAAGTTTTGGCGGGGAGAGTGAAATAAAAATGAATTTTCTTCCCGGAAATCGGTATTCGCTTGAAAGAAGACCCAACTAGAAATAAGAACATTTGTTTCCTTTGGTGGAATAATCTCCTTTTGATCCTCAGGACTGCCTAGAATTATAAAACTTCATATAGTATCCAATTGAAACTCCTAACATGCTTCTGAGTTTTCAAAAGACAACACGAGGAAGAAAAACATTCAATGTAAGGACTTTGGATGGAAGGGTTTGCTTGGAGAATATAAAAACGAGATGACATTCATTTCAAACAAAAGTTCCTTCTTGAACTTTTAATAGATTGATGAAATATTTTTAGAAGAACACAATGGTGTAAAGAAAACTAGATTTAAAGAAGAGACTTTAGGAAATTTAATCATCTATTGTTATACTTATAAACAGGTAATGGTGATTTTTCTTTCATAAAAGATCAATCCTATTTCTTGAGACATTAGTGCATTTTTTTTTTTTTTTGAGATAGAGTCTCACAGTGTCGCCCAGTCTGGAGTGTGGAGTGTGGTGGCAAGATCTTGGGTCACTGCAACCTCCGCCTCCCGGGTTCAAGCCATTCTCCTGCCTCAGCCTCCTGAGTAGCTTGGACTTCAGGCTCATGCTGCCATGCTCAGCTAATTATTTTCTATTTTTAGTAGAGATGGGGTTTCAGACATTGGTGAAATTTTAAACTGAATATTCATAGCCTCTGGAATGAGGCAAATTATAATTTTTCTCATCCCCCATATCTGCACTAGGAATATACTCTGAGCATCAATATTTATCCCAAGACCCAAATAGGATCTACCTCCGTGAAGCCTTCTTTTATTATATCAGTTGCCATAGTTCTCGTGTATCACTTCCTGGCCCCTCCTGAAACTTTATTCTTTCCAACAATACATCTTCTCTAGTGACATTAATTATAAATCCTCCTCGGTTTTTCATTTTTAAAATCATTTGCATCTTAAGTACCATGAAAGTGGTCTATATATAGTAGACAGCTCCACAAGTGTTTGAAATGACGATGTTTGTGGCCCACGGTGATGGTGACAATCATGATCATGATGGGGGTGGTAGTGATGACAGTGTGATAAATCATCCTCTCCCTCTCCAAGTGTTCTAGCAAGCCCATAAAATATCCCAGGGAAAGTTTAGGAATGAAGTTACTCCCTTCTCCTTACCACTGTTTAGCTTCTTCCTTTGGTAGGAGTGATGTGATAGTGATATAATAAGTCTGACATCTATTTGCTCATGGTCAGGGTTAATGTCCTAAACTTACAGGTTCATATATTGCTTCTCTTTCTCCTTCTATATACCCACATTGATTCTCTGTCTTGGAAATTGCTTGCCTGTAAGCACGACACATTTTACTCTTGAATCTTGCCTTTTCCATACAATAAACCAAACAGAACAGGCTAAATTTTATGCAGGGAAGTATTCAGTCATTCAACTGCTCTGTTAGCAGTTTTGGGGGGTACAAGTTCTATGGAGGGAAAAAGAAAGTCAAGAATACTTTGTTTGAAATCCAAGCTATATTTTCTAAACCAACTATGCATCTATAATAAAGTCGATTATTTCTTCTCACTCTGACTTGCTATATATTTCCAAATAGGTTCAGAAATATGAACCTATTTGGAATAAGATGGGGTGCTTAATTAATCAAATAAATATACTAATGATAGTGATCATGATAAAATTATTTTCACCAACATTTTAAAGTTGGACAAAGCCAGAGTTTTAATTTTTTGCCAGAAGTAGGCATATTCAAAGAAAATTTTCTATTAAAAACTCTCTTAGGAAGATACTAGGAATTAATACATCAATATCTGGATGGGTTATGTCTTTGGTATGGTCAAATTTTGTCAGTGCATTTAAACACCTTACTATATTTCAAATTATATTAAAAGCTGGTTGATAAGGTGTAATACTCTCAACATCCACCCCAACACCTTTCTGGCATGCCAGAGCTGGACAGAAAAAACTACAATTCCTAGAACCCTTGCTGCCAGGTTTTATGTTTTGCCAATCAGATATCGTAGTGCAAGATCCCTATTCAGAACTGAGTCATTTGGCAAAGTAAAACGCACACATTAGCTTTGGCAGAGGCAACTATCCAGCATTCAGATTAAACAATATCCTGACTAGTTTTTGAGACATCACCTGTGATGACAGCTTCTGATTCTATGGCTCCCCAATCCATGTAGAGGCAGCTGCTGTGTGGCAGTCCAGTTCTACTCAGTACAAGGCTGTTTCTAGAAGCTCAACTTAGGGCCTTATTTTCATAACCATTTTGGTTAACCTGTGGGTTAGTTTTACTCCTTAAAAAAGATGTATTCTCATGAAGAACAGTCTGTTGTATGTGGTTAAATACTTTGTCTAGTGCAGTCACTAAAATGATTCAGGATGGAAATACAAACACAGGTTAAGAATAGGTGACAAAGTATTTCCGGTACAGGAAACATTGTACGGGGTAGAACTAAGAAGAATAATGCCAGGACCTGGGGAACTTATGAGAGCAAAGGGGATTGAACTAAACATAACAGTCAACTCTCCATGGTTCAAGTCAAAGGGAACACATTTTGTTATGCACTGGTAATTATTCCAGAAGAAGAAGTCAAATTTTAAGCACACAGAATGAAGACAAAGAAAACATGAAGTTATCAGATTCAAATTGCATATGTACCCTATAAGATTCAATAGTCATCTGCTGGAAAGGACACTACTGCTGTCAGCTACTCACATCTAGGATCATTCACATGTATTCTTCAAAAGTTTTGGTGTCTGATTCACTCCTACCCTGTGAATTGAAACATCTGACTCATGGCAATGTCTGTATACATATACATGATTTTTCCAACACCCTGTATTCTTAGCTCCCTAAATTCTTCCATTCTAATGATATCTACCTTAGTCACTCCTTCCAAGAGCAAACCCCAGATCTTGTGACGACCAGTAACTGCAATGTCTGCAGAGAACTGTGACTATGTGATCTACATATAACAATAAAATGAATACCTCTCATTGATAGGCATCTCAAATCTACGTGGCACATGAAGACTTCCAATTCATTGATACTATCACCTTTCCCACTTCCTCACTGGCTTGATGATCTAGAAATCCTCTCCTTACCAATTTCCATGGCCCATTACAATCACTCTTGTATACCATACCCCCTTTCTTCCCTTGCTTCTCACATTTTCCTGCTCACTTGGCACAGCCTCACCCCTGGTTTAAACAAGCTTTTTCTCCATCCCATAACTGAAACGATGTATCTGAAAGTGGCTGGAGAATAACACACAACAATACTAACTCATCTCAATTGAAATTTACAATTCCCAAGGGCCCATAAATGTGACTATCGTATGCGCTCCTTTGTTTTCAACCACTATTTCTTCAATATTTTTTCTGTCTATTTTTATTTTCTCCTTTTGGTAACTCTCATTAAATGTATATTTGGGTAATTAATGTTCTACCACACGTCTTTGATATTCTGTTCATTTTCCTTCATAGTTTTTTCTTCTCTGTCTTCTTTAGATTATATGATTGGCATAGATTGATTTACAAGTTCATTGATTCTTTCATGTGTGTACCCAAATCTATGTACAGCCCACCTACTGAAGTTTTCATATCGGTTTATTGTATTTTCCACTCTAGAATTCCCATTTGGCTCTTTTTAATAATTTTTATTTTTTAACGAATATTCTGCATTTGATGAGACATTGTCATTAGACATTCCTTTACTCTTTCAACTATGGCTCTTTTCGTTCTTTGAACTGTTTTGAACATATTCATAATTAGCTGCTACTTTAAAGTCTTTGCCTGCTAAGCTCACCCATGGGCCCCTTCAATGGAAGCTTTTATTGCCTGATTTTTTTCTTGAGCACGAGTCACACGTTCCCGTTTTTGCATATCTCATAATTGTTTTAGTTAAACATTTAAAATAATACATCGCAGCAAATCTGATTACCCCTCACTCACTCAGTGTTTCTTCTGCTTGGTCACTTGCTTATTTGATTAATGATTTGGCTGAACTAGTTCTGCAAAGTCTATTTTCCCCATGGTGTGTGGATTCTCAAACATGTTGTTGCTCAGATTTTTTTTTTCCATTTGTTTTTACCTCTTAGGGATCCAGGTTACTTAGGGATCACCCCTGAGTTATCACATCCCACTTATTGGTGAAAGCTTGTGCTGGAGCCCTATTAGCAAGCTGGATTTTTATCCTTTGCAGTTGGATGTATGTCTTGGAGGCCCCGGTGCTATCACAGTTCCAAGCACATATACTTTTTGCCCCACCTGTCGTCACGGATCAGTAGCTAGTAGCTTGATGGTTCTCTGACTGCTGAGAAGTCCAGCTTGTAGCCAAGAAACCTATATGTGATTGCTAAGTTCCACAGATAGGGAATCAAAAGGCTTTATCTTAGAGGCTGCATGGGGGAAAGTGGCCCTCCCCATACTAGGCTTGGTGCATAGCCAGCACATCACAGTCTCTAAGGGGAGGTGCCATCAGGACTCAGGACCCCCGGTCAGCTGGGTTCTTGTGCACCTGTGCATACCTAGCCCAGCTGCTTCATTCAGAGCACTATTTATTGGGTGCCCATCTCCAGGTGCCTCTGTAGAGACGCCCTTATCAGAGGGAGGAGGAAAACCTTGAAGACACTTTCTCCACTCTGATTCAGCACTTAGAACTTTTCCTCTCCTAGCCACTTCCCCAATCCCTGCTTCTTGACCCCTGGATTCACAAAACGACAGAAGGCTTTTGTACAAGGCTCCTTCAGCAGTGACACCATTCCAGCCATATGTGCTGATAATGTCTCACTTTCGTCCAGTGCTGTTTCATGTTGAAGAATGAAACACTGTGGGAGCCAGCACCTTCTTTCTAGCCTCTTGCTAGTACCATAGCAATGGATGAATAAAGGCATAATCATTACTTTTATTTAGACTTCTGGTATTAATCCACAACTCCAACACCTGGCAGCTCAGTTCATAACAATCACTTGAATGGACACAGCTTTAAGAAGGCAGGCAGTTTTCTAGACTGTCAGGGATGAGTGTAACTTTATTTTTAAGCCTGGTTTCCTATGAGACATCCCTGGGTTAGAGTTGATTATTGTTCAGTGTTTTGTCAGAAGTTAAATGCAAGCACCTTGTGCAAGTGAGTCTTCTGCCTGTCAAGGTCAGTGTGAGGTTGGGAGATGCTTTAAAGTCGGCCTCACATTCTGTCCTGATTACTCCTGATTTGGTGCAGACTAGTGCATGATCACATCCTTCCCAACCTTCAGGGTTAATTGTTGTCCTCAAAAACTCTTCTGCTTTTCTGCTATTTTGATTGCACAGTAAGACATCACTTCACATTGTTGACAGGTTCTTGAAAAATGCAACTTTTTGCATTTGTGAAATGATGTATGATGAAATCAATTTTACTATTGTTTAATTGATATAAATAAGAGTTAAAGTCAGGCATGGTGGCTCATGCCTGTAATCCCAGCACTTTGGGAGGCCGAGGAGGGTGGATCACCTGAGGTCAGGAATTTGAGACCAGCCTTGCCAACATGGTGAAACCCTGTCTCTCCTAAAAATACAAAAAATTAGCCGAGTGCAGCGGCACATGCCTCTAATCCCAGGTACTTGGGAGGCTGAGGCAGGAGAATTGCTTGAACCCGAGAGGCAGAGGTTGCAGTGAGCTGACGTCGTGCCATTGCACGGCAGCCTGGGTAACAAAAGCAAAACTTTGTCTCAATAAATAAATAAGAATTAAATTCCTACAGCATAATTGTGCTCACAAAAACATCATCAAACTTCTAAATAAAGACCCCAAACACTTCAAATATTAAACACAGAAATAGGTTTGAGCTATACATACATTTGATAAAGATTACTAAAAACAGAATTATTTCCCCAATTTTTGGTGAATCAGGAGTAATGGCAGTTGTAGCAGCAGTGGGTTAAAGGAGTAAATGTTTGCAAAGTGAAAATTGTAAGGAGCACCTTCTCCCACCACAGGTTTCAAAACCAAACGAGAAATAGGGTGGGCTCACTGGGCACCTTCATTCCACCCAGTTTATTTTTGTGCATTTGTATGATTATTGTAGACTACATGAATTTTTATTTTACAATACTTTGTATTCATGCATTCATTCATTTTCTAACCTGCTTATTGCTTTTCCAGTGGCCAGGCCTCGAGCCACTCCCTGCAGCTCAGGGTGCAAGGTGGGAACCTGCCCTGGTTAGGACACCATTCCATTGCGGCTCACACTCACACACACCCCAGTCATTCAGATGGGGGAATGTTTAGTTAGGAGATGGACTTAACGTGCACCTCTTTGGGCTGAGAGAGGAAACCAGAGACTGGCAAAAACCCACACAGCTGGGGAGAAAGTGCAAATTCCACACATACTGTGGTCCTGGCTAGGAATTGATTTTCCCCCCATCAATGTTATAATGAAACAATGTTGAACAAAATGATGTTATTTGAGGATTATGTTGTATTATGGAACTAAGAGGCTCATTTTAATTACTGTCCACCAATATCCTCACTGTTTTTGTCAACATCCTTAAGCACAGAGTTTTCCATGTTCTGTTTCAAATAAAATCAGTCCACTTGGCAGAGCTGTGGAGTGGGTTATGACTCAAACGATATTACAGGCTGAACTGTGCCTTTCCTCAAAAGTCGTGTTGAAGTCCTAACCCAAAGACCTCAAAATGTGACTGCATTTGAAAATAGGGCCTTTAAAGATGTAATTAATGTAAAATGAATTCATATGGGTCGGCCCTAATCCAATATGACTGATTTTATTTCAAGAAGAGGAAATTTGAACAGACATGTGCACACACATAGAAGAAAAAAATCATGTGCTGGTATAGCCAGAAGGCAGCCATCCATTGTGAGCCAAGGAGAGAAGCATCAGAAATCAACCTACCCATACCCTGATCTCATGCATTTAGCCTCCAGAAATATGAGAACAGTTTCTATTATTTAAGCCACCCTGCCTGTGGTAGTTTGTTATGGCAGCTCCAACAGCCTAATACAGCCACCAACTTTTGCTGCTCTTAGTGAAACTTAGTAGATTTTCTTGAATTACTTGCTAATGCCTTTAGCACAATTTACAGAGACATTAAATGAGTGTTGGAGTTTCTAATCATTATTGTAAAATTTCCAGCAGTTACACTGCTGTTACGCTGAGGAGAGGGTTTACTGAATTCCCGACCCCAACGTTATAGAAGTCCTGCTGCCTCTTCTACTCCGTTCCATCATTTTCCACTCTCTACTGATGATTTCCATGGGCACATAAACATGCCGTTACTTTTTCTATTTTAAAAACCACAGTAAAAGAGAAAACTGAAAACATAATAACAACTTTTCTTTATCCAGCTTCTTTCAATTCTTACTCCCAATTTTGGCAACGATCTTCAGACAGATTGACCAGAGCCACAGGCTCCAATGCTCCTCTTCTCTTTCTCTCCCAAACCCACTGCAGTCTGGCTTTACTCCCACTACACTTCCTAAATTGCTCTGATCAAGTCACCAATTATTTCTTTCTTGCTTAATTAAATAGAAAATTTCAAACATCTCCTTAAGTGAATTACCAGCAAGATTTCACATAGCTAATCATTCTTTCCTTTGATATCCTTTCTTCATTTGACTTCAAAGAAAACACACTCACATCGTTTTTCTGCCACCTCCTTAGATGCTTTCTTCTCAGTTAATGAGTCTGCTTCTCCATTTTTCATCTACTTTTTAATGTTAGAACTTCCTGGGTTCCTGACTGTGTTCTTTTCACTTCTCTATTTGCATTCACTCATTTGGTAGCCCATTCTTTTTCAAGGTATTGAGTAATACATATATGCCAAAGACATGTCAAATATATGTATATACTATCTATCTATCTATCTATCTATCTTTCTATCTAGATTTGTACTGTTTATTGTACATTGAAGGAGAAATATTCATCAGGCACTTGATGTATAAGACAGGAGTTTATGAGCATGATCTATACTATAGTAATGAATATATATAGTATATATAATATATGAATATATATAGTTTATTGTACATTGAGGAGGAAATATTCATTAAGCACTTGGTGTATAAGACTGGAGTTTATAAGCATGATCTATACTAGATAGATCTATACTATACAGAGTTGAACATCCCATGCCCCACCTAAACAGGGATCTATCTATCTATCTATCTATCTATCTATCATCTATCTATCTATCTATCTAGTATAGATCGTGCTCATAAACTCCAATCTTATACACCAAGTGCCTAATGAATATTTCTCCCACAATGTACAATAAAAACTTTAGTACCGATCTCTGATAACCCAACACTTGTTACACCACAGTAGTCACACCTTGGTGTCAATGCCATCATTCCAAATTTAAAGTGACCATTAATTCCTCTCTTTCTCTAATATCCTATAGGAAATCTAACAGAAATTCCTGTCATGACTAACTTTTAAATATATCCATAAGCCAATCACATGCCGCCACCTCTGCTGCTAACACTTAGTGCCACTGCGATCATATTTCACCTCAATACTGTCAATCACCTAAGTGGGTTTCTTTGTATCTACCCTTATAACTGTCACCATTAGGCTATTCTTATCAAAGCAGCCAGAATGATCATTTTTAAAGATAAGGAAGGCCCTATGATTCTCCTGAAATCTGCTCAAAATCTTCCAGTATCTGCCGATGTTACTCAGAGTAAAATCCAAAGTTTTTCAAAGGCCCAAAATTAATATAACCACCTGTGTATAAGCAAATTAGGGTTTCTTAAATCCACTATGGCAGGAGAAATTTATATTTGCCATCTAAGTTTCACATAGGATAATGGTTCATACTGTGAGATTTTAAACAGTTAGTTTGTAGGTTTCAGGGATTTATGTAGTCATTTATTGAATTCATATTTATTAAGGACTCCCCCTGTGCCAGTCAGGCACTATTCTAGGCCCTAGCAATTTAGTAAAGAATCTAAATCCCATATCTCAGGGAGTTTACCTTCCAGGGGGGGTAAATGCAAATCAAACAAATAAATATATACTATAATATCAGGAAATAGTACATGCTATTAAGAAAACAAATCAGGGTCAATATATAGAAATAATGCTGATGAGGTTTACAAGGTTCATGTTAAATAAAGCAGTCAGGGAAGGCTTCTTAGAGAGGTGACTGTAAAACAAGTCCTTGAATAAAGTATGAAAGCAAGTCTCCTGATTAGCTGAGGGAAATAGTTTTACAGTCACAGGGAGAAGCAAGTATAAAGGCCCTAAGGTAGAAATACACTTGGTATTTTGGAGGAATAGCAAGAAAACCAGTAAGATGGTAAATAAGTAAGCAAGATGTGTGTGCACGCATATGTGTGTGTGTGTATGAGCATGTGTGTGCATGCGCACATCATGAAAAAGGTAGAAGACAAAGTCAGAGAGTTAGGCAATAGACAGAATATAAAAGTCCTTAGAAGAAAGAGACAGCGTTTGGTTATTTGTGAGCATAATGGGAAATCACTGGAAGATTAGAGCAAACAAATGGCATGAATTGAATCACATTTTTTAAAAATACCATTTTGACTGCTCCTTGAAAAACTGACTACAAAAAGGTAAGGAAGGAGTAGGAAGGTACTTCAGAGACTACTATAGTATTTTGAGTTGGAGAGAGTAAAGAATTTTACTAGATCATTATAGGAAGAGTTGGAGAGAAACACTGAATGGTGGTTATATACTGAAGGTACTAGTTAATGAACTAATGAAGACAAGTATAACAGATCTTTGTTAACTAATTTTTGTTCTGAGCAACTGCATAAACACTCATACAATATACAGAGATGTTTAAGGCGGGAGTAGGAGCAGATACAGGAAAAAATAAAGAGTTGTGTTTGAAAGATGTTAAGTGTGAGTTACTACTTTGACATCCATGTTGAGGGAGGAGTCAAAAGAAACTCAATAGAAAGGTTATTAAATATTAAGTGTGGAGAACAAAATAAAGTTTGAAGCAAAATCTATTTCACAGCAAAACTAAAGCTTATGTTAATTTTCTTATCATGCCTTGATTCAAACAGCTTGAAATCAACTTCTGTTTTTATAATTAATGACCCTTATAATGAGCATATAAGAGGAATCAAGAAAGCTCCTTAAGAATTTATTTTATAATATTTGCTATAACTTGATCAGAAATATGCCATTTATTTTGGCCAGTAACTAGACATCAAAGCACCTTCTGTAAATGTAGAATTGTTATAACACTATCCCATAAAATGATATCTTTGCCCAGCTTTGCTTCATTTATTTTGCATCCAATTATAGAAGGAACATGAAACAGATAAATAGCAATGCTGTAAAACCATTAATATGTCAAATCCATGGCAAAAGACTGTTTGATGTATAAGCAATCAGCGATGAGAAAACCCTGCTTGATCAAAAACTTCCTGTTAATCAAGACTAATAGACAATAGACTAATAAATAATCTCTGACACAGAAAAGGCAGCCACATTTAACTGGAAGATGGATTTTACATATGGTTGATGTGATAGAACTATCAAACTAACAACAACCCTGGGGGCCAGTTTGAATATTCATTTATCAGCCTTACTTTGGATTTAACCTATAATGCAACTGTCAATGAACAAATGGGCTTTTGTAGAAAAGGTGATAAACAAAATCCAGTGAATTGGCAATTTGGAAAGTCTTGAAAGAGAACAAATGCTGTAAGATTAAAAACTGAATGGAAGACTTGAGCTCAGATCTCTGCAGGGAAGACAAAATGCTTCTTACTAAATCAGGTAGCTTTGGTGAACATTTTTTTTTAACATTTCCTCAGAAAGAAACATCTGCCATGCTAACAATACATTTTAAGAAATTTTTTGAAGAAGGCTTAAATTTTTAATACTCTTATTTTTTACAGCAATTGAAAAGACAGTCTGTATATAAATGGATTATTTTTTCAGTTCAAAAATGGCTAATCTCATTTCCTGGATGAGATGATTTATACAAAATGTACAAAGAGATGGTTTTCTGCAAAGGCAGAGAAATAAGGGTCTTGATCAATACCAGTGGGAGAACTGACAGAAATAAGGTAGTGATCCCAACTAAAATACCAATTGGGACAAAACAGTTAACAAATGATCAGAGCATCCTGTGTGTAAAAGCAGAATAAAAGACATATAAACAAAATAAAATCTATGCCAAGAACTCCAACATAATGCTAGTGTAACTGACACTGCCAGGGACAGGAAGTGATGGGAGAATCGGAGCTGAGAAGAGCTGAACATCCCGTGCCCCACCCAAACAGGGAGCAGGTTCTTGTCGTCTTGGAACAGGTTCCAGTTTTGCCTCATCTCTAAACTCTTTTTTTTTGTTGTTTTTTGAGACGGAGTCCAGCTCTGTCACCCAGGTTGGAGTGCAGTGGTGCGATCTCAGTTCACTGCAAGCTCCGCCTCCCGGGTTCACGCCATTCTCCTGCCTCAGCCTCCCGAGTAGCTGGGACTACAGGCGCCCGCCAACACGCCTGGCTAATTTTTTGTATTTTTAGTAGAGACGGGGTTTCACCCTGTTAGCCAGGATGGTCTCGATCTCCTGACCTCGTGATCCGCCTGCCTCGGCCTCCCAAAGTGCTGGGATTACAGGCTTGAGCCACCGCGCCCGGCCCATGAATCTTGATAGAATTCAGCTAAGTGGGCCTCTTTTATTGAAGAAGTAAAATTTACCATAATAGAACATGAAGTCTATGATACGTACATGTCTTCAGAGGTAACACACACAGATGCCAAAGCAAATAATTACCAAACAATTTTTAGAGTTACATAATGTTACACTTTCAATGGATCTTAAATTTAAGCTGAGATCCACTGAAAGTGTAACATTATATGAATTTTTCTTTAAAAATCAACACTCTGTCATCAATAAAATATGCAAACAGGAGAGTACATGAAATAAAAGTGTATAATTTAACATAATAAATATAAAGTGAACGTACAGGTAAGCATCTTCCAATTCAGAGGCCCCCATTGTATCCATTCCTATCAAAACTCTTGCCCTTGCACTAGTAGAAATGACTCTCTTAGTAACTTTACCATATTTTTTATTATTTTCTTTCCTTTTTTAAAATTTTGTTTTGAGATAGAGTTTCGCTTTTGCCCAGGCTGGAGTGCTGTGGCACTATCTCGGCTCACTGCAACCTCTGCCTCCTGGACTCAAGTGATTCTCCTGCCTGAGCCTCCCAAATAGCTGGGATTACAGGCATCCACCACCATGCCCAGCTAATTTTTTTGTATTTTTAGTAGAGATGGGGTTTCACCATGTTGACCAGGCTGGTCTTGAATTCCTGACCTGAAGCGATCCACCTGCCTCAGCCTCCCAAAGTGCTGGAATTACAGACGTGAGCCGCTGTGCCTGGCCTGCTTTCCTTTTTATTTTATTATACATCCATAAATAATTTAGTTTGCCATATCAAATTATAATTTTTTTATGAATGAGGTTATTGTATATGTGTGATTTTGTTTCTTGTTTGGTTAGCATTAGAAATCCATTGTGTTGGAGGATTTTTAGCTGTCACTCCTTCATTTTCTTTGCTATATAGTATTCCATGTAATGAACACACCATAATTTATTCATTCATTTATCTCTTAATGGAAAACTATGTTGTTTAAAATTATTGGTTATTACAAAATAATCCCCTTGTTTTTCAAATGACAAAATTAAGGCCGGTGGTCACAATTATTAGTGGCCAGCTAAGTTAAAATTCCCTTGTTTCATGCCTTGTAAATTACAGGGATTTCTACCAGTCTGGTCTGTCTTATTGGCAATTCCTACTGAAAGGAATGCAGACTCCGCCCTATATCAAGATCAATGCTCAAACTGAGGAAGGAAATCTATTTCTGCTTAAACATCAGGCAGTTAAAAGCATCCCACATAACTTAATTAAATTTACTCTTCAGAATCTTGTTTTACTTATATTGACACTGAAAAATCTGGGGGAGAGGGAAAAAAAAACCCTAGCGTCTTACATATTTAAAAGATATAAATATTGCCTGAAAATTAGATTGATTGTATCATGTGCAGTACATACTTTTTCAACCTCCAACAAAGGAAGTGACAATCTGTCTTCCTCGTATGTTCAGTGGGAATAAGCATAATGTATCCATTTAGCTGGACACAGAAGACAGTGGTAAATTTCCTTGTGAAGAGCAAGGTCTAATGAGAGTATTTTGCGACAGATCAGTTAAGATATCTTGTATTTCTTGAACCTCACGACACTGGCATTAAGATACAAACTTTGAGTAAGATATTGTATTACATGTCTCTGAGACTTTTCCCAACTCTAATACTCACTCCTTTATTCTAAAAATATTTATTGAGACTCAGTTCTGTGCCAGATCCTTTGGAAAGCACTTGGCTAAGATGTTGAACAAAATCAAATACTCTATTTACTCAAGTTATAGGCTTTGCAGGTTGACATATAAACAAATGATCCCACTCAGAAATATATCATTCCTAAAAAGTGCCCTGAAGGAAACTGATATGGTTCAATGAGAAACATACACACACACAAAAGACAGTAACTAGCCCAGGTAGAAGAACACCAGGGCTGCTTCCCTGAGGAGGTAGTACTGGAGATAGCGCTAAGCATAATTTGGGGTTAAGATAGGCAAGGAGTAAACCAGTCCAGGGAGAAAGAGATGCTTGGATAGATGTGTATGGAAGAAACACTGGCATGATCAAGGAACTGATGCCTGTAGTGTGACAGATGGGCAGAGAATGGGGGAGAAATCATGCATCCTGAAGCTTGAGAGAAACAGACAATGTGGGCCTCCTTGGCCATGTTAAGGACTTTAGTGTCTTTCCATTGCCGTCTGGGAAGAGGACAGAGAGGGCATTGAATTTATAGTGGTACAAATTTGTGTGTTTTAGTTACAATAGAGGACACATACAGGCAATGCCTTAGATACATAGTAAGAAAACAGGTGATAAGCAGATCTTCATGCTGTATCAGGAACAGGGCGAGACCAGATTTTAGGTCATGTGAAACTGGAAGAAGAGACAAGCCACTCACTTGGTTGAAAAATACTGAAGCAAACTTATATTAGTGCAGGGAGGAGGTAAAAAGTTGAGTTTTCTTGTTTTTGTTTCTGTTTTTTTTTTTTAATTTTTATTTCCATAGGTTTGGGGGGAGACAGGTGGTATTTGGTTACATTCTCTGCCCATCTGTCACACTACAGGCATCAGTTCCTTGATCATGCCAGTGTTTCTTCCATACACATCTATCCAAGCATCTCTTTCTCCCTGGACTGGTTTACTCCTTGCCTATCTTAACCCCAAATTATGCTTAGTGCTATCTCCAGTACTACCTCCTTAGAGAGCTGGTTACATGAGTAATTTCTTTAGTGGTGATTTGTAAGATTTTGGTGCACCCATCACCCAAGCAGTATACACTGAACCCAATTTGTAGTCTTTCATCCCTCACCCCACACCCTTTCCCCAGAGTCCCCAAAGTACATTGTATCATTGTATCATTCTTATGCCTTTGCAATCTCATAGCTTAGCTCCCACTTATGAGTGAGAACATAGGATGTTTGGTTTTCCATTCCTGAGTTACTTCACTTAGAATAATGGTCTCCAGTTCCATCCAGGTTGCTGTGAATGCCATTAATTTGTTCCTTTTTATGGCTGAGTAGTATTCCATCAGATATGTTATATATATAAATATATATATTATATATATATAATTTTACATATATTATATATTATATATAAAATATATAATATGTATTTAATATTATATATAATATATAATATATGTATCATATATTACATATTATAATATATGTAACTAATATATATAATATAGATCTGATGGAATACTGTTATGTAATATATAAAATACATATATTTATAATA
Source organism: Nomascus leucogenys (assembly GCF_006542625.1). Classification (NCBI taxonomy): domain Eukaryota; kingdom Metazoa; phylum Chordata; class Mammalia; order Primates; family Hylobatidae; genus Nomascus; species Nomascus leucogenys. The sequence goes on along the minus strand of NC_044385.1, from coordinate 117,410,143 downwards.
TATAATATATAATATATAAAATCTATAACACATAAGATATATATTATATATAATATATAAAATGTGTATTATATATTATATATATCCATATATCTTATATATTATAATTATATATATCTATATATCTCTTATATTATATATAATATAATATATAATATAAAATATATAAAACATATATTTTATATAATGAAGTATTATATATAATATATAAAATTTTATATTTATATAATATATTATATATTATACACTATACATTATACATAATATACATTATATATACCAGATTTTCTTTATCTGCTCATTGATTAATGGGCATTTGGGCTGGTTTCATATTTTTACAATTGCGAATTGTTCCTTACTCCTGCAAGAATGGCCATCATAAAAGAAGAAAGAAAGAAATAATAGATGTTGGCGTGGATGCGGTGAAAAGGGAACACTTCTACACTGCTTGTGGGAATATAAACTAGTACAACCACTATGGAAAACAGCGTGACGATTCCTTAAAGAACTAAAAGTAGAACTACCATTTGATTCAGCAATCCCACTACTGGGTATCTGCCCAGAGGAAAATAAGTCATCACATGAAAAAGTTTGGTTTTCTATACCTTTGTGATCTCCAGTCTGGACCTCAAAGGTGAGGTCAGAGTTGGAGTTAGACGTTTGGTATTCAAAGACAGGAAGATGGTAATGAAGCATAAGACACCTCAAGGAGAGAACATGCAGCTAAAAGAAAAAGAGGTTTTAAGGGTAAGCCTTGAGGAAATACATTGCACAATGGCTGAGTAAGGCGCATGAACTTGAGTGGGGATGGGTAATAAGTGGGCAGGGAAATAAGACAGAAACCAGTAGGTCATGGTGTTATAGAAGCCAAGAGAAAAGAATGTGCCAGAAATCAAATGAGGGATCACAAAGAGGGATCAAAACCTGTAAAAAGGCCATGAAAAATTGTTGTAGGACTTTGTCCTTAGCTCAGCTAAAAACAGGGTCCTTGTCACATGGCCAGGAAAGATTAGGCTCCCAGACACTTTGAAGGGTGAGTAAAATGGAATTTACTGGGCAAAAAGAAAAAAACTCAGCAAAGCGAGAGAGGTTCCTGTTAATAGGCCCTTGTCTCAAAGATGAATCCCCAGGTAACCACCCCAAAACAGGAGACACCAGGCTCTTCACCGCCGCAAATGGTGTGAACTTTCTGAGGCTCTGCCCCAGTGCGCACTCCTCCCAGTAGACGGGCCAGTCTCCAGGGACCTCTTTACACTTGGCTGTCTCAATATGAATGCTGAGAATGTCTACTAGATACAGTGGCAGAGGTCACTGGTGACCTTAATAGAACAGTTTGTGGGGAGTGTTAGGGCAGAAGCCTTAGAGAGTTGTGACATATGTAGGGGGAGGAGACAAAATGGAGGCAGTGCTTATAGACAACACTTTAAGGAAATTTGGGGAGAAATGAGATGACTGTTACTCAACCTGCATGGTGTTTGCTTCTAATTTGGAAAGAGTTAAAGTTATTAAGAAGGGGGTAAAATCTAAAATAATTATAGGGCCTGAGAAATAATGAGGGATTACATCAACGAATGCAACAGAAGGAAGAGGAAAGGATGGTGGAGAACTTAACAGAACTTAACAGGAAAGGGTGGTGGAGAACATAACAGGTAAGACTGCAACTGTTGGAACAGGAAATTCATCAGTCCCCAACTGAGGGCTTCATTTTTCTCTGGTCTTATGCTATGGGCAAAGAGTCAGAAAGTTATAAAACTATTTTTTTCACTACTAGTAAGGTTTTTCAAAACATCTTCAATTAATACCCTTCTTTTCTTTCTGTTCAATATTTGTACTGCTGCTGTTCAATCAGCAAAATTATATTGTATACTTTCATACAATGTTTAATTGGATGTATTTCTGGTGTTAGTGAAAATTCTCAGGAGGTATGGTGCATTTCTGTTCTCTGATATGGTCGATAATCTTTACGATTCCAAACAATTTTCCTAGTACTTTTTCTTTCAGTTTCTTTAAGTAAGCAACGGATTCATGGTTAATTTTCTGTAGACTGTATTAGGGTGTCTGAGGCTGTCACATTTGATATTTAATGTGAAGGAGACTGGCATACCTCATCTGTTTTACTACATCTCTGTGGAAACATCAAGCTGATGTTTGAGATTACATCAGTCAAGATCCATCCAAGAAAACAGAAACAATTCTAAGTGTGTGAAGTTCAGGGAATTTAACCCAGGGAGTTGGTTAAACAGGTGAAAGAAAAAACTAAGAAATCAAACAGCAATGAGTCAACCTATACATTAATCGCATAATAAATCACACTCTCCTCAAACGTAGAGAAACAAATGGAGAAGACAGGGGTGTCAAGAGTTTACCCATCAAAAGCTGGAAACACTGGGCTTACCCAGAAGGAGCTGGAGCCCAGGAAGTGGTTCAGATGCTGTTGAACCCGAGAAGTTGTCCAAGGTGGAAGAAGTGAGAGAAAAGAGCCTGGCTTCTCCCTTCTAGCCTGGATTATGAAACTTGCAGATGACCCTCCCCTGCCATCTCAAGACACAACATACAGCAGTTGAATGTCAAGAAATGAATGTGACAACGCAAGCCAAATACCACTTAGAGGTTAACTGAACTCTATAACATTGTCAAAATTTCATTGAACATCAGTTTTGAGGACCTGATGCATTTCTGTAAGTTTCATACCTAGTGCATGTTCATTATGGTATAGAGGCTCAAGCAATGGCATTTTCCCCCTTCTTTTTTCTTCCTCACAAAGATGACTTATCTTATCCACTCTTACCCCACTACCTGTGTAATGATTTCTAAATGGTGATGCTGAGTTAGTAAAAAATATCTTCAAGAAATTAGATAAATATATGGATTTCCAGGTCATATGAGAAAGTTTGAGTTAAGGCTCACAAGTCTGAATTTAAATAAAACCAAACAAACACAAGTAATTTTAATGAAGTGTTGTACTAGTGAAGCCAGGTTCAGGGAACAAATATAATCATACCGGGACACATTCTACTGTATATGAATTTCTTGCCACCAACATCCTGGAATATAACTCTAGTCTTTGTTTTGGCTCCATTGATAGCTTCCCACATCCTAAATCAGGATACAGCCTTCCAACTCTCACTAGAGAGACTTGCTTTGTTTTATTATAATAATTTGGAAACTAAATAATTTTGCTCTGTTTTTCCATTCCCCTCTATCTCATTCTTACCACAGATATTCAAAAGAGTCAGTAGAGTGACAAGATTATATTTTAAGTGAACTTTGTTTTAAGGTAGAAGGGCTCAATGTTAAAAGACAAACAAAATACAAACATAAAATATGAAGTAAACGTTAGGCTGAAATCCGAAGCCAAATAAAGCACATCATAAATGATTCAGTGAAATTACCCAGCACAAATACATTTTAGATTCTTTTTCAGAGGAAACCCACTGAATTCGACGATTAGAAATTAATTTGGGAGACAGTCACCTGAAATTGAAAGAAAATTATTCAGCATAATAGCAATTCAAGAACTACTTTGTCCTTCCCTATAGAAGCACAACACTCTAACAGAAGTATAAATGATGTAACAGACAGCATTTGAATCCAATTACTAAGCTCCATATGCTATATGATATTTAAACAGCTGGACCTGCTGTTTCTATATTAAATAATTTATTTTTAACAGGTTTATGATTTATAGTAGTGCTACCAATTTAATGAGTCATAAGAAGTTGGTTTTTATCTAGCGAGATTCCCCCTCCCCTGCAAGCAGGTATAAACCATTAAAAAAAATGTTAATCATCATATAATGTTCGGTTTTGGAACACGGATTATAACAGAAAGTCAGCTAAGCATCTCTACTTATCATTAGGAATCCACCAGCAGTCTATAGTAGTATTTCCCTCCAAATTTACCCCTAACATTATTGACATTTTTTACTAACCTCTATATTTCAAAAGAAATTTGAGGAGTTAGTTTAATTCCACTGTTGTTATCAGTCATGTCCATTTTGATGAAAAAATATTTTGCATATTGATGTTTTAGGTGGGATGGGATAAGACATATTGATATTTGGTGGGGAAGGAAGGTAGTCTTGTCACTGAACAAGTGACCGTTGTGTGCAGTGTTGGATCTGCCACCTACTCCTTACTGGTTATCTCAGGCACATCCATTCACTGCTTTTATTCATCTATTATGTTGTTAAGTGAATGGGTAAGTTTAGTGCCTTTGCAATGAGAAATTGTGTAAATTCCCTTGAAAAAGTCTGTGAAGTCATGGGAGATGGTTAAAAACAAAATTAGTTAAAAGTATTCAGATTCAATCCTTTCAACTGTTAAATAGCTATAATAATCCCTACCCCAGAGACTTACAGAGATATTGCGGAAATGAAGTTAGATAATACGATAAAATGCTTGTGAAATCACCTGGTACATTTCAAACACTGAACAGAATCTCCTCACTTAAGGTCAATAGCTTCTTGAAACCGTGAGTTTAACCAAAACAATGTACAGCAGGGCCTCAAATATTGTAATTTCCTTCAATATTGTCATTTCATTATAATTTTGATGAGAAAAAAATTGGTTTTGTTTTACATCACTTTGCTTAAAGTCACAGTTTCCAAGAACCTATCAACAACGTTAAGTGAGAACATAATGTACAATGTATAGGCAGTTTTCCCTTTAGCTAAAAAATCAGCATATGTGGAAATTAAAACCACCAAAAGTATTTTCTTTCATTGATAGCTCTATAATTCCTTTATTTCACCTTTCTCCTATAAGGAAAATATGTACTTATTAATGTTGGAGATAAAACACCAGATATGACTCAATTATTTTCACATGAATCCTTCATGATTTCAACAAAGACTTGTTTTACAATTTAATTCATTGGTGACTAAAATCTAGTCAATTTTGCTTAGGTTACTGCAATGCTTGCATCCAGCTGTGAAGACAGTGGCAGGCTATGCACTGATCAGTCAAATAAATACTAAATGAAATTCTTAGAACGTTCTGGTAAAATTACTAAATACCCATGGAATCAAAACAAATCACTTGACACCTAGCCATCTGAAATTTTTAGACTCATAGTTTTGAAACATGTTGGGAGAAGGAATCTTTGTTATGGACACAGAGATAGTTTTCCTATTTCACCTCCAAAAATGTGGTAAGCGATATATATCTAGCCACCAATACAATGTTTCCAACTAATATCAGTTTTCACCAATAATAATTTTTCATTAATCCTGATAAGAGCAAAGACTTTTTTAACAACATATTCTCATTAGATCCTATGATTGGCAACACTGGAGTAGGTATGCTTAAGAAAAATAAAGTATCAATATAATTCAATTATAAAATAGGATAATATTTTTATAAGGTAGCTGGACCTCATTATTTACATGGCTCTATAGTCACTCAGATCCTGCAAGGTCTATAATTAATGATTCAATTAAATATCTTCTTGGCCTGCTGCTTAGCTCAGTATAAAAAAAAGAAAAAAGAAAAAAAACCCTATTTCTTAAGATACCTTTAAGTAGTGTCTATGTTTACCTTAGTCAAAGTATTGAGAGCTCTCTTTTGCTTAGAATTTACTTTAAAAAAACAGTCAGTCTGATTTTGGACTTAGGAATTTATAATCTAATACGTATATTATCAAATATGCAAAATATAGAAATATTTATATAAAGAAACTATACATTATTAATAAATAATTTGCATGTTATGAATAAAATATCTGAATAAAATTTTTGTTCCCACAATAATATGTACCACTTCTCTAGAAAAACAAGGATTTAGAACACTTTAAGAAGGAAAGACAGGTATGCTGGAAAAACATTCTTCATTCTTTGATCCCCTTGTCTTTACTTACAAGCAATCATTTTTGTTGGAATTCTACCTCCTGCTCGGAAGTGCTGTGGAAGTACTGTTTATAATTAGAGATCATTCAAATCTGTCCAGGATCCAGTATTTTATTGCAATCGTTTTCTTAAAATTATTTTTTCACACCAATTTTGATTGAAAACAGCCCAAGAACCAAGACATTCACAAAAACTGACTTTACTACAGCATTTTTCTGTTACATATGAAAATGTATGTATACACCAATGCCTCAGATAATTTTAAAAAGAATGGTTTAGCTATGCATTACCAGAAATATCAAGGATCATATTGAATTATGGTTGTATATAAAGAGATAATCATCTACAATAATAAGTAAAACCAAGACTTATAATGGACATGCATATAGTACACCAAAGACGGTGAAAGTGTCTCATGGACAAAAAGTGTACAAAATCCCTCTCTCTGTACACGCACTGGCAAGTGCTGACACAGTTGGGCCAATTCTTTGAGATCCTTACTTTCATTTCATAGTTTACACTACATGATCTGGAGCAAGCCAGACCCCAGCATCAGCTTCACTGACTACTTCCGATGTGGAATTCTCACCACTTTGTCCCCTCATCTGCTTATGAGCTGATGGACTTTCTCCATCAGCTGGGCATGAGGAAGTGAAGGGAAGAAAACTAATGAAAACTAAATTTTAGACAGTTCCTTTCCTCCTTGTGAAATTTTTAGTCTTTCTCTGTGTACACAGAAGTGTTTTGGGGGAGAGGTCAGGGGTGGAAGAGAAGAGAAAAAAAAAAAGAACCACTTTAAAAGCCTTATCTTTGTCTGTTGTTCTTGAGACCTGTGTAGTCTTGGGAAAAACTGTACAACTGTAAATTGTTAAGAATCTTAATTAGAATTTACTTAAAATCAAATATAACAATAAAGAATAGAGTGAAGCAGCCATATTCTGGCCAAAAGGGGGCTTAAAGAAAAAAAGAAACAAAAAGAAAGGGGGAGGCAAAAATATGGTAAGTGAAGACAGTAACAGAGGAAAAGGTGGAAATTAGTTCCTAAATACTTTTGCCACTGAAGGTTTCATTTTAGAAAGGCTGTTTTTGATGTATGATGACAGGGAATAGATCTGAGTAAGCACGATGACTTTCAACTCTACTCACAAATTTAATAAAATCCTAAGGGATCATAAACTGGCAGCTGCTTTGTGAAAATGAAATGCTAATGTTCACAATTATAATTTTTATACCCATAGCCATAAAATATATAAAGGTATTAGGTTCTTCCCTAATGCAATACATGTATGATTTATGTGTATTTCAGCAGATTAAATCTTTTGAGGTAAGAGGGGAATAAAAAACACCAATAAGTATGTGTTTGGTCATTTGAAATATGCCTCCACAGTTTCATCTCAAAAGTACTTCAGTAGATAAACACCTATTTGGAGGTAAGAATAAGAGGAACATTTTACCTGAGGCAAGAATCTTAATATACCACTCTAAAAAGAGAGAGTCATGACAGTATTGCATGCTGCTGACATTTTAAACAATGTGAGATAAGAATAGAAACAGTTTTACATGTTAAGAAAGTTTATTACAGATCATGCTGATATGTTAAAAATCTTTTATAAAGGAAAGAAATAGGGGAAAGTGGGGAACCACCGATGTGTTAAGAGATGAAGGGAGAGAGGTCTGGACAATTACCGCAATGAAACCATGAATAACTGTATTTCCATTGGCAGTAAATTATCACAGGATAGAGAACTAGAAATCATTAATGGATTTCTGGATCCAAACAGAACAGCAGTGCCAATACAGTGTTTAAAAACTGAAAATATATAAAACAAAAAGAAAAGTTTCCTACAAGAAGTCTAGGGGGTAATATGAGTGAAAATGGATGGATTCACAGGACTGTGCAACCAAATCAAAGAAGAAAGCATAACCCTCTTTCTGAAATTAAACATTGATTCATTAATATATTAGGCAACATAATTGACGCTTATGGGCCTGGGCCTCAGAATCAGAATTTAGCCTTAAATTCTGGCCCTACAGTTTAAGACATATATAATCCTGTGTAAATCATTTCACTTTCTTAAGCCGTGTTTTTCATTTGTGAAATGGGTACAATAATGTCACCTCATAGGATGTCTATGGGAATTAAATCAACTTAATTTTTCAAACAATTCACAAAGTACCTGGATCCTATTGTCGATAAGTGATTTCATTCTACTTATTGAGTGAATTCTGTATAAACAAGTCTTGGGAATAATTTTGAAAGGCTCCAGGTAAAATGAGGGTTATTTTCCAAGACTGACTAAAATGGCTTGAGGATACTAAATAGATCAATACAAAAATAGATTTCTATTGATAAATAAACTTGACTAAAATAAATTTATAAGAGAGAGTGTGTGTGTGTGCGTGTGTGTGTGTGTGTGTGTGTGTGTGTCCTCAGCAAAGGGGGATTTTTAGGGACAAAAAGATCTAAGGTTCAATCAAAATATCACAGACACACAAGTATGGAATCTCAATCTTGGCTGAATAACTCCAAAATCATAATAAAATGTAAGTACTTCTCAGGTGTTGAGAATAACAGCAAATGACAGTTTTATTCATTTCTAATATAAAATATTCAAGTTCATTTAATGAACCATGATATTCCTTAATACACCTAGTGAACACAAATTTGACCATTATTTTTTAAGTAATTTGTATATATAGCATTAATTTTTCTTGACAGATGGGGAAAGGTACATGTAGAATGAATAAATAAAAATTTTACTTGGAAAAATTATTTTTAGGATCCTTTTGCTTAACTTCTGTTTGATTTATGACTTCTTCCAATCATTCATGATGTAATTTGATTTGAGACAACATAAAAAAAAAATTGACCCAGATCCTAACAAGAAGTCGCAAGTAAATAGAGGAAACTGAGAAAGAAATATATCCATGTAATGTGCAGACACATGAAAATTTCTTGGAAAATTTAACACTGTCATCACTTTGTTTATTCTAAAACATTTCTGAGACGTTGTCAGGTATTATAATAGGCACTGAGGGAGTTTAAAGTAAGTGAAACAGAGTCAAATATTTTATTAATCATAATATTAACATTCTATAAACACACAGAACAGTATCTTAGGAAAATATAGTGTTATACTCTGTATAAAGAAGCACCAAATTAAAAATTAACTGAAACAAACAGAGCATCCCTCTTTCTTAATTTGTTTAATAATTAACAAATATTTGAGTACTTATTATTATCATACACTTATTTTTAAGACCTCATTTGCCCTTATTTATATCAAGGATGTTACTTTACAACATTCTATAAAGGAATGCTAACAATTAAAATTATTATCTCACATTCACAGATTAAAGTTATTATTTTATATTTGGGGCTGATTTTGAAAATTCTAGGAATTTTAGTTGTAAAAGTAGTAGATATTAAAAGATATAAACTAAGCACTCTTTTATCTTTAAAAAAATAACTACAGGTCCTAATATTTTGTTATTTAATTTTTGATTAAAATTTATTCAAATATTTTAATATATGCTTTTATTTCTTAAACACACAATTATTAAGATCCACCATGTACCTGACTCTATGTAATTTCACAGGCATATAGAGACGAATAAGACCGTCTACAAGCAAAGGAAGCCAACACCTGTTTAGGCTTTACCCTTTTAAACTATTCCCAGTCTATTTATATGTTATTTTTACTTTTAGTAGTTTAATCCTATGGACTAAAATCGGCTTCACAGAATCTCCCCCACAACTGCCACACAATCAAAAGATTTCTGGGCCAGGCACGGTGGCTCATGCCTGTAATCCTAGCACTTTGGGATGCCAAGGCGGGTGTACCACTTGAGGTCAGGAGTTTGAGACCAGCCTGGCCAACATGGCAAAATCCCATCTCTACTAAAAAATACAAAAATTAGCTGGGCGTGGTGGCACGTGCCTGTAAATCCAGCTACTCGGGAGGCTGAGGCTGGAGAATCACTTGAACCTGGGAGGCGGTGGTTGCGGTGAGCCGAGATCATACCACTGCACTCCAGCCTGGGCAACAGACTGAGACTCTGTCTAAAATAAATAAATAAATAAATAAAATAAATAACCAAAAACAAAAAAACAAACAAACAATTTCTGAAATAAATCAATGTTCCTTACTATAGCAAAATTGCCCGTGCTTAAAAATAAATCCTGAACAGTTAGACTAATAATCTAAATGATTATTATTGGAATGGTGGATGTAGCTTAAAAAGAGAAAGGGAAAATCTGAAATTTCTAAATGGATTGGCATAGATGAACGTTTCTCATTTTGTATATGTTTATATGGATTTATACAAACTATACTATAAATATCAAAACCCAGATAGATAAATGGATAAAGCCTAATGTTAGGCTATTGACAGAAGTAGAATTATAACTGATATTCTTATGAAAATAGCATATATTTGTAAGTAGGATTTTTATCTTATTTTGGAAAGAACACTTAATATGATCTAGCCTCTTAACAAAACTTTAAGTGCACAACACATTATTGTTGACCACAGGTGCAATGTTATACAGCAAATCTGTAGAGCTTATTCATCCTGCCTGACTGAAAGTTTATACCCACTGATTAGAACCTTCCCAGTTCCCTGCACCTGGCCTGGCCGTCATCATTCCACTCTTTCACTCCATGCTTTTGACTATTTAGATATCTCATATAAGTGGAATCACACAGGATTTGTCTTTCTGTGACTGGCTTCTATTATTTAGCATAATGTCCTCTAGGCTCATCCATGTTGTCACATATTGTAGAATTTCCTTCTTTTTAAATTCTGAATAGTATCCCATTTCATGTATATACCATATATTCTTTATCTGTTCATCTGCTGATGGGGATTTATTTGTTTCCAAATCATAGCTATTATGAACAATGCTGGTAATATCTCCTCAAGATCCTAATTTAAATTCTTTTGAATAAATCCTGTTGAATAAATCCTCAGAAGTGGAATTTCTGGATCATATGGTAGTTTTACACAATTTAGGAGAAAATAGTTTCTTCAACAAATGGTGTTGAAAACTGGATACCAACATGCAAAAGAATGAAATTAGACCCTTATTTTACAGCATACACAAAAATCAACTCAAAATGCATTAAAAACTTAAATGTATGACCTAAAACTGTAAAATTGCTAGGAGAAAATCTTCATGCCATCGGTCTTGGCAATGATTTCATGAATATGATACCAAAAACATAGGCGACAGAAACAAAAATACACAAGTAGGATTGTAACAAATTAAAAATCTTCTTTACAGTAGAGGAAGCAATTAACAGAGTGAAACGGCAATCTACAGAATGGGTGACAATATTTGCAAACCATATATTTGTTAAGGAGTTAATCTTCAAATTCTATGAGAAGCTCATAATAGTAAAAAAAAATTAATTAAAAATTGGACTAAGGATTTGAACAGATATTTCTCCAAAGAAAATATACAAATGGCCAACAGGTATATAAATAGAATGCTCAGGTATATGAATAGAATGCTCAATGTCACTAATCATCGAGAAACCGAAAACCACAATGAGATATCACTTCACACCTGTTAGATGGCAATGATGTAAAAAAAAATAGACAAGTGTTGGTGAGGAGGTAGAAAGCCTGAAACAGTTGCACACTGCTGGTGAGAATGTAAATTGGTTTAACAGCTATAGATTAATTTTTCTCTTAACAACAAACTTAAAAATTCCTTGCATCAAGCAGAATAATGGTTCCTAGAGATGTCTCCTTCCTAATCCCAAGGTCTGTGAATGTGGTAGGTTATGTGGATTAAGGATAAAAGTTGCAGATGGAATTAAGCTTGGCAATCAGCTGATTTTAAAATAGGGAGATTAAATAGGATTTTACAGCCAGTGAAATTACAAGCTTTCTTAAAAGTAGAAGAGAGACAGAATAGAGTCAAAGAAAGAAATAGGACTATGAAAGAAGGCTCAGAGAAATGCAACGTTGCTGGTTTTGAAAATGAAGAAAGCAGACTATGAGACAAGGAATGTGAGTGGTCTCTAGAAGATGGAAAAGGCAAAGAAATGAATTCTTCTCTAGAGCCTCTGGAAATAAACACAGTCCTACCAATATCTTGATTTTAGCTCAGTGATATTAGTATCAAACTTCCAATCTCCAGAATTATAAGGTAATAATTTGTTGTTTTAAGCCACCATGTTAGTGGCAATTTGTTATCACACCAAATAGAAAACTAATGCATTATTCAAACTAGCAAAATTAGCCACTATAAATGAAATAAAGTGAATACCAAAAGAAAATGAAAAAGTACAGTTATATTCTTTCATTTTTGTTTAGAGCCCAAGGAATGTCCCACCAAATGCCATCTCTTTTATCTATACAAATTTATTTTGGTTATTATTGATCCCACATAAACCTAAAACATTTTATTGGCCAGAAACATGCATCATAGTAATATAATTACCTCTCCATTTTAACACTGAAGTCTCTAGTGGACATTTTAGACCAGCCTGTCCATAGCTGAATCACCACTTAGACACAGAGAAACACGAGCAACAGAGATTCATATTATATTCTGCATGAATTTGTTCTCTTACTTTGTGTTCATATTTTTTAGTTACATAAGATGTAGCAAAAAAGAAGTAAGATTTGGATTATTTTCCTTCAAGTTATATACACATACACATTCACAAACACTTAAGCAATATTCAATAATCTGTTACAATCACATACATAAACTGTGTCTTCTATATTAAAGACCAATATTTCTGGAACTTATTTATAGAGATATAATAGTAAAATATTCAAAAATATGAATATTTATAAGTATGCTTATATACTTATGTATACTTATAACATATATATTAAGTCATAATATATATAGAGAGTATGTGTATGTAATAACTTGAAGGAAATATCAATTGGAGAGTATAAGGCAATAATAAATAACAATACATGTCCTTAAAAAGGCACTTGATTTTATTAGCATATATGTATGTTTTAGTAAAATTAATGTGTTTCCAATGTAATGTGTTTCTTAATTCTCCTTCAGTAGAAACAAAATTGAACATACACCAATATTTCATCGTTGATTAAGTACCAAAGAATCTAACAATATTTAGGAAAAAACTAATGAAACCATTAGTGTGCCTTCTACCATAGTCGTGATTTTAAGTTTAAGCATCAAGGTTTGCTCTGCATCCTTTAGTCTTTGTGTTGGGTTTCAAACAAGGAATTATTTTCATAAAAATGATTTTGTTATAAAAATGTACTTTTATATTTATTGGCATATACTGTTGAAAAATATCCTGAATTCTTAGTGATTATTTATGATTATAACTAATTATAAAAACTTATATCATAGAAAAAAGGACCTTTTAAAGATGCTGAAGAACTTGAAAATCTTAATTTCTAGTTATGCATTTTTAATGACATCTTTTAAATTCTTCAGAATTTGAGCTTTTTTCTTAAACTTCACTGAAATATATAATGACATAAACTGCTCCCCCACCACCCCAGAGATTGAGGATGATTAAAAGTGTAAAATATTTGAATTTGGTTATCCTGTGTTGTTTTTCTTTTTTTAAGTACGATTCAAACACAAATGTTGAATACAAAATGGCACGTTACGTTTTGTTTCTGTCCTAGGAGATGGGATAACATTAAATTTCCTCTTATTTCCCTCTTCCTTTTGTAGTTGAACTCCCCAAAAGTCTGTTCATATCTACATAAAGCCATTAAATTAAACTTTTTAGGTGAAACCTTCTTTTAAACATACACATATAAAAATATTTTTTACTATTTTATGATCTGAGGATATTATGGAATCCAAGGCATATACTAATTGGATGCTGAAACAACTTTAAAAAGACATTTATTGTAAAAAATAAACGCCTACCTTCGCTAGGCATTTATGTGACTCTCAAAGAGCTGTTGCACTGGGGTTGCATTTCATTAGCAATGAATTTGTTCCAGACACCAGTTCTTTAAGTAAAAAGCCCTCAACCACTAAAGGCCCAGGTGTTTTGTGGAAGTTTGTGTGTGTGTACTCGTGCACGTGTGTGTGTGTACTAGTGCATGTGTATGTGTGTATTTTGTGGAAGTGTGTGTGTACTCGTGCATGTGTGTACTCGTGCACGTGTGTATTTTGTAGAAGTGTGTGTGTGTACTCGTGCGTGTGTGTGTGTATTCATGCACACACATAGACACACATGGGTCTTATGATTTCTAAAAGCCATTATGCACTGATTATATGCCATCCACTGAATCATATTTTTATATGAATTTTCTTTTTATAAGAAGTTCAACATCTTATAACATTATTTGGAACTTTAAAAATGTGAGTTGACAGACCAGCTCTCAGAAAGGTGGGGAATTTATGTATAAAACAAACATAAGACAACCCTGAAGGCTGAAGAAATGATAGCCTTCCAAAGGACATTGTGGCATGAAGGATGACTTGGCAGTGAGTTATTTGGGTTTTGTTTTTGCATCACTTATCCCAGATTGAATGCTGGAAAGGCCAGAAAACCAGGATGACCAATGAATACAGGTAGAAAAAAAAAGAGCCACCTCTCTCTATGTAACAACCAGAAAAGGATCAGCCTACCAAATCAGAAAATTTTAAACAATAACATATCACTAGGAAAAGTCAGTGGAGGTCTTAGATCTCAACTCTTACCAGGTTGTAATGAGTTCTTTCAGCCACAAGCCTCAGCACTCTTGGTGTCCGAGGATGCTAGGTGGAAAACCAACCTTTATTCCTGCTAGAGAGTGAAGAGCCCCTACACCACAACCACCAACTCCACCACGCCACCACAGTGTAAAAGGACACCTCATGGGTTGGTGTAGAGATTCCCAACACCACCCAGCATCAACAAGCCATTGTTCCCCTCTCTGCTGAAGTCTTGTCAAAAGAAATGTAGTGGAGACAGTACTTTCGCCATTGTCCAGAGGTAATGAGGCCACTCTACTCCCTATAATATCAGTAGAGGCCACTGGGAAATAGTAACAAAGCATTCCTACTCTTCCCAGGCTGGAGGATATTAGTGGAGACCTAGTAAGACCCAGAACTCCCATACTTATCATCCTTATCCAGAAAAAATGTCCCTACCACATCAAGAGACAATGAAGTTTGAAAAATAATCTGTACTTACACCACCACTTTGCCTTAATGAGGCAGCATCTTACTAGGCCTGACAAACTGGTTTCAAAGAAGATCCACTAAAAGAGATCACTAAATTAGATAATACATAACACCAAAAATGTCCAGGTTTCAAATGGAAGTCACTTATAGTATAAAGACTCAGAAAAATCTCAACGTGAATGAGAAAAAATAATCAAAAGAGGCTAACACAGTGATGATAAGAATGTTAGAATATCTAATAAGGACGTTAAAGTAGCCATGCTTAAATCAGCGTGCTCATGAGCAATTATTAAAAGGCTTGAAGAATATGAAAAATAAAAATTCTTGTTCAAAAAAGAAAATATAAAAAAGAATCAAAGGGGAATTTTAGAACTGAAAAATACAATAACCAATAAAACCTCAGTGTGGATGCATTCAAAAGCAGAGTGAAAAGAACAGAAGAAAGAATCAGGACCTTAGGAAGAACAATAAAAATTGCATGATCTAAACAGCAAATAGAAAATAAAGAATACTGATATGGTTTGGCTCTGTGTCCCCAACCAAATCTCATTTCAAACTGTAATCCCCTTATGTTGAGGGAGGAACCTGGTGAAGGTGATCGGATCATGGGGGCAGCTTCCCTCATGCTGTTCTCATGACAGTGAGTTATCATGATCTCTGATGGTTTTATAAGTGGCGGTTTTCCCCTGCTTTCCTTTCTCACCTGCCACCATGTAAGATGTGCCTGCTTCCCCTTCCACCATGATTGGAAGTTACCTGAGGCTTCCCCAGCCATGTGGAACTGTGAGTCAGTTAAACCTCTTTTGTTTATAGAATATCCAGTCTCAAGTCATATCTTTATAGTAGCATGAAAACAGACTAATACAGAGAATTAGAACCAGTAGAGTGGGGTACTGCTATACAAATAACCTGAAAGTGTGGAAGCAACTTTGGAACTGGGTAACAGACAGAGGTTGAAAGAGTTTGGAGGGCTCAGAAGAAGACAGGAAGATTTAGGAAAGTTTGGAACTTCTTAGAGACTTGTTGAATGGTTTGGACGAAAATGCTGATAGTGATATGGACAATGAAGTCCAGGTTGGAGTGGTCTCAGATGGAGATGAGGAACTTATTGGGAGCTAGAGTAAAGGTCACTCTTGCTACGCTTTAGCAAAGAGACTGGCAATATTTTGCCCCTACCCTAGTTATCTTTGAAACTTTCAACTTGAGAGAGATTATCTGAAACAGGAACTTATGTTTAAAAGGGGAGTAGAGCATAAAAGTTTGGAAAATTTGCAGCCTGACCATGTAGTAAGACAGAAAAAACCCATCTTCTGGGTGAAAATCAAGCCTGCTGTAGACATTTGGATAAGTAATAAGGAGCCAAATGTTAATCATCAAGACAATGTGGAAAATGTCTCCAATGCATTTCAGAGATTTTCAAGGCAGCCTCTCCCATCACAGACCCAGAGGCTTCGGAGGGAAAATGGTTTCACGGGCCGGGCCCAGAGCCCTGCTGCTGTGTGCAGCCTCAGGACTTGGTGGCCTGTATTCCAGCTTCTCCAGCTGCAGCTGTGGCTAAAAGGGGACAAGGTACAGCTCAGGTCATTGCTTCAGAAGGTATAAGCCTTGGGGCCTCAATGTGATATTGGGCCTGTGGGTGCACAGAAGACAGGAGTCAAGCTTTGGGAACCTCTCCCTAGATTTTAGAGGATGTATGAAAGTACCTGGATGTCCAGGCAGAAGTCTGCTACAGGGATGGAGCCCCTCATGGAGAACCTCTGCTAGGGCAGTGTAGAAGGGAAATGTGGGGATGGACCCCCACACAGAGTCCCCACTGGGGCACTGCCTAGTGGAGCTGTGAAAAATGTGCCACTGTCCTCCAAACTCAAAATGGTAGATCCACTGACATGTTTGCATTGTGCACTTAGAAAATCCACAGACACTCAACACCAGCCAGTGAAGGAGCTTTCCAAGGCTGTGGGAGCCCACCTCTTGCATCATAGTGCCCCAGATGTGAGACATGGAGTCAAAAGAGATCCTTTTGGACCTGTAAGATTTAATGACTGCCCCACTGGATTTCGGACTTGCATAGGTCCTGCAGCCCCTTTGTTTTGGCCAATTTCTCCCATTTGGAACAAGAATATTTATCCAATGCCTATATCCTCATTGTATCTTGGAAGTAACTAACTTTCTTTTGATTTTACAGGCTCATGGGCAGAAGGGACTTGCCCTCTTCTCAGATGAGACTTTGAACTTGAACTTTTCAGTTAATGCTGAAATCAGTTAAGACTACTGTAATCCCCACATGTCAAGGGATGGACATGGTGGGAGGTGATTAGTTCATGGGGGCGGTTTCCCCCATGCTATTCTTGCAATAGTGAGTGAGTTCTCATGAGATCTGATGGCTTTATAAGTGGCAGTTTCCCCTGCTGTCTTCTCTTACCTGTCACCATGTAAGATGTGCCTGCTTCTCTTTTTGCCATGATTGTAAGTTTCCTGAGGCTTCCCCATCCGTGCAGAACTGTGAGTCAATTAAACCTTTTTTTGTGTATAAATTACCCATTCTCAAATTACAACATGAAAAAAAAGCTAATACATATACATACAATGAACACCAACTCAGACACATTTAGGACTAAAACAAAAGATATAACATTCTTGTCATCATAGGGAAAGTACAAGAGAAATATTAGGGCTGAAAAAATATTCAAAAAATTATGGCTGAAAATGTAACAAATTTGCAAAGTACATAAAATTACAGAGTCAAGAAGCTGAGTGGACACCCAAGAGAAAAAACCCAAAGACATTCATGTCATGACATTTTATAATCAAACTACTAAAAACTAAAGACAAAGAAAACAAATCTTGAAAGCAGTAAGATTATAAAGGCACCTTCCAAGAAAGAAAAAAAAAATGAATGGAAGTAGGTATCTCATTAGAAACCCTGGAGATTATAAAGAAATATATAATATTTTTTACATGTGAGAGAGAGAAAAAAAACAAAACTGTTATCCCTAAGTTCCATACTCAGCACAAATATCCTTCAGGAAAATCAGAGAAGTCAAGACATTTTCAGATGATGAAAAACTAAAAGGATTTATTGAGAATTTAAACTTAAAATAAAAATTATCTAAAAAATAAATGATAGAAGGAATTGGGGAATATCAAGAAGAAAAACAACAGAAATAATAGTAATATTAGTAAATAAAATAAATTTTCCTTGCCTCAAGTTTTCTCCATCGAAGAATTTTTTAAATCAGAACTATGTTTGATTGTTAAAACAGAAATTGTGATACCTTATGAGTTAATAAGCTATGTTATTGACACATTATAAAGTTATGAGTTGGACTGCAATATATAGAATGGAAATGTTTAAGACAATTACATTATTTAAAAAGGGAGGACAACAGATATGAATGGAGGCAAGCTTTCAACACTTTACTTGAAATGGTGAAATGGCAACACCAATTTACTGTGATAAGTTATATATATGTAATACCTATAGGAGCCACTAACAAAGCTATACAAATAGATATATTTAAAAACAATCTAGATAAAAAAAGAATTATAAAACTGTTCAAGTAACTAACAAGAAGGCAGGAAAAATACAACAGAAAAAAAGGAGGGAATGAAGATAAAGCAAAAAATGTGATGGCAGTCTTAACATATCAATAATTAGGTTAAATATAAGTAGTCAAAATGTTCTCTTTAGAAAACAAAGATTGGCAGACCGGAAAAAATAACATGACTCAACTACATGTTGTAAAACAGAAAGACACTGCAAGTGTCACATTATAAGTAGGTTGAAAGCAAAAAGATGGGAAAACATACACCATGCCAACATTAATAAAAGAAATCAATAGTGGCTATATTTATATCAGATCAAATAGATATTTGAGCAAAGCAATTTAAAAGGGACAGAGAGAAATATTATATAATGATAAAACTTCAATCCACCAAAATGATAGCTATCTTAAGTGGATGTGCCAAATAATGGACCTGCAAATATGTCAAGCAAAAACTTATAGAACTGAAGGAAACATAGAAAAATTCATCATTATAGTTGTAGACTTCACCCCTCTCTCAACAATTGATAGTATGACTAGATGGAAAATCAGTAAAAATACTGAAAAATGCAACAACACCATCAACCAGCAGGAATTAAAAGAAATTTACAGATTATCACCCAACAACTTTAAAATAAACTTTTTTTTTGAAGTGCTAATGATACACATTCCAAGAAACATCACATTCTGTGGTATAAAACTAATAATCTCACAATTTTAAAAAAAAGATTGAATTTATACACATTGTCTTTTCTAGCCACAATGTAATCAACTAAAAATCAATATCAGAAATATAACAGGAATATCTCCAAAAACGTAAAACCAAAACAACTGACTTCTAAATAAACGTGTTAATAAAGAAGCTTCAAGGGAAATTTTAAAAATGCAATCAGTGGAATAAAGATGAAAATGTATCAAAATTTGTAGGATGCAGCCAAAATAGTACTAGGAGGTAAACTTATAGCACTAAATTCTTACATTACAAAAGAAAAGTATCAAATAAGTAAGCTAATATTTCATCTCAAGGACCTAGATAAAGAAGAGAAAAATGAACCCAAGAAAAGAAAAACAAGGGACATTATGATAAGAGTAGAAATAAAAAAACAAGTGAAGATAAGTGAAACAAACGGCTGCTTTTTAAAAAGACCAAATTGTCACACTTCTAGCAAGACTGATAAGGAAAACCTATAGATAATATATATTAACATTATCACAAATGGAACAGAGGATAACACTAGATTCTACAACTAT
The DNA here is from genome assembly GCF_006542625.1 of Nomascus leucogenys. Classification (NCBI taxonomy): domain Eukaryota; kingdom Metazoa; phylum Chordata; class Mammalia; order Primates; family Hylobatidae; genus Nomascus; species Nomascus leucogenys. Next base: position 117,390,366 of record NC_044385.1, on the reverse strand, counting down.
TAAAGGGTAACGGATGAATACTGCGAACCACTCTATACACATAAATTTGCCAAATTAGATGAAATTAACCAAATACATTTTGGGAAAAACTAAAACCAAACAAAAAGCTCAATTTCTTCTATAATTTTTATATCAACAAGTCAAATCTGTTATGTTTGCTTGCTTATTTTGCTAGGTTTTGTTTTTTTTGTCTCGAACTGAACTGGTTGTGTAATTACATTGGTTGTACTCATGTAATCTGGGGAAACTAAAACAAGATGGTCTCTTCACGTGCCTGATGCTTACTAAAGATTTTGTTGAGACATGAGGAATCTATCCATATCAACCATTATTTTTAAATGCAAGGCATTATAATAGTCGCATGAAAGTTATTATTTAGTTCAGAATAACATCTTTATATATATATATATACTACTGCTAATATATATTAAATGCTAACTACATGTCACGTGTGAGGTAAACCTCTTTATTTATTAAGCCATTTTATCATAATGGCCATCTTATGAATTTCACAGATCAGGAAGCTAAGGCTAGGAAAGTTTAAAGATCCTAGGGCTAATAGATAGTAGAACTAATACTCAGAGAATGTTTGTCTAATGTTTGTACTTTACAGGCACTTCATAAATATAAATGTTATAACTTTTTGCTTTGTGAGGTCAGCATTATTTCCACCTACAGATGGGAAAACTGAGGCTTAAATGGTGAACTAACTTTAAAAAGGTAATACAATGGTAATACACTTTTAAAGAACTATCTGGATGCCGTGCTTTTCACTCCAATTGCAATTTCTTTCCACTGATTTATTGTTCAAGCTATGCTAAAGAAAATAAGAAAATAGGTCTGGTGCAGTGGCTCATGCCTGTAATCCCAGCACTTTCGGAGAACATGGCAGGCAGATCATCTGAGGTCAGGAGTTAGAAACCAGCCTGACCAACATGGTGAAACCTCGTCTCTACTAAAAATACAAAAATTAGCTGGGTGTGGTGGCACAGACCTGTAATCCCAGCTACTCGGGAGGCTGAAGCAGGACAATTGAGTGAACCCAGAAGGTGGAGGTTGCAGCGAGCTGGGATCGCACCACTGCACTCCAGCCTTGGTGACAGAGCAAAACTCTGTCTCAAAAGAAAAAAAAAAGAAAAGAAAAGAGACAAAACATTTTTATTTTACAGGATTTTAGTTAAAATGGCTATCAAAATAACACTCAAATATGAAACCACATTCAAAGAGCCTATATTGATTCACACCATTTAAAAGCTTAGGCATGTATTGGCAGTAATACATTAAGCACAGAAAGGTGCATAAATATGTGTAGAATCAAGCATATGAAATCAAAAAGAAGAGAGAAAATAAAATTTAGAATCAGAAGTTGAATTATAGGTCATCCACCATAAATTCCTGCTTATAACAATTACAGGGTCACTAGAACATGGCAAATCTCAACATTACTATCACGTAGCTGTGAGCCTTTAGATAAGATGATTCATTCCAAAAAGCTTCCAATTTGTTTCCTGCAGAATAAAGACAATGATTCCCATTTCATAAAACAATGTGTAAATAATATATGAAAAACATGTATGACATTATGTCCGACATATTGAAAACACTGAAGAAATGGTAGACATTTCATTATAAATTCTTTTTCTTTTTCCTCTGCTACCCTTTCCACCAAAAGTCTGTACTTCAAGTTCCATAGTATGCATATGACATTGAAAAATGCAAGCTGCTCTCCCAGTAACCACTTTCTTGACCCGATTCTTATCTAAATGTGGTCCTGTACGAATTATTGCCACTGCAGAGGTAAATGGAAGTGATGTGTATCAGAACAAAAACTTCAGAAGTGATTGTGCCTTTTCCAGTTATTTCCCTGCACTGCAGAATTACTGCATGAAGAAATGCGCCCATCATCCAGAAGCATAGAATAGATTGTTGTATGGACAATATATAAGCTATTTTTTGTGTAAGCATTTAAAAATAAATAAATAAAAGAGATGTTCAGTGAGGTATATTTCAACTCCCAAAATAACTCTATTCATTCATTTATTTGTTTGGCATTGGTTGCAACAATAATTGCTATATATACATAACTGAATCTTAAATAGTGTGTAAAAGATGTGTGGGATAGATGGAGATTGAAATAATTAAGCACCTGAAAGTCTGTCACATGAAAAAGTTATTCCACCTACAGAATTAAAAAGCTTACTGGGCACAAAATATAAGCTCTTGGTTTGAATTCTACTAATTTGTGACTTACAGGAGATAACTTGATCTCTTTGAGTTTTACTACCTCTCAAAAACAAATAAAAACAGTAAACACTATGTAGTGTAGACAAAAATGTATCTACAATATGCCCATTTGCTTTTCAATTTACTTACTTTTATGTGGTTTTCCTTTTGTAGGAGAAGAGGGACCTGGGTGGAAGACATGAAGTAGCATGTTTCATTTGACCACAATGAATATATTTAGTGAGTAAAATGGTCCTCTAAAATGTGTAACTATCAAAGGGGATTTTACAGAAAAAGGGTTATTTCCCTAGACAGAACCATATCACTGGTGTTCAGTGTTTTCTCAATCTAAGACAGGGTTTCTAAATAGCATCCATCACTACTGATATTTTTGGCTAATTCTTTATTGGCCTCTACTGCTGGATATCAATACCAACCCTCTCCCCGAGGAAACAACCAAGAATGTCTCTAGACTTTGAAAAGTATTTGCTTGTGGGGCACAGTTTTTACCAAGTTCAGAATCACTGGTTTAAGGTACTTACTAGATGCATCTCAGGTGAGAAGAATAAGGAACCTCCCTGTGACTGACACTAGAAACCCTGCCCAAATATAAACATCAACTTCATCACTCAAATCAGCCACCAAAACTCTTTCATTTCTAAGAATCAAGGCACTCCCATATTTGCTAAGACTATTCAGTTTCTAAGCACACTCTGTTTGCCCAATTCAGAATCATCTTTGTAATACATAGATCTGACTGCATTATTTAATATAACAGTGCAAGTATATTATAGATGACCTCAGGAAAAGAAAATATTCAAGATATCACCAACAAATTGAGTCAATAATGTATAAATCATACTAGAATAAGTCACTTGTTCATGGTCAACATGAAAAGTTATTTGCATGTTCATATTGTAAAATATTGTAACACACTCTAGAAAATTAATATGGTAACATCAGAGTCTCCAGGATGGATCAAGAACATATTAAACACCAAAAAAAACCCTTCAAACCTCAAGCAATAGATTCCATTAGAGATATGGAAATAAAATAATATATTTGATTAAAGTTTCATTGTCAAAGCTTGCCCTTATGTTTTTTTGAATTATACCAGAAATTCCTTTCACATTGTAAGGAAGATGCTGTTTGGTGTTGGGGCTAACATAAACACCAATAACAACATGGGCAGGCTGAAGAATTATGATCACCAAAAGAAACACAATGAAAGCCCAGTCAATTCAGCCATTCAAGTCAGAGCATCAGAATTACCTGAAAACATCAGCATATCAGGCAAGAAAAACAGATTTTTTCATGGTGATTATTCTGCCCAGTTAAATTTTGACTTTTGTGTCTATAGTCAGCATTACATCATGGGTCATGCATAATGAGCACTCTATAAGTGTCAGTTATTGTACTAGGAGCTAAGTAGATAAAGGCAAGTCAGAAAGTGTTCTGTCCTCATGGCACTTGGAATCTACTATCCATAAAAATGATTAAAGTATGCAAATGCATTTAAAGCTTAATTATCCTAGAAGTCTCAATTTTTTGGATGAATCTTGAAAAATAAACATATTACAGAAACATGATTTCACCATATCTATGATCTCTTAGTTAAACTGACGGCAAAAGGTGGCAATATCTGTTTTGGGAAATAATAAATACATATATCATGTTTTACTTTTGATTTATGAAGTTTTATGTGACAATTTATATGTTTTTCTGAACTTATGAAAAATAATTACAATATAATAAAAATTTTTCATGTTAAAATTAAAATCAGAGAAATATTTGAATAATAATTTTAAAATTATATGGCTTGGAATCTATCAAGTTGGGTAGGTTATTGGTGGGAAAAAGAGAATTTAATACGAGTAATGATAGAGGCAGGAGGCAGAGAAATTTCAGGCAGACAGGGGCAGGTCCCTGGTGAAAATCACCTTTAAGCCAAAGTAGCCTGAAACCCATGGCCCAAAGTGAGAATGTCTATTCCTGTTTGTCCGCTCTCTCCCAATTGGTTCCTTTTGAATAATGCCTTTTTGCCAATCAAACGTTGCCTTTTGCAAAACTACCTATAGCCAACCCCACCTCCCCCATCCTGTGCCTATAAAGACCCCAGACTCAGTCAGAAGAGGACAGAGAAGCGGCTTGACTGGAGAGAGGCAACTTGACTTCAGAAAGACAGCTAGACTTCTCAGGAGAGGTGGCTTGACTTTAGGAAAGAACAAGCCAAACTTCAGGGGAAGATTACCTGTCTATCCCATCCCCTCTCCAGCTCCCCTCTCCACTGAGAGCCATTTCCATTGCTAAATAAAATTCTCTGCCTTCACCATCCATCAAGCGTCCAATCAATCGACCTCATTCTTTTTGGATGCCGGACAAGAGTTTGGGAGCCACCAATTGCGGGTATCCAAAAAAGGCTGTCACACTGGCCCTTTGCTCTTTCTGGCAGAGGGCAGCTGCCCCATGCAACAAGGCAAGGGGCCAACTGAGCTGATCACACAGCTGTCTGCAGATGGAAGAGCTAAGACAGCATGTAACATGCCCTCTGGAGCTTCGGGGTCACAGGCACCCCCAACCTGGTCTGGGTGCAGGCCCCACACAGAGCTTGCTGGCCAGGTCCCACACGCACTCACTTGTGCCTGGTCTGGCTGTGAGTCCTGCACTCACTCACATGCGTGCTCCCTCCCACAAGAGGTGAGCACAGCAGGCTAAGTAAATGTTCACCCCCATCACGAGTCTGACAAAGGGGCCAAGAAAAATCCAGCATCAGTGATTCTTAATTCTTATTTTAAAGTTATTTTATAATAAAATGGAAACTTAGATAGCATTTATGTAGAAACATAAGTATTATTACTCTGTGACCAATTCATAGATTGGAACCCAGTGATCCCGTATCAGACAAAACAACCCCAGCTTTTTATTTTTTAACTTTATGTCTATAAAAAATAAAGAAATGAATACCTATTACATGACTAAAGGTTCAAATTTATAATTTACTTCAATTAAGTGGTACTTATTTAACTTTCTCAAACCATCAGTAAAAGTACTATGTTCTTTCATTCAAATGACTTTTGTTTTACAACTATTTGTGATTTTCTCTGGCGTCCAAATATGCAAGAAGAAATTCTTTTTTTAAAAAATCAGGATGATAAACAATTTAAGTTGAAAGTAACAAGAGGAGATAAAAATGTTTTTCTTTATAAAAGTGTTTATTTTATAATTTAATAAAATTAGCATGTTTTGATAGTTTAAGTTCCTATGTATTTATAGCAAATAGGTAGATAAAAGGCAAAAAGAAAATGAAAAAAATTAAATCTTTTTCAAATCAAGCTATTAAAAAGCAATGCCAAATGAGGATGTTGAAAAATGGAATATATTACTGAAATGACCTTATAAGACAAATAAAACCATAATTTCATTAATAAAATATACTTGACTAAACTCAGGTCTACATTATTAGAGCTTCATATAATATTAAACTCCCTCTTATTATTTTCTAGAAGTTCTACATTGAATTAGCCAACTGTGACAGGGTCACTTCCACAGCCATCCCCATAGAATCTCCTCAAACCTTCCCCATTCCGGCTGAGAACAGAAGATTTAGGCTTTTGGAAATAAACTCTTTTCTGTAAGTCTGACTTTTAAAAATCATTATCAATGTGAGCACTGACCTGTGAACATTACAGCAATTAATTGTGGTAGTGCAGATTCTAAATTTGTCAGTGTCCACTCAATTTGTAAAATTGAATAGACTAATTAAAGATAGTAATATACTGATAAGCATTTTACTATTTTATTCACTGAAGATTCCAAACTAGCACTTTATATATAAATGATTTTTTAAATGTTTAATTGACTTCGAAAATGTTAAGGAACAGTCTTGCAAAATTGAGTTCAATAGCTGCTTTCTAATTCCACTCTAATACCCCATAAGAGGATGCCACATTATTATATCATCTCCTACTGCTCTCACACTGGCAGCATCATCAGTGCCCAGAGGCAGATCTGGGACTAAGATGGCTATTAATGAATCACAAGCTTACAAGGCTTAAAAATATAAATCAAAATTCAATATTTTGCAAAGTTCAGATCTCCTTGGGAAACATGATAGAGTATTTATGTTCCATCATATTTATCAGGAAGGGGGAGTCCTGTGACTTTGCCTTCTCAGACCAAGAAAGTTTAATATTTCACATGGATAACACATTGCATGTTTTGTTTTGAAATTTTTTGCATGTTAACAGCTACAAATGATGGTCATACACTAGTATATATTTATACTTATGGATCAACTCATCCATTAAATAGAGGATGGAAAGGAGAAGAGAACAAAGGAACTACTCCTTAATGAATCCTATCATGTTCTAGACACGATGTAGTATTTTGCACATATTCTGTCTTCTAATGAAAAATCTTTGCTTAGAATGTATTCCTTATCTATATAATTATCTACACATATAGAGTTATATTTACATCTATTGAAAGAGTATTTTTAAGGTATTTTATGTTGGTACATATTCACACACATGCAAAACTGTTGAAGATAAATATAGTAAAGAGCTATGTACCTCCTTCCAGAAAATCTATAACATTTTGGCATATTTGCTCCTGATATCATTTAAGAAATATTGTCTTATAGTTTGCTTTAGTCTGCTCAGGCTGTCATAACAGAATACCACATACTGGGTGGATTTTACAATGGAAATTTATTTTCTCACAATTCTGAAAGCTGAAAGTTTAAGGTGCCATCAAGGTTGGTGCTTTGCGCGGCCTCCCTTCCTGGCTTGTAGATGCCTACTATCTTGCTGTGTCCTTACACAACAAGAGATGTCCATTCTCTTGCTGTGGCCTTTTTTCCTTGCAGTTGGGGTGGAGAGAGACAGAGAAAGGGAGAGAGTGCTCTGATGTCTCTTCCTCTTCTTGTAAGGATACCAGTCCTATTGGATTAGAGCCTCACCTTATAAACTCATTTAACCTTAATTATTGCCCAAAAACAGTGTCTCCAAGTCTAATTATGTTGGGGGTTAGGGCTTCAATATAGAGATTCTGGGGAACACAGTTCAGTCCATAACATGTGCAGTTGCAAAATCCAATTAGCACTTCCTCAACTATCTCCTTTTTTCCCTTGCCAGATAAAAATCTTATTGTGCTATTCATTTATTTGCTCAATCAACTAATATTTATTCAACCTCTACTATATGTGATTTACTGTCCTACATATTAGAAAACAACAATAAATAAAACGAGCAAAAATCCACACATGTATGTGGCTATACTTTACTTTGAGGCTGGGGTAGAGCAGAAAATAAACAACATAAATATGTAAAATATATGACATGTTAAGTGCTAATAAACGTATTGAAGCAGATGTAAAACAGGAAAGAAGGATAGGGAATGGAAACAGAGTGAAATACCAAACAGGGTAATAATGTTAGTCCTTACCAAGAATGTAGTATTTTAGAAATACCTGAGGAAGATGAGTAAGTCTGCCAAGCTTTTATTATCCTCATATATGTTTATGCATTTATCATTTTATATTATTTCCTTTGTTTATATCTATACAAAGTACTCTATATTTACAAAATTATACAAGAGGATTCCACTTCTCAAGATGATTGACTATCTGGACTTAGACTTTATACCCTCATGATATAAATAAGTGGAAATTGAAAGCAACTGTGAAATAATCATTTTAAGCTTGGAAAGTAGGAAGCACAGAACTATGACCTGTGAGAAAAGATAAATAAAAAAGGTGAGTCCTTAATTGCTATGGCTCTCTGCCAGGAGGAACCTCCAAGAAAGTGGTTAAGAAATGGGGTTTTCAAGTTAAATTTGATAGCTTGAATGACTTGAAGAGACAAAGGAAATTATTTGGGGAGGCAGAGGTGGCTGGAATTTACAGAGAAGAATTAGAAAGTGGAAAGTTACAAGGAGAAAAACCCCTAGAAATCTGCACTGGGTTCTTTAGACTTTATTGCTGAATATAAAAGCTGCATATGTGTAAGATAAAACTCTACCTGCCTGAGCAAGAATGATTGGGGAACGGGGGTGTAAACTGAGGAATGTTTTTACATTTTGACCTGCCAGAGAGGAGAGTTCTCATTGAATAGTTAGTAGAGTCCCTAGACATTGTCACCTTTGTTGTAGAACTAGACTAGCCTCAGAACAAAGGCTATTCAAGATCCCCACAAGAAAAGCTTAAAAATAAGCTCTGAAATAAAATCATGCCGATCTCCAACTAACTAAACTGGTTACTCAAACAAAATCCATCCCATATTGAAACACACACACACACACACACACACACACACACACACACAGACAATCCAGCACTCAACAGATTAAAAAACAATGATGAGCATCAAATACAAAATTATTGTACATGCCAAGAAGAAGAAAAAAGTGAACTCTTAACCGAGAGAAATGTTATTCAGTAGAAGCATAACCAGAAATGACAGATAAATTTGTTCAAGTATTTAAAGGAAAACATAAAATAATTAGGCAAGAAATGGAATATACAAGAAAGTAATCAGATGAAACTTCTACAGATGAAAGTAAAATATATGATATAAATAATTCACTAGATGGTATTAAAACCATATTGGATATAGCGGAAGGAAAGATCAGTGAATTTGAAGACATAGCAATAGAAACTATGCAAATTGAAGCACATAGAGAAAAAAAGAAAAAAATGAAATGAACAGAGCTACTAACCTATGAGACAATATTAAACTTTACAACATATGTGAAACTGTAATTTTTAAAGGGAGAAAGGGGAGCAGAAAAAAAATTTCAAGAAGTAATGTCAAAAATCTGTCTACATTTGATGAAAACTAAAAACTCACAGATTTAACAAGTTTAGCAAACACAACACGGAGACAAGAATTACTGCCGGCTTCTTCCTCAGAAACCGTTTAATTAAACCAGGAGAAAAATGGAACTACATTGTCAAATAGAATTCTATATACAGCAAAAATTTATTCCAAAATTATTTTTTAAAAATATAATTTTGCTTTTAATCAAACAAACACTGAAAGAATGTGCTGCCAACAAACAGCACTAAAAAAAAACTATAAAGAGATACTTCCTCATGGGGAAGAAAAATGACACCAGATGGAAACGCTAAATTTCACAAAGGAATGAAAAATGAGAAATGTTCAATCTGTAGGTAAATATAAAACATTCTCGGCCGGGCGCGGTGGCTCACGCCTGCAATCCCAGCACTTTGGGAAGCCGAGGCGGACGGATCACGAGGTCAGGAGATCGAGACCATCCTGGCTAACACGGTGAAACCCCGTCTCTACTAAAAATACAAAAAATTAGCCGGGCGTGGTGACGGGCGCCTGTAGTCCCAGCTACTCAGGAGACTGAGGCAGGAGAATGGCGTGAACCCGGGAGGCGGAGCTTGCAGTGAGCCGAGATCGCGCCACTGCGCTCCAGCCTGGGTGAAAGTGCGAGACTCGGTCTCAAAAAAAAAAAAAAAAAAAAAAAAAAAAAAAAAAAAAAATTCTTCTCATTCACCATGTTCTTTGATAAGTCATTTACTGTTTCAAGCAAACTGATAACCAGGAATTACAGAATTTATAACATATGTAGAAGTAAATGCTATGGGAACAATAACCCAAAGAGTAAAGTGGAAATGGAAGTATAGAGTTTCGGAGTCCTCATCATGTGAGGCGGTAAATGGCATAAAGGGAGACTAGGATACGTTGCCAGTGCCTATTTCATCTTGAGCGACCATATTTTAAAAGTCGTATAGATAATAAACAAAGAGTGAAAATAAAACGAAAAGGAGGAAAAGAACAAGCCAGAACAGATTAGAAAGTGGAAAGCAAGTATGAGAACTATAATTTCAAATCCAGCTATATTAATAATTACACTAAAAACTAACGATTCAAAGTTCTAAAAAAGCAGAGATTGACAAATTGTGTTTTAAAATAAACAAACCATATACAGCCTGAAAGACACACAATTTAAATATAAAGACAGAGATAAATCTAATATTAATATTGGTGACAAACGAATCATAAGGATGCTGGAGTAGCTCTTCACACAAAACATATTTCAAAATATATATTATTATGTGGAATAAAGACAGACTCTTTATAATGACAAAATGGCAAATTCATCAAAAACAGAAAACAATCCTAAATGTTACGAACCTAATATCAGAACTTCAAAATGCATAAAACAAAAACCGATGGAATGAAAAATGTGGTAGACTAAACCCAACTCCAATAGGAGAGTTCAGCCAATATATCTACTGCTATGATTAGTAGAGGCAAATGATGACAGGGAACCAAATGCATAGTGCAATGTCAAATGATTATTGCCTTTTAAAATACATATGTTGGCCTGGCCATTATGCAGTGTGTTAATAAATGGAAATCCTGTTATATCTTGATATTGAGAGTAAATTGTGAAAACAGCTAAGAATATTTTCCCTGGAATGAAATGTACGCATATTGCAGACTGAACTTTTATGGTTTAAAATTGCACATTAGCATAATACAAATTTATTTTATCATATTAAAGGTCACAAGAAAGTGCTCAATAAGATAAATTCAATTATTAATACTTAACTAAGCAATATGATTGAAGATATGTTATTAAAGCAGAATTCATAACATCCACAACTATGTATGCTACAATATTACAAAAATGTACTGTATAATAAAACAAAGTTAATTAACAAATGAGTAGATTATGAAAATCAGCCAACTCGATCATTCTCCAAGTCTATAAGCTATGAAACTCACAAAATTAAGCAAAGAATATACATGTACTATATCTGTGTGTGTACGTTTATGAATGTGTGTCTCTCTCTCTTCATTTTCATAATCTGAAATAATGAAAAGTCTACTGAGAAATACAAGCATCTTTGATTGTAAGATCTTGGTAAGGAAGTTCTCTTTGGAAGTAACTTAAAGGTAAATATTTTCCACTACATTTGATACAAGATCAAGAGTTTACTTGGGTATGAATAGACATTAGGAGAGAAATTCAGAGCCTAGTATAAGACAAAGGTAGTAGGAAGGCACTTTTGTGCTAGACAAGTGGAGTTTCAAAACTCTTCAAGCCAAAAGGAAATCAATATTTATTTACTTTTTTAAAACACACAATTTCTTAGCCTTAGAGAGTGCTAATTGCTTATCACAGAAGTACGACTTTTCCAGATAAACCCACTAGAGTTCATTTAGGAAGTAATCTCACATTTCGCAGAAATGGTTTTAGGAAGCAAACACTGTCAAAATATACATATATTTCTATATATTTAGCTGTCATTTATCCACTTAAATTATTTTGGTACATTTTTCCAATTTTACTTCTGATGATTCAGACTATGCCATCATTTTGAGTAGAGAAAAGACAGATAATAGTTACTGTATATTGTTTGCACATATGTCATAAAAGCCACAAACATTATACATTTATAATATACAAACTCAGTGGTGTAAGATACTTTTCGTGGTATAACTGGACTAAGTATTTCTCCAAGTGACAACATTAGAAAGGAAAACACATTTTCTTTCATGTCTTGGGATAGATGCTAAGTATAGACTTTTGTGGGTCTTTTATAGCCAAAAAAAAGGTTTATCAGGTTACATCTAGTTTCTTTGAGAATACACAGTACTCCTAGCTTGAGGATACTTTTCTCCCACTATCTATGAGTAACTAATTTAGTGGCATATAAATATCTTCTTTCCCAATAATGATATAAACGCAGGAAATATTCCAATACTATTAAACCATTCATTCATTCAATGGGAAAACTGGATATCCATATGCAGAAGAACCAGCAGATATTTGTTGATCACTAATTATAGGCTAGGAACTGTCCTGGGTGCAGGAAATATAGCAGTGAACACAACAGGCAATGTTTTTGCTTTCTTGGAGCTTATAGTCTAGTAAGGAGATATGGATAATCAAATAAGTTACATGTATCTGTGTATATACATATATAACACACACACAAATATTTGTAAATAGCAACATATCCTATACATAAAATTAGGGATAAGAGGAGGATAAGGAACCCTGAAAGGAGAAGGGATAATAGTCCCTTCTATGATGTCTGTGTAAGACATCACTAAAAATGTGGTATTGGTGTAAGGACCTGAAGCTGAGGGCCCTAACCGTAGGAAAGCTAGAATCATGAGGGCTGTAGCCAAACGGGAGGAGAAATCAAGGCAAAGATTATATAGTGGGAGAGTGAGTTTTCAGCTTCTAGTCACAACAGATTTAAACGTGAATAAAAGGCCAAAGTAGTTTAAGGCTGTTGCAGTTTTGTGAAGTATAGGAAACTTCTTGGGCTCCCTCTTCATTCCTCTTGATGGAATCCTGTAAGCCAGGGAGGGAAAATCTTAACCGACTTTAGTTTTCTTTTTCAGGGTTTGCAAATAAAGGGGATTTGTGCTAAACTTGTCTGATGGTTAGTACTGAGTGACAACTTGATTGGATTGGAGGATGCAAAGTATTGTTCCTGGGTGTGTCTATGAGTATGTTGCCAAAGGAGATTAATATTTGAGTCAGTAGACTGAGAAAGGCAGACCCAACCTCAATTTGAGTGGGCACAATCTAATCAGCTGCCAGTGTGGCCAGAATAAAAGCAAGCCATCTAAATTTTATTTTGAATTGTAGCTCCCATAATTCTTACATGTTATGGGAGGGACCTGGTGGGACATACTGGAATCATGAGGGCAGTTTCCCCCACAATGTTCTCCTGTTAGTGAATAAGTCTCTTAAGATCTGATGTTTTTATAAGGGGTTTCCCTTTTCACTTGGTTCTCATTCTTCCTTGCCTGCCACCATGTAAGATGTGCTTTTCGCCTTCCACCATGATTGTGAGGCCTCCCCATCCACATGGAACTGAGTCCATTAAACCTCTTTTTCTTTATAAATTATCCAGTCTCGGTTATGTCTTTATCAGCAGCATGAAAATGTACTAATATAACTTGTGACTCTATTCTATCTAATATTAACTTTCTTTTAATCCATGACTGATTGTATGAATAGAGTCATATATACTTTGTAGATAAGTATTCTTTGCATGAAAAGCTATAGTGTAATATATATATATATATATATATATATATATATATATATTTTTTTTTTTTTTTTTTGAGACAGAGTCTCACTGTGTCTCCAGGATGGAGTGCAGTGGTGCAATTTCAGCTCACTGCAACCTCCGCCTCCCAAGTTCAAGTGATTCTCCTGCCTCAGCCTCCTGAGTAGCTGGGACTACAGACGCACGTCACCACATCCAGTTAATTTTTGTATTTTTAGTAGAGACAGGGTTTCACCAGGATGGTCTCCATCTCTTGACCTCCTGATCCACCTATCTCAGCCTCCCAAAGTGCTAGGATTACAGGCATGAGCTACCGTGCCCGGCCTATACTGTCATTATTAAATGCATAAGAGGAATACACACTTTGGGAAAATAAAGTCAAAACTATTTTTATAGTAACAAAATCTTGAGAAATAGTCTCTAGGAAAAATAGCTTCAGCTAAATTATTCTATCAAGTTTCTTGTTCAAAATTCTAGTGATGTTCATGGTATATACTTCATAAAACTCCTGGTGAGGAGGTAGGAGGATCTTTTAATTTTTTAATCCACTTCTGGCAGCAGTGAGAGATTATAAGAGGCTTGTTTTTAATCTTCTCACAGATCAGATTTAGTGATTTTAATCTTCTCTCATTTTGTAGTTGTACTGCCTGAATTCTGAAGTGTAACCTTTCATCAGTATGGATCAAGACTACTCACAACTTACTGTTTTACTGTTCATAGTAGATGTGAAAGGGCTTTTATTTCTTTATGTTTTTGCTTGTTTAATTACCAAGAAAAGAAGAGAATTAGATTATAGCAAAAAGAGTAACAAAATACAGATTGGATGTGCACTATTATAATCAAGAATTAACTAGTTGAACCGATTGAAACAAATTTGTAAATACGTTCATCTAATGTACAATTTAGCCTTACTATATTTGAGATACTGACATCCTATAATTTGTTAAATGTTATATTTGAGTTCAAACTGCTGCATATAGAGTTTAACTCTAATATTTTTAATTGAAGAAAACAAACATCCTTTCACTGAAAAAAATCTGGATCGGATGGTAAATTTCTGATGTTCTATGGATTGGAGCAAATACTAGGTGCTTATCTACAGTATCAGATAGAGTAATTTTCTTTTTCTTAATTACTTTCTCTTTTTTTGTATTAAGACAGAGACTCACTCTGTTGCCCAGGCTGGGGTGCAGTGGTGCCATCTCGGCTCACTCCAACCGCCGCCTCCCAGATTCAAGCTATTCTCCTGCCTCAGTCTCCTGAGTAGCTGGGAGTAGCTGGGATTACAGGTATGCACCACTACACCCAGCCAATTTTTGTATTCTTAATAGAGACGGGGTTTTGTCATGTTGGCCAGGCTAGTCTCGAACTCCTGACCTTAGGTGATCTACCTGCCTCAGCCTCCCAAATTGCTGGGATTATAGGAGTGAGCCACTGCACCTGGCCACGTGGAGTAATTTTCTTCTGCTACTTTTAAATTGTGTTAAGTACCTCAAGGTTTCCTACTCTTCCATTTAAATGTTCTTGAATGCTTTACTCTTTGTTTCTAAATAACAACATGCCAACAACTGTGGTTACTACATCCATCCACCCTGCAGGTTCAGCTTCCGAACAGCACAGAGTGCTGGTGCAGGGAAGAGTTTTCAGCTCATATTAACTGCATAAAGAAAGGGTCTGTTTTTGCTTTTTTGGAAATTAAGATACACCAGCCTGTAGTATTGTCTGATTTGGTCATTCCTAAAAGTATTTTTGTTGTCGTTGTTCACTTTATGTGTTCCATTCCTATCTTGTTTCTTGTTTACTTTAAATATCAGACTGCCTATTTGAATTGGTACTTTAATTCTTTGCATACGTTTTTACTATTTTTATGTGCTTATTCAAATGTATCCCTTATGTTTCCAGTCTTTGTAACATGTTACTATAAAGAATGGTTTTCCCTCCACGATACCCAACAAAATGTTGGTGGCATCTGCTTTGCTTATCATCTCACAATGGCATCTCTTTCTCCATGTAAGACATTATGGTTTAGTGACTCCTGCCCAGTTCTTGGAATTTTGTGTTCTTGTCTGAGTTTTGGTGTGAAAAGATAATATTTTAATTCCTTTGGGTGACAAGAGTAAAATTTCTGCTTGGGAGTCTAGGTGAAAATGGATTATCTTAGACTGGGCAGAATTATGGAGATAATGACAGTTAATATTCTTTTTGTAATACAATTTAACAAACCTCTTGGTTCTCCCAGTACAGAAGCATTCTTTTTTAACCTTTTCTTGCCTGTGTCCTTAGGTATATGTAGGTATTCCCCATCTGTAAGTCCTTCAGAGCAACCAAATCAGATTTTTGTCAGTTGTTCCAAAGTATTCAGAAAACATACAGAGAGAGAGAGGTAAACAAAAGGAAGCAAAAAGAAAAATTACCGCCTTTCATGTCAGTGCTAGAAATTGTAGGGAGGACAGCAGATATACAGGCACAGAAAGGCTTACTCTTTATTGTCCGCAATTCATTTTGGAATGTTATTTAATGTCTTTCACGGTGCAAGAATTTTTGACCTACATTCCAAATGGCACAAAAATATAAAACAGATGTCAAAACTAAAAATGAGAATTCCAGTAAAGTAAGTAGTTTAATATGCCTTCAAATTCACTAATATTTTCTTTTGCTGTATCTAATTTGCTTCTCTCAAGTGCTCTTTATTGCAATAAGAAAAAAAACTCATTGTTTTTTAAAAATGTATACCTTCATCAAAATATTTTTCTTTTGGATACAAAAAATAAAATGGAATGGAATACAATTTAACTTTTACAAAACTTTTTTACAGTTAAATTAAATTGCTTCAATATCTAGTATTAAATGCTTTTGCTTTCAGTTACTACATGGCCATTTTTTCGATTAAAACTTAGTGTAAATTGATCCCTCAGCATTCCAGTACTAATATCAGCATACATGCTTTATTTATATTATCTAGTGGATTGTGGTATCTCTATCCAAAAGTAAGCAAGGCAGAAACTTGGAAAAGTAAGAATCATAGTAATTTTTTAATTGCTCAATTTTAAATGGAATCCTGATATATCTCTGCAATCTCATTTTGAATGATCAGCATTGGCCTTCAAATAACTCTTGGCACCACATAATATTTAGCACAAAGCCAAAACACATAATAAAATTTACATGAAAAAACAAAATCCCTTTGCCAGTCATAGTATATGCACTTTATGCATTTAAGTAGTTAATTTTCCCAAGATTAATTGCTTTTCCAAGTAATTCACCTGTGTGTATTCAAGGACTGTTTCACTGGGGATAAATATAACTCATAAAATAGTACTAACAACTTCACCCTCAATGTCTTTGCTTTGATTAAACAAACTATGCTATGCCTATTATTCTGGAACCGCAATGCTGAACATGATCAAATGGAAGTGACACTTTGGTATCCAAGGAAGACATACTTACTTAAAGTACAGTTTGTGGCAGGCACTGAGCCAGGAATGGTGAAAGCCAATACAGCTAAGGCCATCTCTTCACTTAATTTTGCCTCAACACTGTGTGGCTGTTACCTGTTCTCCACACCCAGCTTTCTCAGTGGCCTGAATAGGATTTGGATAGCCTGGAACCCTTCTGAAATGGCATGGTGTGTAACATTGCCTAGCCTTACATACAGTGTTCTATATTGCTAAAGTTCCAAAATTACAAACGGTATGGTTCCTCTCAGTTTCAGAGGCATGCTAAATACCAAGAAATCCCACAGCTTATTATGCCTGCTACCTGCCAGCATCTGAGGATGTGCTAAATGCCTGCCTCTAGTTACAATCAGTGTGTTCCCCAGAGGATTCTGGCCATCCAACAGGGCATGCAGACAGCATATCTGTTTGTGTTTCAAGAAAAATGAATTACTGAACATTCTATTGGGAAAATCATCCACATCTAAAGTCATTTAAGGCCTAAACAAACACAATGCCAACAAAAATACTGGAAATTCCTACAACCTTCCAAACATTGACTGTGATTTTAGGTAAACTAATGAGTAATGACATTATTATATTGTAATATAATTATAATATAATACACTCCAGTTTGGACAAAACTCTAGAAGATGTGTCTCACCTAAAGGTTTAAGAATGATATATATTTATTTCTGAAGAATAGTTGAGTCTCAAAAATACAAGGATAGTAACCATATCTTTTGTTTCTATTTTCCTCTATCCAAATATAGCACTATTTTTTAATAAAAAAAATGCACACCATGTTTGTGCTCAGTGTCTCTGAGAAACCACTCTTTTGGTCTAAGCATATGCTGTTAAAAATTTGGGGAAGACAGAAATGAAAATGGCTACCCAGGAGTAGGATACCCAAGCATGTATCTCCCAGATTGCAACAGATGGTTGTTATTATTACCTTTACAATTTTTATTCATGGATTACATTCTTGAAAATGCTAGGTCTGATTTCGTCTTCAAGAATACAAGCTCTTGAGAATTAAGCCTGTTTTATAAAGATCACTGGCCAGATTTCAATTCAGCAAAAATAACTTATATTTAGATACAGAACTTTTCAGTTTATTATATATATTCATGGAGTTTATCATTTAATTTTCAAAGTAACTCCTTAAAATTTCTTATCTGCAGATGCAGAAAGTGGAATTAGAAAAATTATGTGTCCAATGTTGCCACTACAGAATATAGTGCAGAAGTTACATCTACATTTTTTGGTACTAGGATTTTCATTTATACATAGATGTAAAATATAATTAAAATAATAGAAGTGAATTCCGACAAACATGATGAGATCGTTCATCTAGAAACAAGTCATTATTACTCGAATAAGGTGGCCATGAGATTTTCACAGGAAATGAATAAAAGAAAATGACTATTTATTGATTATGTTGCTTGAGTATTCATTTTGCTACTTGGTGAAGGTTTGAGTCTATATCTAATATATTTGAAATGGAAAAACATCCCATATCCCCAAGTAAATAACATCTTTGAGCCCAAAGGGAAAAGTCAATATGTGAACAAGTCAACTAAGCAAAACATAATGAAGTAAAATTTTAAGCAAAATAGGGAATACCTAAACAAAATGATTCCATATTTTTATTTATCCATCCTTGAGGTTGAAGTTGACAATGGAATTATGGTCATCTTTTGAAGAGAGAGTTTTACCTTTTCACATTCTGGATTTGAATGTGTTTAGAGGCCATGTGAAATTAGGCAATATGGGATTAAATGATAATTTCCTGCATTAAGCTTTACTGGAGTATGTTTCATAGCATTACAGAAAAAAAAGGGTTATTTTGATGCACTTAAGGAAGATAGAATTCTTCATAAAATGAGATTAAATTTCTCTTTGTTCAGAGAGGAAAGCTGATTCCACAGAGAAAAATGCAACTACAAACCACAGCCAGAGACACAGACTGTAAAGTTCAGGTTAAAGAGAAAGGATTTAAACACGGCCAACATTAAAATTTGCAAAGCCTATTGAGCTAGAATTATATTTTTTATTGAAGTTCTGCTAGCTCTATTAAGAAAGACTCAGGGAAATTCTGTTTGTCTATCTTTGAACTATTCAGTGCTATTAGGTCAATAAGGCCCTTTGAATGGACAGTTCAGTCATATAACTCAGTTCTGTGTGGCTTGGATGGATGGTTTAGGTTTTCTCATACCAGGACCAGCAAAAAATAATAAGCCCTCATTACATAATGTGAATCACAGACCGACTTGCCACCTCCTGGCAAAGACACCATTTATTAAATTAAACTGCATTTTGCTATAACAAGAAAAGAACATATTCTTGAACTAGGAAGCCAATTAAGCCACACTCGTTTTCAGTTTTCTCATTATAGTATCTTTGCAGAGACATTGGGTTCCATTTTATTTATGATAATGTGTTTACCATCTTCCAGGATCTATAATAAGAGGTGATTCTATGATGAAAACTGGTGTGGAGGTTGGGATGACATTAAGAAGTTAAAGATCTCAATAAATAGGAGACGAGGTCATGTTTATGGATTGGAAAGTCTTACATTATGAAATGCAGATTCGCTTAAAATTAATCCAGAAATTATATATGATATTAATCATGATTCTAACAGGGTGTGTGTATGTGTTTGTCTTTGTGAAATTGGCATGTTTTCAGAAAGTTATATAGAAATGCCATCAGGCCAAGATAATCTTGAAGAGCAAAGTGGAAGGATTTGGATCAGGTAACAAGTTATTCTATACCTACAGCATTTAGTACTGGATAGTATTGGTACAGACAGAGAAAAATAGAAGAAGGGAATGGAATGCTGAGTCTAGAAGCAAATTCAGCCCTACATGGGCAGTAAGTGAATTGTGACAACATTTCTCCTGAAGAGCAACAGGGAATACAAAACTTCAATAAATTGTGATAGGGCAATTGAATATCCATATATCTAATAAACTGTGATTAGGCAATAGAAAAACAATTCTATTTGCTATCTTATACTACTTATAAACTACTATAAAAATAAATGTGCGTGTAAAACAAAGCTTTTAGAAAATGGTATGGAAGAATAACTTCATGATCTTGAAAGAATTTCTTGAATTTTTAGGGAAATTATTTCCAAACATAGTATAAACAATTTAACCACAAAGAAAATTACTACATTTGAGCAAATTCAAATTAAAACTTCTCATTATTAAAACAACCAAGAGGGGCCAGGTGCTGTAGCTCACGCCTGTAATCCCAGCACTTTGGGAGGATGAGGTGGGCAGATCATTTGAGGTCAGGAGTTCGAGACCGACCTGGCCAACATGGAGAAACCCTGTCTCTACTAAAAACACAAAAAATTAGCTGGGCATGGTATCCTGCGTCTGTAATCCCAGCTACTCAGGAGGCTGAGGCAGGAGAATCGCTGGAACCTGGGAGGCAGAGGTTGCAGTGAGCCGAGATCATACCACTGCACTCCAGTCTGGGTGACAGAGCGAGACCCCATCTTAAACAAACAAACAAACAAATGGAGAGTGTAATGGCAAATCATCATGGAAGAAGATATCTGTACCACATTTAACAAATAGAGGGAACAGGTCTGGAATGGAAAGAACAGCTACAAACCAACAAAGAGAAGGCAGAAAACCTGATGGAAAATAAGCTTTAGGGTTGAAGACGGATGGTACAAAAGAAGAACTGCATATGTACAATAAACTTGTGAGGAAGTGCTTCACCTCATAAGAAGACAAGGAAATAAAAACTATGTTTAAAATGAGATACCACTCCTCATCCAGTATCATAGATAAATTGACAGTACCACATATCAATGAAGATATGAGGCAAAACAGAACCATCATATATACCAGTGGTTCTGTGGGTTAGTACAATTACTTTAAAAAAATTTCAGCTCTATGAACCAATGTTTATGCTTACAGCTATACTCCATAGAAATGTGTCTTCACATGTACCAAAAATAAAGAAATGTGTGTATCACCCATATTCCTAATATAAACAAAAAAATGGACATTAACAATAGGTGGGATATATTATAATTAAGATACTTATAATAATGTTTTATATTATAGTAATACAATTAATAGAAGAGACAAGTGGCATTATATTTGTATGACACAATACTACATAACAATAAAAATGCATACAATTGCTACATACTACAACATGGATGAATCCCAAACATAAACATAATACTCAATGAAACATAATGTTCAATGAAAGGAGACAGACAAAAAAGAATACAAGGTGCATGATTCCACTTATACAGTGTTTTAAAACTAACAAAGATCAAAGTAAACTATAGTGTTAGAAGTAAGAGCAGAATTTGCTTAGAAGGAGGGGTAGAAATCAGAAGAGAACACAAAGTGGGGGCTTTTTCAAGTCCTTGCCACGTTCTAGTTCATGACCTAAGTGGCAGCTACACAACTTTTTATTTTGTCGCAATTAATTTAGCTATATTTTAGTTTATTGTACTTTTTTCTATGTGTTATATTTAATATTTTTTGTTTTTAAAAACTTAGTTCTGTAGGATTTGCAGAAATAAATATTTATAAAAGTCTCATTCTACTATATCTGATGACTATAATGTAACAGGTTTCTTTGTGCCTCATGAGTATGTTTTGTTCTGCACAAACAGATTCTCTTGCATTGTAGCAACTAGAATATGGCCACCTTGCCCTTAAGTCTTAGCTATAACCTGGGCTAGAGAGGTGATGGTTGCAACCAGACCTTGAACCCTGTTGGAGTCCTAGTGGAGATATCTGATCTAACACTTTTCCTGTAGGGAAAGGTGAGAACGTGGAGAGCAGCCTCCAAATAGACCAGAAAGCATTAGACTACATAGGACACATAAACCACATCAATATCTAGAGCTCAGGGATGTGAAGATTTTCTTCCTTGTCCTCAGAAAACAAAGAAAGATCTAAAGGAGAATAAATGGAATTCTTACCTCTTGCCCCTAAGTATGTAAATGTAATAAAACATTTGGGATTAAAAAGGCTTCAAGTGCCACGACCCAAAGAGGGAACTATGCCCATAATTCAGTCTGAATAGTCATGCACTTCGCTAAGATCAAGCCTCTAGCAGGTGGTAGAGCCCATCAGTCTCACATGGAACCTAGGTTCTTCACCACAAAGCTCAGTGTCTCTCTTGCAGTCGGAGACCTAAAATGCCTTAATGCCTGAGAAACTGTAGAACAAGTTGAGAATTCTATGCATGATAAAAGTCAAATATATACCAGTGGCCCAGATGTATATGATCTTACTGACTGATTTATAACTTCAAATGAGCTAACATGTATAAAAATGCTAATACCAAAACAAATTGATTTTAAGTTGTTTACAGAGAAACAACATGAGTTTAGTATCTAATGTTGTTACTAAAAAAATTATCTAATAGCTTTGAATGTTTACTATATTCGAGGCATTATTTTGAGCACTTTACAAGAATCAAGTTCAAATTTTACCACAATTCTGTGGGTAAAGTGCTATTATTTTCCCCATTTTACAACAAGGGAACAGAACAGAAGCACTTTGATCTTGTTTAACTTACAAATGTCTTGCTGCCTGTAAGTGTTAGAAGCATATTTCAATCTCAGCCCCAAAGTTAACTCTTACTTTTTAACCTTTTTTAAAGTTTGGTCTAGAAGAACTATCTTCAGACTTCAGAAGATAGCCAGTCAATGATAAAAAATAATCTAAAAAAATGCAAAATTGCTAAGGAAATTGCAAAGTCAGTCAAGTCACTTAAAAGAAGATAATTTTTCAGGTAAAACATTGTCAAATAAACAAACAAGCAAACAAACAAGTGAATAAATGCATAAATCTGAAGTTCCACTGGAATAAATAAATTTCAGAAGACACAGAGTAGCGTGTCGTTGTTGTTGTTAATTATAAGGAAGATAGTTACTAAAATGGGGATCAGGGTTGATGCCAGACAAAATTCTATAACAGATTGTAACAAAGGACTTCCGTGTAATTATCAGTGAAGGTAGTGAGCTGAAGCAGGCTAAGTACCCTGTTCTGTTGCTCTGGTGATCTCAGTGAAATCCTATAGGCAAGGCCCCATGCATCAGAATTTAGGCAAGACAAAGCAACTCACTGTATTTTTTGGAATAGATAAGACAATGTAGGCTTGATGACAGATCATTAAGTGAATCGATATGATTAAAAGACTCTGCTCGAAGTTTAATTAAGAACCATTAACAATTGATAATTCTCACTTAGAGCTGTATGATTCCTTCTTTGTTGTATCTCAGTACGTAACAGGCACTCTATAAAGATTTGGTGAGTTTTGAATGAATGTAAGGAAAATCTACAATGGCCCAACACAGGCTTCTTTGATGACTTCAACAACATATATATTTGTAGCTTAGATGATGCATTAGTAACGTGTCAGGCACAATTATGGATAAACAAAATGAAGGGGGTAAGTGCATGTGTTAGATGCTATAATAAAAATTTTCCTTTTCAGGGCGAGCTCACTTGATAAAGCTTTCTCTCCTTTAAGGTATACATGCATATTCACTTGCAGTTTTCCTCTTTGAGGACTGGCCTTTTCTTACTTGTATTCCTCCGAACCCACCACTAATACCTGGGCAACATCTTGGCAATAGAGCCAAAGTGGCATACACTGTTCAAAGATTCAGTAAAACATCTCAACTTTAGGCAGTTCCCTGGTTTCTGTGTAAACAACATACTGACTATAAAATTGCTTTTGGGATTTATGTCATTGCAGTTCTTTGTCCCCTTTTATTAAATTGGCTTACTTTCTCTGCACATCTCTGAGTGCTCTTGGACTTCGTACTGTATCAAGTGTCACATTATATATCATTGTCACAGACATCCTGATCATTTTCTTATTTTCTAGCTTAAAGCTAAGGTGACTGGATAGCTGAGGTTCTACACTACAGCTGACACTCTCAAATAACATGAATGAAGACTTACCACTAGACATATGAGATATTTTGAGATTCAATAAATGAGAAAGGAATCGGTCTTTCACCTATAAAAAAGAGTATTTCATTTCCATGAAAGAAATGTTCAGTGTGGATGTTGAATAAAGCCTGAAACAGCCTTAATGTGTGTGTATGAGTGTGCGTGCATGACAATTGATCTGACAAAAACGTTTCTGTTGACACTTTGATAAGTTTGAATGAAATTATTTGAATGTTGTCTTATTGCTTCACGTGAGCTCACACAAAATTTTTAATATTATATTCTCCCTTTCAAATCAGCATTCTCAAATCATCATGGAGGAAACCAAAAAAAGAACCATAATTCAGGGCTGATTTCTGGAGGAAAAAAAAAAAGGTATACATAGTTTCAAGTTATGAGGGTAAATATAACATGTGATACATTTTAAAGTGTAGAATTGCAGTTTGCTCATTTGAATTAAAATTAAAAGAAGGATTTGAGGCCTGAAAAGGCTGAGGAAGGGAAGGTGAAGATAATTCAGAAATAGAAATAAAGGCATCCAACAGATCTGTGTTCTTTAGCAAAAACTGTTCACTTCAAATATATATTTTAGCTCAAACTGCAATGAGCAAAGGTACATGAACAAGGTGTCTGTCTCAGAGAGAGTGCAAAAATCAATGCCAGTTATTTTACAGAAAATTTTGAAATTTACTAAGAGAAATGACACACAATTTACTAAGAATGACACATTGGTTTAAAATGGATTAATATCAGTTAACTCTATTCCTTTGTGTTACAACTATCTTATTTTTTTCCCACAAGTGGAGGTAACTTTTCCATTTCATGTGACCATGAATGAAACAGTTCCCTAGAACTACAATCAGGAGTCTTCTGTTTTGCAAATATTACTGTAGTTACCACTGAACAAGCAGTGGCATGTTTATTGAGGTTTATATATATGTAATTGCACTGAATTTTCCTAAAAAGTAAATAGCTTTAGCCAGGCACGGTAGCTCATACTTGTAATCCCCGAAATTTGGGAGGCTGAGGTGGGCAGATCATGAGGTCAGGTGTTCAAAACCAGCCTGGCCAACACAGTGAAACTCCATCTCTACTAAAAATACAAAAATTAGCCGGGCATGGTGGCTGACGCCTGCAGTCCCAGCTTCTTGGAAGGCTGAGGCAGGGGAATCACTTGAATCTGGAAGGCAAAGATTGCAGTGAGCCAAGATCGCGCCACTGCACTCCAGCCTGGATGACAGAGTGAGACTCCATCTCAAAACAAAACAAAAAAAGTAAATAGCTTCATACGAATGTTTAAAGACTAAATTTCTAAATTTATTTTTCATAATAAACGGATTAGCTCTTTAAAGAATGGTTATGATTTCCACTGGCCACTGGTAGAATAATAACTATAACCCTTAGACCTAGCATGGAGGCTTGCACCTATAATCCCAGCATTTTTGGAGACTGAGGTGGGAGGATGGATTGAGGCCAGGAGCTGGAGACCAGACTGAGCAACACAGCGAGATCCTCTCTCTAGAAAAAGTTTTAAAAAATTAGCCGGGAATAGTGTTGTGCACCTACAGTCCCTGCTACTTGGGAGGCAGGAGGATCACTTGTCCTGTTCAAGGTTGCTGTAATCTATGACCACTACACACACCAGCCTGAGCAACAGAGCAAGGACCTGTCTCAAAAAATAAAAATTAAACAATCAAAAGAAATATAGTCCTTAGATTTTATCCTAACATGTACCATAAAATTATATATACATATGTGTACACCATAAACACATTAACTGCATGTGTGAATATAAATCAATAATACATTTTTTATTTGGAAATAAAAAGCATATTTCCTAACCACACACCAATGTTTATAAAAACTTAGCATGATTTTGCAGGAATCCTAAGATGCAGAGAAATTGATTATCTTGTTAACTATCCTGTGTTCCAGTCACAGAGCATGAAGACAAAAAACAGAATTCATGAACCAATTCTAACCAAAAAGAACATTTTATCTAGCTCATTTGCATTTTTGTTTACAGTATGTTTCCTATTAAAAAATGTTTACAGTGTAATTCTTTTTGGAATTTAAAAAAAGGTCTGTAAACACACACACCAGTTCTACAACTTGATGTTTAAGGGAAAATGTGTGTGTGCGTGCGTGTGTGTGTGTGTGTATGTGTGTATGTAGAGAGAGAGAGAAAAAAATTCTTCCTTTATCCCTTTGTCTTTTATCTCTGGCTTTGCACTTTATGAAAATATTAAAGCTAGTACTCACTCATTCAAATGGGCCCATATGAAAGATACTACTAGTAAGTATGTATAACTACCATTCAGAAGGAAAATAAGATATATTTTAAATGTCATTTATTTATCATTTACTGATCATTATGAAATATGCAAAGATAAATAAAACAGATTATGTCTCTGACAGCAAAGAAATTGCAATCTTTCTTGCAAGACAGAGTCATCAAACTGTAGAAATTCATTCGTTTAGTCCTTTCACTCTAGAGATGAGGAAACTGCAAAACACAATGACAAGGAGGGCTGTGAAAGGTGGTAAGTGAAATTTATAAATACAATGGTTCTATGAGGTAAATAGCAAGTGGAAGCCATTGTGTATGATCATCATAGTTGTGTCTTCATTAGGCTGAGTTGCCATTGACTAATGTGTCCTCGGGCTGGTGCCATTGCTTTTACTATGAATGCACACACAACTTAGGTGTGTGAAATTTGCCTTCCCAAAAGCACACTTTCCTCTACCATTTTTAATAAGCATAGCTCTACAGTGAATGAGAATACCATAATTTTGATAAACACAATTCTTATTAAGTAAGCTACACTTGGGGGAGATCTAATTAATTCATGAATACCACTTGATAAGAGAGAGGTTTGAATTTTAAATCATGCATTTATTTGCAATAGCTGTATCTATGTCTATTCTTTTATTTTGTTCTAACATTTACCCCTAGTGGAAACATCTGCGCTGCTGATCTGTAAGAAAAATGCCTCCTGGTGACAGTTCTCCGACTGTGGGAGCAATGTACAAGCCCCTTCATCTCTGCACAGCATTGTGCATGATACGCTGTGCACAGCATCAACTCATCAGTGCTTGTTGACTGAGTCACCATTCGCTAAAACTCAGTATAAAATAAGATACAAAAATATATTTTTAAATGTATTAAACATATTAAAAGTTAATTATAAGAACAATATCACTAGGTAATACAAATCTTCAAGACAGAAAAGAAAACCAATCTCCTACTGTACATGCCTTTGTCTCGGTGTTACCATTTCCTGAGTGCTTACTATGTTCCAGGCACCACGCTGCAATTTTCACATACATACCACTCTCAGTCCTCACAGCCATCCCTGTACCAATGAGAAAACTGAGGTTTAGAAAATATAATTAAATTACCTATTTGTCACATGGCCAGGGAATCTTTGGGTTGTTTCAAACCCAGATCACTGATACTTTCAAAGACACAAAATAGTCTCTCCTTACATTTTGCTCACTTTTACTTGAGTTTAAGAATTGTGAATATTTTTGCAACCAAAGAGTTTAACTTGTAGTCCCTGTGGTATAAGTGTTGTGAAAATAGCTATAAAAATAGACTTATTCCAGAACACTAAAAATCACAATAGCAATATATTGTTATTTATATAGTTATAGCATAGATGGGAACTCTGAGGTTATCTTAGTATCTCTGTGAGAAAAGAAATGCTGTTTATTGCTGAGCTATTTTAAAATTACTATAGTTATGAATATGAATCATGCAGGTTTTAACTTTATGTGTCACACAAAGAAAGCAAAAGAGGTGAAGTTTTTTTTTAATTCTCTTCACTTATCCTTACATTTTCTTTGGCATCCACTTTTAATGCAATTCAATATATGTGTTATTAAATTATAGTAACAACTGTATATTTAATATGTATACAAATTTTATTTTAATAAAGTACACCAATAATATTTGTGTAGCATTCATAGTAATGATTGCGTACTGGTGATAATATGATTCTTGCAAAATAGTAATTGCATGCTATTATGTGTTTGTAATCATTGTTGAAACACTTGCTTATTGAACCAGAACACTGTGATTCAAAGTTCTGAGAGAATAAATGACACGCCTTTTATATTTACCTGACTATTTCTAGTACCTATCATATAACAGTACTCAAAGGCACTCGATTTGTATGTAATCCTTGAATGCAAGATTTTACACCAAAGCAATAACCATACATTCATTAAAAACACATCTCAATGTTTTAGCATGTGGTTATACAGTTTTAAAGAGCCATTCATTTGTAAGTACGAGATTATTTTACATAAAACCTGGCATTGTCTTTTGCAGGTAGCATCAGTTCAATTTCTTCTTTTGCTTACAACATTGCAGTATAAGTCAAAGGCCATCATATTCATCTTACATGTCTAGAGTAGTAGGAATCATACGGGATTTAAAACAGAAGTCTAAAGAACATAGACTATATTTGAATTCATTTATATCATGTTTCTTTAACAAATTCTAACTTTTCTTTACACATGATAATGCTAAAATAACTCAGTAAAAAGCCTGCTTTCTAAAACTGCCTGGAAGAACTTCCCATCTTACCCAGACAGGAAGGAGTGTGGCCACTGAGGCTCCAATCTAACAAGTTCCCAAATGAAGGACGTGGTTCAGTGGAGGGTAATGAGGAGTAAACAGGAGACGACTTGACTGCATTTTTGCTTTTTGTTGTGTTTTGTATTTTTAATGTTATGTGAAATGAGAAAGGCACTGATTATTCTGGGTTTCTAGTGTTCTATCTATACAATTAAAATAATAATACTTGCCCTGCCTGCCTCCCAGGATGACTGCAGATTTCGAACAAGATAATCAATGTGAGACTATTTCAAATCTAAAACACTCCAGAATTGAGGTTTTGGCCAAGTACTAATCAAGGAAGGAAGGCGACCATCATTTCAGTATCGTTAGAGTATTCCACATAACAAATTTCCAGATAACTGAGCTTAAAGCTTGATGGAAAATGGATCTCTAAAATGAATTACTGTTTATGGGTCTAGGTTTATTTCCCCATAATACAAATCTTAAATTTCCATGATGGCTATGATCGTGACCAATCAGAAATTGCGCTAGCTTGGCATACAGGAGGTTTGATTTGTCTTTCTTAGCATCATGATATCAGATGACTGCTCTGCTACCAACAGCCTGCCTTTCACAGCACTGGTCTTTCCGATTGCTGTTTCTAATCTGCTTTTGTCTGAGATCAGCTCATCTGGCTACTTAGAATCCTGTGTAGTTAATAGGTTTGAGTAAGTGTCTGAAGGCCTTTCTGAAAAGTCAAAAGAGGGTTTTGGATCAAAGATTTCATGCTGCAAAGCTTTCTGACTTCCAAATGCAGGGATCTTTAGAGAAAGCCAGAATTCCAACCCAGAACAATTCTGAATTTTCTCTCTGTGTCTCCTTGACTTTCTGGCTTTCTCATATACAAGGATACTCATAACATTTCACACCACATGTTCATTTCATGTGTAGAAAACCTGATGCCTCTGTAATCTTTATTTCAGAGAAAAAGCAATGTTTGATCTTGGGTTGAAATGTGAAGGCTTCTGCTTCTCTTTCAAGTGCTAGCATAATAATGGCCTTAAAAATATGTACCTAAAAGCTTCTGAGATCTGGTTTATACAGTATTATGAAGAATACTATATATAGTATCCCTCATATATATATTTATATATAAATACTATATATAGTATATTTTTATATAATATATTTATATAATATATAATTACATGTAATTATTACTATATATAATATATTTACTATAATAATTACTATAATATATAGTATGTTTATATATAAGTAAATATATATATTAAATATATAATAATATATAATTATATATATTATATTTATATATAATATAAATATTCTATATACTACTTATACATAATATAAATACTATATATAGTATTATTGTGAAATCTAGAAAGTGGCTAAGTGATTCCTACTGGTCACATAAAAGATCAAAGCAATACATGGACTGACAATTCCCAAATTTCATTTAGCAATTACTGAGAAGTTATACTCAATCTCCCTTTATTCACCTTCATTTGTCAAAAACATAAATTAATCATACGTTTTAATATAAAAACAAAGTGAACTAAATCCAAATAAAAAAGCAAAACTTCTCCAAGAAGTAACTTTAAAAGTAGTTCCTGTGAACTTTCAAATCTTTCTTAAAGAAATGAGAACGTTGTCCCATCAGCCTGAGTTTTCTAGCAACAGTGAAATTCATAAAGGTCACCCTGACAGACAAACTAAAACAATATTCTTCTCACAGTCCTTGCTATTAGAGTAGCAGTCAAGCAGCATATTCATTTTCATTTTCATTATGTTTGTAAATAGTAGGAGAGGCAGGGAAGAAGCATGTGCAGGCCTCCTACAGAGTCTCTGGGTGCCTGCAGAATTGCAACCATCACCCTTGCAGGTTTCATTATTTTTCAGTAGAATATTATTGACTGGGGGCAATATCTTATTAAAAGTCTGTTAGTTTTAAAGGTTGTTTAAGGAAACACATTCCTTGCCATAACGTCTTCCTACCTGATTATCAGTTCATTTATGCCATCCTGGCTAACATTTATTCTTAAGACAGTGTAATCTTTGTGTAACCTTGATCGTTATCTAATTTGCTTACCAACTGACAATTAATCCCTGATATATTGCCCCTGGCTCAAAACTCCCACTGCTTAATGAAGCATTCAGCTACAGTCACCTTGTATCTATCTACACAAGAATACGTTGACAAAGCAGAGGCTTCAAAATTAGCTCTGGCTTAAACATGCTGTAGAAATACCAATGTTTTTACTAATGCATACCATGAAGGCTATGTCCATGTTTCAATTGATTATTCTATGTTTTCATAGAGAATATAAAAGAAAATATTTCATTGAGAACATATAAAGAAAATATATTTAAGATCTGACATTAAGGAACTTAGGTCTAGTGAGGAAGATGACGTACATGTCTAATTACAGTTATACAAAGTAATGGTTGGGAAAACAATGTAAGAGAGCTACTCATAAATTTGAAATAAGTGAGGTGCTCACTAAAGGAGTCATGTCATGCTTGCTGGAGAGAGTAGAAGGTCTGGGACTTAAACATATGGTTGAATTATATGAAAATGTAAAGCTGGGAACAGGAAATAGCTACAAACAAATGCAGAAAAGTTACAAATTAATTTCATCTAAAAGATTCATCTAAATCATAGCTTCTAGTAAGGTAAGTGTTTAAAAAGTAGAAAATAATAAAGACTGTATTGGCAGCCGGACACGGTGGCTAACGCCTGTAATCCCAGCACTTTGGGAGGCCGAGGTGGGTGGATCACGAGTCAGGAGATCCACATCATCCTGGCTAACACGATGAAACCCCATCTCTACTAAAAATACAAAAAATTAACCGGGCATGGTGGTGGGCGCCTGTAGTCCCAGCTACTCTGGAGGCTGAGGCAGGAGAATGATGTGAACCTGGGAGGCGGAGCTTATAGTGAGCCAAGATCGAGCCACTGCACTCCAGCCTGGGCCACACAGCGAGACTCTGTCTCAAAAAAAAAAAAGTATTGGCTAAGAATAAATTTAAATACATATATAAATAATATATATTATATAATATATACAAATAATATATATAATATATATTATATAATATATAAATAATATATATAATATATATAATATATAATATATATAATATATATAATATATATAATATATAATATATATAATATATATAATATATATAATATATAATATATATAATATATATAAATAATATATATAATATATATAAACAATATATATAAACTTTTTGGCTACTAGTGTAGTAAATTTCATCTTTACAATTGAGAAGTTGGCTGAGATCAGAGTCCTGGATGCCTATGTCAACACCGAAAAGTGGCACTGAGTATTGTGGTTTTCATCTTTTTTGCAGGTATCCCCTAAGAATTTTCAGAATGCAACTTTACCAGTTATCTTGAAGAAGTTATACTATGTGGTGTTTTTTTAGTCATTGCAAGCTATGCTTCCCCTGTAGGGTTTATAACATATGTAGAAATAAAATATATGACAAGATAGCACAAAAGGCTGAAGAGATAAGAAAGTAAAGTAACAAAGTTTCTTGGATTGTTTGGGAAGTAATAAAAGTGCTATCTTAAAATAGGCTACAACAAATCAAGAAGGTACATTGAAAACAAATTTAACTACACAATGAGTAAACATGTGTAACTGAAAAGTCAATTGTAAAGAACAAAATCAATTATAAAAATAATTAACGCAATAAAAGCCAAGAAATGATAAATAAGAAATAAAAGACCAGATGAAACAAGTAAAAAACAAACAGAAAGATGATAGACTTTAAACAAAACAAAACAGTAGATTTAAAAAATCGAAGTGAACCAAATAATTAAAAGGCAAAGATTGTCACACTAGTAAAAAAAAAGAAAAAAAAATACTAATTTTATTACACAGACAAACATCAGATATAAGAACATAAGACACATAAAAGTAAACGATGACAAAACATATACCAAGCAAACATTAAGCAAGGAAAATTACTATGTCAGTACCAGTCAAAGCAGACTTTAAGGCAAAAATATTACAAGAAATAAATTGGCCTCTTTACAATGATAAAAGGGGCAGTTTAACAGAAACACAAAGTAATCCTGAATGTGCATACAACAAATAATGTATCTTCAAAATATAAAAGACAAAAGTTGAAAAAAGTAAATGTAAACTTAGACAAATGCATAATCATAGCTGAATAATTTACCATAACTTTCTAATTAGAAAAAACATACAAAATATCACTAATGACAGAATGTACAATTCGTCAATTTGGCTTAATTTGTCATCTTTGAAACTGTGCAAATAAGTGCATGACACACATTCTTTTAGGTGCACATTTGAACATTTACCAAGGTAGATTATATTTTACGCCATAAAGCAAATCTCAAAAATTCCAAATTATTAAAATCACAGAGAATATGTTCTCTGTTCACAAAATAAACTTGAAGTCAGTACTGCCAAGATAAATAAAAATGGCTAAATGTTAAATAATGTTTAGGCTTTTTAATGAAAAAGAAAATAAGGCTAAAAAACAACACTAAACTAACACTTTACAAAAGTGAATATTGAAATTACTAGGGTACACTTTAGTTACCAGGGAAACGCACATTAAAACTACAGCTAGATACAACTATACACCACAAAAATAACTAGTATTAAAAGAAACCCCTCTCATGAAAACAACTATGATGACTTAATCATAAATTCAATATTTATGTTACACATAGGGGTTGTCCCCGTGAGCGTGCTCTTTGTAGTACAACCCTAATTAGACCTGAGGGTGATGTGCTCTACAATCAAGAGTACCACTTGAAGTGCAGATCAGGGACTATAGCCTGAAGTTCTACTCAGTGCCATTGGCTGTCAGCAGGTTATCATCATGGTGGACAGATGTAGCATGCCATCAGATATGTTCATCTTCATGGTGTGCTCGTTTATTATTGAGCCAGATTGAACGACGATTATAGAAACGGATAAAACAATTTATTCACATACTCAGTTTTTAACTTGTCTACAATACCTGCCAATACAGAATAATAATGGAATAGTAATAACGACAACAAAATGCAACCATCACTTCTCAATAATAGTTGCTAAAACAATGTTGACAACTTCACCGTTGACTTAACAATGAGGACCACCAAAAACAACTCAGAATTGACTCAAGAGAAATTACTTTGACAAATATGTTGTTCAGGTGGAGCACAAATCTAGAAACATAAAGTTGGACACTTACTTTCACTTCAGTGGTTAATTGACCACGCTCATCCACACAGAGATGCGGATGAAGCCAAATTGGCAATCTATTGAATGTTTATGAAATTTATAACTGCAAATAAAGAGCAGAGTGTCTGATTTATTCTCAAGGAAGGATGAAAGACTGGTTGGGCACAAATATGTTGACCTCAGGATGTAGGTAGGGAATTAAGGAATAATTCCCTGTATTCCAATTACAAATATGAAATGGCAGCCCCTCAGATCATCCATGACATCCCTAGACAGTAGATAGTAACATGATTTTATCGTAAGTTTGAAAATGTCACTTCCCGTTTGGCCATTTGACCAAGCTACAAATGGCCTTATCAATATTCTACTCCAGAACTACACATTGGAAAATGCTGCAATTTGACATCAAATCTAGTGTCTGGAGAGAATTCTATTTAGTGAGCTTCTAAGGAATAGTAGAGTAGACCTGGAGAGACGATTGTGGATGTCCTGGAGTTTTAGTTCCTCCCTCTTTTAGGAAGTCAGCAAACAGCTGGTTCAGCAAGTCTGAGTCAGTTCAATGAAAAAATACAGCTCTCCAGCATCAGCCTCTGCTTTCTAAGATACTTACTTGACCAGGAAGCCCTTGCTACACTGTCACCTAGATGTTGGCAGGCTCCTTTCTCCTCCCTTGGGTCCTTTTTATGTTGCTCTTAGTCCAGCTGTGCTAACCCAAGCATAAGTCTTCCCATGAGATAATAAGAGCCTAGGGAATTATTGCTCTGTATTTGAACATTTTCATTAATAAACTTATTTTATGTTAATACCATATTGTGCTAGTAGTATGTGTCTGTGGGTAAAGGTTACCCTGACTTAGAAGCTCTTCTCTTCCTTATGTTGCTGAAAAAATGAAAAGCCAGGAACTCTAATGGAATAATTCTCAAAACTACCTAGGATGTCAATTATCAAAGCCACCTATGTCTGGCCTCCTATTACTAAATCTTGTGGACACTTTTCGGCTCTTCTTTGACTGGTCTCTCTGAGGTATCTGTCACCATTTATCACTTTCTCCTTCTTAAAACCCACTTTTATGTCACTAATAGTATCTAATTCTCCTTTGACTTCCTTCCCATTTTTATGCTTACTTATTTTAAGTCCCCTTGCCTACATTTTCTTCTTTCATTCACTCTTTGTATGTTAATGCTCTTCAGCTAACTGTGCAGCAACTCATTATATATACCTTCCCTAATCCTTTTTGCTTTTTTCTCACTCAACAACATAGCTTTTTTATTATTTTGTCTCATTATACATACATCTACAATATTATTTTTCATCTCTATGTGGTGTAGATGTTACATCATTTAATTAACCATTAGTGTAGCACTGAAAAACAGTTTTAATAGTCTTTTACTGTGTCAAATAATCCTGAACACCTCTCACATATTTGAATATATTTGTGGGATCATCCCCTAGAACCGGAATTAAAGAGAATGAACATTTTCTGTTGTTATGGATGTTGCCACATTGTCCTTCAAGGGATGAAGTCATTAGTCCCTTACAACAGTCTCATGAATGACCTCTGCCTCTGGCCATGGCTCCCCTAATCCCATCTTCACATTGCTGCCAGTGTGATTGCTTACAACACATATCTGACCCTGTCATCTTCCTGCTTCCCTCTCCAGCTCTCCATGGATTTTTGGATTACGTATCTACTACTTAACCACAGCAAGCGAGGAACCTTCATAAACAGACTCCTGCCTCCCTTTCCAGTCTCATCTCTTTCCAACTTGCTTCCTTTATTGCCTAATATGTTCTGTTCCAGCCTCTCATCATTCTCTGTTTACTGAGCTAACTCTTATCTTTCAAATCCTTCATTATTCATTTTTGTGTTTTTAGCATCTGGCACAATTCATGG
The DNA here is from genome assembly GCF_006542625.1 of Nomascus leucogenys. Taxonomy (NCBI): domain Eukaryota; kingdom Metazoa; phylum Chordata; class Mammalia; order Primates; family Hylobatidae; genus Nomascus; species Nomascus leucogenys. The sequence goes on along the minus strand of NC_044385.1, from coordinate 117,354,957 downwards.
AACATAAAAAAACAGTCCATAATATTTTCAATAAATGGGCGAGTCAAGATTAAATGTCCCAACTATGAATTATTATTAACATCTTGGTTACATGTCTTTGACACCAATAACACCTTATTTTAATCAATTTGTCATCTATACTAGTTTAGGTGATAAGGATTATATCTAGCACAATGTCAAGTGTTTCCTGAATACATAAATGTTTGAATGAAGTCAATTTCATCCTCATTTAAAGATAAGAACTCTTAGGGCCGGGCGCGGTGGCTCACGCCTGTAATCCCAGCACTTTGGGAGGCCGAGGCAGGCGGATCATGAGGTCAGGAGATCGAGACCATCCTGGCTAACATGGTGAAACCCCGTCTGTACTAAAAATACAAAAAATTAGTCGGGCGTGGTGGCGGGCGCCTGTAGTCCCAGCTACTCAGGAGGCTGAGGCAGGAGAATGGCATGAACCCGGGAGACAGAGCTTGTAGTGAGCAGAGATCGCGTCACTGCACTCCAGCCTGGGTGACAGAGCCAGACAACGTCTCAAAAAAAAAAAAAAAAAAAAAGATAAGAACTCTTGAGGTCGAATTTTCTTCTCCAAAGAGCCAGTTTATCAACACATCACTGTGTAGTGCAGACATGGATGTAGAATAGCTCAAATTTTCATAAAATGCTGGTAATCACTTTACAAAACTGTTTGGCAGTATCTCCCAAACATGAACATATGTGGTTCCACTACTAGGTATATATCCAACAGAAATGCACACATATATTCACAAAAAGACACAAACAATAATACTCTTAGCAGCACGATTCATAATAGACCAACACTGCAAACAATTCACATGTCCAAAAATATAAAGTGGATTTCTAAAACTGTTGGTATAGTCTTTCAATAAAATACTAAACAGAAGTGAAAAAGAATAAAACTAGAACTATACACATTAATATAGATAAATCTACCAAATATAATTTGGGGTGAAAGACATCAAACACAGAAGTGTGCACACTCTATGTTGCCAATTACATAAAGGTGAACTAACTATAGTCTTAGAAATCAGTTCCTGATTGAAAGGGACATGACAGGGGATCCTGGAGTGCTGGTAAGGTTTTAATTTTTGATCTGGGTGCTGGTTACTTGGATGGATATATTTAGTAAAAATTCAAGTAGCTATATACTTATTTGTGCACTTCACTGTATGTTATAATTCACTTAAAACCTTGATTCTTAAAAAGTAAAGAGCTAGACACCAAGGGATAGGTATTTTGTGATTCTTTAAAGTTCGCAAACAAACAAAATGAATCTATGGTGAAAGAAGTCATAATGGTGTTGATTTTATGGGAAGTATTGATTGGAAGTTGGGAGAAAGGGGCTTCTGGGTGGTGGAAGTAATTTATCTTGACTTTGGTGGTTACATGAGTGTATATATTTTTAAAAAGTCATTGCATTGTAAAGTTAAGACTGTGCACTGTATTATTCTAACTTGAAACTCAATAAAAAGAAGTTGAATTACTGTGGGGAATAGATCTTAAAAAAAATCCTGAAGCCTATGGATGTCATGTGTCTTTTCCAGTGACATATAGCTAATCTAAGTGGCCTAGACACCATATGTACTAATTCTTATTTTAGAACTTTTTCTAGGAGATATGCTATACTTTTAAATGCATACTTTTATACTTTTAATGCACATTGTTTTCTCTGTCAGTGTTGTGTTTCTGTAGAAGGTATGGACTAAACTTTGGAAGGTTTTTTTCCCTCCAATCACAGCTTTGCTCTTTAATAAATATGGGACTCTAGGCCTATAGTATTCTTTTGCTTCAGTTTCTTCATTTACTACATCTCTGCTTCATCTACTCCACTGCTTCATCATGAAGGTTAAAAGTAAAAGGCGGAGGTGTCTCTTGAAAGTAGCCAAGTGTTGTGTAAGTGACTTGTGATTATCAGTGTTCAACATAGTCATATGTACTAACTCCTTTATGCATAGATGTTTCTGATCACACGCAGCAGGCATCCAGAATCTGTTGAACCAAGGGATAATAAGTACTGTTGCTGCAATCTTATTACATTTGTGCCTATAGGAATTTCTTTAAGTGTAAAGAATATGTGACATAGAAACTGAACAGTGAATGCAGAGACTTTGGGCTGACATATGTTTTAACCCGGCTCCCACAGAGGAGCCGCAGGAATATGATCATGTCTGAATTTCTCAATGGCTAATATGCATAAACTTATTATAGAGTTTGGGGAGTTTTATCACACATTATTCCATACCAGAAAACATTACACCCATAGTACCTGCAGATATGAGTCTTTGTCAAAAGTTGTGAAATTGTATCAAAGTTTGATATAGCCCATTTTCTAAGAATAGTCATGTGCTTATAAGGGTAATAATACCATTTCAAAACAGTTAATACATGTGATAACGCATTACCAGCAGGACATATGGAAAATTAGAATGCTTTAATGTAAACTTCAAATATAAGCTGAATTAATGAAAAATGAATTTGTAATGTATTGAAGTTTTATTCTAGTTCTTATTATCTACCTACTGCTTTGGCTGGGAGACCTATCTGAACACATAGCTTTGAATAGCTCCATGACGTTAATAACAGAGACTTAAAAAAAAAAAAAATCACTGTGGGCTTTTTATTTCCCCTTACCTCTAGCTCTCCCATTTCTTTGAGTTAAGATAATATCCAACTACCTGTTTGGTATCTCTGCTTGGATGGCTATTTAGACATCTCATAACAAAAGCATTAGAATTAATGTGTTAATCTCCACCCTCACCCAAATCTATTCCTCTCCCATTCTATCCCTTTTCAGTAAACGGCAAAACCATCCAGACAATAGCTCAAGCAAACTACTTAAGATGCCAATTTGCTTATTTCTTTAATTCCCTGCGTTCATCTTATCAACCTGTTCTGTCAATACTTTCTACAAAATGGATCATAAATCTTCCAGGTCCTCTTCATTTCTACTGCCATAATCTTATTCCAAGCCATTATCGTAGCTCACCTGGACTACCACATTACTCAGTCAATCATCCTGCCCTCATATTACCCATTTTCCACAAAGCCATCAGATAATCTTTTTATTAAGTAGTGTCTTTCCTTTCCTTAAAACCTGGCAATGACTTTTTAATGCATTTAAAATAAAATAAGACTCTCTCCTTTCCATGGTCCACTGGCTGTGGTTGAACTGTCTCTAGCTCCCAAGGCTCTATCTCTGCTTAGGGAAATCTCATGTCTCCCTGTGTGTCTCATGGTAACAAATCAAATGTCAGCTAGAGAGGCCTTCCCTCCAAACCTTATCCACAGTAGCCTAGCCTCACTCGCATAACTCTGTCTCTCTCACACATATTTGCCTTTGTTATTGCTAGTCCAATGCTCACCACAACTGGTAGTAACCATATGACTATATTTGTCGCCAGTGGTTGGTTTATCTACCTCTGCCATCAAATACTGTACAATGAAAATAGAGCCTACATTCTAGGTGCATAGGAAACATTCAGTAAATATTGCTACAATGAGTAAATAAATGAACAGGCAAGTGAAAATTCAGAGCATAGTGACTATCTGGTAATGCGATTTGGAAAAAAATAGCAGTAATCCGAACATGCTGATGTTGAGGAGGCAAAATTTTACCTCTATCTCCTTAGCTTTCAGCTGGGCCTGAGAATACAAATTTAATATAAGTCTTATGGGATATGAGAGCCTTCATGAGAACATGCAGCGGCACGATCATGGCTCATGGCTCACTGCAGCCTTGACCTCCCGGGCTCAAGCTGTATCCTCTCACCTCAGCCTTCTCTGTAGCTGGGACTACAGGTGTACACCACCATGCCCAGCTAATTTAATTTTTATTTTTTCTTTTGTTTTTTTTTTCTTTCTTTCTTTTTTTTTTAGCAGTGGGGGTCTTGTTATGTTTCCCAGGCTGGTCTTGAACTCCTGGGCACAAGGGATTCTCCCACCTCCACCTCCCAAAGTGCCGAGATTACAGGCATGATCCATTGCACCTAGCACTAAAAGTTTTTATAACAGGTTGAACAAAAAGAGGCAATTGTGTAACAGTAACTAAATTATGTGGGGAGGCTAAAAGAAGATGAGAATTATTTTAACAAAGTATGTTTGCATAGAATTCTCTTGGCTATGACTACTTTTATGGGGGAAGGAGGTGTCTTTCACAAGGGAGTTTTTAATCTCCTGATTTTAGGAAGAAAAGGGAGGTTTAGAATGCCCTTTTTTTCACTGTCTATTTCCCAAATGTGTATAGCTCAAAATAACCCTTAAAAATAATCCTAATGTCAAAGTGGCATATTATTGGGTGGTGTATTCTGTTACTGTTGAGTGAAGTACGATCATTGAAGATGGGATTTTTTCTTAAATGCCATGTTGCACAGTCATAAAATAGATACAGAGCTGAAAAAAATCTGTCTAAAAAGGGTGTCTTCAATTGCTTAATTATAACAAATTGCTTTCTTCCTTTTCCCCACATTGAAGGAATATTTAGTATTGCACACAGTGCTCATTACTAAGCATTGATTTTCACTCATGTATCCTTATATGTGGAATTAAAATGATGAGCTAAGAAAATAGTATAATATATAGGAATATTCTGAATAAATCAAACATCTGCCTATATTCTCCTTAGAAACATAGCATATTTATTTATATATCATATTTTTAACAGTTTTGAAATTGGCCCAATTGGTCCATAGAACTGATGTTTACTGTTTTTTGGATAAACATAAAAATTGACCCTCTTGGTTTTTTTTTTTACTCTATTTGATTGATTGATTGATTGATTGAGATGGAATCTTGCTCTGTCACCCAGGCTGGAGTGCAATGGCATGATCTCGGCTCACCGAAACCTCCATCTCCTAGGTTCAAGTGACTCTCCTGTCTCAGCTTCCCAAGTAGCTGGGACTACAGGTGTGTGCCACCATGCAAGCTAATTTTTGTGTTTTTAGTAGAGACGGGGTTTCACCATGTTGGCCAGGCTGATCTCAAACTCCTGACTTCAAGTGATTCACCTGCCACAGCCTCCCAAAGTGCTGGGATTACAGGCGTGAGCCACCACGCTCAGCCTCTCTTTGTCTTAAAGCCTGAAACTTGTATTTGTCTTATCTGAGTTTCTTCCTCAGGAAAACCATCAGGCCTTCCAAATAGTATCAAGGAACTGAAACTCGCCAGATCACTGTATCCAGACAATGAGATGCCAGACTCTTCAAGTGTCATGATTGCCAAACCAACCTCCTGTTTCCTGTTGACCAACTCCTCTTCCTTATCCCTAATTCCTGTTTTCCTACACTTAGTTACATTCCTTCTCTGCTATATAAACTCCCAATTGTAGTGTAGCAGAGAGATGGATTTGAGGCTGATCTCCCAACTCCTCAGCAGTGGCACCCAATTAAAGCCTTCTTCCTTGGCAATACTCATTGTCTCAGTAATTGGCTTTCTATGCAGTGAGCAGCAGGACCTAAACCAAATTGCTGGCATTTCAGTAACAGTTTTAAGTTTATTATTGCCATGATGTTTTCACTATTTTTTTGTTTTTATTACTCCTCATAGTTTTTTTCTTCACTGAGGTACAACTGACAAATACAAACTGTGTTACTTAATGTGGACAATGTGATGATTTACAGATGTATACACTGTGAAATGACTATCACACTCTAACTCACATATCTATAATCTCACATAGCTTGTGTGTATGTGTATGTGTGTGTGTGTGGGGGGGGCAATCTACTCCTAGCAAATTTAAAGCATACAATACAGCATTGTTAACTCTAATCATGACATTGTCATGACATTGTACATTAGATCTCTAGAACTTATTCATGTTATAACTGAGGGTTTGTATCTTTTTGCCAATATCTCCCCATTCCCCATTCCCCACTCTTCCATCCCCACGCCCTGGCAATCAGCAATCGACTCTCTACCTCTACTTCTATAAGTTCACCTTTTTTAGGTTCCACATATAAATTAAATCATGTGGTATTTTTCTCTCTGTGCCTGGCTTATTTCAGTTGACAAAATACCCTCTGGGCTCATCCATGTTGTTGCAAATGGAAGGCAAAATTTCCCTCTTTTTTAAATACTGAATAGTTTTCCATTGTATGTATCTAGCACATTTTCTTTACCATTTATTCCTTGGTGAACCCTCAGGTTGATTCCTTATCTTGACTATTGGGAATAACGCTGCAAAAACAACATGAGAGTGCATGCTGTTTTCCATACTGGTTGTACCAAATTATATTTCCATGAACAGTGTGTATAAGAGGTCTCTTTTCTCCACATCCTCATCAACACTTGTAATCCTTTTTTGTTTTTTTGCACAACAGATATCCTAACCAATGTGGTGATATATCATTGTGGTTTTGATCCGCATTTTTCTGATGATTATGGATGTTGAGCACCTTTTCATAAACCTGTTGGCCATTTGATGTTTTATTTTGTGAAATCTCTGCTCAGATCCTTTGCCAATTTTTTATCACATTATTTGATTTTGCTATTTAGTTGTATGTTATTTAAATATTTTTGAAATTGAGAGTCCCTAGATATATGGTTTACAAATGTTCTCTCCCCTTCCATAGGTTGTCCTTTATTTTGTTGATTATTCTCTTTGATGTACAGAAGCTTTTAAGATTGGTATAGTACCCCTTGTTTTATTTTTTTTCATCTGTGCTTTTAGTGTCATACCAAAAAAATTACTATCAAGAGCAGTGCCAAAGAGTTTTCCTACCTATGATTTTTTTCTAGAAGATTTACATTTCTAGGTATTACATGTAAGTCTTTAATCCATTTTGAGTTAATTTTTTTGTGTTCATAACTTATTTTGTAAAAAGATAATGTAAGATATCCATGCTATTAGCAAATTTTAAAATGTAACAAAGAAATAACTTAAAGTACAAGAAAAATAGGTCAGGCATGGTGGCTCACACCTGTAATCCCAGCACTTTGGGAAGCCAAGGCGGGAGGATCATGAGGTCAGGAGTTCAAAACCAGCCTGACCAACATGGGGAAACCCTTCCTCTACTAAAAATACAAAAATTAACTGAGGGTGGTGGCATGCACCTGTAATTCCAGCAATTTAGGAGGCTGAGGCAGGAGAATTGCTTGAACCCGGGAGGTGGAGGCTGCAGTGAGCTGAGATCACACCACTGCAATCCAGCCTGGTTGACAGAGTGGAGACTCGGTCTCAAAAGAAAAATAATCAGGAAAAGAAATAGAAAAAAAAAAGAGAAAGAAGAAAGATAAAGGGAAAGGAAAGAGGAGGACAAAGAGCACAAGAAAAGGAAGACAAAAAATAAGGAAAATAAGTAGTAGTGATGATGATGGGAGCTGGCTCAACAATCTAATAGAACATACCCAGAGATTCAATAGCACAGTGGTATGGCAGTGTCAAAAGCATATTTAGAAGAATCACTGGCCGGGCACAGTGGCTCACGCCTGTAATCCCAGCACTTTGGGAGGCCGAGGCAGGTGGATCTCCTGAGGTCAGGAGTTCAAGACCAGCCTGGCTAACATGGTGAAACCCCACCTCTACTAAAAATACAAAATTAGCTGGGCATAGTGGCACATGCCTGTAGTCCCAGCTACTTGGGAGGCTGAGGCAGAAGAATCGCTTGAACCCGGGAGGTGGAGGTTGCAGTGAGCTGAGATTGCACCGTTGCTCTCCAGCCTGGGCAACAGAGCAAGACTCCATCTCAAAAAAAAAAAAAGAAAGAAAAAAGAAAAAAAAGAAGAATCATTAAAAACTGTCACATTTTGAAACATATATTAATACTAAATTTCACACACAGTTGTGTTGCAATTTAAATAGTTAGTTAAAAAGTTATACTCAGACAATACCATCAATATTTAGAAGAAACTCTTCGATATTTATCTGATACTATGTACCACAATTAAATCTAGAAAAATGGATGGATTAAATGTACAACATAAAAAAAAACTTTAAAATAGGAAAATATACATGAGGAATATAATTTTGCTTTTGGAATGAGAAAAGATTTTCTGTGTATACAAGAAATCAAGAATGTAATTAAACAAAGGACAAATTTCTAAAACTAAGAAACACTGTTAACAAAATAAAAAGCAAATAAATTTAAAATATGTATTCTACAAATATAGCAAATGAAAGTTAATATCATTAATAGGGATAATTCATTCAAATGAATTATAAAAAGTATAATGGTACAAAGAATACACAGTTACAGCAACAGAAAATTTAGAAAATGAACAATTATAACTAATACACATTTTAAAAATATTGAATTCCATTAGGAGTTACAGAAATGCAAATGAAAACAATAAAAATTAAAAATAATAATGTTGGCAAGCATGTGACAAAAATGGAGCTCTCTAATATGGCCAGATAAATTGTGTAAACTTTAGTTGAAATTACATGCCAATAAATACTAAGAAACTTTTAAAAAGCATCCTCTTTATTCCACTAATGATTTTGTATATGAAAGTGTTTACAAAATTAACAATAATATATAAATATTGCTAATGATTAAATTATGAATCACTCTTCTACCAGGGTGTTACATAGCCATGGAAATGATGTATTTAAAAGCATTTATAATTTTAGAAACTTTATGATCATTAGGAAAAACATATGAGCTCTTAAGTATAAATCTAACTTAATTTTTGAAAATCTGAACAAAAAGCAAGACAAAGACTGGGAAAAATAATTTTTTAAAATTTAATATTTTTTAAAATTACAGGTGATTTTAATATTCTTTTTTTTTTTTTTTTTTTTTTTTTTTTTGAGACGGAGTCTTGCTCTGTCACCCAGGCTGGAGTGCAGTGGCGCGATCTCGGCTCACTGCAAGCTCCGCCTCCCAGGTTCACGCCATTCTCCTGTCTCAGCCTCTCCGAGTAGCTGGGACTACAGGCGCCCACCACCACGCCCAGCTAATTTTTTGTATTTTTAGTAGAGACAGGGTTTCACCGTGGTCTCGATCTCCTGACCTCGTGATCCGCCCGTCTCGGCCTCCCAAAGTGCTGGGATTACAAGCATGAGCCACCACGCCTGGCAAATAATATTCTAAAAATTTTTACTGTTTTAAGTTCTTCTAACTGACTGTATTTTACTTTTATAATACTAAAAATACAAATTTTTTAAAGTATAAATATAACCAAGATAAATATGTAATATGGTTTAGCTGTGTCACCACCCAAATCTTATCTTGAATTGTCGCTTCCATAATTCCCATGTGTTGTGGGAGGGAACTGGTAGGAGATAACTGAATCATGGGGCAGTTTTCTCTTTACTGTTCTCATGGCAGTGAATAAGTCTCACCAGATCTGACGGTTTTATAAAGGGAAACCCCTTTCACTTGGTTCTCTCTCATTCACTCTTGTCTGTCGCCATGTAAGACATGCCTTTCACCTTCTGCCATGATTATGAGGCCTCCCCAGCCACGTAGAACTGTGAGTCCATTAAACTTCTTTTTCTTTATAAATTACTCAGTCTCGGGTATATCTTTATCAGCAGCGTGAGTACGCTAATACAATATGGAAAAGCAAATAAGTGTTACTTTAACATATAGGAAATACTATTTATTCAAATATTTAACTTCAAGTATTTATAACATATTTTGGAGTCATTTTGTGTATAATCAGATTGCAATATTTTGTTGTTAAACTCTCAGTAGTAAACAGTACACTTCTGCACAGGTGCATTCTTTGTTTGCTTTTTTCCCCTTTTAAAAAATATCAGTGTCAGTTTTTAAGTGAATCAGGCCTTTTATGACTTACATCATAGTTCAGCTCATGATCAATGCATGAATGCATTTCATCAACTTCAAATATCTACTTAAGGTAACTAAACTTTTGACCAGAAGAGTCAGTTAGATATTAGACTCCTGATAAGTTTTGATTGATGCAGTAAGAATAAACAATGAATAAACATGCCTAAGTTGCAAGGAAATATTTTGAAGCAAACATATCCTACACATAAACCTGATACAGACTGAATACATACACCTGTCTCAATCTCTGTCTGCACATCTTTTGTTTAATATTCAGAATAAAATATTTTACTACAAAGCAATTTGTTACTTGTATAGTCTACGTTCTTCCTAATTTTCTGAAATACAACAAAATACCTCCAAGTCTCTTGATAAAACCATGTCCCATAAAAACTGACAATGAATCTCTTTTCTGACCATTTACTGCTCCCATTATACACTTTTGATTGTATAAAAGAAGTTTATTCCTATTTCTATGCTTTTTCTGTACTAAGTCTAAAGGGAAATGTTAAAGTAAGTTGTTCTGTATTAATAATTTAGTGAATTCTTCAATTCACTGATGTCAGCCTGCTGACTGACCTGAAAATGAACTTTTCTGGTAACATATTGCTGAGCTTAAAAAACACCACGGGCTTTCATGTGTCTGTATGAGGAATTTACCTTTTAGTTGTCTAATTATTTCTATTTAGAAGTTCAGGAAGAAATTGAAGAATATGAAGAAAATTGCTGGTTTCTAGTAAGTACATCCAATTCTGTCATGTGCCAATAGATAGTAAAAAATAGCATTCCTCCCATATGGAAACCTACTTTACAAATTAAATGTATTTGATGTTTAAATCAAATATTCTAAGAATTATAACCCAATGGACTTATTCAGTTTAAATATGCATATCTGAGAAAACTTCATGATAATTATATTAGGAAAAACAGATCAATTTATCAAGAAGTGTGAAAATCCCACACAATGGCAACAGCTCAAGCACGGATGTACTGAATGGAACTCCATAACGACGAAGTGATTATTTTGACACGCTCAGCTGTTTAATATCATGCCTGACTGCCCCTTTCTGGTTGCTGATTTTCCTTTGTAGGATATGACAGGCCTAAATGAATTTGAACCCTTGTGAATTAAAACCTTCTCATTCATTTACTTTGGCTAAAATCCCTTACGCTCTTAGCAAATGTGTCCTTTTCTTCTTTAAATGAATCTGAAGATATGTACAATTACATGGGAGGCTCTTACCTCCTCATAACTATACGGAGAGAAGAACTGGGTAAATGATGGTGTAAGAAGAAATAGAAATGTTATAAATATCTAATCATTCATTGATTGATATCATGGTACAGCAGATAAATGAGCGATTTAAGGTTAAAACATTTCTCCAAATGAGCACTCCTTTATACCTGACTTCACATCCAAAATGCCTTCTGGAGCTAAGCAAGTTACATTTCTGAGGGAATAACTAACAATTATTGAGTACTTATGAGTTAGGCAATATTCTAGGTGCTTTTTTTTATTATTATACTTTAAGTTCTAGGGTACATGTGCACAACGTGCAGGTTTTTTACACATGTATACATGTGCCATGTTGGTGTGCTGCACCCATTAACTCCTCATTTACATTAGGTATATCTCCTAATGCTACCCCTCCCCCCTCCCCCCACCCGACGACAGGCCCCGGTGTGTGATGTTCCCCACCCTGTGTCTAAGTGTTCTCATTGCTCAATTCCCACCTACAAGTGAGAACATGCAGTGTTTGGTTTTTTGTCTTTGCGATAGTTTGCTCAGAATGATGGTTTCCAGCTTCATCCATGTCCCTACAAAAGACATGAACTCATCCTTTTTTATGGCTGCATAGTATTCCATGGTGTATATGTGCCACATTTTCTTAATCCAGTCTATCATTGATGGGCATTTGGGTTGGTTCCAAGTCTTTGCTATTGTGAATAGTGCCGCAATAAACACACATGTGCGTGTGTCTTTATAGCAGCATGATTTATAATCCTTTGGGTATATACTCAGTAATGGGATGGCTGGGTCAAATTGAGAGGTGAAGCTGGCTGGGCTTTTGGGTGGGGTGGGGATTTGGAGAACGTTTCTGTGTAGCTAAAGGATTATAAATGCACCAATCAGTGCTCTATGTCTAGCTAAAGGTTTGTAAACGCACCAATTGGTGCTCTATGTCTAGCTAATCGGGTAGAGGACTTGGAGAACATTTCTGTTTAGCTAAAGGATTGTAAATACACCAATCAGCACTCTGTGTCTAGCTAAAGGTTTATAAATGCACCAATCAGCACTCTGTCAAAACAGACCAATCAGCACTCTGTAAAATAGACCAATCAGCACTCTGTTTCTAGCTAAAGGTTTATAAATGCACCAATCAGCACTCTGTCAAAACAGACCAATCAGCACTCTGTAAAATAGACCAATCAGCACTCTGTATAATGGACCAATCAACTCTCTGTAAAATGGACCAATCAGCAGGATGTGGGCGGGGCCAAATAAGGGAATAAAAGCAGGCCACCCAAGCCCACAGCAGGAACATGGGGTCCCCTTCAACATCGTGGAGGCTTTGTTCCTTTTGTTCTTTTGCTCTTCACAAGAAAGCTTGCTGCTGCTCACTCTTTGAGTCTGCACTGCCTTTATGAGCTGCAACGCTCATGGGGAAGGTCTGCAGCTTCACTCCTGAAGTCAGCGAGACCACGAACCCACCAGAAGGAAGAAACTCTGGAGACCTCTAAACATCAGAAGGAACAAACTCCGGACACACCATCTTTAAGAACTGTAACACTCACTGCGAGGGTCCACGGCTTCATTCTTGAAGTCAGCGAGACCAAGAACCCACCACTTCCAGACACAAAATGGTATTTCTAGTTCTAGGTCCTTGAGGAATCACCACACTATCTTCCACAATGGCTGAATTAGTTTACAGTCCCACCAACAGTGTAAAAGCATTAACTTGTTTAATTATCATCACATCTTGTACGAAGAAAGTGTTCTATGATTGATGCTTCTTCCATTTAATTTCATTTTGGATCACAGGGGCAGTGGTATCAGCTCAAAATACCCCATCAGATTGCGGCATATCAATATTATTCTCTGTGTTTTATTTATTTATCCCTGTTCTTATAGCCTGACTGCCATTACTTTCCACCTCTCCCAATCAGTTAATAATTTTAATCTTTATCTTTTTGTCTCTGTTCCTGCAAACTGTGCATTTTGTACATTAAGCTTCATCCCTGTTGCACCTAATTTATTGTGTCTAACTGCTGTGAAGTATTTTATAATGTGTCTCTGCTACATTTGACCAATCTACACCTCCAACAATAGATATCTAGGTCGTTCAGGCCTTCCAAAACAAATGTTTCCATTTTGACTTCATGTGTTCTCTTTGTTACAAATGTTCACTAAATGTGCTGCTACACATTCCCTTATGTACACATAGGGAACATAAGAGAACATGTAGAAATATGTGCAAATTTTTGAAAATTTTGGGGAAATACGTATACACAGAAGGGTGAAATTGGATTCAAAACCTGTGGAAATACTTACCTAAACTGTGTCACCTTGCTTTCCATATAGTTTCTGCAAACCCTGTGCTCCCAGCAGCAGGGAATTAGCGTTCCTATTCCTTCATATTGCTTCATTCCTAAGCACTACTCAGCTCTATAATTTTGGACTTTATACCTGTATCTAATAGTTACAAAATTATGCAATTCCCAGTTTGAAGATGAGAAATCAGAGGTACAGAAATATTAAGTAACTGCCCAAAGACGCATAGTAACCAGTAGAAACAGGATTCAGACCCAAGTGGGCTGACCCCAGAGCCCACACTTAGTCACTATTCTATACTTCCACCCAGAAGGCAGAAATAATAAGGCACATGGAATAGTGACAAACTAGAGAACATAGGTACTGCCTTCTGGCATTTAAATATATCAAAACAGTGAAAACAATAACTGAGGAATATAGCAAACAAAATACACCAGTAGGCTAAATTGGCCTGAAGGCCACTGTTATATGATCTCTACTATATATAATAATTTTATTACCAGCAGAATAATTTCTCAACCTGCTTTCAGTAGGTATAACTAATGGTTAATAGACCACTCCCACTGTGATGCAAAACTCCACCTCATTTTTTTCACAATGTGATCTGTCTATTAAGCATAGGTTATAGCTACAACTACTGAGAGTCCATTTTATTTGCCATGGTTGGTTGAGTCATAATGGAAATTTCAAAATGTGTGTTTGAAGGTATGGGTGAGAATAAATAGGTACATTAAACTAATACTAAGACTGTGCAACGACCCTCCCCAAAATTTTTAGCAATTAAGTCTATTAGATAAATGCCAAAAATGTATAAAAACATTCTAATTTTTATTGGCCAATCTACTCCAGAGCTCACACAGACCACACTAAAAGGAAATTAATTTATCTTTAAGTCAGGAAATATTTATTTCTCTAGGTATTTAAATACAAAGTAGTTGAAGAAGAGTATAGATATTGAGAAAACACTTTGGGATTTCTCCAATAAAATTCTGTATTCATGGCAAAAGGATGTTCATTTCAGTTTCAAATAGAGGTCTTATCATTTTGGCATTTCTAACACTGCCACACTGCCATGCCACCCAGGAGCTCTTCAGCACACTTCAGACTGTTTTCAACCCCCACTCCTCCATAGAAAACACTCTTAGGAAAATTGCCAACGACCTTCTAGCTATGAAATTTAATAAACCCTTCTTAGTCTTGGTCTAAATTTAACTGTCAAATGAATTTAACCATATTAAGAACATCCTCCACAGTTTTCAAAGGTAATCTCTTTTATGAATCACTTGCTACTTTTACTTTGTCTTTGATGTAAAAATGTCTTTGACATGTAGACACAGAATAAGTTACAGATTTATACATTTTCCTAAAATGAGAAGTTAACTTCTGACCAGATCCAGAAATAGCATATAACCTGCATATCAGAGGAACCTACGTCTCCCTCCTCATCAATCACGAACTCCCTTCTCTTAATATTAGATCTTTTGAACTTCTGTGGGACCATAGATAATGCCTCTGTGTTTTACTTATTTGGCTCAGTATTACGCTAGTGAGATCCATCTACGATGCATGACACAATAGTTATCTTTACTTATTGCCATATCATATGTATGAACAAAATTTATGAATATTCCATAATTTGTCCATTCAACTTTTGATGGACATTTGAGTTTGTTTTCTGTTGTGAGTTATTATGAATAGCAATCCTTTGTTCATTCCTAACTCCTGCAGACATTCCTTTGTTACACATGTGCATTTCTGTTAGAATTGGAATTCTAACAGGACTCCACATGGAATCATAAGGTTACACATATTTACACTCCCAATGCCAGTGTATGAGTGTTCCAATTACTCCACATACTATGACAGTTGGTATTGTCAGTCACCTGGGACATCAATCAAGTGACTAAATATGTCTAGTCAGGGCTCTATTCAGTTCCATCATTCTGTTTGTCTATCCTTTCACTAAGCACAGTATCTTTTTAAATTGCTACATAATTTAAATTATGTAGCACACACACACACAAGGTACATGTGACACTTTATTACATGCATAGAATGTGTAATGATTATGTTGGAGTATTTAGAATCTCCATTACCCTGAGTATTTACTTGTTTAGTTACTTCAGTTCCTTTATATTCTGGACATTAGTCACTTGTCAGATCAATAGTTGGCAAATATTTTCTTTTCATTTCAACAGTTTGCCTCGTCACTCTGTTCATTGTTTCCTTTGCTATGGAGAAGGTTTTTTTTTAAGTTTAATATAGCTCCATTTGTCTATTTTTCTTTTTGTTGCCAGTGCTTTTGAGGTCCCAACCATAAAATCTTTGCCTAGACTCATATCCTGGAGTGTTTCCCTTATGTTTTCTTCTAGAAGTTTTATAGTGTCAGGTCTTTATCTTAAATTGGTTTTTGTATATGTGAAACACAGGAGTCTATTTTCATTCTCTTTATATGGATATCCAATTTTCCCAGCACCACTTATTGAAGAGGGTGTCTCTTTCCCAGTGTATGTTCTTGACACCTCTATCAAAAATACATAAATGTGTAGCTGTACATATGTAGATTTATTTCTGGGTTCATTATTCTGTCCCATTTATCCACGTCTCTTTTTGTATACATAACATGTTGTTTTACTATAGCCTTGTAATATATTTTGAAATCAAGTTGTGTGATGCCTCCAGCATTATTGTTTTTGCCTAGGATTATTTTGAGTATTTGGATTCTTTTTGGTTCCACAAACTTTAGAGTTGTTTTCCTATTTCTATGTAAAATGAAATTGGTCTTTTTATGGAGGTGGCATTGTATCTGTAGATTGCTTTGGATAACGCAGTCATTTTAATAATATTGAATGGAAAGCAAGGGATGTCTTTCCATTTGTTCATGTTTAATTTCCTTTATCAGTGTTTTGTGGTTTTACCTGTTAAGGTCTTTCACCTTCTTGGTTAAATTTATTACTAAGTATTTTATTTTTTTGTAGCCATTGTAAATGAGATTGTTTTCTTGATTTCTTTCCCAGTGAGTTCATTATTGATATATAGGTATGCCACTGATTTTTGCATATTTATTTTGTATCCTGAAACTTTACTGAATTCATTTATCAGCTGTAAAGGGTATTTTGGTGAAGTTTTTAGTTTATTTTTAGAATAAGATCATATTATCAGTAAAGAGGGACACTTTGACTTCCTCTTTTCCAATTTGGATAAATTTATTTCTTTTTCTTGCCTGATTTCTCTGGCTAGGATTTTCAGTACTGTGTTGAATAGCAGTATTAAAAGTGGGCATCCTTGTCTTGTCCAGTTCTTAGAGGAAAGGCTTTCAGCTTTTCCCCATTCAGTATGATGTTAGTTTTGGGTTTACCTCTATAATGTTGAAGTATATTCCTTCTATGCCTAGTTAAAAACTTGCTTAAAGTTTTTATCATAAAGAGATGTTGAATTTTATCAACTGCTTTTTCTGCATCTGGCTTTTGTCCCTAATTCTGTTGATGTGATGCATGAGGTTTGTTGGTTTGCATGTGTTGAACCATTCTTGCATCCCTGGGAAAATCTCACTCAATCACGATATCTTACGATATATCATTACATATTGCGATATGAAATCTTTCGATATATTATTTGAAATCACGCTATATTATCCTTTTGATGTGCTAAGGAATTTAGTTGGCTAGTATTTTGTTGAGAATTTTTGTGTCTATGTTCATCAGGGATATTGGCCTGTAGTTTTTCTTTTTGTTGTGTCCTAAGCCGGTTTTGGTATCAGACTAGTGCTGGCCTTATAAAATTAGTTAAGGAGAATTCCTTCCTCCTCATGTTTTTGGAACAGTTTGAGGAGAACTGGTGTTAGTTCTTCTTTGATTGTTTGGTAGAATTTGGCAGTGAAGCCATTCAGTCCTGGACTTTTCTTTGTTAGGAGGCTTCTTACTCCTGACTGAGTCTCATCACTCATTATTAGTCTGTTCAGATTTTCTATTTATTTGTCCTTCAGTGTTAATAGTTTGTATGTGTATAGTAATTTATCCATTTCTTCTAGGTTTTCCAGTTTGTTAGTATATAGTTGTTCATAATAATCTCTGATGATCTTTGTATTTCTGTGGTATCAGCTGCAGTGTTTCCCATTTCATTTTTGATTTTGTTTATTTGTGTCTTTTCTCTTTTTTTATTGGTTAATCTTCCTAGTAGGTTATAGATTTAGTTTCTTTTTTCAAAAAACCAACTTTCTGTTTCATTGATTCATGTGTGTGTGTGTGTGTGTTGTCTCCATTCTGTTTCATTCTGCTCAGATCTTTGTTATTCCTTTCCTTCTAGCAATTTGGGGTTTTGTTTGTTCTTGATTTTCCAGTTCCTCAAGGTGCATTATTAGATTATTTATTGGAAATCTTACTGGTTTTTCTGATGTAGGTGTGGATTACTATCAACTTCCCTCTTAGCACAGTTTTTGCTGTATTCCATAGATTTGAGTATGTTGTGTTTAGGTTTTCATTTGTTTCAAGAAACTTTGTTATTTCCTCCTTAATTTCTTCCTTGACCCAGTTGTAATTCAGGAGCATGTTGTTTAATTTCCATGTATTTGTACAGTTTCCTGAGTTCCTCTTGTCATCGATTTCTAATGTTATTTCATTATGTTGTGAAAAGATACTGTAGGATTTTGATTTTTAAAATTTTTTTGTTGAGATTTCTTTCATGTCCTAACATATGAGCTATCCTGGAGAATGTTCCATGTGCCAATGAGAAGAATGAGTATTCTGTAGCTGTTCAATGAAATGTAAATGTCTGTTAGGTTCATGAAGTTTAAAGTGCAATTTAAGTCCAATGTTTCTTTGTTAATTTTCTGTCTAGATGATCTGTCTAATGCTGAGAATGGAGCGCAGAGGTCCCCAACTATTATTGTAGTGGAGTCTCCCTCCCTTTGCACTAATAATAAATAGTTTATGTATCTAGGTGCTCTGACCTTGGGTGCACATACGTTTAGAATTATTATATCCTCTTGCTGAGTTGATCCCTTTATCATTATATAATGATCTTTTTTTTTCTTTTTACAGTTCTTGACATAACATCTGTTTTATCTAACATAGGTATAGCTACCTCTGCTAGTTTTTTGGTCTCTGTTTGCATGGAGTATCTGTTTCCCCCACTTTACTTTCAGTCTATATGTGTCTTTAAGGGTGAGGTGAGTTTCTTGTAGGCAGTATATGGTTGAGTCATGCTTTCTTTAAAAAATATCAGCCAGTGTATATCATTTAAGTGGGCAGTTCAATATGTTTATATTCAAGGTTATTATCAATATGTGAGGGCTCATTTTTGTTATTTTATTAATTGATTTTTGGTTGTTTTGTTTATCTTTTGCTCATTTCTTTCTCTTACTTTTTATCATTGTGGTTTGGTAGTCTTCTGTAGTGGTAATTTTTGAGTTTTTTCTCTTCCTTTTTTTGTATGTTTGCTCTAACAGGGGGTTTAAATTTTCATGTGTTTTTATGATGGTAGTTATCATCCTCTTGCTCCCAGGTGTGGGACTGCCTTAAATAGTTCTCATAGGGCGAGTCTAGTGGTAAAAAATCCCCTCAGCTTTTGTATATCTGGGAAAGACTTTGGTTCTCCTTTATTTATAAAGGATAACTTTGCTGTATCCTTGGCTGATAGTTTTTTCTTTCATCACTTTGCATATATCATCGCATTCTCTCCTGACCTGTAAGGTTTCTGCTGAGAAATCTGCTGACTGTTCCTGTATAAGTGACTAAGTGCTTTTCTCATGCTATTTTACAATCTCTCTTTGTATTTGATTTTTGACATGTGCCATAAAGAAGACCTTTTTGAATTGTATGTATTTGGGGATCTCCGAGCTTCCCGTATCTGGATATCTAAATCTCGGGCTGATTTGGGAAATTTTCAGCTATTATTTCATTAAATAGGTTTTCTATTCCTTTCCCTTTGTCTTCACCTCCTGGGACACCTAAAATGTGAATATTTGGTTGCTTTATGGTGTTCCACATGTCATATAGGGTTTGTTCACTTAAAAACGTTTTTATAAAATGTTTTTCTGAGTTATTTCAAAAACACTTGTCTTTAAGTTCTCAAATTCTTTCTTCTGTCTGATATAGTTTATTGTTGAAACTTTCAAATGTATTTTTTTTATTTAATTCAATGAATTCCTCAGTCCCAGAATTTCCATTTTTTAATATGATATGTACCTCTTTGGCAAATTTCTCATTTATACCCTTAATTGTTTTTCTGGTTTCTTCGTAATGTCTTTCTCTGGTCTCTTGCATCTCACTGTGTTTACTTAATATCATTATTTTGAATTATTTTTCTTGGTTTTCAAAAATTTATTTTTCCTTGCGACCTGTTGCTAAAGGATTATTGTGCCCCTTTGGAGGTGTCGAATTTCCTTGCTTTTTCATGTTCCTTGTGTCCTTACTTTGGTATCTTCACATCTCTTGTACAAGCCCCTTCTTCCTATTTTTAAAATTTGCTTTCACAGGGAAGGACTTTTTCCTGATAATGTATCTATGGTGTTATTAATAATTGGATAGGGTACTTTGGCTTTGATTCTGGGTGTGCACATTAGTGTAGTTTCCATATGATTTCTTCAGCTGTAAACAGGGTAGTATTGTCTCTGATTTCCTTAGTGCCTTGCAGTTGTTAGAGGAGGCTGTGGTAGAGTCTTGCTGGGGATAGGGATGTCAGGTAGGTCAGTCTTCAGGCCCCAGTGGTGGAAACAGTGGGCCTAACATGCCTTTCCTTGGGACACAGGATGGTGTATACAGTTTTAGTGGGCACAGGCAGGCCATTTCTGGTGGCTTTCTTGGGTGCTACAGTGGCAGCTGTGGGCCAGGCAGGTAGTGGATCCTCAAGCTTCTAGGCGGTATGACATGGCATTAGCAATGGCAGCAGCAGCGGCAGGAAAACCCTGTGCCTCCCAAGTGGTCCTTATTGGTGTTGATGGGAGCTGCAATGGGCTGGGCAGGCCAGTACCCAGGCCCATAAGTCATGCATGCTGGTGGGTGCCAGCTGTGATGACAATGGCAGGTTGGGTGGGCCCAACCTCCTGCTCCTGGAAAAAGCACTCATGGGCCAATGGTTGTGCACAAGGCTGGGAAAGATCCATGCCACCACGTGGCATGCTTGAGTATTGGGGAGGTGGGAGAAAACTGAGCTGGATGGGCCTGTCTTCAGGCTCCCCAGTGGCACATGCAGGTGCTGGCTGTGGTAGGCATGGGGGAGGTGATTCCCAAGCTCCTGGTGAAATGTTCTGGTTGGAGCAGCAGTGGCTGGGGAGGGTGTTTGGCTTTCAGTGGCAGCAGATGTACTGTAGGCAAGCAGCTGGAGAGCGTGTACTTCAGCCATAGGTGGCAGCTGTGGGCTGCATAGCCTGTCCTCAGGGTGCTTGTAAACTGCTCATGCTTTGACCCTGTTGGTAGTAACCAGCTGCAACTGTGACTGCAGGCAGGCGATATCAATGGGGCTCCAGAGTTGCAGAGATGTGTTTAGCCACAGGACAGGATACAGTCTGTTGGGGACTGAGCTCTCAAATGGCACCATGCTGCAGCTGCTTAAAATTCAGGGAGGGTGTGGAACGCAGGACAAGCTATTATGCTTCTCTGGAGGAACGGTGTTGTACAGTCTCTCAGAAGTTCCCTGTGTTAGTCTCAGGGCCCGTGAGGGTTAAGGGGCTTTCCCATGGCTAGGAGTGGGAATGTGGACCACTGGGGATCTCCCACTTACCCTTTCCCTAAGTTGGGGTGCCTCTGTGGGCTCCCAACAAATCCCAGGTGGCTAACCAGGCTGCCTTGCTTCCCTCTTCTTCCTTGATTTGGGTGTTTCCTGTCACTTCTCTTGTTTTATTCCAGCTAGTACAAGAGATGTGAATAGACTAGATCGTCTATTCAAAGTGTGATTATCCACTTGCTATTTTGCTTCTTCGTTGTGCAGGAGACGTGTGCCAGGTTAATCTAGTCAGCCATCTTCCACAATATAACATGTAATACCGCTTTATAATAAGTATTACTATGCAGAAGCATAATGTCTTCTAACTTTGTACTTCTTAAAATTTATTTGAGTGTTCTTGGCTATTTGCGCTCCTCCAATTGATTTAGAATCTGCTTGCTAATTTAAATACATAAACACACATAGATTAAATTTTACTGGAATTTTACTGAATATCTAGATTAATTTTTGGAGGATAAACAATATTACAATATTGAGTTTTCCAGTCCAGGAACATGATCTATTCCTGCATTTATTCAGATCTCATTTAATTTCTCTCAATGTCATATAGTCTCATGCTATACATCTTGTATATCTTCAGTTAGATTAATTCCTCATTATCTGATATTTCAATGGCATTTTAATGGTACATTTTAAAATATTTTCTAAAGTATGTTGTTGGAAATGAGGAATATGATTGATTTTATGAAATTAAACTTTTATCCAATAGTCTTGCTAAAATCAGTTATTAATTATAATCATGATTAGCTTTGGAAATTTTAGGGATTTTACAGATATACAATTATATCATTTGTCAGTAAGAGTGATTTTATTTCTCTTTAATCCTTACATTTTTGGGTTGTTTAGATATCAGTCTTATTTTATTGGCCATCTACTACTGTAATTATGGAACAGAATTAGTACTTAAAGTATGTTTTTTGCATTTCAAATATCAAGAGAAATCTTTTAATTATTTACATTTAATTACAGCATTTGAAGTTTGTTCATGGATTTTCTTTTTAGAAACTTATCATGTTAAGGGATTTCCCCTTAGTAGTAGTTTCTAATTTTTATCATGTGGAAGTTAAATTTTATCAAATATTCTTATGTTTCTATTGAGTTGCTTATATATATACATTGTCTCCTCTACTTTGCTTATTTGTATTTATTTTGATGCCTATACTACTTTTTATTCGAATATCAAACCAAGCTTGCATCTCTGGAATAAAACAATATTGGTCTGTATGTGTTATTATTTCAATATATCACTGATTCCTGTTACACATATTTTGTTTAGGATCTGAAGTAATTATTCATAGAGAAAATGGGCTGTTATTTTTCTTTCTTGCAATATATTTAACATTCTTTAATTTAAATTATATGCTGGCTTTATAAAATATGTTGGGACCAACCATCCCTTTTTCTTACCTTTAGCATACTTGGTATAAGAACGATGTCATGCCTTCCTAAAATGGTTGCAAAACCTTACTAGTGAAGCCTTATGGAACTGTATCTTTTTAAGATTTAAAGATTTTAAATCACAGAATCAATTACTATAACAAATATAGAACCATTCATAACTTTTTGTCAACATAAGAAAGTTTTTTTCCTAAAAATTTCTTGATGTGTCTGTAATTGTTCATGCATATTGTCATAGAGTTATTCTTTATATCTTTGCCATTGTCCAAATGTCTGTGTTCTCCCAAAACTCATATTGTAAAATCCAAACCACCAAGGGGTTGATATTAAGAGGTGTGGTCTTTGGGAGGTGATTAGGCCGTGAGGACAGAGCTCTCATAATTGTGGTTAGTGCCCTTATGAAAGAGGTCCAGTGCACTAGCTAGGCCCTTTGGCCATGAGAAGGCACAGCAAGAAGGGCCCATTTTATAAACCAAGAAATGGAACCTTTCCAGATTTAGCATCTGTCAGCATATTGATCTTGGACCTCCCTAGCCTCCAAAACTATTAGAAATTAAGTTATTTTGTTTATAAGCTAACCAATCTATTGTATTTTATAATAGCAGCCCGAATGAACTAGGGCAATCCTATTATAATTACATTCTATTATTAGCAGTGTACCCTTTTTTTATTCTTTACAAGTTAATTGGTGTCTTCTATCATTTTTCCCCTGATTGATTTTAGAAGAGATTTACCAATTTTATTTTGTAATTTGGTTTGTACATACTCGGTAGCTACTACATTTTCAGCTTTATCCTCAGAGGGGTGACATGGAGTCCAGCCCACAGCAAGAACCAGTTTAAATTTCTAAACTCTCCTGGCAAGGAATTCTTGGAAATATAGTTCTCAGGCTTCCAGCCTCTGAAGTACGGAGGATAATATGAAGTACCGAAAAGCAATTTCAAAAATAACTCCTAACTTCAAATTCCCAGATTTCTAAATATTCATCAGGTCCAGCTCAAAAACATCAAACTCAACATATCTGCAAAATTAGCCAATGACCTTACCCCAAGTTTCCTTGCTAGCTTGTTCCCTTTCTCTGTTGGTAACACTATGCCATGTAAGCCGTAAATCTTGACATCAACTTCGAGCATTTAATTTTCCTCAACCCATTTGCACTTAGTGGCAAACTTTTAAGATTATATTACTTTTAAAAGTCTCTAATATTCATTTTTATTGTCCTCTCCAGGACACCAAGTTATCTTTTTGTTGAATTAAGCCAATAATTGTCTAATTATCTGCTTTAAATCCCACTGATCCAATTTATCCTCTAAATTCTGATATTTAGAAGATGAATTTGAAAATACAAAACAGAATAATACATCATCAAAATTTCTCCATTTCCCAAAGGAAAGAGTCCAATACATCCAGCATGGCATTCATAGTCTCAGTTTAGCCAACCTCTCTATTTCCATATATTTATCTAATGTATCTTTTTGTTCAGGGATTATCAAACTATGTATTTTTTTTCTTGAATGTGCCTGAAATAATAGGCCTCTCCTTTGCTCATGAACCTGTAGACCTGGAAAAAATTCTCTTCTGTATTTGTTAAAACCTATTCCTATGCTCCTCAAGCATATACTCTCATTAGGGGGATCCTTATTGCTTCATTCTCAGAGATTCTTTATGGTAACTCAAGGTTTCTGGTTTGTTTATATATCACTACAAACGTACTGCTTATTACACTGTATTATTGCTATTTGTATTTATCTGCCAATATAGATTTGTGAGAGCAGGGCCATGTTCTGAAGAACTTTTGATTTGATATGCAAAGCACAGGCTTTGGAAACAGACAGATTCAGGATCACACTCTGGCTTTGAGGTTTAATTGCGGGGTAAACAGATACATTACTTAACATCACTGAGCCTGCATTTGTTTTTTCTTTTTAATCTTTGAAGTGGTGCTAACATCTAATGAATATTTGTTGTGAAGAATAGAAGAAATCTATCCAAAGTATCCACTGCAGTGCCTGGAGCACAAGTATGCACAAATACACACACACACACACACACACACACAGACACAGAGAGAGAGAGAGAGAGAGAGATCACCCAAAATAGTAATATGACAAGACTGATTTCTGTATTCGTAATACCTAGCAGAACATATACCAAATAAGAGACATTCAAAAGTCGTTATTGTTTTCAGTTGTTTAATTGCCTACATTATACTTAAAATTATTCAAATCAAATAATTCAGTTAGTCATCATTTTAATGAGGCTCTCTTCTTCAAGAAAAACAGCTTTACCCATTTACTCATTTTCAAGCACTTATGATTTCATAAGAGAAAAATTTTATGTGGAAAACTTTCTTGTTGGGAGTAGTAAATATGTTGTATAGACTTCTAATTAGACAAACGAAATGTTGATTTGATGAGACATGGCTCAGTTCATTGAGCAACATACATTTTTTAGACCAAAACGGAATTACTTTTCTACCATTACAACTAATGTTGATGTTTTCCTTTCTTCTACCTTGGAGACACACCTCTAGTTTTATTCCTTAATTCTATTGTAGTCAACCATATGGTCTCTGTATGAAAACAGTCCTAATGTTTGTAAAAACGTGGCCAGTAGGCAGAAAACTAATATCCGAAAGCATCTTCTGCTTTTCTGTAATAAATGCTTTAAAAATGTCACCAAAATTCTATTTAGGTATTCAGAAGGTGTGTCTCTTCTGACACAACTTTCAGCAATGCTGAAATTAAGTAAACTGACTGAGGTAAACGAATTAAAAGTATGAATGTACTTTAACACCGAAGACTTGTTTGCATTTTCCATTTAGAATTCACAATCAAGAGAGTTAACAAACAGTTCTTCCTGCTTTCTCTCTCTCTTTCTGTATATACATAATACATATATTCACACACACATGCATATACACACACACAATGTTTGCCGGTTTTAGTAACTCTCGAATTTTATATATTCATGGTATATTTATAACATCTCTGATAGAAAACAGAGATCCTACAGGGTTGAATAAAATGATCTTTTAGGTAATTTATAATTACTAAAATTGTTGCATGTTTATTGAACTCGGTTAATTCATTCTTCAGGAAATATTAAATAAGCTTTTAGTACAGGCCAGGCATGCTAAATGGGCAAAACAGGTAATTCCATCACTCTCAAGGAGCTCTTAAACTAGTTGTAGGGTGATACACATAAGTTTTATAAAACAATGTGATAAGTACACACCCTAAAACAGTGTGTGAGCAGTTTTGTCCATTGGAGGAGTAGTGATAGTAGTAGAAATAGTATTAGGTGTGGTGGGCAGCAGATGGAATAAGGACTCTGTAGCCATAGTCCCTGGGTTCAAATTCTCTCTCTGCTATTTACTGGTATGGGATCTTGAGCTAGTTTCTAAACCTCTTTGTGCCTCAATGTCAATTTCTTACAATAGGGATAATAATAGCTACCATTAAATGAGTTATTACATATAGAGTTTACTTAGAAGAGCTATTGGCATATAGCAAATACTAAAAATCTTCACTAGCATCAACAGTAGAAAACGCAGAGTATATAGCACATGGTAGATACTGACACTGCGCTGAGTCTCTTACAAACATCATCTCATTTTACTCTCATGAAACATAGGAATTTGGTATTTTTATTCTAATTTTAAGGAAGATAAAACTGAACCTCAAAAATATTATGGATATGTCCAAGGTCACACAATGAGTAATTTGTAGATCTGAAATTCAGACAGATCTCTCATTCTGAGCCAAGTGCTTAGACAGCACAGAAGGTAGAGTAATAAAAGTTCCCCGTGGATTTGTGGGATGCTTATTGAAGGTAGCTCATTTGGTGTAGAAACCAAAACACAAATGTGCATTAGTGGAGGGTGGGGCAGGGAGGGAGGAGGAGGGAGGGGAGCAGAGAATTTCATCCCAGGCTGAAGGAAGAGAATGTGAAAGATATTAATTCATGAAAAAAAAAAAACTTGGCAGTTTTAGTAAAATTCAAGGAAAAATTCTGTTACTGGTGTGAGGAGAAATAAGGTTAGAGTATGAATGGTGTGGTGGCAAATCATAAGAGAGGTATAGTGAAAATTTACAGAATCTGTTGACCCTAATGTCAACAAAATTAATGTACTCTGTACCTGCCATGATCAAGTTTTAAATTTTTCTGTAGATAGGCTGTTCCCTCCAAAGCTTAATTAAGCATTTATATATTTTTAACTGATGCCACTAGACATCAGCATGCGGTCTAAACAAAGGCTTTTCTCCTAGTTCAGTCCATTTTTCATGATATCAAATTCTCCAAAGAGTGAAGCCAAGAGGTTCCTGTTAGCTAAAGACAAAGTGAAAGGCTGACAATGGCATGCAAATGTAGTAGAGCAAAGAATACACATTTATAGTAGAATAATACAAGATTTTTTTTCCTTTCTACCATATAAAATAATATAATGCTTACAATACAGGTACATTAATTTTATATTAAAAATATCCTTAGGTTAACCTCTGATTTTTTGCTTTTGTACCTGCAGTAAGCCTTAAGGCATTTGGCATTCCCATTTTCACAAACCTAATTTAGTAGATTAAATGGCTATGCTAAGCATTTCACTTGCTTTCTATTATTCTTTGGCTATAGACCATCAAATAATGGGAGTGTTATTGATTTTATCCCTGTTAACTTCTCCTACCACATACTCTAGCAAGCTATACCTTTAGCATCCTTTTAGGATGCTATAGAAAGGTATCTCCTGAACCATAAAGCTTATCTCATATTATTTTCTTTTTGCTGTATGTAGGTTTTTGAAGTAGATTTTATAGTTTAGAATTGTTGCTTTCCTTTTTTAATCTTTCACTGTTCATTTTTATAGAGTTATGAATTAACTATCTTTACTGTAGTGGTAAAACCATTTGTAATAGTCATAGTTTGATTGAGTGTACATACATAAAGAAAACCCCTAGGTTAAACTCGGAAGTGACATCGGCCTCTTTTTATTTTTTCATTTGAACACTGAAAAGACATGGAGATGACTGTCCTTCGTTTTTACCTTAAATGGGTGGTTACAACTGAACGTAATAGGACAGTGAGTTAGCACGAAACAAATGGGCAGCAACACACAAAGAACATTTCAAAGATAAAACATCAGTATTTAGAAGGTTGCTTCCATATGTGCCATGAGTTATGTATGAGTATCAGGGAAAGAAGCTAGTAACGACTACCCAGTAATCATTTGTGCTCTTATGGAGCTAAGTACCATCTGGTGCATTTTCTTAATATCTCCTTCTCAGACACCTTAGTAAGCTGTACCACCGACATACCATATGTCTCTCTTGATGGTAATAAATGCACAAAAGAAAAAACAAAAACATGACTGACATGTACACTAACAAAGCATACTAAAATTGCATTTGTGCCATTGCATGGGTAATTTACTTTGACTCTGCAGCATTACAGTTTGCTTTGTATTTAACATATGCTAGAAATCAATATAACCCAGTTTGTTACAAAATGGATTTAAGTACATATCACATGTGCCAAAATCTAGCCATCAGAGAGAAATTATAAAGTTGAATAAATGGTTGTATTATTAAAATTGCATTTGTTTTGTCCTCAACACATATTTTATGAACTCATGGGGTATTTTTAAACATCATTTAAAAAGTGACCTATGTTTAACAAATAACTTAGTTGATTGCTTTTTCTGTTTAAAAAAAAGTTCAAAATGACTAAAACATTCACCAAATTCTTTCCCAGATTAGACTGCAGGTTCCACAGGAGAGAATTCATTCATGTATCCCCAGCCCAAAACAGTGCCTAGAAAGTAGTACACATTCAATGAATATTAATTTAATGAATGAATGAATGAATATATATGCTTGTTCTCAATATCAATTTCTTTTTCAAATTTCACTTTTGCTTGTTGTACATTATTAGACTAAAATTAGTAAAGTCATGAATAAGCATTATATGTATATTTATTTATTTATTTATTTATTTATTTATTTATTTATTATTTTTGAGACAGAGTCTCGCTCTGTCACCCAGGCTGGAATGCAGTGGCGCGATCTTGGCTCACCGCAAGCCCCACCTCCCGGGTTCATGCCATTCCCTCACCTCAGCCTCCCGAGTAGCTGGGACTACAGGCGCCCACCACCACACCTGGCAAATTTTTTGTATTTTTAGTAGAGACGGGGTTTCACCGTGTTAGCCAGGATGGTCACGTGACATTGGTAACCACTGCACACAGAAGAACCCTTTAGTATTAAAATGTCGACTTGAGCACGGTCAGGATGATCTCAGTCTCCCGACCTCATGATCCACCCGCCTTGGCCTCCCAAAGTGCTATCAACTCAATCATTCTTTCATTAACTCAACAACTACTACAGGCTTATTATGGTCCAAGCACTGTGCTCTGAGTTGTTGTTGTTGCAGGGGTTGCGGGGACGGGAAACTTTGCTCCTTCCCATCCCAACTTCCAACTAGGAAAATGTAATTGCAGAATTGGAAGCAAAATAAATAGTGACAGAAATCTACTAAATAATTTTAACTTTAATGCTTCAAAAGACTGAATGTGTCTTCTATGCCACTTTTTCCTCAGTCATGCTCTCAACTGCTCTACTAGCACATTAGGCAGCAAGAATTATATGAGCTTGTCAATCAAGGGCTGATGAAATTAAGATTAAAATGTCATGCTTCTTTGATTGGTGTTCCTTCTACAATGGGGTGGCGAAACAAAATTTAGAATAGTTGAGTAGGAATAAATTATGAAGTCGAAAATTGGAGACCAAAATTAAACTTAATTAATTAATAACAATATACTGGTTGAACATAAGTTGTAACCCAGAAGAATTCCTGACCCAGAAAGGGAGAAATTACTCAAATGTTAGCAGGAGGAGCCAGCAGGAGAATAGAGGTAGTGAGATTCCAAACCTAGGAAATGCTGTAATTTTCTTTAGTTTTTTTACATAAAATGAATGCTATCTGAAAATTACAAGTATCCAAATTTGAATCCTCAGTATGAATAAGGATTGAAAATGGGTACCTGAAAATGTAACATTGTATAGTAAAATATATTAGAAGGTGAATTTTTGGAGATGAATACACTGAAAGTAATCTGACCTTGCTCAATTCTACATTTTAATACTAAAGGGTTCTTTTGTGTGCAATGGTTACCAATGTCACGTGTGCCTTAAAAGCACTGCGTGAACAGATGGAATGCTGCTGGAGTTAAACCTCCAGGTATGTGTTGAAAAACTGGAAACAATAGCACAAAGTAAGACACAAGAATTCAGAATTCAAACATCTCAGGTCATTTTCCACTATGCAGAATACACTCTGAAAAAAAAAAAATGTGCTTTAATTTCAAATGAAAAAGTTTAGTTAATTGCAAAGCTGGCTTATATCCTATGTCCTAAGGTACCAGGCCAAGCTATGAAACTGACTCAAGGTACTGAGTTTATTTTAATTTTTTTTTTTCTCGTTATCTATAAACCCCAGGATTTGGACCCTGAAAGGCACTTTCAGATGAGAGAAGGTGGGATGAGCAGACCAGCTCATTTCATCCAACAGTGACATCTGCTGTTCATTCACTAGACTTACCGGAGCTGTCACGTAACATGCAATCTGAGGTGTTAGGAATAATTTGCACCTACGTAGGTAAATTTATATTACAGAAAATACAGAATTGATTACCAAAAAAGAAAGCTTCTGTAGATGTTGGGCCTCACTATTTCCCTTCAAAAACAGCCTAGATTATTCTTATCATTTTTTTTGAAATTGTGTTTTATATATAATTATGTTAGAGAGTAAAACCTAAAACAGCAAACTAAATTTTCTGAAAAGAGGTAGATGGAGAAGCATATGGAGTAATGGTAAATTTAAATATTGCCTTTTTATAATTTAAACACATGCAAAGATTCTTACATTTCCATGGCAGCACTTAGTTCTGAATCATCTTACTTCTCCCAGAAAACAGAAGGAAAAAAATCCCCACAAAACAGTAAGCTTTATTTTCAGAGAAACCATGAGACAAAGAAAGACCCCAAATTTCAAATTATATAACAGACTGTCATGAACAGTACTAAGCTGAGCAAGGAGTACCTGTTGGGAAATCAGACTTTAGTAGCATAAAAAACAGAGGGTAGGAGTCCTGGTGGGGTTAGATCATTAGAGACTCACAAACAAATACATGAATCCAGAAGTAGAAGCCCCCTCCCCCCACCAGAGTCATAAATGCTGGACCAGAGTTAAGTGCCAACAAGATAGGAGTCTTCAGGGAGGTGGAGAAAGAATATTCTAAAAAATGCTCGCTGGGGCTCAGAGGCGAATTCTCCGAAAAATAACCACAAAAATAATAACTTCTAAAAGTGTGTGAATCACTTTGCAACGCAAGGGTTGTATCACTTGAAGGCAGGTTGGCGGCAAACAGGGAGAGCATAAGGATCGAGATGGAAATTGTCCCAAACCATTTTGGGCACTACCAAGCAGAACAGCAGTGGCTCCATAATGTCCCCAAAATGAGGCAACAGTCTGTCACAGTAGCAAATGATGAGAAGGCCCTTGGGCTACTAGGCTAGGGCACATTCTACAACCCCCTTCCTTCATCCTAGAGGAAACTCCTGCTATTAAGCAGTCAAGGAAATTCAACTTTCACATATGAGAAACATTAAAGGAATTTTCTCAGCATTCATGTAAAAATACTATAAGAATAAAGATAAAAAGGAATATATCAACTCTCTTAATCACCAGAAACCTGTTGCTACAAAACAGATGAAAATGGGAATAAACATTTATACATTCCAACATAAATTTTAAGAGTGTAATAAAAGATAAAGAGACCATGAAGTGAAATACAAGAGCATGGGGAAGAAATAGCCAGAAAGTGCAATAGAAACTGGCAGAATCCATGAAAGAAATGGGATTTAAAAACAAAATCATTGTAGAAAAAAAAAACTAAATTGTAAAAAGAACAAGGGAGACTGAACCCCAAATAATGTAAGTGTTGTAAAGGGCGTAAGTGAGAAAAGAATATGCAATGAATCCCTTCCCCTGTCTTAAAATCCAAAAACTGTAAACCATGGGATAGAATTAGAAAAAAGTTATTGCCTATATTAAGCCAAGATAGGTCATCATAAGCACATATATTTATATTACTGTGTATTATATGATCATATATGTTTTTAGAATGTTCAACTCCAAGATATATCTCTGTGTGGGACTAGGACTTTAAAGATTAAGAAATTATTATTTGGGGGTTTAAGCAAAAACAGTCAACTAACTTACAGAAAAAGAAAATCATTTTGGCATCAGAGTTTTCCATAGCAAAAGTTAACACCAGAAAATGGGGGGAAATATTGAGAAAGAAGAGAAAGGAGAAGCCAATGGTTATCCTTATCTTTGCAACATATCTATCAGCTATAAAGTGTACAGTTATAAGCACCCATAATTGCAGGGAACGCTGTTTACAGAAACTTCTTATTAAGAGATTTACGACAGGACAAAGTTCAGTCAACCAAGTTTTGAGTAGGTGAAATACTACCAGTAGGGCAAGAGGTAAGCATTAAATGCATCATATATAGATTTAAGGGATATATGGTATAGAAAATGTAAATAGACTTTTTACTGATGATTCTCATAATGTACAAATAATTCAACTGTAACAACTAGGAGGAGAGAGTAAAAGAAAGGGGAAAGTAGGAATTAGCTCCCTGATGGCCTCATCTAGAATAGCTGAGAGTAATGGGTTAATTTTAAATCTCAAAATTTGCCCATAATAGTATGAACACATTAAATGGCACAAAGGCAAATATTAAGAAATATCCTGCCACAGGCCCGGTGCGGTGGCTCACGCCTGTAATCCCAGAACTTTGGGAGGCTGAAACGGGCAGATCGCGAGGCCAGGAGATCGAGACCATCCTGGCTAACACAGTGAAACCACGTCTCTACTAAAAATACAAAATAATTAGCTGGGCATGGTGGCGGGTGCCTGTAGTCCCAGCTACTCAGGAGGCTGAGGCGGGAGATTGGCATGAACCCAGGAGGTGGAGTTTGCAGTGAGCTGAGTTTGCACCACTGCACTCCAGCCTGGGCGACAGCCAGACTCAGTCTCAAAAAAAAAGAAAGAAAGAAAAGAAAAGAAAAGAAAAGAAAAGAAAGAAAGAAAGAAAGAAAGAAAGAAAGAAAGAAAGAAAGAAAGAAAGAAAGAAGAAAGAAAGAAGGAAAGAAAGAAAAAGAAAGAAAGAAAGGAAAAGAGAAAATGAAATATCCTGCCACAAAAATCAAAATCAAATAGTTCAGGAGAAGTTGAGAAAGTAAAAATAGCATAGACCCGAATTTAATTGCCACTCGTTGTGGGGAACCATTAGGTAGTTTTCATATTTTGAGTTGTAATCAACATGAAAGATAGGCTGCAGGAGCTTATTCTGCCATAGAATACCAGAAATCCATCTTTTTTTTTCTTAAAAAAAAAAAGTCATTTCAAACTTGTAATTTGTAGGAAGGAATGCAGATTTAGAGGCATTCATTTTCCATGATTTAACAATGTTACATCTCTATTTCAGCAAATACAGAAAAGATATGGTTCACAGGACAAGAAAGCTGACAGTTAAGACTTACATGGAAAGGTATTTTGACAAATAATATAATCCATCCTACTCCTAAGAGAGGAAAACTTGTATTAGTGAAACTTCTACCAGGTATCACTTTCACCTCAGTTAATC
Organism: Nomascus leucogenys; assembly: GCF_006542625.1. NCBI lineage: Eukaryota > Metazoa > Chordata > Mammalia > Primates > Hylobatidae > Nomascus > Nomascus leucogenys. The sequence continues at coordinate 117,321,826 of NC_044385.1, read as the reverse complement.
CATAAAAATTGAGTCAGCAACATTTTGTGATCAACCTTATCAAAAATAGTTGATTGATGAAATGTCATTAAAAGAACAGCCGTTATCCATCATTCAGTAAAAATTCATCAATCACTCATACACCAAACTCAATTCCATCTTATACTAAGCACATACACTACACTGAAAACTATCAACTTCTGATGATCTAAAAACGTCTCTTCCATAACCATGTGATCACACCGAAATAAAGAATACATAAAAATCATAGACAGTCAGTTAAAAAAAAGCTTCAGTGAAGCAATAAACTTTTCTTAAAATTGCCAAAATAATAACATACACTACATGATCCAACACTCATTTTACTGACATAATCTGTTGAGGCATTTTGTTAATCAAATACTTTGTTTTATATATATTTATAAATGTCATACCAGAATTACACATTTTCTAATGAAATGAAAAAGCATAGCAGAATCTTATTCATAAGTTGATTTTAATCATTGTCTTGAGTTCAATATTACAACAAGTGTAATTATGGTACAAGTACAAAACAAATGGTGATTAAAGCATGTCAGAAAAGAGATGTTCCTGCATACAGGTGGACAATCCAATTAATAATTCTCAAATAGAAAACAGAGCTATTTATTCCTTACTAAAGAACAATATAATTTTTTATCATTTATGCAGCATGGTGTTTTTAATCTCTCCATGAAGAGCTTAAATATAATTTTCTTAAATACGTATTTGGATAGTTAATGTATTTTTCATGTATAATTATCTATTGTAGTTAAAAGATTATCAAATATGCTGATTCACTCAGGGCCTATGTTTCAGATGCATGACTTGAGCAACAATTTGACAAAAGGCACCAACTTATTGTCTTCTTTTAAATTATACATCTAACACACACACACATACAAAATATTAATAATGATGAAAATTTTCAGTGTCATAAAAGCAGTATATCTATAGTTTTTTCACAAGAGTTTTCCAACTACTCTACTTTTTTCATAAATTTCCACCTCAAGTAAATGGAAATTTTCATTTTTGTAATATATTGCATATTAAAAATGAGCTGAGTTTTTATTGATTTTGAAAGCAACACTTCCAAGTATGAAAGTAATAGCTTTTTGATTGATTCAGTCAGGATGAGTTAGAAGTTGAGACTAAAGGGAGAATTAATCAGAAAAGTTTGATATAAGACCTGTTCGTAGTATAGATTTCCATTTTTTGTGTCATTGTTCCATTGTTAGAGACCTGATGGACTGTATGAACCAGCTTGAATCATAAAATGACTATAACAAGAAATGTAGTAAGTAAAGCTATATATGAATTAAGTCTATTATGGAATTAAAGGTAGAGGGCAGATTTTTACTCATATAATTCTGAGTAAAAATGGTAGCTTTTTTAGTCAGGCAAATATGGGATCCTTAAAGAAAAGGGTAAATTGAAGCTTACATAAATAAGACCAACAATATAACTTTGTAGAGATCTATTGGACAGCACAGTGGCTATAGTTAACAGTACGGTATTGTATACTTGAAATTTGTTAGGAAGTTAGGTCTTAAATGTTCTTATCACCAAAAAAATTAATTATAGAGGTGATGGATACATTAATTCACTTGAGGTGATGGATACATTCATTCACTTGAGTGTGGTGATCATTTCACGATATACACATATATCACACCATCAAGAAGTACAACTTGAATATACACAATTTCTATTGTGGAGTATGTTGCAAAAGAAAGCATGAGGGAAGGAAACATAACTTTGTCTTGCTTTACCAAAGAGATGTTCTAGGAAACATGTATGCAAATCACATTTATTACCAATCAAATTACAAATAAATAGTACTATTTCACTTTACCACTGAAATTTATTTATTTACTTTGCAGAAGTGATTCAGGAAACATATGCGAAGTGCCCACTTTGAGCTAGGTAGTAGACAGTAGAGATAAACCTGGCTAAAACATGATCCCTCTCCACAAATTGAAATCTGAACCAATGTGGTCATTCAACTGTGGTTGCACCCATGATTTTGAGGGATCTAGAGATGTAAGATTCTCAGTCCACCCAAGAGGCCACATGGAGGAGAATGTTGCCCAGAAAAGTGAAACAGACTTTGAAGAGAGAGTTCCTAGGAACTAATCCCCAGGAACATTTAATAAGCATGATGATTCAACAGCTTGGCTAGGAAGGGGGAGATAGAGACAGGGTAATACCTGAAGGGAAATAAATAACTGAAAGACTGGATTGAATATTTAATCATGTCAAAAAAAAAAAAAAAAAAAAGCCCAGAGCCTATATAGCCAAAGCAATCCTACGCAAAAAGAACAAAGCCAGACGCACCACACTGGCTGACTTCAAACTATGCTATAAGGCTACAGTAACCAAAACAGCATGGTAGTAGTACAGAAGCAGACACATAGACCAATAGAACAAAATAGAGAGCAGTGAAATAAAGCCACATGCCTATAATCATCTGATCTTTGATAACAATGACAAAAATAAGCCATAAAAATCATAAAAGAAAATGTATGTGATGCCCTTCTTAACATTGGCCTTGGCAAAGAACTGCTTTTGGCTAAGTTCCCAAAAGCAATTGCAACAAAAACAAAAATGAATAAGTGGGACCTAATTAAACAAAAGAGCTTTTGTACAGCAAACGAAGCTATCAACAGAGTAAACAGACAACCTAGAGAATGGGAGAAATATTCACATACTATGCATCCAACAAAAGTCTAATATCCAGAATCTATAAAGAACTTAAATAAACAAGCAAAAACCAAATAGCCCCATTAAAAAATGGGCTAAGGACATGAACAGACACTTCTCAAATGAAGACATACAGAAGGCCAATAAACACATGAAAAAATGCTCATTATCACTAATCATCAGAGAAATGCAAATCAAAACCACAGCAAGATATCATTTCATTCCAGTCAGAGTGGCTATTACCAAAAAGTCAAATAACAACAGATGCTGGCAAAGTTGTGGAGAAAAGGGAATGCTTATACACTGCTAGTGGGAATCTAAATTAGTTCAGTTACTGTAGAAAGCAGTTTGGAGTTTTCTCAAGAACTAAAAATGGAGCTATCATTCAACTCAGCAATCCCATTACCAGGTATACAACCAAAAGAAAATTAATTATTCTACTAAAAGGACATATGAACTTATACATTCATTGCAGCACTATTCACAATAGCAAAGACATTAAATCAACCTAGATGCCCATTAACAATGGATTGTACAAAGAAAATGTAGTACATATATAATGTAGAATACTATGCGGCCATAAAAAAGGATGAAATCATGTCTTTTGCAGCAACATAGGTGTAGCTTGAGGCCATAATCCTAAGCAAATTAATGCAGGAACAGAAAACCAAATACCACATGTTCTCACTTGCAAGTGGGAGCTAAACATTGGTACTCACAGACATAAAGATGGAAACAATAGACACTATGGACTACTAGAGATTTTCCTTAGGATTTTCTGGCAGCACAGGGTTAAGAAAGAAGGAAGACAACTGGGTTGATCCATGAAGGTTTTTCCAGTTAAAACAAAATAGAATAGGGGAGTTGAGAATATTATCAAGAACTGTTAAGTGATGGAGAGTGGAATCTAGGTTGGATAGACCCAATGTGTGAGGCCATGTAAGCATTGCAAGATGGGAGGTCTAAACAGGGCCCAAAAGAGATGTGTCGGAACCAATGGGGTAAAAGAGTTGTAAGGAGGATAGAAAAGTTTGGACTATATGATTACAGGGGTAGAACATTGCTGGCTTCCTTGTCTCATGTGTCCTATAAATCATTAATTCAGTACGTCAGTTCCATCTCCATCAACCCCTTCTTCAGCCCTCGTGGTAGTCTTGGTTGATGACTTCATCCTCTCATATGTGGTCTAATCTTCTGAAGTCATCTAAAGAGGCTTTCTTCTCCAACTTCACTTACCCTCAAACCAATAAATCCTTTAACACCTTGGAACAAGTTTCCTAAGGTGTAAATCTGATGAGATCACTTAACTACTTAAATCCATGTTAAAATAAGTTACATGAACTCTATGCTTGGGAAAACGCTATACATGTAAGTCAAGAGCTGCTTAGAGAATTCAAAGTGTTAATATTTCTGAGATGCTTACAGTGGTCTCTGTCACACCCAACAAGATACACCCTTGCTGATGCTGTGTATGGTAGAAAGAGAATTCAACCTAGAGATTAGAGTTCTAGCCTCCTTGGCTATGTCATATATTAACCAATACTCTCAGAGTAAGTAAAACTACTCTGAATCTTGCTTGTTCATATGTAAAGAATTAAAATTAATTTGTTTTAAGCAGCCTTTAGTTCATAAATGCTATGATTTCTTAATTTGCCATCAGATTAGTAGCCAATCATATTTAGATAAAATCCCATAGCAAGTTAACCTGCATAAAAGAGGAAGATGGATAATCTTTTTACATGATAGCATTCCTAAAACTTCTATTTGTAATTTTTTTCTATCATTCACTTAATAATTATATAAATATATATTGATTGGCACTACGAGAAAGGCAAGAACAAAAAACAGGGGTTTTTCTAGTAGTAATATTTTTACTTAACTCCTAAAATGTTACAGTATCTAAGTAATGACAGTAGTCATTTAAAAATCACAAAGGGTTCAATTGCCACAGGTACTACATTTTTGCTACATTTATAAAAATTGAAAACTCAGTCTAAAGATATTCTTTTTCATTATCACTAAGAAAACAGAAAACTAAAACTATCATTCAAGGATATTTCACATAATTTTAAATCATCTGTCTTTCGGCCAATGTATACCAATATGTATTTAATTTTTATATAAACACTTTAACATATCTACATTTGTCAATTTTTTAATAGCAAACAGTGATGTAAGTAGGAGGCAAGCTTCATAAGGACAGATAAAATATACCATGGAAGAATTAAGTACCTTTCTTATAGGAAGAAATTAAATGCTTACATTTTTACTTTCCATCCCTGAATCTTCTGGGTACAGGATGCTCTTTAAACACTGGCCAGTAGGCAGCGGCCTTGACATCTATTCTGTAAACTGGTAGAGCATCACTAGAACTCTTAGTTCAAAGGAATCGATCTTAGTGATATGGTTTGGATGTCTTTCCCCTCCAAATCTCATGTTGAAATGTAATCCCCAATGCTGGAGTTGGGGCCGGGTGTGAAGTGTTTGGATCATGAGGGTGGATCCTTCATGAATAGCATGGTGCCTACCTTGTGGTAATGAGTGAGTTCTCACTCTGTGTTCATACAAGTTCTGATTGTTTAAAGGAGTGTTGCACTTCCCCTCTTTCTCTCTTGCTCTGTCTCTTGCCATGTAACATGCCTGCTCCTTCGTCACCTTCCACCATGAGTAAAATCTCCCCGAGGCTTCACCAGCAGTGGAGCAGATGGCAATATGCTTCCTGTACAGCTTGCAGAACCATGAGATCATAAACCTCTTTTCTGTATAAATTACCCAGTCTCAGATATTCCTTTATAGCAATGAAAACAGACTAACACACTTAGTATAGATCTCTGAGCTCTAGGCTGCCACAAATCTCAGCTGAACTTGCTCCAGAAATCTCCAAAGTTTCCCATTGTACTTGAAAATGGTCTCATGAATTCTCAGTTCATAAAATATTATTCAAATACATATAGGGGAATATCAACATATTTACACATCAGATGTGTTACCAATATAAGGGGGTCAGGTTTTGGGTTCATACAGGTATTTTCTCACTTCTCATACAGGAAAATGAAGGGTGCTTAGACTTCTGCGCCCCTCTAGATAACAAAATGTCTTAGATATTTGAGCCATTGCTATTTTACACCCGAAGGTTTACCTTTCTAGTTTCCACTTATACTTGCTTGTCTTATCCGGTCTAAATAAACCTACATACAATTCAGAATGAAGTCATAAATTGAACCTGGTATTTCTGTCTATCCAATCTTAGAAATACATTTTCTCTCTCCTAATGTATCTTTCAAAACAAGCCCAACTATATTTTTGTAAAAACCTAGTGTGGAAAAATACAATCTGGAAAACAGTATCTGCAAGCTTCAGCTGTAGCCATATAAGTCAATAGATCTTCATGACAGTTCTTCAAACCCATATAAAAGATCAATATTAAGGCATTTACCTGTGAGGATTTCAACATTGTGCCACAGATGGTAACTTGCTGGCCCAATTTCCCACCTCCAACTCGCTCTTCTGTAAAAGCTCAGCTAAATCTAATAAGAAACATCACATAAAAAGAGACCTATATTGTCCAATATATTTTTAACGTTTTCAAAGAAATAGTTGCCATCCTTTTTCTCTCTCATCAAACATAATGTGTTTATGTTCATCAGAGTTAAGATATTTGAATGAAAATAACTCAGGAGAAAGAGGAACTCCCAAGCTAATGGGACACGTTTACATGAGTGGTTGTCACATGATAGTTGACCAAACTGCTTTCTTTGTTTGAGAAGGCATAGAGAAATCAAATATTTGTCATTTAAATTAGGGAAGATAAGATGTACTGTGTTTGCCTGTTGTGGGTATATCTGGGTAAAATCTTGAACAACAAATAAGCCAGAATGCATTCAGATCTGTTTAATGGAAGACCCTGTGGTGCAGCTCTCCACCACTGTGCACATGAGATGAGCCGTCAGCAGCAGAGCAACAGCTCACATGTAGTACTTAGATATGCATAATTTTGAGAACCCCAGTGGTAAGCAGGGAAGAATGGATGACTGGCTTGGAAAATGTCAAAGCTGCAGTGGAATTCATCTCCAGCTGCTTAGTAGATGGCTCCCAAGGCCCCATCAGGAAAGCATATAGACTCTCAAACAAATTAACTCCCATACTTAAATTTGTTCCCTTCTGTCTATTTTCTTTTTTCCTTTTTTTTTTTTTTTTTGAGACAGAGTCTCGCTCTGTCGCCCAGGCTGGAGTGCAGTGGTGCAATCTCGGCTCACTGCAAGCTCCGCCTCCCGGGTTCCCGCCATTCTCCTGCCTCAGCCTCTCCGAGTAGCTGGGACTACAGGCGCCCGCCACCACGCCCGGCTAATTTTTTGTAATTTTAGTAGAGACGGGGTTTCACCGTGGTCTCGATCTCCTGACCTCGTGATCCGCCCGCCTCGACCTCCCAAAGTGCTGGGATTACAAGCGTGAGCCACCGCGCCCAGACTCCCTTCTATCTATTTTCTTAGAAACCTGAGCCAATTTCAGAAGAGACATCTATTTGAGATCCTGGAACAAAGAAAATCCTAGAATAATGAGATGACTATTTGTTTCCTATTCTCTCTAAACAATGGAACATGTTGGATACATCCCCTTACGTGGTAGACTGAATAATAACAAGACTGTATGCTTTAAGAAAGAAAAATTATAAAAAACCAAATATGTATACTTTCATTACAAGTTTCTTTAACTCTGGCTAGATTTCTGTGGCAAAAATGATGCTTTGTGGTCATCGAAATTAATTTGTTACTTTCCCCAGCCTCTCTTGCACTCAGATGGCCATGTTGTTGAGCTTTTGTCAGTGGAAAATAGGCAGAAACGATATAGGTTACCCCCAAGCAAATCCTACTAAAACCTACTGTGTGATTCAGCTTGCCCATTCCTTACTCACCACCTGAATGAAGAGGACTCCATTAAGGCAAAGAAGGCAAGATCCACATGATGGAAGAAGCCTGCATCCTTGAGGGACTCTTCAGTGCAAACCTTGTGATCTAGCTTTACTGGTTGGTTTGGTGAGACATAAACTTACCATGGCAAGACAGAGAGATTTGAGCATCATCTTTTATAACAGTTTACTTATCCTTGTTAATATAATCACTGTTATGTTGCAAACATCTATACCTTGGTAATTAAAATCTGTTGGTATACAGAGTGAAGATAGGAGTGGGAAATAGGGAGGAAGCTTTTTCAAAATTAAGTGAGTAATATTTGTAAGGAACTCATACTTCCCTACCTGGGTACATTACATGTTGGGTTTCTTCCTCCAGGCTTATTCATAGACCCAATTCCCTTGTCACTTTATAGTATTTCCCTAGGCAATTTCATCTGTATCTATGAGATCTATTTCCTCTGGTGATTTGTCATACAGTTTATAGGTCTAACTTATCCTTTAAGGTCAAAACCAGCAAAGTCAGTTTTGCACTTGACATTAACTCTCAAAAACATTTCAAATTTAACATCTAAAAGTAAATGAATGCTCCTCCCATGCATTAGCTCTGTTCCAGTGACTTCTATTTTGGGAAATTATACCACCCATCAATCAAACATAAGCCAAAAACCTAGAGGCTGTTCCTGATACAATGTGTCCTAGTCTGTTCAGGATCCTATAACAAAATCCACAAAATCCAGGTGCCTGATAAACCACAAAAAAAATCATTTCTTTACAATTCTAGAGGCTGACAGTCCAAGCTCAAGGTACCAGCAGATTTGATGTTTGGAAAAGACCACCCTTCTGCTTCATATACAATGCTTTACTGCTGTGTCCTCACATAGTGGAAGGAACTAGTAGCTCTCTGGTGTCTCTTTTATAAGAGCACTAATTCCAATTATGAGGGCTCTACAGTCACGGTTTAATCATCTCCCAAATGTCCCACTTCTTAATAACATTGCTTTGGGGGTTAGGATTTTAGCCTATGAATTTTGGAAGACACAAACATTTAGACCATAATACCATATGTCCCACTCTCCTCAGAGCCAAATAATTAGCAATTCAGATAGGATTATTCTTATCCATAAGAGGATATCCATGGCTTTCATATTCATCTATCTTGCCTTTCTTTTTCACTATCCTAATCCACAGTACTGTTACGACCTGCTGCCATGATTCAGTAAGTCATCTTCCCATATCTATTTAGCTCCCATTTAATCTATAATGCCTACTGCAGTCAGAGCAATTATTTTTTCCAAATGCAAATCTAGCTCACATACCCCTCAGCTTAAAACCCTGTATAAATTTGTATTTTGGATAAACAGCAAATCACTTATCTATTATGCCTATCTATTATTTTCCATAAAAGATCTGGCGATAAGAAACTGAGAGAAGACTGAATGTCTTGTGGTCACTGTTGGTAAGTTTGTGAACACTGCTCTGTTAGCTTGAAGTGAAGTGTGACCCTTGAAACTTGAAGGAAGTGATATAATCTGGGGTCCCTTTGCCTCTGCAAGGAATATGGGAACTCTCAACCATCTATCTTTATTATTCCTAGTAAAGGAACAGTATCAAACACATCATTCAACAATCTAAGTCATTTCTGGGACGCTGTTCATGTTTATGAGCCAAAAAAAGGGCAGTGCTTGTCCAGGAGTCAGTGTAAATTCTTCAGCTGCTATCTATTCTGTTTTGAAACAAAACTTAAATCCCAAGTTTGCTCTTGGAAGACACTCAATTTTTTAAGATAAAAATGAAGCATTCCTATTTTCAGTGACTGTCAGACAGCTAACATCAGTCACAGAAAGCAATTATGTTACAATACATATTTAAAAGCAAATATTACTCTCAATAATTTAGAGAGCAATCTACAATGTGTAACTGCCCAGGGTCATGACTGAACCTACCCCCAAAAAAGTGTTTGTGAACTTTTCTTGATACTTAACTCATGTTTTATAATACTTCACTTCTGATACCTAAGCAAGGCACATGTAAAAATGCTTTCAATTAATTATTTTTACAAGTTCTGCCTCTAAATCATTGCCAACCTCTCTTTTAACTTCTGATTTTTCCCATTTTGGTACAGACCTAGAAATTTTTATTCTTTTGTATACTGACATAGGCTATGAAGTTTTATAGTCACTTCATAAAAGTGGCTTTTGTCACTTTTAAAAATAAATTCTTTAATAACTTTTAAATCCTAAAACTTATCTTAAAGCAGCAGTGTCAAAAAGAGGGTCCCAGGGAAGCATAGCTCAGGTATTTGGGAGGACATATCTACTACAAGTGACACAATATGGTCTTGTTTCCAGAGATACTTAATGAAGACAAACTATGATGCATCATATACAAGCAAATAAAACACTACCAGGGCAGCTAATATAACACAATTGATCAAGTTTAAATTACCGTGTATTCGGCAAGACATGCAAATTATCATGGTAGTTATACATCTAATGATACACAGTGTCTGCCTTCAGAGAACTTACCTTCCAATGGGAATGACTTCTAACTACAAATCACTATGATACACAGTAGAATACATTAGATATTACAAATGAAATGAAAACAAAATGATGTGGGATAGTGTGCAAACAATGAAAGGAAGGTTTTGAAGATTGTTACAACACAGCTTCCCTAGCTAATACCTGAGAAAACTTGGACATGTGGCATATATGTTTTGGTACCTTTTAGCATATATAATGGGTTTATTAATATTTCTTCATTGCATGGATGAGATGAATACATAAAATAGTATGTATAAATACCCAGACCTCTGCTGGGTGTATAGTAAATACTGTGTTAAAATAGAACTCTTCTATCTTTCTACAGAAATACTCTATGCAGTGATTACTTCTCGCTACGATACACAAAAACAGAAAAATCTCAATAGAGAAAAAATATGTATTCATGATACATGATTTGGGTTTTTCCAAGGAACAAAAACTATGAATTGGGTTGCAAGGATTTCATGTTAAAACAACAGTAAGAATAAAGACATGGAGTAGAAGATACACATGTTGAGTAGGTTAAACAGGCCTGAGCAAAAGAAGCACATAATGAAATGTCAGGAGAACAGACTAGAAATTCCTCTAAGCCTGTTGTGAGAGCCAAAGAAAATCCATCTGGATTTGACTGTTGATAATGAGGAATTTCTGCAAGTTTGACCTATAGCCGTTCTGAAAAAATGCTTCTAAACAAACTAGATTCCTTTGTCAGATAAGGGAAATTATGGATATATAATGCCACTTTAGAAATTTCTAAATGCATATTAACAAAGCAACAGAAAAAAGCAAACCCCATTTAAATTCGTTTAACCTAGATTTTATGAACTTATTTACTAAGCAAACTCTCCCGTCTGTATTTCCCTACTTGTAATACTTATTAAGAATTACTATTTTGGTGTCGTTAGAATGTACTTAGAGAAATGCGATCTAACCTCTGCTTTAAGAAGACAACTCTGGCAGAACCATCAATTGGAAAAAGGAGAGTTTAGATGCTAGGAGGCCATTACAATAGCTCATTTGAGAGCTAATCTGTGCATGACTCTGACGGGAGAAAATAAAATTGAGAAAAAGGCATGCATTGGAGGCAACAATCCTTGGAATGTGATTGACTATAGAGAATAATGAATATGGAAGACCCAGAACAGACTTTAAAATGTTAAGCCCAAATGACTGTCTGACAGGTGGTATCTGTAATGAAAATTGGAAACTCTGAAGGAAGAACAAGATTCTGAGGAAAAGACTAATTTTGTATGTGTTGAGCTTGAGGGCCTGCTTTGGAACTAACAGGCAGCTGAAGATTTCATTTCATGTCAAAGAAACTTAATTTAAAATCCAGCAAGTACTAAATTCAGAGCTAAATGTGAAGGACTGAAATACAAAAAAAGCACTGTCTGCACTCTGGAGGTCAGAAATTTTCTAGACTCATGCCCTGGTTAGGGCAGATCCAGAAATCATTTAGAAACGAAATTTTGGACATGCCCATGTGTCCTGTGAGCCTTTCTGTCAGAAGTCATGGAGAGACCCAAATGTCAAAAAGGGACACATTCTTTTGTTTATGCACAATATTTTGGCATTCCAGTCTCTTTCTGAAAATACAACATTGGATTCTTTGCAGCCAAATTCTTAAGAAAAGTTTCGTATTGGAGACTAATATTCCATAAAGAATTATCTGAAGCATGAGGAAATCATCCCTTTAGATCAGTGGACATTTTTGCTTTAATTTTTAATTGACACATCATTGTACATATTTATAGGGTATAGGGTGATATTTTGATTAGATCAGTGTTTTATAGCATGTTATGTAAAGCTTCTGAGAAGAGTCAGGGAGCATCTTAGAAAGCAAAACAGAGTCTGTAAACAGAGATGTAATGAATGCTCAGCAAGTATTCACGCACTCCCAGATATTTCAGAGACTTCCAGTCATGTGGGATCACGCGGAAAGATCTAAGAGACTCTGAGGTGAGGTGCCACGAATCACCTCATTCATGAATTTGGGGCTGAAGCAATAAAAAGCCCCTGCCTCATTCCCAAGTTCTCCCTTTTTCCGCTTCCAGTACTTTGAAGGTTGTGTGCAATGCGTGTCACAGGTTAAGGATAGAGGAGTTTATTCTGACTGACATTCGACATTATGTGGGCAACCAACAAACTTAGGTTTGGTTGAGCCACTGAGAATTCAAGCTTAGAATCTGCTTATTGCTGTTGCTGTTTACCAACACAGTGAGATTTCTACAGGGCTCAAGTAGGCACAGAAATTCCATGTGAACAAGGATGTTGGGCTTCTGTGTGAATTGTGCTGATGAAAAATGTTAAGCAGATAAAAATTTTAGAAATTCATTGCACCACACTGTATCAATGCTATTTTTGTCTCAGCTGAAACCATCCTAAAATTATACATTTAGATCATACTATCTTCAATAGAATTGTTTCTCCGAGTTGCTTTTTGATGTTATACGTGAGCCTTACATAATTCACAACTGAATCCATACACAAATATTATTGAGTCTATCGCCCACCATGTCAGAGAGGTTTATGAGAGCTCAATGTAGGAATGTCTCAGAAGTGAAAAAATCTGTAATTTCTCCAAAGAAACTATTATAGTTTTAACAGAAAGAATGATGGAAAATAATAGGATAGAAAAATCATATGAAGGAGTAAGGAAGATGGGGCACAATTAAAGGGATTATTTGACGGCAGTAAGGATGAAAATGTGTCATTGAAATTCTTTAGGTTTCACATAGAAATTGCACCAGTTTATGCTAGCAGACATACTGTTTAGAAGTTTTTAAGAAAAGAAATTTCTGAATCATGGTTTATACTGTTTTAGGTCACGGGAACTAGTAAACATGTTTCACTATGTAGACTCTTAGTCAACACTTAGATCACGCTTTTCAATAAAGAATGTAAAATTGTGAGAGGAGAATTAATAAATCTAATTGTTACAGTCACTCAGCTGATGTGTTGAAGTGCCTGGAAAATTTCTCACATGAATAATGGGTGAAGAGTCAAAGAATGATTAGTTTGGGGGAAAGAAGACCTGCTGGGGTTTTGGAAAGGGTATGTGTTTGTCTTTAGTATTGTTTAGGGTGGTAGCTGTATGGTCCTGACCTTCACATATTTATTGGGCTGCCATGTGTTAGGTGGAAACATAAAACCGTCATTTTTTTGTAGGACAAAAAAGGCTGAATACTGACAATTTCATATCGTTCCACCTAATAGAACAGAAAACAGAGTTATCTCTGAATTGTTTATCTAAGGTAGAATTTGGGACAGTACTTAGAATGCATAAAAATTAAATTTTAGACTAAAATAAAATAGATATATCTAGAGTTGTTCAAAAATGAAAATATAGCTGAAATATCAAGCACTATAATGGAGTTCATATAAGAATTCCATGCTTTATATTTGAGGTTGGATATGTGCTTTTTCTTTATTCCTTTCATTTTTATGGAGCTCATCTTCTATAATTTTTAAAACATTCTGATAGAGATGTTCTTTGGTGTTCTTTTTTCTCTTGATTTAAAGAGCTGCTTTACAACCAAACAGTAAGATTAAACAAAACAAAACAATGCCCATGGCTTCGTGGTCGTTCTACCCATTTAGAAAGGCCTTGTGCATGACCTATTATGGTCATCTTGAAATTCTTTGTAATTTTTGAACAAAGGGATCTACATTTTCACTTCTTACTGGGCCCTGAAAATTGTGCACCCAATTATAAAGGTACATTAATTCTAGGCCATCAAAGGCTAGCTTATAACTTCCAAATTACATTTGGGAATTGTTCTTACATAACAGCATTTATTGCTCCAAAGATCATTTTGTAATAACTACTAAATAATCTATCTCAATGTGCATTTGGAAAACCATGCAAAATTTCTAAAAGTGCTATGATGTTCTATGTAACAATCATGAAATGTTTCCAAAGACATAAATAAAAATAATAACATAAAATCTGAGAGACAAAAAGAAAATCTATGATAATATACCAATGCAATTTCTTGAAAACAGATATACATGAAACAAAGAATAAAGGAACAGCAGGAAAATGTACCACTATTGTGGTTACAGCTTCTAGGCAACCCATTAAAATCATAACCAAACACAGGTAGCAACAAACGTATCTACCACCAAATCAAGTTAAATTAAATCAAGTGAAAAATTTCAAATGAGGTAACTGTTCAATGAAAAGGAAAAAGAATAAAAATCACATCTGCTTACATGGCAATGAAACATGAAAGATTCTGCTAAAAGTTTATGTTGAAAATTAAGATGGAGGTAATCTGTGCAATTTCATCCAAAAATAGAAAACAATGAATTGGTGGATCAATGCCAATGTTAATTTTGAAAACCTCAAAAAGAAGAAAATTAAGATATGGTTGATAGATCCTCTAAGAAAACCCTGCCAAAATTCTAAAGGATACCAAGTCTACTCAATTTAATAACAAATGGCACGTTTCTGTTTCTTAAAAGACATATGCATAATCTGTGAGTGCATTTTCTACTTTAGGGACCATTTGAATTAAAATCCTTACTTTCTTATGAATGTTTTAGAAATATGTACAGTAAATGAATAAAGCCTGTAGTTATTTAAGAATAATATTTAAAATTATTTACTAAATCTTTAATATTAAAATAATAGTACATGCCATCCAGTCATAATCCAAAAAGCCAAGGTGATTATGGAGTATTGAAGCTGAGAAAGAGCTAGATCTAAACAAACCTACTCTGGACTTCACTGTCAAGGAAAAGAATTGAGAGGAAAAATTTCAAAACATACTTACACTTGTGAGATTGGTGATGAGAAACAATCTGTGAAATATTGCCATTTCTCTGGAGTAAAAATTTTAAATGATTGGTTAGCACAATGTCCCTTTCTCTTCACCTTCACATCTTTCTGCTTTGCTCCTCAGATCTCAGGCATGCTGAGGCTATAATGTCTTTCCGTCTACCTTAGGTTTACTATTTTAAAATTGATTTTTGATGTTGTTGTGAACATGAATTGTGTCTTAATACAGGAGAATGGGGTGTATATTTCTGAAAGTCCAGAGTTGTAGGGGCAAAGAAGGGATTTCTGGAGTCCCCTACGTGCCTGAGCTTCCTGATATTGTCAACTTCTAGAATTCTTGCTCTGGCTCATTTTAAAGCCCTGAGCACAGTTAAGTGTCTTTTCCTGTCCCCCATTTATACTACCATGAGGCTCCTTTGTACCATGAAATGTGCAGTGTGACCAATTGTTGGCTGCCCAAACAAACAAACTTTAGGACTTTTCACTCTGGCCTCCTATACTGAAACATCACTCACATTTAGTAAAGGAAGGGGCACTCTGTTAAACTCACAACATTCTCTCTTTACTTTATGGAGTCATATAGAGTTATTCCACTAAGTCCTTTTGCTTCATCCCATGGAGACCTTCCTATGAAAATTGAATTTATATGAAAGCAGGCTGAGAGAATACTCATTAAAGTCATTTACAACAACTTCAACTAGTGTCTCCAAGTGGAACAGATATTTAGAGAACAATTTGGCAGATTAGGATGGGGAAAGAGAGTGGCTGATGCATGCAGAGAAGTAGAAATACTGTTCTTGCTAAGAGTCTGTTTATCAGGTTAAACACAGTCAAGTGATCATTCAGTTGAGTCTAATAGTTCAGTAACCGAGAACACATGGAGAATACGTGGATACGTGTCTGTGTGTACACCCACATGCAAAATCAGTTGCCCTGACTTTATCTTACTTACATCAACTTATGTATTGATTTTGATAGGAAGAATATGTATTTTAGATACCTCAAGAATATCTCCTGAAATACTTCCATATTCTCGCCCTTTGAAGAATCTTTTTAAAGGAAGAAAAATAACTATTAGCAAAGAATC
The DNA here is from genome assembly GCF_006542625.1 of Nomascus leucogenys. NCBI lineage: Eukaryota > Metazoa > Chordata > Mammalia > Primates > Hylobatidae > Nomascus > Nomascus leucogenys. The sequence goes on along the minus strand of NC_044385.1, from coordinate 117,305,801 downwards.
CATTTTCCCAGTGACTCCATTTTCATCTCCTTATCCCAGCAATAAAATTCATGGCTTGGGAAGAGAGGGATGTCTGCAAAGCCTATCTATACCATGAAGCTACAGCATTAGTTTTAATAGCCTGTTCACTTGAACAATTTCTAAGTATGTAGTAAAAGAAACTAAACTAAAATAATAATACATTATATTTAAAAACACCAGTATCCTGCAAGCAAAACTTCCCTAAGTAGTTCTTCCTAGATTGAAAGTAGAACTAACCCATTTCCAAAATCATCTATATTTTTCTGAAGACAAAAAAAAAGTTACTACAGATAGTTGCCATAGACTGCAAATATTCTAATTTATACAATAGTTCTCTCTTGTTGCATGTTGTGTAGATAAATATAATGCATCAGTATTAGAATAGCATATATTGTTATTAAATGTTAATGCAGAATTCTAAATTTTCTAGCATTCACAGAAAAGCAAACTATTGATAATAAATAGTATTTAAAGAGAAATCTTATCTACTACAATAAATTGACAAATCCAGGATATTAAGACCGCAAAAATGATTGTTTAGATGATTTAATTATAGCACAACAGGCTTTTCTGCTGATAATGTTATAATTACGTCTTAATAACCCAATCTTAACAAAAATAATTAGACTACAAATGATGATCACAAAAATCCATCTCATTTGTAGCTCAGACTAGTACTTCAAATGTAATTTCTCTATTAGTAATTTAGCTTGATTTTTATAATTCATTAGAATAAATCCATAACTGACTTAGAAATCACTTCTATGATTTTAAGTATTTTTCCACAGAAATATTAACAATACTGCAAGCATTAAAATATTGGGAAATATTTGTATATGATTATTTCAGTGGATGTTCCTTTCTTCATCTAATAAATTCTAACATAAAGTTTTCAGATCTGTACACAAAGATGGATCATAAAAAATATAATCATGGTAGAAACTATGTAACAATTTTATGAATGTAGAGAAAGTTCAAATAGTACTTTTGTACTGTACTGTGTCCATGCAAAGCCTCATTCAAACAAACAAAAACAATACTGAATTTATTATGTTAAAATCTTTAAGGACACTTTGGTAGATGAGATCATTTTCCTGCATTTGTTCACACTCTCCCCTATCTCCATCTCTAAGGGACAGATATAATTCCCCACTCCTTGACTTTGATCCTTGCTGTGTGACTTTGCTTAAGCCAAAGGGGTAGCTTAGAGGATATAAGGCACCAGAAGCCGGCATGTTTTTGCACAGGCAGGTTGCACTCCTGACTTTTGCCATAACAATAAGATGCTTCAAGTACCTGGGGGCACTGAGGAGGATAACAAATACATGGAACAGGTCTGGATATCAGCTGCAGCTTTAAGCTAATGCTAGCCAAGCCCAGCCTAGATCAGCTGAACTGTGTCTGACCAGAGGTGCATGAACAACAACAAAAAATGCATATCAATATACTCCAAAGCTTTGCATAGATTTTTTTAATTTATTTTTAATTAATTTTTATTTTTTTAGATGGAGTCTCACTCTGTCACCCAGCCTGGAGCACAGTGGTGCGATCTTGGCTGAGGTGCATGCCACCATGCCTGGCTAATTTTTTGTATTTTTAGTAGAGACGGGGTTTCACCGTGGTCTCGATCTCCTGACCTCGTGATCCGCCCGCCTCGGCCTCCCAAAGTGCTGGGATTACAAGCGTGAGCCACCGCGCCCGGCCTATAATTATATTCTAATTGAAGTGAATAGTATCACAATATTTCACTAAGTAATCTCAACCAGTTTATTCCCTATTCCATCTCAAATCGGAATGCCTTCTGAGTTCCTGTAATTGTGACTAATTCTCTGAGACTAGATCAGAAATATCACTATAAACTATGAAGCCTACAAAGGGGATTCCTCTTTTTCCTTTTTATTATAGAGATGCTTTTTTGTTTGTTTTTGCAAGCAAGTATGGTCTTAATCAATTTTGTATGCCCATACCTAGGAGAGCCCCGATTCATAATAAGACCTCAATAAGATTTGTTGAATAAAGTGAAAATATTATTTTCAGCTTTCCTTCACCACTTTCTTCAAAACAGACTAGTTCATAACTGAAATAGGCATTGTTTCTAGAAAACAATCACTCCAGCTGATCCCCTCGTTTAATCATTTTTGTACTCCCTGAATCTATCATAATACCTGGCACCTAGTGGGTAAGGAATCAATGTTTGTTCACTGAATTAATGGAAGGATGAGTGAATGAAACAATACAGGAATTTTAAAATTATCATGCAAGATTGAAAGCGTATTACTTGTCATTAGAGTGATTTTAAACAGTTAAGTATATGGTAATTAGGAAGATTTACTTTCCTGCTTCATTTAAATTTTAAATATAGTGATCAAGGTAATTATGATTTTCATTCATTTATTCAATAAATGTATGTTTAATATTTTTATATCACATGATTGGCACTGGTTAAAGACATTTCAATGGTATTACACATAAAGTTTTGTTTTAAATTTACAATATCTTGAAATTTTTCTCTTGTTAAAAATCCACGAAGTGGCCAGGCGCAGTGGCTCACACCTGTAATCCCAGCACTTTGGGAGGCCGAGGCAGGCAGATCACGAGGTCAGGAGATCGAGACCATCCTGGTTAACACGGTGAAATCTCATCTTTACTAAAAATACAAAAAATTAGCCGGGCGTGGTGGCAGGCACCTGTACTCCCAGCTACTCGGGAGGCTGAGGCAGGAGAATGGCGTGAACCTGGGAGGCAGAGCTTGCAGTGAGCCACTGCACTCCAGCCTTGGAGACAGTGAGACACCGCCTCAAAAAAAAAAAAAAATTCCATGAAGTATATTTATAGGTTGGGAAATATACATTTTAAAATGTCGGATAATGATATTTTTATTTTCTATTTCATTTTATTATTATTATTTTTGATACAAGATCTCACTATGTCACCCAGGCTGGAATGCAGTGGCATATTCACAGCTCACCACAACATCAACCTCCCAGGCCCAGGTGATTCTCCTACCTCAGCCTCCTGAGTAGCTAGGACTACAGGTGCCCGCCATCATGCCTGGCTAATGGTTTTCTTTTTTTTTTTGTAGAGATAGGTTTTCACCATGTTGCCCGGGCTGGTCTCAAACTCCTGGGCTCAAGCAATCTGCCAGCCTCGTCCTCCCAAAGTGTTAGGATGACATTACAGGCATGAGCCACCACTCTAGGCCAGATAACGATATTTTTTCCAAGAACAGGTAAAACATTGTCCTTTAATGAATTAGTGCAGAAGCATGAAAAAATCTATTATGAGCAAATCTGTGAAACAGGCATTGAAATTAGTATTCTAATAAGGCTTTTGTGCTTTTGGATGATAAAAAATAATTTTGCTACTCAATTCTCATTAATAATAATGACAATACAGTAACTTAAATCAGAATTAAGTATGAATAACTTGCTTTGATATGTTTGTGGTATGTTTCATTTATTTTTTAAGAAGGGAAATTATTAAATTTAAACTCTCTATATAAGTAAAGAGTGCACATCAAATATTTTTGAAATCCTGAAGAATTAGGTCTTCATTTCAATAATTATTGTCTTAAGAATATATTTATTTTCTAGAAATATTGAGCCTCTTCCTGGATAATGTGATTCATTTAAAAATTTTGAAAGGATTTTCTTATTAAATTAAAAATGAATGTATACAATAGGAAGTTACTAGGACAGGTGAATTTAGCAACAATCTTGCTTTGTTATATATGTCTTATAAATTAAAATTATATTTTCATAATTAAAAGCCGAAAAGCTCATATGCTTTTATAAGACTAACAGAAAAGGAGTATTAAATGAAGTTAAATTAGATTTTACCATCTGTTTAATAAGTTTCAGGCCTGGTTTGATAATATATTCCCAGATATACAATTTAAAAATGATCTTTTTCAGAACTAGTAATTGACATGATAGTAGATAGGTATATAAATGCCTATTCAGACTCATTACTATAAAACTCATGATTTGTTTTATTGCTAATGAAACTGATTAAGCTTCAATCACATCAGTGTGAAACATATAATGCAAAACTAACATTCATAAGGTGTATCATATTTCATAGGTTTATTATAATGCACATTTTAATTTACTTAATTTGGTTTTTGATGGAACTATATAGTATTTATTTCACTTCTTCAATATTCTATGCTATAGAAACTTTCCTACTGATTCCCCACGAGCATATTCCTCTCATAAGTCAGCCTACTTTCAAGGTGCATTAACTGCTTCAAAACTATAGGGGGCCATCTGGTTAAGTGCTGCTGAACTGCAAGAAATATATCCAGGAATTGCTCTGCTCTGACAAACTAAGTCGTCAAAGCACATTCACAAAATGACATTCAAGTGATGACAGAGTACATTTATTAAGTCTGCAAAACATTATGGACTCATATATACCTGCAGAAGGGTAAGAATATGCATGAGCCAGTCAAAAGCTATGTATGGCAAAGGAGTGCTCTATAAGATCATTAGAGAGATAGAGAGATTGATTGACTGATTGATTGATTGTGCATACTCAACTTTAGGGTAACTGGAGTTAAGTTGCGAGAGGTTCCCAGAGAGGACTGCACCTGGTTTTAAAAATAATAGATAACAAGAATAGAAAATCTGGTTTACTGGAAAGCCTTATGAACTACTATGACCTTAGGATCCCAGAATTCAATGGAGGGTGGTAGAACTATGAATTTAAGTGAACACCCAGAAAAAGCTAGAGAGGTTTCTCTAGAGCATTTAGTTAGAGTAAGATCTGCCAAATTCAGACTGAAAAATTACACAAGTTTGTGAGATATGGCTCAACATTCAGATAGAAAAGACAGTTTAGGGTCAGAAATAATCAAGAACAGTGGAAGAACCTAGATACCTGGGTACAGAAAATGGGTGCAAACAAAGAAAGTTAACTGTAGATCTCACTCAATAATCCAATTTTTCAATGCTTTGATTTTTGTTTTTTTATCTCTAGAGAAGTGCTCTTATAAGTCAGTTACAGAGTGCCAAGGAACATAAGAATACATGTGTTCTATGCTGGGAAAAACTGAGACATAACGAATGACTAAGAGTTACAGAGAAAAAGATATAATTGGTGTTTTTCAAGTCAAAGTAATAATTTTCTTTTAAAAAGACAAAGTGGAACACCCAGAAATTAAGAAAGAGTCTGGAATATTGAAATAACTGAGTGAGGAGTGTGTGTGGCAGAAAGAGTATATACCAGGTTGGTGCAGACAAGGGAACAATTAGCAGATGAGGCTCTAAAGATGGAAGACCAGGTTATATAGGTCCATAGAAATCATGATGCAAAGTTTGCCTTTAGTTTTTTTTAAAAAAGTTCATATTTATCAGAGTACTAAATATACCTAGTTAATAATAAAAGTACCAAAATACTTATATTTTTAAAGACAATATTCCTATGCACAAGCTCTTTATACACTATGTTTCCGGCTCCTGGAGATAATCGTAATCAACCTGATTAATTGCTCTGGAATTAACTTTATATGTCTAAATCATTTGCCTTTAGTTGGCAGATTTTCTGTTTTTGGTTTATCAACTCTTGGCAATGCTTATTGATTTTCTGTTTTACCATCAAGTCCCTACTTTCCTTTTCCTCACCCATATTATAGTTTTGGCAAAGTTTTGTTTTGATTTTTGTTTGGTTTCGAGACAGGGTCGTTACTCTGTCCCCCAGGCTGGAGTGCAGTGGTGTGATCACAGCTCACTGCAGCCTTGAACTAGGCTCAAAAGATCCTCCCACCTCAGCCTCTGGAGTAGCTAGGATAGGACTACAGGCATACATCACCATGCCTGGCTTGTGTTTCTTTCTTTCTTTCTTTCTTTTCTTTCTTTCTTTTCTTTCTTTCTTTCTCTTTCTTTCTTTCTTTCTTTCTTTCTTTCCTTCCTTCCTTCCTTCTTTCTTTCTTTCTTCTTTCTTTCTTTCCTTTTTTTTTTTTTTTTTTTAGAGGCAGTCTTGCTATGTTGCCCAGGCTATTCTCAAACTCTTGGCCTTAAGTGACCCTACCATGTTAGGCTCCCAACATGCTGGGATTATAGACATGAGCCACCCATCTGCCATAGTTTTGACAAAGTTCTTTATTAAAGTAATAGTTGTCCCTACAAAAACAGTATTCATTTTTAGGGTAATACTATACTGATTTTTTATGGAAATCTTTTTGATATCCTATAATTTATAATTGTCATAGTATCTATCCATTTGCATAGTTTTTCTTGTATCTGTCACATCTTTCTAAGTATTTATTTCATTTTTTCTCAAGTGCTCCAGCAGATCTGTCAAATGCTTAGCAGTATCTTTTCCATATGTTCAAACCCATCACTTTAAGTTATTAATTTTTTTTGGCTTAGAAAATTTCCTCTCACAGTCATCCTTTTTCCCATTCTTATGTATTCAATGTTATGTTTCCTGGATCGCATATCTTCTCATTTCTTGGTTACTCCTTTTGTCAGCAGCCCTATACAAAAGGTTTACAGAAAATAAAGTTGGTCTGGGAGCGATGGCTCATGCCTATAACCCCAACACTCTGGGAGGCCGAGGCAGATGAATCACCTGAGGTCAAGAGTTGGAGACCAGCCTGGCCAACATAGTGAAAGCCCATCTCTACTAAAAATACAAAAATTAGCCAGGCACGATGGTGCACTTCTGTAATCCCAGCTACTGGGGAGACTAAGCCATAAGAATCACTTGAACGCAGGAGACAGAGTTGCAGAGAGTCAGGATCCCACTAGTGTACTCCAGCCTGGGCGTCAGAGAGAAACTCTATCTCAAAAAAAAAAAAAAAGAGAGAGACAGATTTAAAAAAAGGATAAAGTGGTATAAGTTGCATATCCTCCCCTGAAATCTATTGAATCTACCCTAACACTTGATTGCTGATAATTTAACTGAGTATATGCTTTCAGATCAGAAATCAGTTGTCTCGTAGTTTGAAGGCATTTTTTATGCATTGTCTTCTAGTATTCCTGCTGAGATACAGCTACAAATCTGATGCCTGTTTTTTTATGCAATCTATTTTAGGTTTCTTGGTTTATTTCTTTGGAAGATTTTAATATCTTTTGTTCATCACCAATATTCAGGAATTTCACAATGATTACTTTGTGTGTGTATGTTTATGCATGCCTGTGTGTGTGTAGGCATGTGTGTTTTCATTCATTGTGATGGTCACTGTGGGTTCAGTAGGGGGTCATGACTCTTCATTTCTGAAAATGATTGATATATTATTTACTTGATAAATTCATTCTCTTTATTAGTTTAGTTCTGTTCTCCAACATTCTTATTATTTGGATCCCCTAAAATGAAATTCAAATGTCTCATCATTTTACTTCCTATTATTTTCTGTTTTTGTGTGTTACGATTTTTTAATATGTCTTTGACTTTACCTTCCAATGCTTCTTTTGAATTTTTAATTTTTAATATATTTATTTTCTAAAGTTCTTTTTTATTTTCTTATAGATTCTTTGGAAGCAATTTATTATCTTAAGAACGCAATCTATTTTCTCATTTTTTGGAGGATATTCATATAGGCTTAGGGTATTTTCTTCAGTATTGTCTGTTTTCTGTATTTGCTCATTTCTTTCTTTTTTCCCTTTGTATTTACATTTTTCATATTGTCCTTTAATGTGCAGTGATCATTGATTGTCCATTGATACTGTGCATTAGAGGCTATCTGGAAATTGTTGTATGTAGATATAGTAAAGGATTTCACCATAGATGGGGAGTTATCTTCCCACTGGGTAGAGATCCAGTCAGTACATGGAATTACTATGTCTAGAATTGATCAGTTGCTTCAAAGAAGAGTCATTTAATTTTCTGCATAGACTGTGTGTACTGGCATGCCAGCATTCCGAAAATAGGTAGGCCAGTATGTGAACTGTCATTTAGTTTCTCTATTTCCTTCTCTAGGACTCATTCTGCCCTCTATTCTGGCTGGAATTTTGAACCAGGAGTCTTCCTGGTACACTTTTTTTTCCCAGAAAGACTGTAAGGGAGAAAGTGGAGGAGAGTTATCTGGGGTGCAATGTTGGCCTGAGAAGTTAAGCAACACGCATCCGTCTTTTGCGTATTTCCATGTATCCTAGGTGTTGCCAGGTGAATTGTCTCACTTATTATAAGTAAACTTCTATGAATATAATTGAATTGTAACATAGGGCTAAATTTTCACATTTAACCAAAAGCCTAAAAGACTATAGTTCATCACAACAGCATAGTGATTAACTAAATGGTTTTAAATGGGTATTGACATGATCAGTCCATCAACAGCCTGCTAATTTTCTATTGGATTCTGCTGCAAATGATAACTAGTGACTTTACTTTGGCAATAGTATTTGACAGCAGTGTGTGGTTCAACAACTGTAAGAGAGGAAATGGAGAGGCACATGTAGAAAACTTTCTTGGGGCATTTTCTGGATGAGTGATTGTAAAATTGGTTTGGAAACTATTATTCTAATCTAGATAGGAATTGGTAGTAGTCTCAAATAGCACGGTGGCCATAGAGAAAGGGAAGTGGACAGGATAAACAGGAGACAAAATTAAGACTGTAGTAATGCATTAGTAGTAAGTAAAAAAGAAGAATTAAAGATGACACCCAAGAAATAGGCTTAGGCAGCTGGAAAGAACAGAAGGAGGGGCAAATTAGGGGAAGGGATAAGTAATTAGGATGGAATTCTGTTCTGGCCGTGTTGATTTTGACATTTCAGATTGCTAACCCAATACAACGGTAGACTGAAGTATCTGAGACTCAGGAGAAGCATCTTGGAGGAAGATAATTAGGCAGCTATCGTGAAGCCATGAGAGAGGGAAATGCAGAGAAGGAGGGAAGACGAGGAGATAAATGGGACTGCATGGGAACCCAGAAAAAAACATAGCATTTAAAGGAAATAAAGAGATACATGAAGATCCTGGAATGAAAGAAATCAAAGACATTCGTGAGAAATCATGAGAGTGAGAGCAAAGAGAAAGAGGTAGGCAACATGGATAAGTGCTGTTCAACAAGCCAGTGAGATAAGAACTGAAAAAAAGGCTATTGGTTTCTGAAAAGAAAAAAGAAAATCAGTGAGCTTAGCAAAAGTATTTCAGGAGAATGATGGAGGCAGCAATCAGGCAGAAGTGTGTTGGGAAATTAACAGTGGGTGAGGAATTAAAAAGAGCAAAACTGATAAAACTTGCAGACATTGGGATATTAAAAAAAAGATAATTATCTAGCACAATATTTGCAAAACCCTCAGAATCAGAGTTGTGTTATATTGACATAAACCATTATTAGTTTACTGATTAATAGTTTATGTCAGTATTAAGGAGATGTTCTATATACAAATGAAAACTGATGTTCTAATAAAATAGTAAAATATATGATATGGCTTGGCTGTGTCCTCACCCAAAATCTCATCTTGAATTATAATCCCTATAATACCCACATGTCAAGGGCAGGACCAGGAAGAAGTAATTGAATCATGGGGGTGGTTTCCTTTATGCTGTTCTTGTGATAGTGAGTGAGTCTCATGGGTCTGATGGCATTAAAAGTGTCTGACATTTCCCCTGTTTACACTCATTCTCTCTTCTGCCATCCTGTGAAGAGGTGCCTTCTGTCATAATTGTAAGTTTCCTGAGGTCTCCCCGGCAATGCAAAACTGTGAGTCAATTAAACCTCTTTTCTTTATAAATTACCCAGTCTCAGGAATTTCTTCATAGCAGCATAAGAACAGACTAATACAGTAAAATTGGTACCAAGGTCGTGAGGCGCTGCTGTAAAGATATACTTGAAAATGTGGAAGTGACTTTGGAACTCGGTAACAGTCAGAGGTTGACACACTTTGGAGGGCTCAGAAGAAGACGGATGATGTGGGAAAATTTGGAACTTCCTAGAGACTTGTTGAATGGTTTTGACCAAAATACTGATAGTGATATGGACAATGAAGTCCAACCTGAGGTGGTCTCATGTGGAGATGAGGAACTTGTTGGGAACTGGAGTAAAGGTGATTCTTTCTATGCTTTAGCAAAGAAATAATTTTGCCCCTGCCCTAGAGATCTGTGGAACTTTGAACTTGAGAGAGATGATTTAGGGTATTGGGCAGCAGAAATTTCTAATTGGTAAAGCATTCAAGAGGAAGCAGAGCAGAAAAGTGCAGAAGGGAAATGTGGGGTTGGACCCCCACCCAGAATCTCCACTGGGGCACTGACTAGTGGAGCTGTGAGAAGAGAGCCATTGTCCTCCAGCCTCCAGAATTGTAGATTCACCAACAGCTTGCACCCTACGCCTGAAAAAGATGCAGGCACTCAATGCCAGCCCACGAAAGCAGCTGGGGAAGGGGTGGGGGGCCTGCACCTTGCAAAGCCACAGGGGCAGACTTGTCCAAGGCCATGGGAGCCCACCTCTTGCATCAGTGTGACCTGGATGTGAGACAGAGTGTCAAAGGAGATCATTGGGAACTTTAAGGTTTAATAACTGCCCTATTGGATTTCAGACTTGCATAGGACCTGTAGCTTCTTAGTTTGGGCCAATTTATCCCATTTGGAACGGGTGTATTCACCCAATGCCTGTACCCTCATTGTATCTAGGAAGCAACTACTTGCTTTTGATTTTACAGGCTCATAGGTGGAAGGGACTTGCCTTGTCTTAAATGAGACTTTGGACTTGGACTTTTGGGTTAATGCTAGAATTAGTTAAAATTTTGGGGAACTATTGGAAAGGCATGATTGTGTTTCAAAATGTGAGGACTTGAGATTTGGAAGAAGCCAGGGGCAGAATCATATGGTTTGGCTATGTCTCCACCCAAAATCTCATCTTGAATTATAATTCCTATAACTCCCATATATCAAGGGTGGGACCAGGTGGAAGTAATTGAATCATGGGGGTGGTTTCTGATGCTATTTTCATGGTAGTAAGTGAGTCTCACAGATTTGATGGTTTTATAAGTGTCTGGCATTTCCTCTGCTTGCACTCATTCTCTCTCCTGCAGCTCTGTGAAGAGTTGGCTTCTGTCATGATTGTAAGGTTCCTGAGGACCGCCCAGCAATGCAGAACTGTCAGTCAATTAAACCTCTTTTCTTTATAAATTACCCAGTCTCAAGTATTTCTTCACAGCAGCCTGAGAACAAACCTAATACAATATATTTATCAATATTGTAGTATATCAATAAATGCAGTCGTATAATATGTTATCTGTTGGGAGTGGCTTCTTTCAGCTAGTATAACATTTTTAAGGTTTGTCCACATCGTATCATATGCCACTGTTTCGATATTTATTGGCAAATAATATTGCATTGTATGGACATATCTCATTTTATTTATATAGTCATCAATTGAGGAACATTTGAGTTGTTAAATGAATAACAATGTTGTTTCGTTTTTTGGATATCACGAACAACATTGCTATGAACAATTACGTACAAGTTTTTGTGTAGACACATATTTCCTTTCTCTTGAGTATATACCTAGATATGGAATTGCTGGGTCACAATGGTTAACATTTTGAGAAACTGTCAATTTTTTTTTTCCATAGTGGTTGCACAATTTTACATTCCCATCAGCAATGTTTGAGAGTTCCACTTTCTCTGCATCTCTACAACACTTATTACCTGTCATTTTTATTATACATTAAAATTACATTGAGGCTTAAGACATTAAGTAAAGTAACTACGGATATACAGTTAGTGCCTATAAAAGCTGGAATTTAGCTACATGCCTTGTGCTAACTCAGAAGTCATGTTCTTTAGCACATTACTATATTGCAGCAAGCATGTTTTATTGAGACTGAAGGAAAGTTATTTTGTTTGGTTTTTTAATTCTTTGAAATCACTGGATGAACACTTATGTCTAGTAATGGTCAAAAATATTATTTTCCTCACTTATCCTAGTTGTTTAAATTAAAATGCTGAACACTTACCTTTTAGATTTTATAATTCTTGACAATTTAAATTTCAGTGACTTCAATTTTTAAAGAGAAATACGAATTTAATGGGAGCTGGTTATAATTTGGAACCTCTTTTGTGAAATAAACCAATTTCAAAATATTTTAAGCAGAAATATATAAAAGTTTTAGCCTATAAATTACCAGAATTTGTCCTAGTCACCTAAATAAAAAATATGAAAGTTTTACATTTTAATGTTCTTTCAACATTTTATGAACAGTGAACCTGGCAGATAAACAGCTCAAGTCTTAATGGAAACGATAAAATGTAAAATCAGCAGCATCCACATAAATGAAAAGTCAAATTTTTATCCAACACAAAACTATTACATATGCTTTAATCAAACAGAAATTAGCAATGGCCAATCCCAATCCCATTACTTTCAAAAAAAACGTTCTCAATCTTTCCTTTCCAGTTGATTGTACGCTGATTGAAATGGTTGTTTTATGCAGACAATTGATTTTTTTTAAATGAAATGTCTAATAGTGAAGTCAGTGCATTACATCACCCATTCCAGAAAGCAGCCTTCCATTGAATTTACTCAGACAAACTAATTGCTAAATTAGATGACCACTGAAAGTTATGGAGTGCACATCCAACACTTTCTTCTGAACCAAAAGATAACTGACTAAATCTGTTTTGATCACTACTGCATTGCTAATTCAAAATCAAGAACTGTTCGTTTCTCTGGAATATTAGTATCATAAGCCTGGGGATGTGACAATGTCATGTAATAGAGTTGCGGGGAAAGGAGTCCGAGGGTTGTGGCAATTCTCCAACCAAGGGAAAGAGTCTATAGAAGTGAAATAAGTTCACAGAATCAGCTGACATGCTATGGTCAAAGAATTTGCAATTAGCAACTGACCAATCAATTATGATTAACTCATTCTGTATGACTATCATAGGCTATAAACAATAGGAAAGGATGTTTACAAAATTTGTTTTATAGCAAGTGATTTAATGATAAAAGCTTGGACAGTTTTTGGAATTCAAAAATTCAGAGATACTAACATTTTTTGAAACTCCTGTGATTGTGTTGTGTGTGTGTGTAAACACTACCTGTGTAACCATCTATTGAGATTTAAATTAGAACCTTTTCTCAGTGTATCACAGTTCTAAAGTTATATTTATTATATCGGTATCCCTAAGAACACAGTGAAAAAAAGACTAAGAGATAATTTAGCACCGTCTTTTTCTACTAAAATCAGAGTGTCTCTCATCTCTGCCGGAATCCACTGCATTGTTATTATTGGGATACATATTATAGAATATCTACTTATTTTGTGGATTTAGGCAATGGTTATGATTATTGCTTTCTTCACATCTAAAAATCAAATTTATATTACACATGAAGACATTTTGTAAAGAAGCTTTGGTCTCTATAAAAATGAATATTTAATAGAAACTTAATACTCTTTTATGTTATTTGAATTGTTAGGTTTAAGGAAATAAAATGTTTCTTAAATCTACTACTTTTAACAACACTGTAACATTTATTGGTTTTGCAATAAAATAAATCCAGAAAATTGCTGTGATATTACTTTTTGTTTCATATTGAAAGTAGGTAAATTAATTTCTAAGCAATGGGGCATTATAATTCTCAACTAACAGGGCTCAGCAGTTAGGATTTTAACTGCCGACATTATTTTCTTTGAAAAATGATAGATGTCATTTAGTGCTTAAAGATAAATTGCTGCATAACTGTGACTTTTTTGCTGGCAACTTTGCCATAAACAAACATAATATGACCAAGAAATTTCAAAGTAAGTTTGCTAGGTGAGCAAATCTAAATTAAAAAGGCTCTCACATTTCCTCAATCAGATATACTAAGATCAACCAAGTGTTGTTTTCAATCTATAATATTAAAGGGCAATTGAGTCTGACTCAAACATCTGAAAAAGTTAATGTTAACACTTAGGAATAAGTGTTCTCCCTTTAGGAAAATCTTCACTGGCCATTGGATATACCACATTTATCACGGATGATTTTCAAAAGGACAAATATTGCCCATTTCAGAAACAGGCTTTGGAATGCAGGAAAGTGCCAGAAAGCAACTCTGAGAATTTGCACAATGGCTGACCTGGAGAAAGACATCAGAGTCACAGATGGAAAAGGGAGGTGCATGACTCCCCTCTGTTGCCAAGGTTCCCATTCTCAATTCAGAAGGATTTGCAGAGGGAATGAAGGAACATTGAAGTTTCTGAGATATTCCTTAAGGACCAAGCTATAACCCACAGGTCTCTACATCAGATCCCAGCTTTTTTGTGAGGCAGTGTGGAGAAGAGGGGATGTGTGCAGAATATAAATATAGGGCTTGTCCTAAATGATGAAATAAAATTAAGATTGCATATGCTATGACCTGTCTCTAGGAAGTCTCAAAACTCCTTTTCTTTTCTTTTTTTTTTTGGACAGAGTCTCGCTCTGTCACCCAGGCTAGAGTGCAGTGGCATGATCTCGGCTCACTGCAACCTCCATCTCCCGGATTCAAGTGATTCTTCTGCCTCAGCCTCCCTAGTAGCTGGGACTACAAGTGCATGCCACAATGTCCTGCTAATTTTTGTATTTTCAGTAGGGACGGGGTTTCACTATATTGCCCAGGCTGGTCTCGAACTCCTGACCTCGTGATCTGCCCTCCTCGGCCTCTCAATCCCTCGGCTGGGATTACAGGCGTGAGCCACCGTGCCCGGCCAAAACTTTTCTTATAAATTGTCTTCTAATTAAAATATTTCTTTTGGCTGTCCTTGGAGTACTCCCAGGTGACACCCAGCTCAGGCTAACATTTGTACAGGATGGTTACCTTGGTCTCTAGAGATCCCAATGATGTTTTATACCAATATGTCTCAGGGTCTGCCAAGCTTCCACCCACACCCTTAACATGCAGAGAAAGCTGACATGTTAGTTCTTGTTAGCTTCAATTTTCCTTGAGAAAAACATGGCAATATGTATCAAAATACAATTGTTAAGGAACATATTGTTAGTTTCAATATGTAGAATGTATTACAAGGAAAAAAAAAGATGCCAAAAATATTTTATGTCTACCGATATTCCTATTAGTCTTTATTATTATAAAAAACTGGTCACAACCTAAATATCCAACTTTAGGTGGCTGAGTGAAGTAAAACTGTAGTTTTTCCATATGATAGGATAATATGCCAGCACTAACAACCAGATAGCAGAATATTTAATGCCATGGAAAAGTATTTGTTTTGTGTGGTTAGGTGAGCAGTTCATGTCACAAAATCAAATGTACCCTACGATCTTATTTTTTTAAGTGAAGTACTGATGTATTTATATGTATAATTAAGTATAGAGAAAAGCCTAGATGCCTTCTCTTGTAAGTCTTTTTCATTGTTTTATAAATGGTATCAATATTTATTTTTCACTTTTTCCATCAGATTTCCCAGAATAATAAAATTCAATTCCTTCTGATGAGCATTCATTATTCTTTGTTGTTGTTGTTGTTGTTTTTTGTTGTTGTTGTTGTTGTTGTGAGACAGAGTCTCACTCTGTCTCCTGGAGCTAGAATGCAGTGGCCTGATCTCAGCTCACTGCAGCCTCTGCCTCCTGAGTCATTATTCTTACAGTAAGAAAAAAATTAATGTTACGAAGTATCTTCTCTGTCCTAGATCAACTGTCTAAGTATATACAAGGTGCCAAATAGATTTAATAAAATGTTGTATCCATTCATAGGTTTTTGCAGTACAATTTTTTGTATGATTCCATTGTCTTATAGTCTCCATTAATAGTTCTGGTGTGAATTTATACTCTAAAGGAAAGGTGACAACCTTACACAATCTCAGGGCTTACGTACTATCCACACACTGTGCTTACAAACATACACCTCCAGTTGTGTGGTCTCCCTGAGTTCTGCACATTCCTCTTGGGTATCTAACAAGCATCTCACATTTAACAAAACCACTGATTTTTAATCAATCCCAGGGACCCTCCGCCAGACCTACTCTTCTCTCAGAATTCCTTTTATCACTTAGTGACACTATCATCACACCAAACCTTGCTATCATCTTTCTTCTATCTCCCAGATTTCCAATCCATTAACAAATCCCAATAACCCCGCTTCCAATATTTGTCTAAATCTATGAACTTCTCAGCTTATCCACTCTTATTATTCTAGTTCCAATTATGTGGTCTTCTGTCTGTATTACTTTCTTTTTTCATTCTTGCATGCAGGGTCCATTTTTCATAGTGAAGTCCTCATAAAACAGAAATTAAATTTTATCAGTTTCTGCTTGAGTTTTCATTGATTGATTTATTATTTATTTATTTATTTATTTTGAGGTAGAGTCTTGCTCTGTCACCCAGGCTAGAGTGCAGTGGCGCCATCTTGGCTCACTGAAAGCTCCAACCCCTGGGTTCAAGCGATTCTCCTGCCTCAGTCTCCTGAGTAGCTGGGATTACAGGTGTGTGCCACCATGCCCAGCTAATTTTCATATTTTTAGTAGAGATAGGGTTTCACCATATTGGCCAGGCTGGTCTCAAACTCCTGACTTCAGGTGATACACCCTCCTCAGCCTCCCAAAGTGCTGAGATTACAGGCATGAGCCACTGCGCCCAGCTAGCTTCTGCTTACAGTTTTTAAAAGACTTCTTAGCCCACTTAGGAGAAAATATAAACTCTTTACCAGAGCCTATGGACTCACCAAAACATGACGTATGTTTATCTCCCCCCTTTAACTCACTCTTTTTTAGCTGCATGGTCTTCTGTTCTCTGAATAAAATAAACTTATTCCTGCCACAAGGCCTTTGCGCCTACTTTTCCTTCTGCCCCAGACACAGTTCTCACAGGTTTTCCTATGATTCCTTTCTTCTTCTTATTCGGTATCAACCCAAACATCTCTCCCGAGTGGCCTTCGCCAGCACATTCTTCTTAAATATCTTTCCCTACCTCATCCTGTTTGGATTTGTTTATAACGTGTCAGCTACAATACTGGTTTTATTTGTTTGTTTATTTACTTTTTTGTTACAACGGAAAGCCCATGACAACAGAGTTGTGTCTGCTTTATTCACAACTTTAACCTCAGTGCCTGTACAGAACCAGGACCATACTAGAAACTCAATGAGCATGTGTGAGTATTTTGAATGAATTAATTCTTAAAACATTAAAAAGTGACATTTTCCAAGTAAAAATCTTTATCTATTTCCTTAGTGACTCTAATTGCAGAAAATTCAGGGTAGAAATAAGGTTCAGATCAATGGCAGGCCGAGAAAGGTATTTTTGGGTGAGTGAATGCAGGCAATTTTTGCTATTGTGACTGACTGACTTCCATATTCTTTAATACAGGTATGTCCCTATGGTGAGAGATGGCATTTTTCATAGCACAAAGGTGGAAAGTAAATTTAATATCTATTATAATAAAAAATAAAGTAAATTTTATACAAACACTAAGAAGTGATCATCTAAATCTACAGATTAGGATCTGAAACCTATTCCTACGTCGACATCTTCCATGGCCCTACTCCTAAATTAATGAATTCTCACTTACAGAAGGCTATTTTCTGAATCCTTTCATAGCTGATATTGTGGAGGTGCTGTTAGCCATCCCTTGATATCGACAGTACAATAGCCATCCCTGCCAGGGCACGTGTACATTATCAGTAGTCAAAAGTTTGGCAAAGTAAAACATTTCTCTTCATCTCCAGGAGAGCAGTTTATGAAAGAGCATATTCTTAGGCATTAAAGGTGAATGTTTCAGTGACACCTGTGCAAGATATAACTTTCTGCTCTCCTCTATAAAAATCTAAATTTCAATCATATAATTCTAGTAGACCTTAAAAGGATAGACCTCAAAGGTAGCATTGTATTTGATATTCTCTTGCAACCCCAGAATGAAACTTAAGCATGAATAATTGGCGATCTTCACATAAAGATTAAAGAATGGGACTCAAGTTCACACAGAAGCTAAAAAAGAAAGGTAGGATGACTTCCCTCTGCCACCTTGAAAAGGCTATGGCTTTGAAACCTACAAAACCAGAAATGGCAGAGGAGGGGGGCGGTGTTTTGCTGAATGGGCAATAAATGTGCGAACCCTCCTCCTAAGAGTTTCTATAATCCTTTTTATCTTAGGTATCTATGTGTTCCTCTGTGAATGTGTTTTTTTATAACTGTGCACTTCTTATGGAACAGCACCATCCTTACTATCTGTAATAGGGTTTCCGTTCTGTTTTCATCTTGTACATATCTTATAAAAACAATCTGAATAAATGCCCAGTTAATAGGTATATTTATGTATTTATAAATTATATGTATGTGCTATTGCACTAATATATTACATATTTTATATACCTTACTACAACCAAAGAAATATAAAAGAATGAGACCGAATAAATATACACTTAAGGTCTGTTTTTCCTTCCTGCACCCTCTGTGAAATGCTTATCCCACTTAAGAAACCACTGAGATTTCACCATGTCCTCACAGTGAGATTGTACTCATTCCTCAATGAAAGGAGCTGATTAGTATTAAAGCTCTTCTGGTTGTATTATCAATTATGCACTCAAATTTTCAAATAATCTAGATGTACATATTGTACTATAGTGGATGATACTGTGAGGTACCAACTGGACCAGCTCAGCAGAGGCTGGGAGGTTTAACTCATCAGTAGCCACGATACCACTTTTCTTTTAGACTTTTCCAATAGAATTTATTTTTGCTTTTGCCAGCCAGGGTGAGAGCTCTGTTTTCTATAGGTATCAATGGTAGAATAAGCATTGTTGCCTCGCAGAAGGGAGACATCTATGGTATTGGACACCAACCCCCATGTCCTTCTTACATATCCTTTCCTTGAGATATAGGGACTCTTGTGAAAATGGGAACCTAAGAACTGGCTCTGCATAAACTTAAGCTTTGTTTTTGCAGAACAATTATGAGAAGTCTACTACTGACTCTTGAATATGTTGTATGCAATAAAAACTCTGTACTACTCAGGTATTGTTTCTGACCCATGATACTAGAAATAAATATCAACTACCCATACAAAGTTTTGCTTAGGAAAAATGAAAGTATGTTCAAATATAAATTTTTGAAAAATGACTAATAACTAAAAAAAACAGCCTTTCTTACCCCAAACATCAATAGATGTAGAATGGAGGGTAATAGCTACAACACGCAACATAATGTTTGGTTCTAATTAATAGACTATTTCAGTGAAATATTATTTTGATAAATATGTTCATGCTTCATTTGCCATGTATTAAAAACAGCAATACACACTACTTGATGAAAAATATTATTGAAGATAAAACAGAAGTATTTCATAAACAACCATTAGCTAGATTATAAGATAACATATAAAAGGTGTTACAGGAAATAAATATTAGGAATACATGTTATTCATCTATGACCTAACTGATATTGAAATGCTGCAAAACCTTCACAGCAACATTCAGAGAATTACCTGAAAGATAACTCTGGCACCTTCTATGGTCTTACATGTGTTTTCTTTAACGGTCACAGTGATTCCCATGTTCAAACTTATTCACTGAAGACAAAGCATATCCTGAGATTCTCATTATTGAAATGCTGAGGCTGAGGCTTGCTTTTCACAGATACAGATTGTCCAGCATTAAAATGCCACTGCATATTGACTGCATCCAAAAATCATGAAACTAAATATTTCCAAATGTCCTCATACAAATAATGTGTTACAATATTTTAGGTAGGATTATCTGACAGGATTAACAAATTTATCAACTATAACAGAAAGTACCAACTATTATTTATTACTGAGTATACTAATAAATATAGGATCAGGACTTACCTGAATAACATGCTTCAGTTTATCAATAATCTGATTTATCACAGGATCAGTTCCTTTGACTTTGACTTCAGGATTTCCAGACTGGGCTTTGATTCCATTTCCAGCCACACGCTGAGTATAACTAGCAAGGGAAATATGAAAGATATGACTTAGTACCTGATCAGGGTATTATCTGTCACAGCTATCCAAACATTTTGAGGTCACAATTTCCTCCTTTAGAGAATACACCAATGTATTTTTCTCTTGGAACAGAAACTGGCACAGTTGTAATGTTTTTCCAGGTAAAATGCTAAAATGCTTATCGTGCCATTAGATCATTCTAAAAATAATCGTATTCACTCAATGGACCCAACCAAAAATTACTTGTTTTTTAACACTACTTAACAATATGCTACAAAGAGTTAATATATATCTCACTTTGTTACCAGGTCTTGCTGAATTATACATATGTCTGCACCCATATTGGCTGAATCAGCTTATTTTATGCAGTCTTTATCTTATTTTTTAAATATTAGGCTACTATATATATATACTCTCTATATATACTATATATATAATATATACTCTCTATATACTATATATATAATATATACTCTCTATATATACTATATATATAATATATACTCTATATATACTATATATAATATATACTCTATATATACACTATATATATAATATATACTCTATATATATACTATATATAATATATACTCTATATATATACTATATATAATATATACTCTATATATAATATATACTACATATATAATATATAGTATATATAATATATAGTATACATTATATATACTATATAGAGTATATGTAGTATATATGTAGTATATATAATATAGAGAGTATATATAGTATATATGTAGTATATATAATATGTATATAGTATATATGTACTATATATAATATATATAGAGTAGCCTAATATATCTATATTATATAGTAGTATATATGTATATATATATTATATATATACATGTACATATATCCAAGCCTAATATATATTATATATATTATATATATATTTCCTAATTAGTCCTCCAATTAATAAGTAATTAAACTTTTTAATAATAAGAATATAAATTGGACATGATAAAAATAATTTTATTAATAAATCTTTTGATTTTTAAAATAACCTTGAACCCATTTATTTTTGTAGGCATAGAGGGACTTAGAGTTAAGAATTCTAGTATCCATTAGGGATTTGGCAGTATACATAAATGACAAACAGTAGAAGGAAAACAATTATACCTATGTTATTAATGTGTAATAATATTCATTATTTTTGAAAAATAAAATTATATATATATAGCACATCTCTTAAATCCTCTGTGGCACTGTTATGTTATTCTTTACTCTTCTAGTATTCCAAGAAGATCACACATGTGGCATATATATATATATATATGTTATATATATATAATATATAACTGTGCAAGTCAATATCATAAACCATAACTGTACAAATTTAAATAATCAAATTTATAAGCAACTAAAATCTGCGAAATATTTTCTAAGTAGAGGAAACAACCCGCTTTCACTAGGTTCACCTAAACCAAGATCTGGTAAATCATGTGGTATGTAAAAGGGTCATTTCACAGGTGGGGAAAGCCATTTGAAATTTCACTACCTTCCCCAAATTACAATCATATAACGTCAACTTAGAATTAATAAAAATATTTAAATTCATTAGTCACAAAGATGTCTTAAATGCATGCTATATTCCAAGTCCTGTACTAGGTGATTAGGATTATAAGAAGATGTAAGACTCAATTTTTGTCCTCATAATGTTCATTACTTAACCAGGAATATAGCAATTAACTCATTCATTTGTATGTTTATTCATTACATTTTATTACATTTAAAAAAACCCATAGATTTCAGCAATATAAATACCCTTATTTGCCTGGCAGAATAGTGTAATATAAACACAACTGAACGGTTAAAATACAACATTATTAAAGTAGCTGGAAGGAACTGCACATGCCAAGCGTGAGGAAAGATAGGACAAGTAGTAGACATTCTGGATATGCAGAAGCCCACGTGGACTCAGACTAGGGAAAAACTAAGGGAGAAATTGTAATTTGAGGTAGCCTTAGACGTATTGAGGTAAGAAGAGGACAGCTGTGGTATGGTTAACGAGAACTTCAGGACAAAGGATGTCACTCCAGCAAGGAAAATGGCAAAGGTATGTGAACAAAGCAGACAGGGAGAACGGGCCTCTATTCACAAAGGAGAGAGTACAAACGGTGGAAAGCAATGGATAGAGGGTCACACCCCAAAGGTTCCACCCTGAATGTTTAAGACTCTCCACTGAGTGATATAATGGACTCTGGAGACTCAGAACGGGGAAGTTGGCAGGGGGTTGAGTGATAAAAAACTACATGTTTGTTACAATGTACACTACTCAGGTGACAGGTGCAATAAAATCTCAGACTTCACCACTATACAAGTCATCCATGTTACCAAAACCACTTGTGCTCCCAAAACTATTGAAATTAAAGAGACATTTTAAAATGAAAACAAACACTATCATCTGAGTAATTTGTTTGCTTACATTAAATATCATAATCCTTTTCAGCAAAAATATTCTCATTTTAATGTAACTTTCCTTCCCTATATTTGAGCAGAGTATTGCACTATCCATAAACACCCTCTGAATTTTTACAGAAATGGAAAAATCTTTGAAGAAAATAAAAGAAGGTTCTATGTTTGAGACTAGGGCTATATTAAAGGGGTTTCAAGAAATATCCAGTTCTTCCCGAGATGATGTACTTCCAGTGACCAGTTTTCAGAAGTGGATCGAACATTTCCTAACTAGGTCCTTCAAGTGATAATAAGTGATTAAACTTTTTGATAATGATAATATCCATTGGACATGATAAAAATAATAATGTTAATAAACCTTTTGATTTAAAATATAACCTTGAACCCACTTCTTTTTGTAGGCATGGAGGGAGTTTAGAGTTAAGTATTCCAGTATCCATTAGAATACTGGAATATTCTAATGGATTAGGGATTTGGCAGTATACATCAGTTAGGGATTGATGTATACATCAATAACAAATAGTATACATCAATAACAAATAGTAGAAGGAAACCAATTATTCTTTATTTTAGAAAAATAAAATTTTGTACTCATATATATATCTATATATATATATATATAGAGAGAGAGAGAGAGAGAGAGAGATAAAGAGTAACCATCTCTTACATTATCTGTAGCACTGCTGTGTTATTCCTTATGCTCCCAATATCCCAAGTAGATTGCATATGTGGCTGTTTTATTAATGTGTTGAATATTCATAATGATAGTGAATAATATGAATAAATAAATTGATAAGTGCATAATTATGATTTAGGAATTGCTTTACTCTAGAGTTTGTCAATTCATGATGAACATCTTTTGGTGACCATGAATAAGAAACTCATAGACCTCAAAGTACGGGAAGCCTGACTGACTAAGGCCACTTGCTGCTTCACTCTAAAATCTGTTTCTGCATTTGTCCCTCAGCCAATGACTGAGGGCAGCAGGATTGCTAATGCAGATCCCTCATTAGGAGACACAGGGCTTCTCTGAGGACCAGGCTTGGCTCAGGATTCCCTGAAGACTTTTCTTACCCTTCCTTAGACTGTACTTCATGCTCCAATGCTTCCACTCAACCTTCGTTTCCTCTTTCCTTCACTCCAGGTCAGACTTTCCTCACAGCTGGGAGTTTTCCCAGACTTACTCAGCTTCCTCTCCATTTTCTCTCATAGGAATTTCCCTTAATAAAATCTTCTTATGTTTAACCCCTTTTCAACATCTACCTCTTGGAGGACCTGGACTAACCCACCATATAATATTTGTATTATAAATACTCCCATTCTACAGCTTGAGAATCTGGGATCTGGATAGGTTAAGTAACTTAAGTCACTCAAGTAAGGCCACACTTTATATATAAAGTGTGCTGCAAGGAACACACACTCCAAAATACAACCACCAATAAGTATCAATCCTGAAACCAACTAATAAAAGTGAAGATATAATTAGCTTAGTGCAAAATGTTATTTTTTTCTCTAATTACATTTTCTAAGGTTTCACTGTTTATAACTAAGAAGAGATGCATGATTTTCTTCAAAACCCTCCTTAACAAGCCAGGTGTAGTGGCATGCACCTGTAGTCCCAGCTACTCAGGAAGTGGAGGCAGAGGGAATCATGTGAGCCCAGGAGATTAATGCTGCAGTGAGCTGTGATCACACTACACTGACCATGTGACCATGAGTATAAAACTCATAGACCTCAAGCCTGGGCAACAGAGCAAGACCCTCAAGACTGGGCAACAGAGCATTAAAAAAAAAAAAAAAAGAAAGAAAGAAAAGAAAGTAAAACTAAGCAAAACAAAACAATCCTCATCAAATGGTTGCATATAACCAGGTAAACAGTAATATAACAGTTGTTGGCAGGGTGAGAAGAGACTAGCAGACTGTAGGTTTGCCATACAGTTTTTCTGTTTCTCCAGAAATACAGACATAATATAGGCAATGAAAACTGAGACTCTTCTCCTAATTTCAATAAAGCTTTTAATTGATTTACTTCATTTACTTACAGGCCAGAAAAGTTTCTTTAAAATGGCAGGAATGTTGTTTCATGTTAATCTAGGGAATTGCCTACCTTTGTTTTTGTTCTTAATTATCACAGCTACTAATACAGTAAAATAATATTTGATAAAATTTATTATAATTATAGCTGATAAAAATCTAATTCCACGCTGTTATATTATTGAATATTTCAGAATCACTGTTTATGAGTCATATAAATAAGGAAAAATACTGCAAAGTAGACACACATTACTTCAAATGAAATATGATTTAATAAAATCAGTTATTCTCTTCCAGTTTTGTAATGTTCAAAATAACCACAATTGAAATAGTGATACAAACACATCAGAACAGTTCAAACAAAAAAGAGAAATGATACCAAGTGTTGGCAAAGATGTAGAGCAACTGGAACTCTCTCTCATTGTGGATGGAAACGTAAACTGATGGAAACCACCATTTCTCATGTATGCCAAATCTAACCATATTCTATGACCTTGGGCGTATACCCGCAATATTTACCAAAAGACAGATACATGAATGCTCAGAGAAGCATCGTTCAAAATAAACAAAAATTGGACATTATATTTGTATAATGATATAGCATATAACAATGAGAACTAATGAATTACAACTATATGCAAAAAGATTGACAAATCTTATAAACTAAATATTGAATGAAAGAAGCAAGATACAGAACATATTCTATGATCTAAATCACTAAAAATTTTAAAACTAATCAGTAATGTTCCAAATCACCACAAGAGCTACCCTATGAGATAGTATCTAGAAGAAATAATATCAAGTTTCCTGATTTTAGTACTGGATACACAGAAGTGCTAAGTTTGTTAAAAAAAAAAAGTATTGAGCTGTACAGTTAAGATTTGGGTGTTTTACTGTTTGTATGTATTTTCAGTCTTACGAAATTAAGTTTAAAAGCCTTTATGCTCTTTTTCTTAATATGTTTACAATAGACAAATTTTCATTAAGCCACAGTATAAATAAAAAAACACCCACACAGGTATGTTTAACATGGACTAAGTGGTTCTGTGGTCATTAAGTGAGTACTTTAGGATCTAAGTCTGATATAAAACCTCACTTCCCTGAAGGCTTTAATTTGCATGCAAAAAAACATGGTTTCTAAATTAAATTTTTTTTGTAACAAATAATTTTTGAGTTCCCCTCATGATATTTTAATAAATCATTAATTCCTTCTTTTTCTTTTTAATGTACAAGTAATGGATAAAACATTTCAAAGATCCCTACAGAAGTTTCTTGAGTTGAAATATTGTTCACATTACAATGAGAAGGATGGAATAAAACCAAAAAAGATAGACAGGCAGATTTTTTGTTGGGGAAGTAATAGACCCACCATCTGTGCTTTTTTCTTCTAAGCAGAGCTGGGAATGAGTGACAGCAGTTGAATAGGAATACTTGCTCCCCAAGCACTACTTGTTTTTCATTAACAAGGAAAAATGGCAAGCCCTGATATATTTACATTCTACAAAATTGTTTTGAAATGATGATAACAAGATCTTAGTTCCCTCTCTGTTGAACATATAAAATATTAAAAGGCATTGTAATAAATTTATATACAGCACATCAGGAGGAAGTCATTTCTCCTGACTTTACCAGCTTGTCCTATTTGAAACTGATACCATGCCCTATTGGCTGATAGTAATTTCACTTTATTTAGAATACAATAGAGTTTGGCTCAGATTCACACCAAAAGTATAGTATTCTGATGTGCACTTACATAATTTCAGGGGAAACAATATCTGGAATCTGACCCTGGAATTCATTACATATCAGTTACAGGGGTCTGTCTTGGAATTTTTTGATAACTGGACTGGGACAGAATGTAAGAATAAATGATTAAAGTAGATGAGGAAAACACTTGATGAGAGCTTTCTTGTTTTACCTTTATTGCTATTTCTATCAGGGGTTAAAAAGAGAATGGGGGCCATGTTGTGGTTGTTATTCTTGTTGTTGTTTGATTGGTTTGCTTATTATGTTCTTGTATGACTTGGTTATGTGGCTGGATATTAAAATTCTTTCCATTTCCAGAGTCATAAATCTCCTAATTTCTAGGAGATTAAATACTGGTTTTATCTTTGGCTCTGGTAAAAAATGCTGCTATCTTGGCTTAAAAGGAGGTCTGGGAAATACGTTGTATTTATTCATCAGTGAACGTGAACTGCTTCTACAAGAACAAATTTTCCATTCAAACCATTTCTAGGCCTCCCTTCCTGGTTCTGATAGCAAATGTGAAAGCAAGGACTAGAGATTTGGTTTTTGTAAGTTTCCTCAAATACTTGGGAAATATTGGATTCCATTGCCGAGTGTTGACTTTTGTACATTCAACTTGTACACAGCACTTTTTCTCTATGTTGAAAGTCCTAATCCTTGAAATCTCAGAATGGAAAAGAACTATATGATTGATTTTATGTGCCAGGTTTATGGGAATAACCTTTCATGGAAGATAGGAGGCTTACAGGGGATTTAGAGAAAGGAGACATCTGTGGAATCAATTCAAAATGATTAAGCCTTTTGCGATCCCACTATGTCACTTCAATTGTTGAGCCACAAAACTATTTTTAAGTTAATCTCTAACATTTATTTGGCTTTATAATTACATATAAATAATGTCTAAATTTGACACCTATGTTTTTAAACAATAACGAAGTCAAAATAAATGGAATTAAGGAGAGCTTATTATGATCTTTATTGTTATTTATATATAACAAATTTCCTATTAAGAATATAATATTTTATGATATCTTATGGATGTCATTAACATTAATAAAGATATTATCATGCTTTGTACAGCAACAAACATGAAAATTTTACCATACCACTGCAATAAATAGAATAAAAACATGTTCAGAAAGACTTAGAAACTCATTAAAGAATGGATATTAATCACTCTTCACCCTAACTCCTCATTTGGCAAGGCGTGAATCTATGTATGCCAGTTTAGTCAGGTGGCAGGTAAGTAGTCCCATTGCATTTCATAAAATAAGTAGCTGTGTGAATTTGAAAGATAATATTTTCACATGAAAAACTAATGACTGCACCTGTAAAATCAGTAGTGTTTTAGAAGCTGTCGTTTCAAAAAAAATTAACTACCTAATTAAAAAGTAGCACAAATGAACTTTTGACTACGTAAAAAAATAGAACATTGCTTAGCCTTTTTTTAAACCCCTCCCCAATCTTACCAAGAAAGGATAAATACCTTTATTATAGTCAAAGCTCTGTTTTTATGGTTTTAAATTATTTAATTAAAAATTCAAGCCAAATGATAATAAATCTTTAATTTATAATTATCCTAATTTGATTGAAAGTGACTGTCCAAATATAAAATGATCAGTTATAACTACAATCAATTACAAATAATGCTATATGAGTTTGAAATGTTATCCTAACTTGCCTTTTCCGGGAATGCATTTTAAAATTAAACTCTTCTCAGTAAGATCAAGGCTATCCTTCATGGATTTATGATGATAGATAATCACCACTTTGTACTGATTTGCTGTCTCACTTCACTGTTTGATACCAACATATGAAAGTAAATATGCTATTTGGGGGAAAACTATTATCTGAGTACTAATAAATTAAATGCTATTTCAAGCCAACAACAAAATGATTTAGGGTACAAATTTTATTTAACCAACTTTTCATTAGAAGCATTATACAATTCTGAAAGATCCTAGAATCTCATATAGCTTTTTTGTATTTTTTTCAAATGTAATTGACACAAGCACGAACTAAATCTCATATTTAAAAAGCTTCTGGCAACATTAAAATATACTTTAAAATTACTTGCAAGATATGATAATTCTAAGATTACCAACATACCATGCAAATGAAACACCCAGGTACTTCCTACCAACACATGATATAACAAAATCAAGAACTTCTGAATTAGAATGTAGTAGTCGCCCACGGCCATCATACCTAATTATCACAAACTTGGTGGGTTAAGAGGACAGAAATATATTCTCTCACAGTTCTGAAGCCTGGACCTCTGAAATCAAGATGTTGGCAGGGCCATACTCCCTCTGAAGACCCTCGGGAGGAATTCTCCCTTGCTCCTGGCAATCCTTGGCCTTCTTTGATTTGTGATTGCATAACTCCAATTCTGTCTCCATCTTCACATGACCTCCTCTGCGTGTGTCTTTTCCTGTGTCTTATAAGGACATTTACTTTGTATTTAGGGCCCACCTTCATCCAGGATGACCTCATCTCAATCCTTGGGTTAATTATGTCCGCAAAGACCCTACTTCCAAATAAGTCACATTCTAAAGTTCCTAGTGGACATAAATTTTGGAGGTACAGTATTTAAATCACTACACAGAAGATTGTAAAGACAAAAATCTGAAAACTACCTGAATGAAAACAGATATTCCCTTGAACTTCAACAAAAATCATATTCTATTTTCACATGAGAAACATTTTATTACTGTAAAACAATATTTATATTTCACAAGTACACCTCTTAAATTGTAGCTTGGTTTTTAACTTTTATGTTTTTACTCTAATTCAGTTGACCTTAAGAAAAATAATTAGCTTTGGAAATTATCAGTACATGATATCTAGTATTTCCTACATTTTTAATAACTTCTACCTCCTAGCAAATCTAATGCAATGGACAATTTCTGTGTTCTAAATTCACACACACAAACAGGAAAGGCACTTCAAAAATGATTTGTTCTCTTCTAAAGCAGAAGCCCAACCACCTGCTCTGAATCTAAGTTTCCAGAAAGCAATGAAGGGCTAGTTTATTATGAAGGTGTTGATAGCTGATTCTGTGGAGACTCGCACAGAAACAAAGAATAAATTTTAGTCACACTTAATGCTAATGTGATAGTAAGGTTGTGACAATATTCAAATATGACCAACTTCATTAAATTAGCTACACTCAGGCTTAGCTTAGTTGTCCAAATTTATTATAAATAGCTCAAAAGAAATAATTCAGCTCTTCTGTTTTCTATTTCTTATTTTTTGTTGATGCTTAAGAGTAAAAAGATATTTTAACTGCATTTTTTTTTCTTAGCAATCAGTTCTCTTGTTTTATCACCATAAGACTGTAAGGGGCCGTAACAGGTCACAGAATCTAGCACTGCCTTCAACAAGAAATACACCTAGAGCAGGAATATAGTACTTGGCATTCATCTTTAGGCCTATAACCTAATAGATTTCTTTTGTCTGTCTTTGGTGACAGTAACATAAATTTAGAGCTGGAAAGGACCTTAGAGGTCATCTAGTCCCACCCAAGCATCTTTTAAAACAAAATAAGTAAGTATGTTTATTTCATCATTTTGTACTTATACACTGTGTATTTCCAGAAAAGCCTTTGGGACCGCTTAGAATAAAAGGCACAAGCACTATAAAACAAGGGCAAAATGACAGAATAATGAAGAGAAGGAGGTGACAATTATACGGGAAGACCTAGGGAAGGAAATACCACTCTTCAGCCTAATATTTAGTCCTAAGCCTCTTGTTATTGAAGGCCAAAAGGAAAACCAGAATGCAAATAGGTGTCATTAGTTAATAAAATAGTATCTGCATATGTCAGTAGCTATTTTTTGGTAACTCTAAACTCTTAAGCAAAATTTATAAGTCTTTAAGCAACAGACAATGGACAATATAATAAAATAATCTTCAATAGCAATTTCAAAACTTTTAAAGATGTAAGTACAAATAATCTTTTCTTAAAGGATGCTTTGTTGAAAGCTGCCTGCATGATGGTATTTTAAATTACATGATGTTAAATTGCCTGCATGATGGTATTTTACTGGGACCTGGTTATATGACTTGGTGAAGAATATAATCTTTGACAACTTAGAAGAGTGAATGGTTAATATTTCTCTGAATTGTTTTTGTTTCTAATTGATATTTTATTTTACCCCTCATAGAGAATATATTTTCTGGGAAATACACTGAAGTACAGTAAAAAAAGAAGCTCAGAGTTAAAAGTGTTGAGGTAAATCACAAAGCAGAGGTTGTGTCTGAAGAACTGTGTGGTCGCACTGCACCACACAGCAAATAGAAATATGGGTGAGCACTTTACCAGCAGATAAACACCAATGAAAGCGGGAACAGCGGTCACAAGATGTGTTTTAACAGAGAGATACTTAATTAAATATTTTCTAATACATTTATTGAACCTACATTTAACGGAATTTTTTTCCTTTCTTCACTTTGGCAAATGTGCATATTTGTATAGAGAACACAGTTTTACAGATGTAATTTTCAGACTTTAAGTCAGGCCCATCACCAACATTCTATGAATTGGGTGGCCTTGATATGTGGTCCAGGTATTTTTGAATCAGGGATGGGAGCCTATCCAACAAGTCAAAAGCTGATTTTTGTAGCTTTCATTATGAACACCTCTCTGACTGCTCTTCTTTCTGACTTTACCAAACAAATTACTTAGGATTCTTAAGTGCCAGGCATATTAACATAAGAACTAGATAAATTTAAAAAATAAATGCATACGCACGTGCGCGCGCGCACACACACACACACACACACAAACACACAGCATTCTCTATATTTACTTCTACTTTGAATAGCAAAAAAGCTGTGTTCCTGGGCCTGTGGAAAAAATATGAAGTTTGAAAAGATTTGAAATAACTTTTCCTTAATGAAAACAACCCTGTAGTAATTACTATTTAAAAAAATGTATTGGAATTTGAGCACAACACAGTTTCAATCTTGTCTCTATTCCAACTTAAAGTCCTGTCCAACAGTTCCACTTTACGGTCTGTTGAATCATAAAATAAAAATTTATATATTTTTAAAGTATTTGATGAAAAAGGAGAAGGAGGGGGAGGAAGAAGAGGAGGGGGAGGAAGAAGAGGAGGAGGAGGAAGAAGAGGAAGAGGAGTTGGGAAAATAACTAGGATTCCTGTTCTTGCCTCACTTTAACTACACTACAGCCAAATTCCTACTACCAAGCAGTCCTCAGACAACAATCTATGTATGTAACAGAAATTAATTTGTGTTCGCTTGTATATATGAGAAAATTGCTCCTCCAGCTATGTCTTGGCAAACTCAGTTACACAGAAAACAGCAGAACTTGGTTCCATAAAACTACATGTGCCTAGGGACTTTTAGATTCCTAATAGTGGTAATTACTAACAAACATATTTGGCTGACTCAGTATAGGAAAAATGTGCATATACTGGATTTCAGAAGACCTCTGGAGTCTAAACAGAATGGAAGTTTCCGGTCTAGATGACCTAGAGATTCCACACCTACAGAGACATTTAGCTAATCTCCCCTTCATCCTTTATACTTCTCCCATTCTCCTCTCTCAGTCCTTTCATGATTTCTGCCAGGTCCGTCAGTGTTTACATACTCTGTCCCCCATATCTGGAAAGTTCTATCCCTTCAGAACCTTTCCTCAGTCATCTGTACTAAGCTTACAAAGGGGGTTTACAGTTGTGATTAAATTAAGGGTCTTAAAATAGGGGGCCAGCGCAGTGGCTCATGCCTGTAATCCCAACACTTTGGGAGGCGGAGGTGGCTGGATAATGAGGTCAGGAGATTCAGACCATCCTGGCTAACACGGTGAAACCCCGTTTCTACTAAAAATACAAAAAATTAGCAGGCCTTGGTGGCATGTGCCTGTAGTCCCAACTACTCAGGAGGCTGAGGCAGGAGAATTGCTTGAACCCAGGAGGTGGAGGTTGCGGTGAGCTGAGATTGTGCCACTGCACTCCAGCCTGGACAATAGAGTGAGACTCTGTCTTGAAGATAAAAAATAAAAAAGTAAAAAAAATTTTAAATGGGGGGATTATCCAAGATTATCTGGGCAGGCCCTAAATACAATCACATGTGTTCCTGTAAGACTGAGGCAGAGGTCATTTTTTAAAGACAGAAATGGAGAAGACAATGGGACCACGGAGGCAGAGATTGGAGTGATGCAGCCACAAGCCCAGGAATGCCAGAGCTCAAAGAGGCGGGAAATAGATTATCTCCTAGAACCATTAGAGGGAGGGTGGTTTTACAGACACTTTAATTTCGGCCCAATTATACTGATTTCAGATTTCTGATCTCCACAACAGTAACAGAACAAATTTCTGTAGATTGAAATCACTCCATTCATGATCGTTTGTCCTAGCAGCCACAGAAAACTAACACCACCCCCAAACTGGAGCATCCTTTCTAGGTTACTTGCTCTCATTTGTGCAGTTTGTCAGAATTGAAATGGAGTAGCTTTAAAGTCATATTAAAGAAAGAAAAAAAGAAAGAAAGAAAAAGATAAAACCTGACAACAGAGCCGGGAAGGCCATAAGCAATGGTTCTCATGCAAGTATGCCTGGTAATAAGAACCATCATAAATGACTACAAAAACTACAAGCTTACAAAAAGGTCTTGGCAGCCTTACACAAAAAAACACTTCTGTGAGAATATCTGCCCAGAGACTGCTTGTCCAACCTCAGCACCTTGTAGTCAAGGGTGATTATCTCAAAACAATTATATAGTCTTCCTCATTTTTTCTTTATAAGCCATTGTCTTCCTTTACTTCCTGTATACACATACAGTTCACTGTGGCACATGTATTCCCAAGGCAATGCCCTGTCCCCAAATAAACATTATTTTATTTAACAGACCCTCTCTCTAAAGCTTGTCATAAATGGTGTCCAGAAGAAGAACCTGAAGCCAGATCACTTCGAGAAGGAATTGGCAGTTGTAGGAACCAGCATGTGGGACTCACCTGAGCCCCTTGAGAGCTCTGCTTCCACGCTCGCCTTTCCTGCCCTGCTGAGTCTTCTCTCAGGCAGACCTTCTCTCTTTTTTGTAGGGCTTTTTTTTGTTTTTATTAGGGATTTGGTTTGGTTAGAAGGCCACCTGCAATAAAACACCTTAACATCCCTCCTAGGATGATAAAAGACTTTTTATCTTTCCTGGCAATTCCTTTCTGGTTTAAAGACAACTGTCCTTCTGGTTTCAGTACTCTAGTTTCTGCAAAATTTACATTCCGTCTCTGAGACATGTTTTGCTGGTGAATTTACCCTTGTTATTTTTGCATGCCTAATTTAATATTTTGTTTGATCTACACACCTGGGTTAAAATTTTTGTACACACTCTGATTTGGGTTTCATTTTATTAGTGATGCATGTCTGCAAATGATTCTTTCCCCCTGCTTGTTTCTGTAAATCTTCTGAGAACAAAACTAAACATTCTAAATGGTGGGTGTGGAATAACTAATTAAAAATCACTAAAGAAGTCACAACCATCTAAAATGCCAATCCAAACTCATGACCTTCCTTGACAAGATTTATAGGATTGTCTTTGCTCTCGAGAGATTTATAAAAAATGGAATGGGATTGTTAAATATTAAGGCATGCCAAGCTTTCTGGGACCCAGCCAGATACATGGCTTTTCCTCATACACTGTTGGATCAGTGGTCATCATGGGGAAATCTCCAAGCTTGTTTTTGCTTAGTACCAAATTAAGAGACTACAACCATACACTTAACATGTAGAACCTTAAAAGTTCTCTAATTTTTTCCTACCTACTTTGAATCTACTGACTTTACCGCAAGTGTTGAAATAAAATTCACTGCTTATGGCATGCAAGCCAAGATTAAAAAACAAACAAACAAACAAAAAAACAAATAAAGTCCTGAAGGGCTATCAAATGGACGGTTTTACGAATTTTCATAGCTCCATGACAACCAGCAACTTAGACACCTTCTGGAAATGTAAATTTACATTTATCTGACAATTGCTTAGGGTGATGGAACAGATAATTGAATAATTGATTTCTAGAAGAAAAAAATGTAAATAAATGTTTATAAAAATGGCACTTAAATCAAAAAGGTCAAAATCTTGATCTCAGAGCAATAATATATTTATATCCAACATAAAAATTGCTTTGTATGCCATGCAGGGGCCAGAAAAAAGCTGGAAAAAAAATAACCTGGTAAAATGCTTCCCTGCCTTCATTGACTAGTTAAGTAAAATAGACCAGCAAAGAATGATAGATTTTTTTACTAAGATTTCAAGGCCACATGGAGATTTTGTTTTTCTTACACAATTACGCTATTCCTAGCTAAAATGTAAACAATGGAATATATAACCCTAAACTCACTTGAAAATGAAAAAAGGAAGTAGGAGAGAAAGGGTAAATGAGATTCAAAAATAAGTTGTATCTAAAATGGTGGTCCACAGATTTTGTAAGACTATCTATAGGGGTAATAGAATTTAGTCATGTAAACTGGTCCTATTTTGTCAGATATATAATTTGGAACCAACTGTCTTTTATAAATTAGTATTACTATCTTATGACCAAAATTATAGAATGAAAGCTATAAGATCTTTTGTTGTGTGTGTATGTGGCTTAGGTATGTTCATACATATGTACATGTTTTATGGTATATGTTGTGTCTACATGATAAAATCTGGAGTAGAGGGCCAGGAATCCCTTTGAAAATTCTCTTCAGATTGATTTAGACAGATGCCTGCTCATATAAAATATATAGTGATAAACCTAAATGCCTTTTAGTTTACATGGCTTAAGTAAATCTTTAATAAATAAGTTGGTTTTATATTTGGTGATGAAATAAAAATACTAATAAAAATACAAAAATACAAAGTCATTGGCATACATTTTTTCTATGGTTTACTGGTCAGACAGGATTATATTTGTCTCTGCTAGATGTTTCAAGGTGTTAGGATTTGACACAAAGTTTATAAAACTACAAAATCTGCCTAGAAACAGAATGATCTTTGTTTGTGTAAATGTTTGATATGTGAGAGTAATTTAATGTTGCTTGTTTAATAACAACAGTTACATCTTATGAGTTATCAACAAAATGTCCACGCAAATAACTTCAAGTCTCTTATTTAGGAAAACACTTGACATTCACAGGCTATAAAAATGGTTAACAGAGAAAAAACTTCAAATGATGACTCGTTTTATCTAATATCTTAGTTTTCATAAGTAGCTAGTTATAATTGTTAAAGATAAATAAATCAGGGAAATACAAAAAAGATAAATGTTTATGAATAAACTTTTTGTTTAATTTAAAATCTTAAAGTTTTGTTGTGTTGAATTAAGTGATAGGTACGCATTAAATGTCAGGGTCATTTTCGAATAAGATACAAAACTGAAACGTAAATTGCTAAGCATAAATATAATTTTGTTACTGGCTGCCTATATTTTATAGAAAGTCTAAATATATTTGGGTCTATTAAGACATAACAAGTTATGTTCTTTGGAATCATGTTTCTAAAATTATATAATAATTTTTATCTGCAAAATACTGATTTGTAACAGAGTTAAAAATTGCTTGCTTAGTAGGTTTTCACTAAAAATTAGTGTTACTAAAGAGTAAAATAACAATTAATATACATAAGTTTGTATATAAAGTGTATCAAAAATGAAATGTTTTTAATGAAAAATTGTAAGAAAAGCATAAAAGTGTTCTTTATTGAGAAAAAGAATTTTTTCTAATTTGGAGTTTATTTAAAAGTTGTTTATAAATATTTAGAAAAATATAAAAACATGGTAAAAAGGAACAAGTAAGTAAGAGAGAAAAATGTGAAGAAAGTTATGGGTATGAAAACGTATTTTTGGTAAGAATATTTGAAAAGAAAAGAGAATAACTTTTTATGAGAAAAAATACTATGTGGTAAATGTTTGTCCTGAAGTAAAATGACTAGATATGTTATTGTTTCAAAAATCATATAAATTAATAAGAATGTAATATGTCACCAGTCATATTTTTTGTTGTGTCAACTCTTGTTTATAGCTATATTTGTGACTACATTATCAATGTGAGTATTCTAAAGATTATGTGAAATTTATAAAAGTCTGATAGTCCTGATGTGATGCTATCAGTCATGATTTGGGTTGTTAAATAGCTAAATTTCCTTGTCAATTATAAACGTTTACTATATTTTTATCCATAGTTGTTCTAAGTTTTTGTCACCTACAGTTTTGTTTCGAATTCTCTCGAGGCATCTGCAATCAGATTCATGGAAAATACCCTAATAAGCCCTCTTAAATGGAAGTTTCGAAGAACTTTAAGATAAACGAACTAAATAAAACACTTTAAACTGTAATGAAGAAACTGATGAATTCATGAAATTGCAAATCAAGGTCAAGCTGAACAAAATTTAACCACATGATAAAGTAACTGATGAAAATAAATGTTTTATGACTTATTTGAAACGTTGATTCTTACTTAATTCTCCAGATTTATGGAAATTTTCTCTCATAAGCTTTTGGTAGTGTATAGCAATCTGGCAAAACATACTTTTAATGAACAAAGGTGGAAATGTTTGTTTTTTTCTCCCTACTTGATCCCCCCCAAATGCAGAAACTATTCATGAGTATTCTTATTTTTTGTGGCCATATGGTTATTTGCATAAATTCAATAAAAATTTGCTATCTTTTTATAGAAGGATACAATTGAAAACATTAGTTATATTACCAAGGCTTTAAACAGAATATAATATACGAGAACATGTAAAGAACATCTGCCTTCAAAGGTTCCCAGCCTTACAGCGAGTAAGTAAAAATTGTCACTTCCTGGCAAGCCTAGGAACCTTAAGACTGCACATAAAATCTGCCTTGGCGAAGCTTCCTAGGCTCAAGAGGTTTTTAAATATGAGATTCTTATGTGATCAATGTACAGAGAAAAAGTTGTTTCTAAAAAAAATTTAATACATCTGTTATTAGATTGTACCTCTATAACTATATTCAAGTTCTTGTTATCTACCTATAGACCAGATTAGATACTGAAATATTTTAGATTCCTCCAATCTAACTTTCTTCCACAGAATTACCAAAAATGGGAACAGCTCTGTTCTTGACATCCTGTAAGTTGAAATTAGATTAATTTTAAAACGCAAATTTCATACCTGGTATATGGACCACACAAAATTTCACCAAACTGCTCAATGCCATAACCAGAGACATTCAAAGTACAAACTGGGATAAGAAATTGATGTTTACACACTGTAGATAGCTTTTCCCAAGATGCTGATACAAAACTCCAAATCACAATGAGACTTCTACTCCTCTTAATGCCTTCCTTTTTGCATGACAGGATAAAAATCATTTGATTTATCAATTAGTTTAAGACTAATGACTCAAAACTATTATGCAAACTGAGATTGTAATATTACTATTAATTTTGCTTTGTATTTTACCTTTCAAAACTTTGTATCTGTTACTTGTTAAATTTCTGGAGGACAACTCCTAACAGAATGATGCTGGCCCCAGCAATTTTAAATGATAGCCAAAGACTACAAAACAAACAAAATTGAACTTAATAATGGACTCCAGGAAGCCTGAGTGCCACTCACTACAAACTTCCCTTGTTGCTCAAATATAGCTAAAAGAGTTTTAACACTGCCCGCTGGTAACCATTTACTGCCCCGAATGTGAGATCAGACCAACAACCCAGGACAGACTCATCCCAGCACTGAGAGACAACTGAAACCTAACTGCAGGATGACTGAGCAGAGACACTTATAGGGAAAGATCTTGGTCAAAATAGAAAAATGTGAAATTTTTCAGAATTAAAATAGAGTCATTTATTTTATAAATAAAAATAAAGCCTGCCAAATGCAGCTGGAGAAGGCCACGAAGGGGGAATTCTCATGCACATATGCCTGATAACAAGAACTATCACGAAAGACTGCAAAAACCACAATCTTGCCATTGCAACCTTACACAAAAAAACACTTCTGCAAGGACATACGTCCTGCAAATGCCTGTCCAACCTTGGAATGGCACCACCCCTGTTACTGATCCTTGTGATCAAGGATAACTATGTCAAAACAATTGTGTAATCCTCCACATTTTTTCTTTAAATACCTTTGTCTTCCTTTACCTCCCCGAATGCACACATAGTTGACTATGGCACATGTATTCCTACTGAAATACCCTATCCCCAACCCAGTGTTCTATTAGAGAGTTTCTCTCTGTTCGTTATTTAGCTTGACACCTTGTACCTATTGATTGATAACATTTTATTTTCCAGGATGCTCTTATCATTGTTGTAATTAAGTATTAATTGTGCAATCATTTGCTTAATGCTTGTAACTCCTTTCTTGACTGTACTTTTGTTGAGGTCAAGTAGTATGTCTGTTTTAATCATCCTCTAGTTCCAGGGCTTGGAAAATTCCTTGAACTATATGAGCTCAATGCATATTTGTTATGTGCGTGAATATATGACTGATACTAAAGTACCCTAAAAAATGATTTATAGTAATGATTTATCTTTCTCAGAATTGGTCCTTACACGTGTTAGATGAATCATTCCAAAACAGTACCGACTCTAGTAACAAATCCCATGAATGTGTAATTTCATTTTAATGCTGATTTGGCCCAATTTTAAACAGCATCTGGATGATACTTTGTAATGGAGTCCCATCCAAGTTCCAATTAAAAAAGAAAAAAAAATCAGTAAAACAAAGCAAACAATGTAAACTTAAAACAGCACTAATTACTAAAACTGACACCCAATATGCAGACTAATCTAGTAGGAAATTTTACTAACTATAAGAACAATTAAGTTAAACTGTCCCATCCATAGTTTATTTTATGAAATGAAATAATTTCCTCAATATGAAAGTCATGTAAGATGGTAGTTACCTCTCCCCAGCCTGTCTCCTGAGTCAGACTCTTGGAGTGTCCCAGAAAATGGGCACTTACTCCTTTACAGCCCCATTCTTACTATTTGAGGGGCCAGGTACTAAATATCTTACATACTAACCTCCTTAGAAGATACAGGATACAATAAAAACAAACAAACAAACAGATGTATCAGGTGCCTGTCTGGCCTGGGCACACAGTTCACTCAAGAAAAGCCCTCGGAGGGGAGGCAGCTGAATTGCCAGTCTAGCAATTTGTAACTCCAGTGGCCCAGGTCCCAGCCACATGACCTCTCTGACATTCTTCTCTCCCTTCTTGCTTCCCTCCAAGCATGAACTCAGCCTCTTTTCTGTCCTTCCATCCCTATGTTACATTGTTATTTCATACAGTGAGATTTTAATAAGTTTGAGGAACAATAGAGAAGGATTATAAAGCAAAACAGGAAACTACTGACAAGCAACTTGCATCACACCAACTGGCCATTTAAGATTATCTTCCAAATAAAATACAGCCTTCCTTTAGAAACTCTACCCAGAAAGCAGTAACATGAATAATCTGTAAACCAGCACTCATTCTTGCCACCACCAGCACCCTGCATTATATGTGCATGCTAGGTATTGCGTATGTCTTGTACAATAAGCCAGACAAGATACTAGAAGTCTCCACTTTACCTTAGCTGA
Source organism: Nomascus leucogenys (assembly GCF_006542625.1). Taxonomy (NCBI): domain Eukaryota; kingdom Metazoa; phylum Chordata; class Mammalia; order Primates; family Hylobatidae; genus Nomascus; species Nomascus leucogenys. The sequence goes on along the minus strand of NC_044385.1, from coordinate 117,266,186 downwards.
GCTATTCCAATAAATACTTGCTCAAAACTGAGAGAAGCTGTGCATATCAACATTATCTCCACTGCAGATCAGAGAAAGGGCCTCAGGCAATTTCTCAAAGGTAGAATAATAAACTAATTTAAAAAAATGATCACTTCCTGTTAGATATTAATGATATGGTTTGGCTGTGTCCCCACCCAAATTTCATGTTGAATTGTAGCTCCCATAATCCCCATGTGTCCTGGGAGGAACCTAGTAGGAAGTAATTGAATCACAGGAGTGGGTTTTTCCATGTGCTGTTCTTGTGATCCTGAATAAGTTTCACAAGGTCTGATGGTTTTAAAAAGGGCAGTTCCCTTGCACACACTGTTGCCTGCCACCATATGAGACATGCCTTTGCTCCTCCTTCATCTTCTGCCATGATTGTGAGGCCTTCCCAGCTATGTGGAACTGTGCATCCATTAAACCTCTTTTTCTCTGTAAATTACGCATTCTCGCATATTTCTTCATAGCAGTACAAAAATCCACAAAGACAGTAATTGGTACTGGTAGAGTAGGGTACTGCCATTAAGATACCCAAAAATGTGGCAGCGACTTTGGAACTGGGTAACATGCAGGGGTTGTAACACTTTGGAGGGTTCAGAAGAAGACAGAAAAATGTGGGAAAGTTTGGAACTTCCTAGAGACTTGGAGGTCTCAGAAGACAGGAAGATGTGGGAAATTTTGGAACCTCCTAGAGACATGTTGAATGGCTTTAACCAAAATGCTGATAGTGATATAAACACTGATGTCCAGGCTGGAGATGGAGATGAGGAGCTTGTTGGGAAGTAGACCAAAGGTAACTCTTGTTATGCTTTAGCAAAAAGACTGGTGGCATTTTGATCTTGCCCCAGAGATCTATGGAAATTTGAACTTGAGAGAGATGATTTTGGGTATCTGGTGAAAGAAATTTCTAAGGGGCAAAGTGTTCAAGAGGAAGCAGAGCATAAAGGTTTGGAAAATTTGCAGCATCACAATGCAATAGAAAAGAAAAATCCACTTTCTGGGGAGAAATTAAAGCCAGCTGCAGAAATTTGCATATATAACAAGGATCCAAATGTTAATCACCAGGACAATGAGAAAATGTCTCCAGGACATGTTAGACCTTCACACCTTCACAGCAGCTCTTTCCATCACTGGCTCAAAAGCCTAGGAGGGAAAAATGTTTTCCTGGGCCAGGTGCAGGTCCTCCTGCTGTGTGTAGCCTAGAAACTTGGTGCCCTCCATTCCAGCCGCTCCACCCATGGCTTGGGTGGGAGACACCAGGGCCACGTCTTTGGAGGGTGAAAGCCTCAAGCCTTGGCAGTTTCCACATGATGTTGAGCCTGCAGGTGCACAGAAGTCAAGAATTGAGGTTTGGGAGCCTCCACCTAGATTTCAGAGAATGTATGGAAACACCTGGATGTCCAGGCAGAAGTTTGCTGTGGGGTGGGGGGCACAAGGGCTCATGAGGAACCTCTGCTAGGGTAGTAGAGAAGGGAAATGTGGTCTCTCTCCCACACAGAATCCCTACTGGGGCACTGCCTAGTGAAGCTGTGAGAAGAGGGCCACCATCCTCCAGACCCTAGAATGGTAGATCCACCAACGGCTTACACTGTATACCTGGAAAAGCTACAAACAATGCCAGCCAGTGAAAGCAGCCAGGAGGGAGGCTGTACCCTGCAAACGCACAGGGGGAGAGCTGCCCAAGGCTGTGGAAGATCACCACTTGGATCACTGTGACCTGCATGTGAGACATAAAGTCAAAGGAGATCATTTTTGAACTCTAACATTTAATGGCTGCTCTATTGGATTTCAGACTTGCATGGAGCCTGTAGCCCCTTTGTTTCGACCAATTTCTCCCATTTGGAACAGACGTAAATAACTTGGGAGTACCCAATGCCTGTAACCCCATTGTATGTAGAAAGAAACTAACTTGCTTTCAGTTTTACAGGCTTATAGTTAGAAGGGACTTGTCTCAGATGAGACTTTGGACTGTAGACTTTTCAATTAATGCTGAAATGAGTTAAGACTTTGGGGGACGTTGGGAAGACATGATTGATTTTGATATGTGAAAACATGAGATTCAGGAGGTGCCATGGGAAGAATGATATGGTTTGGCTATGTTCCTACCCAAATCTCATCTTGAATTGTAGTTCCCATAATCCCCACATGTCATGGGAGAGGCCCAGCAGGAGGGTAATTGAATCATGGGGATGGGTTTTTCCCTGTGCTGTTCTCATGATAGTGAATAAGTCTCACAAGATCTGATGGTTTCATAAAGGGGAGTTCCCCTGCACATGCTCTCTCTCTTGCCTGCCACCATGTAAGACATGTCTTTGCTCCTACTTTACCTTCTGCCATGACTGTGAGGCCTCCCCAGTCATGTGGAACTGCGAGTCCATTAAACCTTTTTTTCTTTATAAACTACCCAGTCTCAGGTATTTTTTCATAGCAGTATGAAAATGGACAAATACAATCTCAAACCCTGGTTTGGGGTAAATATCACTATCTTCTAGGTAAACAGAATGGGGAAAATGTAACAGAAAAAAATCCTAAAAAATGATCTTGTATACAAGAAAAAGGAACTTCCATGCTGAAGTCTCAGGGGGAGAAAACATGGTTAAAAATATATGACTTTCAAACCACAAGAAACTATAGAACATTGCTTTAAACTATTTGTCTATGAACAGTATGTAGAAACACATGGCATTTAGGAAATAGGAGATGAAGGCTACAATGACAAAAGAGGCTCAAATCACAAAATGGGAGACAGCTGAGATGAGGCTTCTATGAAAACTAAAGCGTAAGGGCAGATTTTCCATCCACAGGGAAATCCATGGAGAAGGAAACTGACACACTGAAAAGTTCAAGCAGTAATTGAATCAGGGCTCTGGAGGGCAAAGAAAGAGATGAACTAATGACAGAGAAGCCGGCAGATGGGTATGCCAGAGACCACAGTTTTCACCTCGAGAATGGTTTGTGTACTGGGAAAAGATGCAAGGGCAATGAGATCTGAAACAATGATCAAAGCTATCACTGAAGTATGAATAGCAAAAGCACCAACCAGATTCTAGTCGGGGAGGGGGAAGAAACAAGGAAGAGTTCTCCATATTTAAATAGCAACTAGCCAAACTCCTGAATTTAACAAATAAAGAAAAAAAATTCCTTAAAACTAAAATGTCAGGCTTAGATAAGACTTTTCTTCTTCTCTGTTAACATTATTAGAAGACATAAAGACTTTAAGAGAATAAGAATATATTCAAGAAAATCATAAATATCAGGTTGCCTTTACCCAAATACGAAGAGATGGTATATCCAGCACTGATTTGTCCTTCCAATAAAAATGTACACAAAGACACACGGGTACATATTAGAAAAATAATCAAAATTAATGTTTCAAGTATTAGAATGTCGTGAAGCCAAAATCCTGCAAGGAGACAACTGATTCAGTTAATTGGAAGATTTATTTTTCGTATTTTATGATTATTTACCACAATAATATTGTTAAAGTATAATTATAAAATAAAAATAAAATAAATATTTAACAATACTATAATTATAATTATAATCATGTTCCAGGTCATAAAAAAAGATAGTAAGAATTGTCAGTAAGATAGTAAGGATTTTAATACTATCTCAAAATAAAGGATACAGAAGGTTTCAGGGCAAGAGAAAGGAAAAACCTTCTATATCCTTTATTTTGAGATAGTATTAAAACTTTCTGTAGGCTTACTCAAAATGTCCAGATTCTGACCACATTTGAATATGAGCACTTCTAACTTGATGGTTCCTAGTGTAAGCCATACTTATTTCCTCTTGTGATTATTGCAAAGGCCTCTTAACTGGTCTCCCAGCTTCTGCCATTGATTCCTTTCAGTTATTTATTACACAAGTGCCAGAGAGATCTCAGAAATACAATTCAGATCATATCTCTTCTCTGCTTAAAATCTTTCAATGTTGTTCCCCTGTATGTGTTCGTGTATTCTCATCTTTGACTCCCAGTTACAGGTGAGAACATGCAGTATTTGGTTTTCTGTTCCTGCATTAGTTTGCTAAGGATAATGGCTGCCAGCTCCATCCATGTTCCTACAAAGGGCATGATCTCACTTTTTATGGTTGCATAATATGCCATGGTGTATATGTACCACATTTTCTTTATCCAGTATACCATTGATGGGCATTTATGTTGATTGCATGCCTTTGCTACTGTGAATAGTGCTGCAATAAACATATGTATGCATGTGTCTTTATGACAGAACAATTTATATTCCTTTGAGTGTATACCCAGTAATGAGATTGCTGGTTCGAATGGTAGTTCTCTTTTTAGGTCTTTGATGAATCACCACACTGTCTTCCACAATGGTTGAACTAATTTACACTCCCACCAACAGTGAAGAAGTGTTCCTTTTTCTCCACAACATTACCAGCATCTGTTATTTTTTGACTTTTTAATAATAACCATTCTGAAAGGTGTGAGATGGTATCTCACTGCAGTTTTGATTTGCATTTCTTTAATGATCACTGACATTGAGCATTTTTTTCATATGTTTATTGGTTGCATGTATGTCATCTTTTGAAAAGGAGAGTGAAAGCTGGGAGGAGGGAGAGGATCAGGAAAAACAACTAGTGGGTAACAGGTTTACTAAGTGGGTAACAGAATAATCCGTACGACAAACCCTCATGACACGAGTTTACCTACGTAACAAACCTGCACGTGTACCACTGAACTTACAAGTTAAATTTAAAAAATAAAAAATAAAAAAAATCTTTCAATGGTCCCATGTCAGTTTGAGAAACAGTCAAAGTCCTTAAAATGGCATACACGGCCCTCATTCCATAATCTGTCTTTTCACGTTTATTTCTCTGTCGTTATCTACTAATACTCTTCCCCTTCCTCATTCTGCTCCAGCTATAATGGCTTCCCCGATGCTGTTCTAAGAATAAGTCCACATGATTCTGACTCAGGGCTTTTGCCCAAGCTGTGTTTTTTCTTTGGAACGCTCTTTTTTCAGCAGAGCATGATTCTTCCTCATTTCCTTCAAGTCTCTCCTCAAATGCCTTCTACCTGATGTGTAATTGTCATGTGTGGCAGTTTTAAGCATAGTCCAAAAGCAGGTTGATATTCTTCTCATCAAAAAATAGGTCCATGTCTCCTTCCCCTGAATCTGGACATGATTGTGACTGCCACAATCAATAGAGTATGACAAGTAATTCTATCTGAACTTTAAGGTTAGATAATAAGAGAGCAGGCATTTTCCACCTGGTTCCCTTGGAATGCTTGATCTGTGGAAAGCCCGCAACCATATAAGAAGTTTACCGTGTGCAGGCACTATAACTAAGAGTCCCTCCCATCTGAGCCTTGCCTTCCAGACAAGAGGACAGAAAAAAGCACCTTGCACCTTCCAGACTGGCTTGTTTGCCAGCTGACTAGCACTGAGTCATCCTAGTTAATGATGTGAGAGAAGGAGAATCACTCAGATGAATCCTGCTGGAATTTCTTACCTATAGAATCCATGAGATACAATGAAGTGGTTGCTGTTTTACCTTATTAAATTTGGGTAGTTTCTTAAGCAGCAATAGTAACTGTAACACTGACTCACCTCTACTGCCACCAATCTCTATCTTCTTTTCCTGATTTATTTCCTTGTATGTACCACCTTTTAAAAAACAAATAATTAGCAAAAACCGCAATAACTTTTGCACCACCTTAATATTTGTAAAGAAAGTGTAAGCAAGTTCACAAAAGGTAAAACAAAAAAATCAGCTTTGATAAGCAAAGATGAACTATACCACTAACTACTTAAAAGAAGGACTCTAAGACTGAAATTACCAAGAAAAAAACCCCAAAAAACAAACCAAAAAAAACCTCAGCTGAAAAGAAAAAAAATCAAACCCTATTACCCTATTCTATTTCCAGAAAGCATAGAAACTGTTCCTATAAGTTTAACAATATTAAAATGTATAAAGGTTAATAAAGTAAAAATCAAAGACTATTTATAACATTGATTTCACATAGAGTAGAATTTAAAGGAAAAATAATCACATGGAAAACAATAAAATATTTAATGTTACAAAACAAAACACTAAATGAATGTCACAGTTAATTGTGAAATCACTAGCATGTCTCTGTTATGACTTATTAAAGTATAAAATTTGAGCATTATAATGTATAAGATTTTTAATACTTATATAAAAGAATATGTGAAGCAGTATTTTTTCAAACTTCCATTGAAAATTTTAAAAATAGATTATATAAAACCTCAATATATATTTTTAAAAATAAAAACCATACAGGTTACATTACCTGTGCAAAATTCAGTTACATTAGAAATTAAGAGAAAGTTAAAACGGAACAACCAGCACCCCCGTATCACCCTCC